>NC_090933.1:641095589-641740052 GCF_040938575.1 Ambystoma mexicanum
ATAGCGCCCCCTGATTGAATTTAGAAGTGTGCCTAATCCTCTGCGCAAAGTTGAATTTAGAAGTGTGCCTGATATCATCTCTGTGCAAAGTTGAATTTAGAAGTGTGCCTAATAGCGTGCCGTGGTTGAATTTAAAAGTGTGACTAATCCTCTCTGTACAAAGTTGAATTTAGAAGTGTGCCTGATATCATCTCTGTGCAAAGTTGAATTTAGAAGTGTGCCTGATATCATCTCTGTGCAAAGTTGAATTTAGAAGTGTGCCTAATATCATCTCTGTGCATAGTTGAATTTAGAAATGTGCCTGATATCATCTCTGTGCAAAGTTGAATTTAGAAGCGTGCCTGATATCATCTCTGTGCAAAGTTGAATTTAGAGGTGTGCCTAATAGCGCACCCTGGTTGAATTTAGAAGTGTGCCTAATATCATCTCTGTGCAAAGTTGAATTTAGAAGTGTGCCTGATATCATCTCTGTGCAAAGTTGAATTTAGAAGTGTGCCTAATAGCGCGCCCTGGTTGAATTTAGAAGTGTGCCTAATATCATCTCTGTGCAAAGTTGAATTTAGAAGTGTGCCTGATATCATCTCTGTGCAAAGTTGAATTTAGAATTGTGCCTGATATCATCCCTGTGCAAAGTTGACTCTGGAAGTGTGCCTAATCGTGTGCCCTGGTTGAATTTAGAAGTGTGCCTATTGACTGAATTTAGAAGCGTCCATAAGATCCTTGCTGTGCAAAATTGATTTGAACTGCCTAATATCATCCCTGTGCAAAGTTGAATTTGGCTGCCTAATATCCTCTCTGGGCAAAGTTGACTTTAGAAGTGTGACTAATATCCTCTCTGTGCAAAGCTGAATTTGGTTGCCTAATATCCTCTCTGGGCAAAGTTGACTTTAGAAGTGTGACTAATATCCTCTCTGTGCAAAGCTGAATTCAGAAGTGTTGCATAATAGCCTGCCCTGGTTGACTTTAGAAATGTGCCTAATAGCGTGCCCTGGTTGAATTTAGAAGTGTGCCTGATATCATCTCTGTGCAAAGTTGAATTTAGAAGTGTGCCTAATAGCCTCTCTGCGCAAAGTTGAGTTTAGAAGTGTGCCTAATTGCGTGCCTGGCTTGAATTTAGAAGCGTGCCTAATAGCGTGCCCTGGTTCAATTTAGAAGTGTGCCTAATATCTCTATGCAAAGCTGAATTTAGGAGTGTGTCTAATAGCGTGCCTTGCTTGAATTTAGAAGTGTGCCTAATAGCATGGCCTGGTTGACTTTGAAGTGTGCCTAATAGCGTGCTGTGCTTGAATTTAGAAATCTGATATTGCTACTGTGCAAAGTTGAATTTAGAAGTGTGCCTAATCGCGTGCCCTGGTTGAATTTAGAAATGTGTCTATTAGGGTGCTTTGACTGAATTTAGAAGCCTCCCTAAGATCCTTGCTGTGCAAAATTGATTTGAATTGCCTAATATCATCCCTGTGCAAAGTTGAATCTGGTTGCCCAATATCCTCTCTGGGCAAAGTTGACTTTAGAAGTGTGACTAATATCTCTGTGCAAAGTAGAATTTAGAAGTGTTGCCTAATAGCGTGCCCTAGTTGACTTTAGTAGTGTGCCTATTAGCGTGCCTTGGTTGAATTTAGAAATGTGCCTATTAGTGTGCCTTTGTTGATTTTAGAAGTGTGCCTAATAGCGTGCCATGGTTGAATTTAGTAGTGTGCCTATTAGCGTGCCCTGGTTGACTTTAGTAGTGTGCCTAATATCTCTGTGCGAAGTTGAATTTAAAAGTGTGCCTAATAGCGTGCCCTGGTTGACTTTGAAGTGTGCCTAATAGTGAGCCCTGGTTGAATTTAGAAGTGTGCCTAATAGCGCACCCTGGTTGAATTTAGAAGTGTGCCTAATAGCGTACCCTGGTTGAATTTAGAAGTGTGCCTAATATCATCTCTGTGCAAAGTTGACTTTAGAAGTGTGTCTAATATCATCTCTGTGCAGAGTTGAATTTAGAAGTGTGCCTGATATCATCCCTGTGCAAAGCTGAATTTAGAAGTGTGCCTCCTAATAGCACGCCCTGGTTGAATTTAGAAGTGTGCCTAATAGTGCGCCCTGGCTGAATTTAGAAGTGTGACTAATATCATCTCTGTGCAGAGTTGAATTTAGAAGTGTGCCTGAGATCATCCCTGTGCAAAGTTGACTTTGGAAGCGTGCCTAATGGCATGCCTTGGTTGAATTTAGAACTGTGCCTATTAGCGTGCCTTGACTGAATTTAGAAGCGTCCCTAAGATCCTTGTTGTGCAAAATTGATTTGAATTGCCTAATATCATCTCTGTGCAAAGTTGAATTTGGCTGACTAATATCCTCTCTGGGCAAAGTTGACTTTAGAAGTGTGACTAATATCCTCTCTTTGCAAAGCTGAATTAGGTTGCCTAATATCATGTGACTAATATCCCCTCTGTGCAAAGCTGAATTTGCTTGCCTAATTTCCTCTCTGGGCAAAGTTGACTTTAGAAGTGTGACTAATATCCTCTCTGTGCAAAGTTGAATTTAGAAGTGTTGCCTAATAGCGCGGCCTGGTTAACTTTAGAAATGTGCCTAATAGCGTGCCCTGGTTGAATTTAGAAATGTGCCTAATATCCTCGCTGCGCAAAGTTGAGTTTAGAAGCGTGCCTAATTGCGTGCCTGGCTTGAATTTAGAAGCGTGCCTAATAGCGTGCCCTGGTTGAGTTTGAAGTGTGCCTAATAGCGTGCCGTGCTTGAATCTAGAAGTCTGACTAATATCGTCACTGTGCAAAGTTGACTTTAGAAGTGTGCCTAATCAGGTGCCCTGGTTGAATTTAGAAATGTGCCCGTTAGTGTGCTTTGACTGAATTTAGAAGCGTCCCTAAGATCCTTGCTGTGCAAAATTGATTTGAATTGCCTAATATCATCCCTGTGCAAAGTTGAATTTGGCTACCTAATATTTCTCTCTGCAAAGCTGAATCTGGTTGCCTAATATCCTCTCTGGGCAAAGTTGACTTTAGAAGTGTGATTAATATCATCTCTGTGCAAAGTTGAATTTAGAAGTGTTGCCTAATAGCGTGCCCTGGTTGACTTTAGTAGTGCGTCTATTAGCGTGGCTTCGTTGAATTTAGAAGTGTGCCTAATATCATCTCTGTGCAAAGTTGAATTTAGAAGTGTGCCCAATAGCGTGCTGTGGTTGAATTTAGATGTGTGTCTATTAGTGTCCCTTGGTTGATTTTAGAAGTGTGCCAAATAGCGTGCCCTGGTTGACTTTGAAGTGTGCCTAATAGAGTGCCTTGCTTGAATTTAGAAGTGTGACTAATATCCTCTCTGGTTGACTTTGGAAGTGTGCGTAATATCATCTCTGTGCAGAGTTGAATTTAGAAGTGTGCCTAATATCATCTCTGTGCAAAGTTGAATTTAGATGTGTGCCGAAACGCGTGCCCTGGTTGAATTTAGAAGTGTGCCTGATTCATCTCTGTGCAGAGTTGAATTTAGAAGTGTACCTAATGTCCTCTCTGCGCAAAGTTGAACTTAAGAGTGTCCTAATATCCTCTCTGTGGCATAGCAGAATTTATACAGTGCCCCCAATAATGTGCCTGTGCCAAAGTCTAGAAACGCTCTCCGATAACTTATCTTTGTCAACTGCAGTTAGAAAGTCTGCCCTACAGCATATCCGTGGCATAATTGCAGTTACAAAGTCTGCCCTATAGCCTACCTATGTCATAATTGCAATCTGAAAATCTGCCCTACAGCATATCCGTGGCATAATTGCAGTTACAAAGTCTGCCCTATAGCCTACCTATGTCATAATTGCAATCTGAAAATCTGCCCTACAGCATATCTCTGTCTCAATTGCTATTGAAAGCTGCATTTGGAAAGTTACCATATAGCATATCTGGGTCATAACTGCATGTAGAAAGTTCTCCTAAATTGCACTTAAAAGTTGACCTAAAAGCATATCTGTGGTGTTGTTACATTCGAATTTCTGCCGAATAGCATACCTGAATCCCAGCTTGCTAGAAGAAAGTCTACCTAACAGTGTACCTGGCCTGTATTTGCAACCAGATAGTTAATAACCCATCTATATCACAGTTACTAACCATGAGTGCACCAAATCCACCTTGGTCTGCCAGAAACGACCCTCGTGCACCGCCCCCCGTCCTGCCAGCCCTGACTCCGCCCCTTCCCAAATCTTCCCACCCTCCACCCCATCTCCTACCCGTCCCCTTTCCAAACACCAAGCCAGAGGGGCCCGATGGTGAGCCAACCACCCTAAGACCACTGCTCCCCTGAATCCCTCCACCGATCAGCCTACTATTATCATACCCGCTCCCCTCACTACCCTCCCAGGCACTCCCTGCTCAGCAATCATGCACCACCCGCTTTTCCCATCAACCCCACCATCATCACCCCCTGACCTCACTCCTTCCCCTCCCTAAAAACTGCACGCCAAGCCCTAGCAAGAACGGAAGCCACATTGACCTCCCTACCCTCTCGCACACAACAATCAACAAAGACACTTAAGAGGAAACATACCTGGTCCCCCTCAATCTCTCAGCACTCATCGCCTCCCCTGTCTCGACCCACCACCTCATCCCCCCCAATCACCACCCTGCCCCCACGCCTCACCTTGCCTGAAACCCCTCTCCCTCAATTTCTCACCGTCCACAACGGAAACTACTAACCCCCCACATCCCACCTTCACATCCTCTGGGCCAAACCCAATCAACCCAACACATGCGTCCATCCACTCCCACCAGAAACCCACCAACTTTTCTGCTAGCTCACTTTTTCCATCAACCATCAGCCAACCCTCCCCTCTCGCTCTCCAGTTTCTGCACTCTACCACCCCGCCGCCATCTCTGCAGCTCCGACATCAACCTCATCTACCGAAGTGAATTTCATCCTATTTAATGCCCGTTCCGTAGCGGAAAACAGACAGCATTTTTGACCTCCTCGCCTCTGACAAACCAGACCTGGTCTTCATCACCGAAACCTGGTTCTCTGACGACTTCGCCCCTATTGCCAATGAAGCCTTCCCCCCGAACACTCCCTCATTCTACTGAACCGTCCCTCTAGAGGAGGAGGAATAGCATTCGCCTTCGAGCCTCACTTCCACGCCTCAATCATCGACAACCAACTGTTCATCCCGTCCTGCGAATCACTCCTCGTTAAACTATCCCTTCCCCCTTCGTTCTCCCACAGCTTCCTAATAATCTACAGGCCCCCTGGCTACAATAGACGATTCTCAAACAACCTCTGTGATGCTATTGCCACCCTCCAACTAAACCATCCCATCCTCACCCTTCTTGGAGATTTCAACATATGGCTCGACATTCCCACCAACCCTATGACACACTCTCTAGTTGACGGCCTAGACGCGATTAACCTCCAACCCCACATAAACGGCCCGACTCTCTATAAAGGACAAACCCTTGATGCCATCTTCAGCTCCCACAACCGTGTACACCTAAACCCCCCCACCCCTATCATCTGGTCCGATCACCTCATTGTTTCTTTCGCCATTCGCTCACCCAACTCGCTTCCTGTCCCCGAACCTGACCCTCTGAATCTACGCGAATGCTGGAAGAAACTAATAATCCTTCCTGACCTAGCCGACGCACTCCTCCAGTCGCCTCCGTCTACCTGCCTACTCAATAATCAACTAACCCCCAATGCCTTTGACTCATGGCTCAACACCTCACTAATGCAGCTCACACCCTCATGCTAACCATCAGTCTGCCGTGGCCTCTTCCCTAGATGGTTCACACCTGAATTGAAGACCAGTAAACAACTATATAAATACCTAGAACGCAAATGGCAGAAAGGCAAAACTCCCCTTAGCAGATCCAGCTTGGCCTGGCACCTTCATCAGTTCAGGGCCGAAGTCCGGAAAGCAAAAACAGCCCACTACAACTCCCGAATCCTAAACTGTAAAAACTCCAGCAAAGAACTTCACAAAATCATCACCGAATTCACCAAACCATCATGCACCACCACCGTCCCGACCCCCTCACAATCGCTGTGCGGCTCACTCTCTCTCCACTTTTACACCACAGCTCTAGATAGAACAACCACTCTATCCAACAAACTAGCTCTCTTACACCCACCAGGCAACCCACCCTCCATACCGGCCAGCCCACAGCCTGCGACCACTACCCAACCAACGTTCGACTCCTTTAGTCCAATATCAGCCGGACAATTTCTCAAACTTCTCTCTGCCCGCAAACCATCTGGCTCTCCGCTAGACCCTTGCCCGGCCACAACTCTCAAAGAAATGTTCGCTTCTACATGCGCAGGAGAACACGCAAGAACCATCATAAATGACTCCCTATTCTCAGGAATGTTTCCTGACGCATTCAAAACGGTTCATGTCAAACCTCTAATAAAAAACCTTCCCTAGACCCCCCTTGACCCCAAAAACTACCACCCCATCTCTAACACCAGGTTCCTTGCCAAACTCATCGACCGAACCGCCTACTCCCAACTAAATACCTTTGTCGAAGCCAACAATCTCCTAGACCCCGCTCAATCAGGTTTCAGAGCCCGACACGGAACTGAATCCACCCTAACCTCAATCTAGGATGACCTTAAAAACACTGCAGACCCTGCGGGATGCGCCGCACTAATCCTTCTGGACCTATCCGCTGCCTTTGACACAATCAATCACTCAATCCTCCTTGACCGCCTCCCTTCCCTAGGAATTCATGGAACCGCTCTCAAATGGATAGCATCCTTCCTCAAAAATAGGAACCAAATAACCCTACTCTCCAATTATTCCTCCCAAGCCCGACCAGTCGACATGGGAGTTCCAACAGGAGCATGCCTATCAGCCCTCCTGTTCAATCTCTACATGGCCACCCTCCCACAAATAATTCGTTCACACAACATCCAGTGCTACAACTACGCTGATGACACAACTTATTATGAAACTCCTGAACTCAAAACCCAACTGCCGACCTGACCTCGCTTCCTGCCTTCTTGACATAGAGCTCTGGATGACCACAAACCACCTCTTGCTAAACCCCTCCAAAACCGAAATCATGGTGTGTGGCAACACTGAACTTCTTCCACACCCCCAACCCATCTGCCATGGGCAACTCACCGACCCCCTCTAATTCAGTAAAAAACCTTGGATGCACCCTAGACTCTGGCCTAACACTCTTGCGCCAAGTCTACAATGTCTCAAAGTCCTGCCACTACCACCTTAAAACTCTTAGGCGCATTTTTCCATACCTCTCCTTTCCCATCAGACTCCCTGCAGTCCAATCAATTGTTATATCAAGACTGGACTACGCTAACCCCCTCTACGTCGGTGTCCACGCATACCAACTGACTAAACTACAAAGAGCACAAAACACTGCAGCCAAACGGCTACTAGCCTTTGCCCGAGAGACCACATGTCCCCAGCCCTCAAAACTCTGCACTTTAAAACCTTATGTATTTCTCACCGAGCACTGCATAAAACCGGACCTCAATATCTTCAAGACACACTAAAACCCTATCATCCTGCACATATTCTAAGATCAAGATCAGCTGGCCTCCTAGCGATACCAAAAACAAACTCAGTCAGGTTAGGCGGATCATCATTCTCAGCCTTGGCCCCCACGCTGTGGAACGCACTCCCACCCCACATCCGACTCACTGAAGACCTCATGTCATTCTGCATATTACTGAAAACTTGGCTCTTCCCCTAAAACCGACCCCAAACTCAATCTAACTCAAACTGGATAACAGCATCTCAAAAACTTTGCCAAATGCTAGATCATAAATAGCTATGCAGCATCATGATCCGAGCAAGAAATTGAAAACTAATAACCTCTATTGATTAGCTAAAAAGGACAAAAAACTAGAACGAGTAAAAAGGATCAAACCTGCGAAGTAGATAAAAAGAATAAGTTGTACGAGGGCGGTAAAGTGCCTGAAAAATAATGAAATAGGACAAATAAATGTAATGGACAAGAGGATCAATGTGGACATGAGGAATAAAGTGGATAACAACATCTCAACTAACCCAAACTACTAGATCTTAAATAACAATAAAACAAATAATACAACATCAAGATCCAAGCGAGAAATTGAAAACGAATAACCTCTAATGTAAACTAAAAAGGACAAACAGAATAGAATGAGTGAAGTAGATCAAAGCAGTGAAGCGGAAAAAAAGAATAAATTGTACAAAAGCAGTAAAGCGGTTGAAACTAATGAAATGATTGCAATGAAAGCAATAAAATGGACGAAAGAAATGAAGTGAAGAGGATGGAAAGCTGAATACAGGAGACGGATGAGTGCACGGACTGATGGCATTGATTGTATGAATGCATGGTATAAATGGAAGTACAGAATTGACGATTCGAGTACATGAGACTGGTTGCAGTCCATGGGACAGATGGAGAGCACGGAACAGAAAGCATGGGCTGAACCGATAATGCAGGAGTAATGAACGAAGTGAGTGGAGCGGATGAAGTGGGTGACATGGAACAAGCGCGTAGAGCGGATGAGTGTGTAGAGCGGATGAGTTGCGTAGTGCGGATGAGTTGCGTAGTGCGGATGAGTTGCGTAGTGAGGATGAGTGCGTAGTGCGGAAGAGGGCGTAGTGCGGAAGAGGGCGTAGTGCGGAAGAGTGCGTAATGCGGAAGAGTGCGTAATGCGGGTGAGTGCGCAGAATGAATGAGGGCATGGAGCGAATGAGAGCGCAGAGCTGATAAGAGTGTGGTGCAGATGTAGGTCGTGCAGTGGATGTAGAGTGTGAATGGATAATAGAGTGGAGCGGATGTAGGGTGTTGAGAAAATTTAGGGGCTTAAGCAGATTCAGGGTGTTGAGCGGATGTAAGGTGCAGTGGTGTTGAGCCGGTGTAGGGTGTCGAGCGGATGTAGGGTATGGTGTAGAGTGCGGAGCGGGTGTAGAGTGCAGAGCAGATGTCGAGTGTGGAGCAAACAGATGATGTATGTAGATGGACCGGGGGAAGTGGTTGGAAGGAACGGATGAAGTGGTTGGAAGAAATGGGTGAAGTGGTTGGAAGAAACAGGGCTAGTAAGGAGAACAAACGGATGAAGTTGCGTGGTAGGAACGGATGATGGATCTGGAAGAATGGGTGATGTATATGGACGAGACGGGTAAAGTATGAGGAAAGAACAGATGAAGTGTGTGGACAAAATGGGTCAAATTTATTGAATAGAATGATTGAAGTATGTGGATGGAACGGAAGTAGTATGGCGTTGGAACGGGTGACGCATATGAGTGGAACGGATTAACTGGGTGGAACGGATGAAATGGATGAGCTGGGTGGAATGGATAAACGGGGTGGAATGGATAATCTGGGCGGAATGGATGAACTGGGCGGAATGGGTGAACTGGGTGGAATGGGTGAACTGGGTGGAATGGGTGAACTGGGTGGAATGGGTGAACTGGGTGGCATGAGGAACTGGGTGGCATGAGGAACTGGGTGGCATGGATGAACTGGGTGGCATGGATGAACTGGGTGGCATGGATGAACTGGGTGGCACGGATGATAAGGGTAGAACGGATGATCAGGGTGGAACGGGTGAAGGAGGTAGATGGAATGGATGAAGTATGCGGATGGAACGAGTGAGGTATGTGGAGGAAACGGGTGAAGTATGTGGAGGGAACGGGTGAAGTATGGGGAGGGAACGCGCAAAATATGTTGAAGGAACGTGTGAAATATGTTGAAGGAACATATGAAATATGTGGAGGGAACGGGTGAAGTATGTGGATGAAACAAGTGAAGCATGTGGATGGAACAGATGAACGAGTGTGGAATGGGTGAAATGGTAGAACAGATGAAGTAGGTGGATGAACGGGTGATGTTGTTTGGGACCGGTGAAGTGGGTGGAAGGGGTGAATTAGTTGGAACGTGTGAAATGGGGGGAACCAGTGCAGTGGATGGAACGTGTGAAGATGACGTATGTGGATGGATGATGCATGGAGAAAGGATAATGTTGGTAAAACGAATAAAAGGAGCAGTACATAAAATGGTTGAGGTGCATAAAATGGCTTGGAATACATGGAACGGATTGGAGTGCATGGAACGGACTGGAGTGCATGGAACGGACTGGAGTGCATGGAACGGACTGGAGTGCATGGAACGGACTGGAGTGCATGAACGCTTGAAAGAGCATTGAAACGAACGGTTTTGAGTGCTTGAAACGGTCGTAATGTGTAGAACAGTCGGAGTACATGGAAAGGATGGAGTACATGGAACTACTGGAGTTGGCTCGAACGCAAGCACCTAAGGTAAACCACCATATCAAATCTTCACGCTTACTCTCTTCTTTACACCACCACTCAACTAGAACACAGCAATACTATGACACCATTCGGTATAGTAGTTCTCATACCACCATTTTGCCTCATACTCCCCATCACCCTAACTAATCACTGCTGGTTACACACCCTCCAGCATAGGCGTTCTCCTCAGGCCTAACGCAGCCATAATCGGTCTGGATAACAACCTGCCAGAACGAACACATACTCTTGATCTCTCAACCACCACACCTACCGCTAAGAAGCAGCTATCACACGAATGCCACACCAGCTGCACACATATCCGGTGCTCACACGCACCTTTTGACTCCCCTCTATCTCTCTCTACTGACTTGAACTTCGGTTCCCGAGGGCGTTCAACCTACCAGCGCCTTGAGACCATACCAATGGTACATAAGGCGTTATATAAATGCAAAGTAACATAACATAATAGGGTCCAGACAGGATCCAACTGGATCTCACTGCAGATAGAAACCTACAACTTACCACAGTGACGGCTAGACACGTTACCGCTAAGGCAAAATGTTTACAAGCATCACACATTTTTGCTGCACCAGGAGGGAGAGTAACAGTGTCGAAGGCTGCTCACATTTTCCTGTACAGTCTCAGAGTATAGATTTGGGAAACAAACATTAAGACTAAATTACCACTTCAAGTGCAGCAATCCTGAACCCACACCGCAGGAAGGGAATTTAATGAAGGTGCACAAGTTCCTGAATAAAATAATGCTCACGTTTATTTTTATTTTGCATATGCTTACAATCACTGCGTGGGGGATGTACTGCGGCCGCTGAATACTGATGGGTACAGTACTGCTGCTTTGGAACACTCATGGGTCATTTGGAATGTTAGCCAAAGAACAAAGATAGAAACTGAGGCAAATGCGCTGCATGTTTAATCAGAACCCCGCTCATTGCTGCCATCTTTGTTTCACCTTTAACAATGTGCTTTTAAAAATGCCACATTTAGCGCCCTCTTGATAAAATAAACCACTGGAAAATGGACTGCCCCTCCACTGCTCTTGTTTAGAATTGTGCCTTCCAAACTATCTCGGACTGCTTCAAATAACACGTTTGGCAATATAAATTTTAAAATTCAATATTTTAAAATTGAGGGATTATGGAAGGTAGACCCAGTCGACCTCACCATCTCTTGCTCCTAAGTCTTCTCTTTTTAGTTCCTTCCCTTCCTTTTTATTTTCCTGATAAAAAGCAGAAGTTCGTTTTGGAAAAGAAATGTTCACTGCGAAAGTACAAGCAATCGCAGTACAAGCAAGTGCATTAAACATGTTGTATTTACTGAATATGGGGTTCCATTTTGAACAGAAATGTGGTACAAAGGAATCAATGCAGACAGGGGGCAGAGGCTGTTCCTGGGTTGGGTCAATAGGCTGATGGCGGCCTGTGGAACATAGACCTGGAGCAGAAACAAGTGGACAGACATTAACAATAGAAAACATTATGAACCTAGAGCTGGGTAATGACATATGAACATCTTTACAATAGAGTGAGGGGTAAGAGGTCTCTTCGCTGGCCAGATGATGGAGCGTGAGTCTGGTGTTAAACTGTTCCAAAGAAGGGATGGCTTTGATGTCTACTGGGAGGGTATTCCAGCAGAGATGGGCAAATGGGGAAAGTGGTGAAAGCAGGAGGCGGCACAGGGTGGATGGTGGACAGAGTTTGAGGATAGAGGAGGAGCATGGAGTACAAGAGCGAGCATACAAGGAGACGCTGTGAGCAAAGTAGGAGGAAGCGAGACCCTGACTGGCTTCATATACAAAGAGGAGGAACTTAGAGGATGATATTGCTTAGTGAGCCATCCAGCATGGATGGCGGTGGGAGAGGATCGAGGTTGGTTGTAGAAGGTGCGAGTGACAACGTTTAGGATTAGATTTAGTGAACCAAAAGAATAGAGGCAGAGGCCAAGAAGAAAGCTCAATCAGTAGTTTGCAGAGTACAAGAGTAGTGAATCATTTTGGGGCGGGTGGTAGGTGAAATTGGACAGATTTGATGTTGGGAAAATTTACACTAGCAATCGAGAGCAGTCATAATGAACTGTTGGTGTCTGAGTTCACTTCAAAGATGACTCCAAGGTTGCGAGCCTGTGATGAGGGGCGAAGGATGTCTGGGTAAAGGAAGGAGGCAGTAACACATGTTAAGCAAAATGTGACTGAAGAGTTGGGTTGCTGGTGAAGTCCATCTTGACCAAGGGAAAAGAAGTCCATTGTCACTGTTATAAGTTCTGATTCATTGACATATGCCATACTGTTGCTTATCTTCATAGAAAGCAAAGGTACTCTGTAAAGGCCAAATTCTCTCTTGAACACCATTATATTTATGAATTATATATATTATATATAATTATATGGATCTCTTGGAGCTTAAATCCACACTGTGGGACCGTATAGACAAGGGTGAACCATCTCTCCTAATGTTATTGGATCTGTCTGAGGCCTTCGACCTGGTGGATCACTCAATTTTGATCACCAGGTTTAGGAACGTTGCCAACTTCTCGGGAGAAGCAGCCTTTTGATCCCTCCGTTGCTTAATAATCGGGAATGTGTTTATTCTGGAGAGGCTGAATCCCCCCCATTACTCTTGAATATGGTGTTCCCCAGGGCGCTTGTGTATCTCCATGCGTATATAACATTTTTACAGTCACCTTCTTTGCCCTGTTGGATCAGAATGGTGTGGCCTTTACGAACTACGCTGATGACACCGAGTGTGTCATCCCGTTGATAGGCTTACATGACATAGATGAATCTGTTCTTAACAAAGCTTATGATCTTATTGAGGGTTAGATGCTGCAGAATGGTCTTGCCCTGAATAGAGATAAAAGAGAACTTATGGTAGTCGGCACTCCCAATATGGTAAAGAAACTAGGTCCCTCCTATGAGAATTTATTCATAGGAGACTAAAAATCACTACTCAAAAGAAGGTTAAGACGCTGGGCGTTGTGCTTGACCAGCACCTTACCATGTAGGCGCATGTTAGCAGTCTGGTTGCCTCCTCAGAATATTATATCACACTTTTAGCCCACATTCGCCCATTCATCACACAACAAAGTGCTGAAACCATTGCAAGGGCCATCCATTATTGCTGCAGCCTGCTGCATGACATTACAAAATCAGACTGCAATCGGTTGCAGGTAATACGAAACAGTGCGGTTTGCGTGATTACTGGTTTTTCAAGGAGAGACCATGTTTCGGAGGCCAGACATATTCTGCACTGGCTCCCAGTTGATTTGAAAATACTGTATCACCTTCTACTCATAACACATAAATGCTGTGTGGGAAAAATCTTAGCCTATCTACAAGATCTTCTCAAAGAAAAACCGAATGTGAGACTTCTTAGATCAAATAATGCTGACCAGTAAGTCATTGCCAGATGTAACACCAGTTCTGAAGGGTTCGTTTCAGAATGCGGCCCCAAGAGCTTGGAATGCCATGCCACTGGACCTCAAAGCATTGAAGTCCACCAAGACATTCAGGAAAATATTGAGAAAACTGTTATTTGCTTAATTTCCCTTGCTGGTTCCTCACCTTGTTCCTTTCCCCTTTTGTTCTCTAGGCACATGCTTTTAATGTTTGTTCAGTAGTCTCTGTTTATATGTGTGCCCTCAAGCCAATGGGTATATGGTTGTGCGGTATAAATCCAATAAAGTAAAGTAAAAAGATGACTGCATTCACCTTGTGGCCTCCTGCCAACACTGATTCACCAGGAACATATATGTTTAATGAAAGGGTCAAATACCCTTTGACAACATGGGGGGTGGAGGGGGGGCAATCTGATTTATGTGAGGAAAGGACGGAGCATGTGGGCAATTAAAGCAATTGGGCATACTGCTTGAAGACTTCACTACACAGTACAGTTCCTGTAGGTCTGTGAGGAAAGTGAGGGCACACTGTCTGATTCCATGTTTTTTTCTTGAAGTTTCTGTCGTGGAAAACAGCGTTTCTTGTGGCCATCACCTCCGCACAAGTAGATTGAAGCATTATACTGTTCCATTAAAAAAGAGTTTGGAAAACCGAGTGGAGGGTTCCTTGTGGTACCCTGGCTAGATTAGAGGGTGAATAAAAGGTAGAAAGTGCAGTTATCAGTACATAAAAAGGCTACTACAACGTTCCCCGAAAAGGTATGCTTTGAAATGCCTGGTCATGATAATATATAGATTTCGAACAAGGCTCACTAGGCCCAGGCCTAGGGCAGGAGATTGCCAGAGGAGCAGCATTTTATTGCAGTTTATTTTCAATTTAATGGTTGTCATTTTTAAATATAATTCCAATTTCGTCTGGCTGATCCACAACACTGCCAGTAATTTTGAGCTGTTAGCAGTCATTCCACTCTGCTGCTAGTCTTTGATGGGCAAACTTTTATATATGCTTGATATTTACAACAGCTTTATTGTTAGGGTGATTTTAAACATTTTCCTTTAAAGGAAACGTGCACCAAACCTCGTGCTTTAGGTAGTGATTCAGTCATACAACTCTCAAAGACATATATGAAAGCTTTTCGGTCATTCTGATCTTTCCAAAATTTTCTTTAATATGCAAAACAGCCAAAACCTAATTGGCTAGTTATTCAGTCATACAACTCTCACAGACATATATGAAAGCTTTTTGGTCATTCTGATTTTCCCAAAATGTTCTTTAATATGCAAAACAGCCAAAACCTCATTGGTTTTATTGGTGCCACTTCACATTATTTTTTGGAGTTCTTTCGAATCAATACACACATACACTATGTTAAGCAATCACTTTTATAGTCAAATACACGACATGCATTTTATAAACCGTTGCAAAAATGAAGGTTTTCCCTTCAGAAAGGTTAAACATGATGCATCATTTTACAATAGTAAAAGCATGGTCGCACTAAAATGATGTTCAGAAGCAAGCACTAATTTCCCTCCAAGGCCCCACATTTCGGAGGTCTGTGGCCATCCAAAAGGTGCAAGCATGAAATAGATCATAGAGAAGTTAAAATGGTGAAGAGTAACTGTGAATGTGCAAGTGCATCAAGAAACCTGTGAAGGTATACCCATGCCATAGTTACAGATTCCCAAACCAAAGACATGCCAGACATTCATCAGGAGCAATTAGAACATCATAGGTGTAAAATATAGAATTCTTTATTCTTTCGTCCTGGTATCTTGGAGGGATTCCCTTTGGCCGGACTTTTAAATCTCCTTGTTGCTGTCCTTGGCAAACCTTGGCTTGGTTGTGGCGGAATTTGACATTTCCTAAGGAAGGATTCCATCATGGTAACCTGGATCCTGTTGAACCTAGACATAGTCCAAGAGAGTTTCCCATTGGGACATATGCCATTGGCCCCTCGGATCGTGTCTGTGACCATGCATCGGAAAATAAAGCATTTCCTGACCCAATATTTTATCAGGAGATCAGGTCATGACAGTGTGAAGAGGGGAAACAGGGGGTTACTGGACTGAAACCTCAGCATGCAAGAGGTCAGCAGATGTACGACGATTATAATTGTCGGCTGACAGAAACAAGGGTATTTAAAAGTCCGGCCAAAGGGAATCCCTCCAAGATACCAGGGCAAAAGAATAAAGAATTCTATATTTTACACCTATGATGTTCTAATTGCCCCTGATGAATGTCTGGCATTAGAGCCGAAAGGACAGAAACTTGTACAAGTTGGGATTCTACTACAAGCATATTTATGAAGTTTAAGAAATTACTCTAAAGAACAATATACGCTATGTTGTGACATTTACTTCATAGTTTTCTCTGAACATTTATGTCTGTAAGTTTTTATACATGTACTTTTATATTTGTGTATGAGCATTTAAGGTGTATTAGCTTTTATATTGATTTGTATTAAATTGTTTTACGTTTAAGTGAGTGAAATGAGGGTCTCTTATTTGTTTAAGACTCTCCAGATCTCCAGTGATTTTGGTAGGGTTGGGATGGGACACACATTAAGATCCCTTCCTTTGGTTTGAGAATCTATAGTGTTGCCCACATAGTAGTAAGGCATTGAGTTCACAGTGGGAGTACCGTTGTGAGACAGAGTTACAGATCCAACATTTTTAAGATGTGCCTGTACCACTTGCATATATTTCATATGTAAGTTTTACCATTTAACAAGACTGGATCGAGAAAGTTAGTTATGTTAGATTAATATTACAGACCAGTCTAGGTGCTTCTCATAGAGTGACAGCAGGCAATTTGTGAGAGAAAACAGATATTAGCATTGAAAACATAATTTCTCATTCCAACCTTCTCTCACTTGTGTCCAGTAGACAGAAAGCTTATGTTCTTATCACTTTCTTTCAAAGATTGTTTTCGGATTTAGCGGAAAGTAGACAATTAGCCATAACAATTACCTCTGGTGCACGCAACTGTAGACCACAATGCCATTGCCAAACCTTGGGCAGCAGAGATCTGAAAACACTCTTTCAACTAATATAACATAGAAGATGGCAGGCTTAATAGAGAGGAAGCAATGGCTTTTTAATCCCTTCAACCATATAAACGTCCATATAATCTTATGAAGCCAAAATGGTGGTGAAGGGGCGTAGTTTGGACAACGCAGACAAAGTTTGTTGAAGGGGTGGAATTTGGTGATAGTGCAGAGTCTGGCAGAGGTGGAGTAAAGTTGAGGGGGGGGGGGCACATGCACTTATTTGGGCCTGGGGCAGCAGAAAGCCTAAATACTCCACGAAGGAAAGGGTTGATGTGGGGCGCACTGTTCCAAGTCTTTTAAGGTGTCGTTTTTCCACGACATGAGATTCCATTAAGAGTAGGGCCGAAGGGGAAAATGAGCGAGTTCATCAATAGCTCTTGTTTGAAGCATTGCACTAACATATTGACTGTTAATTTCCCCTCTCTCCGTCTCCATTAGCCCCACCGGTATACAGTCTTTTAACTGAAAAAGGTTTCAATGAAAGATGTTTAATTGAAAATGTTTCATTGAAAACCTTTTTTATCGAAATAATCTTTCATTGAATTTCTTTCTGATCTAAAAAATATGTATGTATGTTTGGGTGGGGTAAAGGGTTACATTTGGAAAACGGGGGTTTGGGGAGGCCCCACAACCCCCATTAAAAAAAAGAAACATATTTGGGAATGTTTGGGGTGTTTTAAAGGGCAGAAAACAGGGGTTGGGGGAACCCCCAATTAAAAAATAAATACATTCGGTATACACATTTTCGGTGAAAAGTGCCATTAGTCTACATTCAGTGAAAAGGTTTTCAATTAAACGTTTTCGATGAAACATCTTTCAATGAAAAATGTGTCATTGAAAAGACATGTAACCGCCCCACATTCTAGATTTATGCGGGTGGATGTTTATGATTAAAAACGTTTATAGGAATCGACTTTGTCTTCCCATCTCCATCCATTTAGGATTTGCATGGCACTGATTACCTGTGCTTTTCAACTCACAATCTCATATTTCTAGAAGCCCCATGGACTTCTCAGATACTGTGTCCACCAAAATGTTCATACAAAAGCCTATCTTGTACAACTTCACGTGGACTCTTGGGCTACCAACTGAGTAAGCAGATTGCCCTGTTTGATTCACTCAATTTGTGCTTCGCGTTTACTACATTTAATTATTTATTAATTGTTTGCTTGTTAGGCACGTATACAATAAGAATATACTCTTTTAAAGCTCCCACAGGGCAGGGAGTGAGGGAAATACATTACAACATTACAACACAATATTTAAGAGCAGGGGGGAAGAGGGAGGGGGCCGAACCTACTATGCCTTGTGAGTATTCAGAACATGGAAGTGCAGAAAGAAAGAGGGAAGAAGGGGTAAGTGCTGGGGAATCCGAGCCAGTGGGAGAACATGAACAAAGTACTAGAATGTTGAGTGCTACACGCCTGGGCCACGGGAGGTGTAAGTGAAAGTCTCCAGTGCGGAGGGTGTGCATATGCAAAGTACTGTGGAAAGACAGGAGCTGGGAAGAATTGGTGTGGGAGGTCAAAGCCCCGAAGATGCATAAGGTGCAAGGGCACCGATTCAGCAGCTGTGAGATCAGCAGAGGAGTTAAGGTGGAAGAAAAGAGGAAAGTCTTAAGGAGACTTTGGAATTTGAAAAAGATCCTGCTCAATGCACAGGGGGAGGGGGAGGCTATTCCAAAGGAGGGAGCCTGCAGAGGAATGTGAGCAACCCCCTGCGCTCTGCTTAGCAAAACGCTTCACACACAAAGAGTTGGTGCCAGAGGAGTGAAGTGGTCTAGAACAAGAGTATTTAGAGAGATAAAGTTGAAGATAGTGTGGTTTCTGGGCCCAGAAAGCCTTGTGGATTATGCAGAGGGATTACTGTGCAGCAACCAGGTGCCAGTGAAGACTTTTTAGTGCAGGAGAGATGCCAAGGATAAGTCTCATTGCCCTATTCTGGATATGCTGGAGGGGTCGCAGAGTGGAAGAAGGAAGGCTAAGGAGGAGGCTATTACAGTCTAGAAAGAACAAGGGCGTGAGTCACATTGAACCTCTGAGGGAAAGTGAGAAAACATAGAATTCCTTTCAGAAGGAAGAGTGTTATGTTCACCTGGTATCCACGGGGACGCCACCAAGCCCTGGTTGGATGATTTGCACTCTCAAACCCTCTCCCGGTCCCTTGGTAAGGCCTCTGGTTAAAGATGGGTCTGCAATATAGGAAAGCTGGATTCAATACCAGATTGTCTTTATGTTTTCCCACCTCCCTTGGCCTCAACTCCTTCCTCCCCCCTGGGCCTTCTCCTCAACTTAATATTGTAAAAGGTGGGTTCTCTGTCCTGCTCCTTGTGGCAGGAGCGCATAGATGTGGGGGCGAGCAGCGACCAAGTTAATTCACTGGTGCAAGCCCCTCTGTGGGAATCCAGGCCTGCTGCGAATCCGTAGGTTTGCTGCTTTACAGTCTTTATATGCAGTTCTTGTATTCCTCTTAGTTCGAATAATAATAGTCTTGCTTCTTTCCTTTTAGGTATGGAAAGGTATTTTGGTGTTGTCATGCAGTTTGAAGATGCGCATGGGCTGGTAGGCGAAAGCACGGTGTGCACGTTGCTGTCCGGTGAGTAATGCGCGATGCGCAGCGCTGTTTCGCCTTTTATATTGCTAACCTGTGTCTTTTCTCTCCTTGCAGGTTGCAATGTTCCTTGCTGAGCGCCGTAATGTTCCAGCAATGATACTGACCAGGAGATGACTACACAGGTAAGAATTGTGTGGCTTTCTTCATTCGGGAGGAAACGTGAGTAAACGCTTACTAATGCTGTCTTTCTTTCTCCTCTTTCCAGGTTATGGTATTCCAGGATGCATGCGGTGCCGGATGATGGATTTCGTACCTTCAGGTGAGTGGAACAGAAGTCAGCGATGGATTGAAGACAGGATATTGTTCCAGGTAAATATCATAGTGTTCTTTCTCTCTGCAGGTCCTTGGTTCCAGGTAAGCTGGCATCAAAGAAATGGACACGTTCATGTTCTGCTGTTTGGGTGTGGTTTAAATAGTCTCAGGTAAAGTAGTCCACGTAAAATAGTCCCAGGGCTGCCACACCCAAAGTAGCCCAGGTAAAGTAGTCCCAGGCCTGCCACACCCAAAGGACTAGACCGCATAGCTCAGTTCCTTGGAACTAAGCTATGTGTGTGCCTCCATGTTGGCTGAACCCCCTCCCCCACCCCACACCCCCAAGTTAAATAGTCCCAAGTAAATAGTCCCATTCTAATGTTGGTCTTCATGATGGTTATGAGCCTGACGCCAATGGTTTCAGTTGAAGGTGCAGGGGGAAGAGTCCAAGGAGGAAGGCCTGAGTGAAGGGAAGGGAAGAAGGAGGGAGCAGGGGTCCGAATTGGAAGGATCTCAGTTGGCATGTAGGCACTCAGGGATGATGGAGGGTGCAAGAGGGTCAGCAGGTAGTCTGAAGAAGAGGTGCGTCTCATCTGCGTAACACTGGAAGTTGGAGGAGAAAGAGGAGATGAGGCGGGCAGGGAGAGCAAGGTAGATGTTAAAGAGCCAGGGGGAGAGTATAGAGTCCTGAGGGACACCACAGGTAGAGATGGAAGTAGGAGAGGAGAAGGGGCCCATGATGACTTGGGAAGAGCAGTCCCATTATAACTTGGGAAGAGCAGTTTGTGAGTAAAGAGGACAGCCAATCCAGTGTCCGTTCCGAGATACCAAGTGTATTGTGGAGTCTTTGTATGAGGATGGAATGGTTAACTGTGTCAAATGCAGAGGACAGATCGAGAAGGATAAGGACAGTTGGGGAGTTGGAGTCCAGAGATGCAAGCAGTTCTTCACGGGTGTTCATAAGAGCAGTTTCCATGCCTCTGGGTGCTCGGAAGCCAGATTGATGGTCGTGGGGCCATCCAACAAGTTCAGTGTGAGAGTAAAGTTGGGGCAAAGCCAGCTTCTCGAGTAACTTCCCAGGAATGGGGTGATGGAGATAGGGCGATAGCTGGCAGGGCAGTTAGGGTCAGAGGATGGATTTTTCAGAAGTGGGCGCACAAGGGAGTGAGTAAGGGGGGAGGGGAAAGATCCAGTGATAAAGGAGTGATTGCAGAAATCAGTGAGAGCAGGGGCAAGAGAGCCAATGTTATCCTTGATGGTCCTTGATGAGCAAGGGGAGACCTGTTTCGAAGAGACCTTCATGGAACGGACAACTCTGGTAACTTCTTCAGGTGTGACAGGAGAGACAGAGGACAAGGAGGGAGGGTGGGGAGCAGTCTGGTGGGGGAGTGGGAAGGATTTTGAGGGAGTGTAAAAAGGGTGGTCAGAATGTCCTGAGTTTTAGTGGTAAAGTGTGAAGCCTGTGCATTAGAGGGCCTGGGAAGGCGAAGGGGTGGAGGAGACTGCAGAGGGGTTGGCTAGTTCCCTGCATATTTTGGTTCAGCCGTGTTACTGGAAGCTTAGGAGACCAGTGCCAGAATGGGGGCTCTTTCCTTTGCACAAATGGCGAGTCTGTATTGCCTTTGTAGCAGGCGGCAGGCCAGTTTGTCAGAGGATGAGCCTGAGGTTTGCCACTTCCGTTCTGCTGCACTGCACTTTCGTTTCAGGACTGCAAGTTCGGTGTCATACCAAGTGAAATAAAATAAAAAGTGAAATACAAGAAAATGATATCCAAACCAACCATATATTCCTACCAACTCTTTTTCAGTAGCCAGGGATGGCTAAGAGTGTCTTACGTTTCCTGCCCTGGGAAATAATGTTGGCTTATTTGCCTTGGCTGCTTCCAGTTCAGCTCCATCTAATGGGCTCAATCCTTCACCTTTGCAGTAAAATTGGAAATCCCATGTGTGCCTTTTCAGTTTTCAAGCATGCTTTACTTTACCAAACTGGGCTAACTGTATTGCCAGTTGCATTTATTTTAGGCAAAACGTTTCTTTTTCTCCTTATATGGTTGCTGAGACAGTTTCCAGTTCGAGAGAGGTTACATTTCACTTCTCTAGGTACCTATGAATTGCCACTAGCAATTCTGCTTCACTCAGGCCACTTGTCTGAAGCGTCCTTCCTTTACAGAACACCATCCATTAATTGTGTCTTTCCGGCATTTAAAGGACTCTTTGGGGTGGCGTTGATAAATTCCATCATTCTAGGCTATTGTCAGACCTGCAAAGAGTGTGGCAACGTTTAATTTGTAGCTAATGGTGTTGTCTGGGATCTTCTCTAACATCCTGCCATTGCTGCCAGATATTAGGGTGGTTTCTCTTGGACCTGTGTTCAGGACACAGAGCCACTGGCCCACCGTTAGGCTACAGAATTTTTCGGCAAGCATTCCCCGTCTCACCAAGTGAAAGAGATGTAGGAGTCAAAATCAACCCTTAGTAGAGGAGTCGCTGGTTTAAAGATACAGTGTAGCATTAAATAATTGCGATACTCTATAAATAGACAACTAAACTCAGGAAATAATCTTTCTTAATTGTATTCATCTTTCTTAAATTTGTAGGGATGATTGCCTCTCTAATGGGGTTTTGTTTCAATCTGGTCACCACAAGGTTTGATGCAAGCTTTACTCTAGGCCTCATCATGCATGTTTCTCTTCGTCACAGTTTGCTGGCTATACAGTCCACTACTCCTTATTGCAGGATGCAATATTATCCTATCATAATACACTAGGACATCCCTAAGATTACGGTTCCAGCATAGAATGTCTGCTCTGTCTCAGTATGTATAAATACAGACTATTGTGAAAAGTAATTATAAAGCGTTAACTACTCGTTCCACAGGCTATAACGAGGGGTAAACCCTGTATTGCCTGCTGAATGGATAGTTAATGATATTAGCACTCAGGGTTATCAAAGCAGTAATCCAGGGCGTTACAAAAAAAGTATTCTCATTCAAAGAACGGCAAAATATTGAGACAAGATGTCCCCCATGGATGTGGAAGGCAGGGCTCCATACGGAGCCCCTCTTTCATTTCCAGGGCGGCTGGCAAAGCAAAATGGAGGGAAGATGCGTCTGGAGAAGGGGGTTGGGATTAGTTAATAAAGGACGGGAAGGGTGTGGAGAAGATGACGGTGCGGGGTGGGGGAAGCAGCCATCGGGTTCCATGGAACGCGGGCTGAGAATGGGAGCATCAGCCCGCAATCTGAAGAACCTGATTGGCTGCGCCCCAGTCCTGGGTGCTAATGTTGCATATAATCATGTTTTCTGTGTTTTTTTTTCTTTTGTGGTTCATTTTCATATTGTACTAACAGAATTAAAACGTTTTTGAGAAGAGCTTTGTGCGAGTCACTCTTCTGAGGACACGTGATATAGGAAGGCACGGACTGTGGATTTGAGAATGGAAGCATGGAAAGATACAAGCAGGTGTAGCCATGACAGATAATGCTTTTGGACATCATTCTGCAGGGGCTTTCTAGAAGGAACTGGCCAGGTGATATCTGTATGGAACATCTGCATCAATGATGGACTCCTCTGCGTATCATTATGAAGTGGACAGTTGAGTAAGGCCTCCTCCCCTAAATGTAATACTCCAGTTTCATTTCTGGAAGATTCTGGTGTGGTTTCGATCAGACTGAAAGGAATTTGCGTACCTAGTGGTTCTGCCTGAAGATGGTTGATGCCCCTACTTGTCCTAGGCCTATCAAAGACCAACCAAAAGTGAGTACAATTACCCCAAATTATACTGACAATTTTCCCAATCATTTATGAATTATATCCCAGACAGCAATTAAAAATGTTTGAGGGACCACGTTGTCAAGGGTAGCTAGTATATGCATTGAAAGTCTATCCATCGAATGCATTTGCATCGAGGGATTTGCAACGGAAAAATATGCATCGAATGCATGTTTTTGCGGGGTAAGCGGTTAAAGGGTAATAAACGGGGGGTTGAGGGGAAATCCCCCCATTAAATATTTTTTTTAAAATGCATTTGATGCACATTTTTTCATTGCAAAAATGTCAATGGAAATGTCCCTCGATGCAGAAAATTTGATTTATAGACCATAAACCGTTTTCAAGCTATATCACTGAATGGAGGACTACAGTATATGGTGCACGCGCTTTGTAATTGATAATTCCTCCAACAATGTGGGATCTCTGGAGGCCCTAGACATGCCGAATTGAAATGTGGAATGCTAAGCCTTTGTGATTTGTGCATGCCCTTGTCAAAGTAAAATAAATATATTCCTTAATCAACACACTGCGCTGGGGTGTAGTGAGGGCAAACCTGATTCCTGAATAATAGTGAGAGTTAGGTGCAGCTGTCGCTGTATTCCAAAAAGAAACTGAATTTCTGAACTCAAGCATTTCAAAACACTAACTGATTCAACCACACAAAAAACATTTTTGTATCTACACCCAAGCTAGGAACCAACACTGTGTCACAGATAGTGTCCAACATTTTAGATTCAAATCAGTCCTAGAAAGATTTGTTAGAGTCAATCATTTTCTCTGATGGCAATGTTTGTTAACAGTTTCATAGAAAACGAATTGAGTTGTTTTGTTCCAAACTTTATTCTGACAACTGCTTCACCTTCTGACTTCAAGGAGAAATTGTTTTCAGATACACAAATATAATTCTATATTGTAGATTGCGTGAATCAGCTTAAGTTTTAATCAAACAATCAATGCCAGTTTGTGTCTATACTATGAGATATTGGATAATGCCATTTTGTCGAGTCATCGTTTACATATGATATTTATATATGAACGTTGAATTGCCCGAACGGTCCAATTTGTGGAGATTACAATTGTGTGACAATTTATGATGGCATCAGGCACTTTTGTATGTTATGCACCAGTCACTTTGTGATTTATGGACATGATCACGGAGAAGTGTTCAAATGTCAATTATGCAGGACAGTACAATTGTGTGACAACTGATGATAGCACTAGGCACTTCAGTAGAATATGCACTAAGCACTTTATGATCAATGGACATACATAGTGGGTCACCACAGGGCGAGGTTTCTACAATCTAAATTGTTCATGTTAGCACATGCGCTTTTGCACGTGTTCATTGTACATATTTTTGACCCTTGCATCATTTGTAAGTTCTAACTTTGTTTCCGCACTTTACAATATTATATACTGTACATGATTTTAAGGTAAACCTGAAAAAAATGTATGTTATATTTTTACCTAAATGGATCATGTTTGTATTATGCAGTAACATGTTTTGTGGATTCAATGAGACAATATAGATATTATGCAATGACAACAAATATGTGGATGCATTGTACATTAGATAGGACAGGGGATTTACTCCTTTGGTCCGAGTTAATGAGAAATGTAATGTAGTGTGATTTGTAAAAACAAAATGTATGATGGTATCATATAATGTGTGTAAGATTGTTCCACATGGGCAGTGCTGTATGCCACTAGGGTACAACTAGTCTAACAGAGTGCTAGATGCCATGTATTCACAGTATGTTGCCAACTGCATGTGCCTGTTACACCAGTGCTAAACAACAGTAATGATGGACACATAATGAAAAGTTGGAAACCATAGAGAATGCATAATTAAATGAAACCCACCACCAGAGATGTTGCTAGGGGGGGCTCAGGGGCTATAGCCCCACTTCTTTTGGTTGTAGCCCTCGATAGAAGCTCAGGTGCTACAACCAAAGTGCTAGCTAGCCCCGATTCCCGCCAGTCCCAACATTAGCTTAGCCCCAAATCTTTTCCAGACCTGGCAACCACTGAAGTTGTATGTGTGTAGCTAAATGTGTGTAGCGAAACAAGTCATTATAGTGGAGTATCAAGTACCATGGGAAACCCGAAAAATGAATTGGTAATAACTTTTAACTCGTACGACGGATTTGGCAGAGATTTTGCAGACAAAATAGTACTTACTAGCCCAAAGGCTGTGCTCACTGGCCAGGGCTGAAGCGCCTGGCTAGTGGGTGCAAAAGACATATATAGTGGCCACGGCTGAACACCATGGCCACCTAGTGGGTGTAAAAGAAACATTGGGGGAACATAAGCATGTCTAGCGGCCCGTAAAAAAAAATATGGTATAACAAAACCCTTGAAATTCACTGAAAAAACTTTAGTTAAAGTGCAGTTAAGTTGACCAGATTTAATGCAACAAAACCCTTGAAATTCAGCAGATGGGGAAAGTCATGACCAGCTTAACTCAGCGCGTTCCCGTTGCAAAAGCCATGAGCACATACATATTATAAGAGAAGGGATTCACAATCACATACAAAATGGCAACACAGGAGACATCAAAGGGAGCACACTTGTCATGACTTCTGACATCTGCTGAGTTTCAAGGGTTTTGTTGCATTACATCTTGTCTACTTAACTGCACTTTGACTAAAGTTTTTTCAGTGAATTTCAAGGGATTTGCTATACCATAGTTATGCTAGGTGGTATTGACACGTCTGTTTGACGCTGTACCTTCACATAACCCACCTCCTTCTCCAGGTACTGTTCACTAATCCAAGCATAGCATGTGTTTCTGAGCTGATCCACAAGCCTCAGAAGGCATACATTACTTAATGTAATCTTATTTCTGATGCTTGTATCTGCTTATATTCACATGGGCACGTCCCTCCTCCCCTCCTGAAGCTGAAGTTGCATAGATGATTCTTCACCTTTACCTTCTACTTTATATTTCTTGTACTCATGCAAACACTTCATGCTCCCTCATGTAAGAAACAAAACATTCTATGGGTACAGTAGACGTCACACAAGGGATAGTATTACAAACAAGTCCAGTCAAAGTCCCTTTTCGAATTTCGAAAACAAGTCATGCAATACTCCACCACTACCACTAGATGTAAGCACATGCATATCATGTGATTCTAAGAAGATCCACAAGCTTCAGAAATATATATGTGTGTTTGTAGATAAATGGCTTAAGAAAAAGGAGGACTACTGGTGCCAGATTTTGATCTGTACTACCCAGCAACGCAATGTGTCTCTGATGATGAGAAATCGGAAATTAGATAGATGGCCCAAATGATCCCACAGCATTACATGAAGGAAGCATTGAGGATGGAATCCAAGAATAACAAGAATTGGTCAATACTGCCGAGGTTGGGCAGGAAAATATGGGACCGCACAATAAAGAAATTAGTTTCAAGTAATCTGTACTCACCCAACGTCTCACTGACCTAGAAAATGACACAGGCAGATGACAACATGAGACTAAAGCTTAAATCATGCAAAATTAAGGGAATATTTGTGTGGGGAGACGTTTTTGAGAATGGTAATTTAATTATATTTAACGACATTATAAGAAGATGCCAAATCCCAGCATGACAGTTCCTAAAATATGCTGCACTAACAAACCTAGCCAGGAAGAAACAACCATCACTACCAAACAAACCTGACAGTGATATCCTGCTGAACAAATGATACGAGATAACGGGAGGGTCAAAAAAGGTATCACAATTATACCAGACGATGCTCCCCATTCAGAGCAGAGAGGACTTCAAGGTCAGAGTAGCGTGGGAACAGACTTGAACACTAGGATTGAGGATGAGACCTGGGAGCAGGCGCTTAGAGATACTCAAAAGAGTCTCACAGTACAACCTATTACATAAAACATACCTGGCATCCTTCGGAATGGCCAGAATCTTCAAAACAATCTCATCATGCTGCCACAAATGCGCACAGAGAAATGCAGACCTAATGCATGTATTCTGGGACTGCCCTGTAGTGCAAACAATCTGGACAGCCGTATAAAGAAAATTATCAGAATTGAAAAGTGATGAATTATGCCTATACGCCTGAAATATGTTTGATAGGCATTTACTCTTGGGGGGGAAACCTTGGAACACAAGCTAAAATGTGTTGGTTTAGCATTTTTATTAGCCAAGCGAAGAATTGTGAGAGCTTGAAAGGACAAAGTAGGCCACAAGATAGATGGCAGAAAGTGGTATAAGGTATAGGCAAAGGGACAGGGGAGAAATTATAAGTTACTCACCGTAGTGATTAACGTACGCCTAGTCCATAGTCCCCTTTCCTCCATAATGTATGGCGTCCCTCGCTAGGGAATGGAACTGAACCTTTTTTCACCAGAAAAATATGCCTTTCCCCTTTAAATTTAGTTGCGTTTGGGAGGCGCGGCCCCAGGAGCATGCGCTCCCTTGACTTCGCCCACCGGCGCCACATCTTAGTCCCCTTTGGCGCATCAACTAAATTATATCAGCCTAATGACACACCTTTTTATAAGGGGGGAGGATGGTGGGACATAAGGAGTAGAGGGGACTATAGACTAGGAGTACGTTAGTCACTACAGTGAGTAACTTATAATTACTCCTACATCCCGTTCCCTTTCCTCCATACTGTATGGGCGATTACCACTGATTGAAGCCTAGGTAGGAGAGACGATGTAACGCCTAAGAAAACAAGTTTTTCAGAACTGCTTGGCCAAAGGCCGCATCTGATCTAGCACTTGTGTCCAAGCAATAATGCTTGCAGAAGACTGAGGGGGTAGCCCACGTGGCTGCCCTGCTGATTGTCTGCCATGGCACGTGTGTTTGGAAGGCCACTGCTGTCACCTTGGCTCTGACCGCATGAGCGTGCATGTTTGCTGTTCGCTTCAGGCGTTGCCCTTCCTAGGCTTCCTGGATGTGATAAGGTGAAAATGAGAGAGCCAAGAATGGAGTATGATATGCCATACCCCACTGCTAAAAACTCTAAAAATAGGAATGATCTCCACAAGAACGCGAGTAGGGAGTCTAGAGCATTTCTGCACTACCTATCCCTCCCATGTCTACCTTTTCTTCCCACCATCCACCTCAACCCAAACTCCAGAGAAGAAAGGGATAGAGGGGGCATGTGATTTGGTACCTGAAGGTCCTCTGTTAGTCTCCCCTACCTTCAATCAAGGTGCTAGTGACACGAGGGCCGGGTCTGATGAATTTGACAGTTTGTCTACCCGTGATTGGGGGGTGGGGGGTGGAAACTCCCCAGCTCCTATTGTGATGGGGATTGGTCTGGTGCAGAAGAGTCTATGCCTTTCTCTGGCCCGATCATCAGGTGTTCCTCCCTCACAGGTAGAGGGTGGGATTGCCTCTCTTGCGCCCATTGTTTCTCAGACTTTAAGGCAAGTTGAAGTACTCGTGGTGTGGTCCCAAGTGGGGCAGCGGTGCAACCCTAGATATGCAGATGATAGGGGTTCCCCCCAGTTCATGACTATGGAGGAGCGCAGAGCTCAACTTGTAAACAGGGGGCAACTCAAGGTTCCCACTGTAGCCAACTCTGAGCTCTCTAACATACTACTGTTATTGAACTGGGCATTGGAGGAATGTGTCCATCTGACATTAAACAGGTCTGCTGTTCTGAGGTTACCAACTAAAGTTCCTGTGTTGTCTCAACTTGTCTCAGCTGACATTGACCAGGTGGAATTCTGGAACAATGTCAGACGGGATAAGGTTATACTGCATTTCAACTCACGATTGGTCTTGAAACAGGTCCGGTCATCCACTTCACAACTGACATCATGGGACTTTTCGATCTCTTCCTATGCTGGTACTTCGCATTTGCCTGGTTCTCATACAGATGTCTCTTATACGAAAGAGGTGGCTAGAGTTCCTCAATATTCCCTGAGTCTAACAGTTAAATGCTCAAAAGATAATCAAGCTGGCTGACAAACGATTGACCATCTAACTGCTAAAGTAGAATCTAGGAATGGCACGGATTGGAGTTGGGTCTCGGTCTGTTTGAATGCTCGTAGCCACAAGCAATTTAGTGATGGCTTGGGTGCAGCCCTCTGGTCACTTAATTGCATTTCATGGAACTCATGGGCTTTGTTAATCTTTTGTCTGCAACTGATTCTGCTATTTTACAGGCTGACAAGTTCTATGTTCAGTGGTGCTGGTAGTTAGAACCCCCGTCTGTGGATGGATATATCACTGTCTGCTTAACCCAGCCTCCAAAGGGGCTAAAGGGAGACGTGCTTCTGAGCTGTTTGGAATTAGGAATGATATGACAGTCTCAGCCAAGCCCTATGCCACCCCAAACCTTTTTTGTACAAGCTTTAGAGTAAATATGGGATTGGGCGGTGTACCCAGAGCAGACCTTTACCTTGGTTGTGAACCTTTATTGGAATCCCAAAATAATTACACAGGAAGTGTATTTTGATGCCTTTGAAGATGTGATCTATGCTTGGCAGACTTAGAGGAACTGTAACTCGATGTTACTTTGTGGTGATCTTAATCTGCTGTGTGTGGACCAATCTGGTCCTATGAATGTCTCTGGGCATAGCTCAGTGGTAAGGCAGCATGGTAGAGCATGGTTGAAACTTATTGCAGCCTGGGAATTGAATATTGTGAATAGTTCAGTAAAGGCTGCCACGCCCCCAATTACACCTGGCATCAAGGTGATTCGAGTAGTATTCTGGACTACTTCTTTGCTTCTGGTGAAATTTTGCAGAATGTGTCCTCACTTAGAGGTACGCACACAACCCTCAGTGATCATAACCCCCTCTCACTATATTTGGTGGTGGTAAAGTTTGTAGAGGGCTGTCCTGCCTACCAACCAGCTCTGGAAGTGAACACAGGGGGTAACGGGGTGAGCAGGGATGTTGGTAGTATGCAGAAATTCTACGAGACACTGAATCGCCTCTATTCCCCAGATGAACTTGAGGCGGAACTGTTGGCTAACCCTTGACAGGTTATCCTGAATCATGTTTACACCCATATGCCTTCCTCACGACAGCCAAAAAGAGTTATTAGGAATCATGCGTACGATCCTGAGATCCAACTAAAGAAAAGGGATTTGAGGCGAGCTCTACATATATCTAAGAGCGATGACACCCAGGAGCGAAAATCCCTCAAGTTTAGATATAGGCAATGGTTGCGATTTCACAAATATGTTATGAAGTTAAATGACGCAAAGGAGCTAGGGATGTCAGCTCTTTCTGGCGTACGATTAACACCACCATTCTACATTCCTCCTATGCCAAGAGTAACCCTATAGGGGAGCAATGGTGGACTGAGCACTTCACAAAAGTTTATAAAGAGGACCATGCCAATGAAGATGGGCCTATGAGTCCACCACTGGGTCTGTGATGCTTGGGATTTTCTGAGGAGGATATAGTTAACATAATAACCCGAGTAAGGACTCCCGAGCTCCAAGGCCCGATGGCTTGTCAAATGCGGTTTTGAAATTGGACCCCTTTCTATGGGCTCACATTCTGGGAATAGTCTTCTGCAGAGTCACTTCATCGGATAGCATGCCAAAATCTTGGGCAAAATCTATTGTCGTCCGAATTCACAAAAAGGACCAAAGGCTGCTTCTGAGTAACTATCGACCCATCGCCCCACTAGAGATTCCAGCTAAAATGTATGCCACCTTAGTTCTGAGAGAACTGACATATTGGGCTTGGCGTGCGGGGCCCCTAGACCCACTGCAGTATATAATCAAAACAAGCGAACAATGAACATAGCAAAATCTAAGGTTCTAGGTTTTAGGCCAGGCATGAAGCTAACATAGAGCTGGAATGTGAGTGGTATGACCATGGAGAGAGTTCAGAATTTTACTTATCTGGTTTGCAGACTGTTTGAACTTCAGAACAAAACTGAGTTATATAGCCACTATCATTCTAAAATCTTAATGTTGGCCACTGAAGCGTATGCAGTGAATGGAAGGTACGGCCATTTTTCTCTGATGCCAGTTCTTGACTTCTAAAGACTAAAGGTACTTCCCACCATCACATATGGTGGTGAGGTGCTGGGTCTCCCTGTTGCTCTGGATTGTGAGGCCATAGAGGGGCTGTTCTAGTGGAAAGTGTTGCACTTGCCTAACGGTACTCCTGTGGCTGTAATCCGCTATGAGTTGGGTTTATTAAGTTCTATCTTCTTTGGAAAAACCTTTCCATATTAATGAATATAGGCTGTGCCGAGGTGGGCTCTATTTGGTGGGAATTAAAGCTGTTGTTGGAAAACAAATCCTGGGCTGCTCCGAATGCATGGGCGAAGACCTGTTATAGTATTTGTGAGTAGCACGGATTCTCAAGAGATCTGGTTTTGAATCACCCCTCCAAATTAAAGAGAAAGATGAAGGAATCAAATTGGATCCACACTATTGATAAAGTCAGAATGTACCACTCATATCTTGATCTGTTAATTGACGTCAGAGCAGTGGGTGTTTAGCCAGATTACTTGAGGCAGACCCCAAGCACGTCTTGACATGTCTTGGTGATGAGACTGAGCTTAAACCTGCTTCCTACCAATGAAGTAATGGGTGCCAGGACTAAAATCATGAGAGCTCCTAGGACCTGTAGGTTCTGCTCCACGACAGACCAGGTGAAAATACTGCACATAGTTTACTACACTACCAGTCCCTAGCAGCAAGGCGTATGTTTTACTTTGGTCACCTGCTTTATGACAGTGGCTAGATTCCTATTGAAAGAGTGTGGCAACTCATAATGAATTCATGTGGGTATAATAAATGGCTGATTGCTGCTATACTTTTTTTTAAAGAAGCGTTACAATTGTAACAATGATTGCCTTTTGAAGCAAACTGTGACATTTAATTTTTCACTGGTGCCGATTGTAATATGTATACCTTTTTTTTCAATTTTTCTTCTTCTTTTGCCTTGATGATTTGCTGTTCTTGTTATTGTGACACTGTACTGTGTTATTTTTTGCTTTACCAACTTGTTAAAGGTTATATTGATAACAAAAAAAAAAAAAAAAAAAAGGGACATTTTTTTCCTTTTGTCAAACTTAAACATTATTAGTACCCGGTGAGGGCGCAATCAGAATGAAAGAGCCATTCTGATTGGCCCTCGCCGAGTCATTACCAGGCCGGGAATCCCTCTGTCGGGATTCCACGGCCTTTGTCCCCGGCGGGGGGCGTGGCAGCCCCTCAGCCAATGAAGATGCTCGAAGCGGTGCCATCCCCGCTCTGAGCCTCCACACGGCTGAGAGCGAGAGGCTACCTTCACCCCCGCTGGGGACAGAAGTAAGACTTCCACCCCCCTCCCCTTTCCTCCCTCCTCTCTGCCCTCCCCACCCCACTACCTTTTATGCCTTGGTCCCCGGCGGGGGGCGATGGAAGCCTCCTGCCGTGTGGAGGCTCGGAGCGGGGCCATCCCCGCTCCGAGCCTCCACACGGCAGGAGGCTTCCATCGTCCCCCGCCGGGGACCCAGGTCTGTTTTGTATTTTTTTTCCCCTCCCTTCCGCCCTCCCAACCGCACTTAACTTCTTTTTTTCAGGAGCGTTCTCTCCCGATGGCGGCCATGGAAAGGGAAAACTGACTCAGTTTCCCTTTCCCGGCGGGCATTTTCTTAGTCTTTTTTTTTTTTAAACGCTGCATCGTTTCGGGACAAAAAAAAGCTTTTAGTGCCCCAGTCACGCAGTTTTTGCGGGCCGGGGTACTAATAGCTATATGCCCCTCACGGCAGGGGCATTACCGTCTCTGGTAATGCCCCGGGTGCCCCCGCCACTCGGGGCATATTGCTTTATTAGTACCCGGCGAGAGTCAAGCAGAATGCAACACGCATTCTGATTGGCTCTCACCGGGTCCTTACCCGGCCGAGAATCCTTCGATTCTCGGCCGGGATTCCAGCTGCCTTGTCCTCGGCAGGGGCGTGGCAGCCCCTCAGCCAATGAGGAGGCTGGAAGCGGGGCCATCCCCGCTCCGATCCTCCCCGCGGCTGTGAGGCTGCCTTTGCCCCCCGCCGGGGACTTGGGTAAGGCTCTTTTTTTTTTTTATTCCCTTTCCACCCCCCACCCCCACTTACCTTTTTGCTCCTGCATTCCCAGCGGGGGGACGATGGCAGCCTCCAGCCATGTGGAGACAAGGAGTGGGGCCATCCCCGCTCTGCGCCTCCACATTGCTGGAGGCTTCCATCGCCCCTCGCCGGGGATGCAGGTACGTTTTTTTTATATTTTCTTTTTTTTTTCGTCCCCCTCCCGTCCTCCCAACCCCACTTACCTTTGTTTTGGTCCTTTTTCTGGAGCGGACGTGTTCCCAGCGCGTCCGTTCCCGATGGCTGCCATGGAAAGGGAAAACGGACTCTGTTTTCCCTTTCCCGGCGGCCATTTTCTTGTTTGTTTCTTTTTTTTTTCTGTCCCGAAACGCTGCAGTGTCATATTGCTTAAGTATTTCATTTCAAGACAGAATATTGAGCAGGAGATGTGTTCATTTTTGTTTAGTCAATGTTACTTGAGAAAAACCACAAAAATGCAGTCTGCTTAAGGTTCCAACTGTGCAAAGTCCTTATAGAAGAATGCTACGGAAGACAATTCAGGCTGATTTCATTGAAAGATATCGATTCAAATGAAAGCAATGCAGGGCACTTAATACTTGACACCCTGTATTTCTGTTATAGTTGCTCATCACTGGCATCCTGAGGAAGGAATATGTGTAAGAGGAAATCCATCACATCTCCATGATGAGAGCTAAAATATACACAGAACTGGCACATATTCCATCGTACATTACAAATTGATATACCTGAGCTTTGCCATAGCGAGCGCGTGGACTTTGTGGATATTTTTTTACTAATTCTTCAAACGCCTTGGCAGCTTCATCAGTTTTCCCCTGTTAAGAAAGAACATTTTAATAAGTCAAACCTTTCAACTATGGTAATGGGATCACATTGTTCTCATAGTCACCAAGCAACTGATGGCTCAGCAATGAACATGCAAAACCTCTACAGATCTCATTGACTGAGCAAACTATGAAAAACAATGCCTGATCGCAAAAATAAAAGTGGAAACCAAGGTCAAATGCCTTTCTGCTAGGAGGAAACATGAGAATGTTAGTCTGTACAGTATCAGAACTAGTGCAAGGCATTAAAAATGTTAACTTTAACAACAACTCAATACAATAGGTATCTTGCATAGAGTTGCATGCTGCTGTTGAACATTTTCCATTGTCAGACTATCCTTGGTACAATAACAAAGCAATTAATATGTAGATTAAAAAAAACAACTGCAATCACTTGAGTGCCTGATCAGCTGCATTTTAGGCCTTTTCACTACCGCAATGGACAGCAGACCCCTTTAGCTCCATGTGAGGGGTCAGAAATGAGAGGCGGGCACAAAGTGGTAGTGTTTGCAACATTAGACATTTTTATTGAAATAAAAAGGGTTGTATAAAGGCCTATCTGTTCATATCCTAAGGAAAGTTTCCCTACCTTAGGAACAGACTAAATATCAGTCTGTCTCTCTTAATCAAAATTATATACACTGTCCTTGTGTCCAAAACATTAAACTAACCCTCACACTAAAAGATGAACTCAAAGTGTAAGGAAAGTGTCTCTGATGTACGTTTGGTAAACAATTGTTCAAAAACAAATAAATCCAACAAAGTAATCCGTGGATACAGAGGGAGAATTCCCTTCCCCTGGATGCTTCAGGTAGGATGGTAAAAGTCTCTCTTGAAGATAATTTGCACCGAGATACACTTGTTTACAGGCACGTTATAAATATCATATCATAATGATTTCCTGAAGACAGCAACACATGTCTCTTTCAAATAATTACTTCTTGAGTATGGCAAGAATCTTGCTTTCGAACATTGACTTCCTAAGCATAATACAATTGTCTCTTTCAAATAACCCCTTTGCAAGGATGGCCAAATTGTCTCTTTCAAATAATCACTTCGCAAGCATGGTCAAATTGTCTCTTTCAAGCAGTTACTTCCTAAGGATGGCGAAAGTAGTTATTTAAGGATGGTGAAAGTGTCACTGTCTCTTTTAGAACAATTCATTCTTATGGACAAGCTCCTGGTATACTCCCCTGCTAGTAGGCATTTGTGTAGATTTCCCAGATCACAAGGTATGCTCTCGTGCCAGGTATCTTTTCACAATAGGAACTTTTATTTCAACTTGCCTGGTGGTTGATCCACCAGGACTTCTTTTCTTATCTTCTTTCTACAGATCCATCTGACGGGTATGTGTCCACGATGCCAGCAGTCTGTGCATATAGTAAATGGATTTCCTGATAAACATCCCTGCCAGGAATTTCCTCTCTGGGGTCTGCAGGCCTGCTGGTATACTCTCCTGCCAGGTATCGTCTCCCCCAAATGCTCACTGCCTGATGCACCTCCTTCAACAGGACTTCCTTTTAAAATGATATCAACATCTTAAAGTATAGTACAGTACAGTTGTATTCCTCTCCTGTACATACTCTCTTGGTTTACTCATACTTTACTTTCCCCACATTGACAATCCATATGTGGAGACTTGTTCAAGTTGTCTTTCAATTGCTTCATCAACATTTATTGGCTTGTGGCAATACTTGTTCCAGTGCTCCCCAAATTGACATCTCATATATGAGGACTTGTACAAATTTTGTCTTTGTTTTCTAGTTAGTCAGTGTTCAAATAAAGTTCTTTCCCAGACCTGTCGGTATGCCCCGGGGTTCCCAACAGCTCTGGGCCGACTCACTGGTGTCGGCAGGTTCCTCCGACTTGTGGTGTGTTGCTTAGGTGAAGCTTTCACCTCGGGCTGGCACTCTCCTCTTTGTAGATTCTCTCACAGCTCCTCTGCTGTCTCCACGTACATCTGCCAGCAAGCCTGTTGCTCTTGGTTTTGACTGTGCTGCCGGCAGCCCAGCAGTTCTGTCCAGGTGCCTGCAGAATCTTCTGTGGCCTCGTACCACACCAGTAAGCAATACCTGCAAGTGGCAGCTTGGGAACACCTTTTCTCACCAGCACGGTCCACTCCCATGGCTCTGCTTCCTTCTGTTTGGGTTCTCTCTCTCCCACTGTTAAAGATGCCGGCACCATTTTTACATTTCCACTAGTGGGAATTTATTATAACCACTAGTCAGCATGTCTAGCTTAGTGGTTCTGTTGATCTATATTGACTCCTCCTTCCTCTTCCGCGTCTCAGTACTTGAGACTTTATGGGATTTGGAGTCCATAGGCTTTATAGGACTTGTACAGTGATTTGGTTTGAGATTTTTGTTAAGTACAAAAACATCAAAGACAAAAAGTGTTATGTGTGTATTATATACATATGAGTTGTGAATGTTATCCTGATTAGAATGCCTGGAAAGAAGAGGTTTTAGAGCTTTACAACTAGAGGGATTTGTATAATGACAGTATGCCATCAGGAATTTAGGAATTATAAGGTCTTCTTCACATGAAAGGGAACAATACTGCGTCTCTCCTCTGATAGGGTCACCACATCTCCCCGACAGCCATCTCCTTCCATGTGATCCTCCCTTACAATACCTCCCCCAGGGTCAGGATAAGGAAGCGGCTGCCATCCCCTGGCCACATGGGAGGAGACTTCAGGCTACAAATCATTGATTATTCAGCAGGATTCATCTCACTCCACCACTGGGAAGGTTTGACCAATCAAAAATCATAACGTCAAATGATGCCGTGGGAAAATGTAGAGTCTATTTAAGTTCAGATCCATAGAAAATAGAGACTGCATTGGGAATTCTGAAGGTCTGCAAGCAGATAATCCTCGACTGAATGGATGAGTGCTGCGGTGGTATACTACAGTGAGTGATGGGAGAAACCATGGGCCTTCTTCAAGCGGAAGTCTGAAGCAGACTTTACCTGAAGCAGACCAGTACCCCTGAGATGAGAAAAGCAGAGACCGGTGGACGTAGGTGACTGGGGAGAGTTATCTGCAAGCTGTGAAGAGCCATGCTGATTCTGTGTGTTAAAAGAAAATCTAAAAGTGAGTATAAAAACCCCAATGCAATAAGGACTATGTCGTCAAGAATCCTTTATCAGTAAGTCCACGGAAGGGGTGGGGGAGAACTGGAAGGGAAGACATTGGGTACTGATTTGAAATAGCATTTACTGCGCAGAGAGCAAGGTGTCTTGGCTATAACCAATTGATTGTAAATAGAAAACGTTAGAATATTGTTCATGAAATATACCTTGCTTTTTCAGTATATTCAAAGCCAAGTGTGAACTGATTTAAACTAGAACCTAATAGCATTTCTGTACAGGACATGCATTGTCTTTTCACCACTGCCAAGTAAATGCAAGCCTGTGTTTTCACATGTGTAGTCAGAGACTGAGGATGACCTGGTGTGTAACATTCAACGCTGAAGAGCCTTAAAGCGGATTACTTCTATATATAGATTTGTGAAAGTGTGTTTGTATGTTGATTGGCTCCAGCCCCATAAAAGTTGGTGGGATGACATTCTGGCCCAAGGTCGGCATACCGGTCTGGGGAGTACTGGCGAAAGGGAAATTTGACCAACCCCACCCATTCACCCTGCACAAGGCAGGGTCCAGTCCAATGCTATCAGTATAGGCGATTTCGGGAGATTGACGATTTTGCGATTGTTGGCTCCAACCCCACAACAGATGGTGGGCTGAATTTTTGTCCGAGGTCGGCATACCAGTATGGGGTGTACTGGCGACAGTGAAATTTGACCAACGCAACCCATTCGCACTGCACAGGGGTGGAGCGGGGTCCAGCCCTGTGCTATCAGTGTAGGGGACTCCAGGAGATTGACGATTTTATGATTTGTGAAAAATAGGCCGTTAGGACACAATATAACATACAAAAGGCTATAGCAGACCCTCATGTGTATGTCAGGTACAGACCCAGGCAACACTGGGGGTATGCTAGAATATCATAACCTTGAAAAATAGACATCCCAATCCCACATCATTCTAGTGAGGTGAAAGGGAGCTTAACTGGCCAATGTCCGATGATGATGAGGACGATGCTGACAATATCATCTACCCATCGCCCTATTACAGCCCCGCAATCCCCCCTCCCCAAAACTCCCCCACAGCCCCTTTCCATTACCCATGCCCAGCATCTGGGCCATGGATGCATGACTACGTGCAATGGAGGATCGCCATGGGGTAATGTCAACAATCGCCCAGCAGCAGCTTAACAAGTTCAGGCTGTTGCGTGAAAGCATCCAGGCCAGTAAAGGCTGTACCACCGCTGCCCTCCTCATCCTGGCTCAAAGGGTCCGCAAGGGCAATGAAGTGATGTCAGCCATGTTGGAGTCCCTCACCCACTCAATGCAGCTGACACACAAGCATTTGCGGGCCCAGGGGTCTGACCCGCCCACAACCATCACTACCGTACCACTGCTGCCCTTCTCATCCTGACGCAAAGGGTCAGTGAGGGCAAGGAGGTAATGTCAGCCATTTCGGAGTCCCTCACACACTCAATGCGACACTCAAGCCCTTGCAGGCCCAGGGGTCTGACCCACCCGCATCTCCTCTCTCAGCGACTATCATCCACACCTGGGCCTGCAAAGAGTCCTGCGCTGAAGAGGCAGCATAAGTGACACTTGCGTTGACATTTGGATTCACTTGGTGCCTATGGGACTTTTGGGGAAGGGGAGGGGGCAGTACAAGGTGTGGGAGCATGCACATTTGTATTCAATACATCATTTTCACAAGCAGCAATGAGTGGACATTCCTTTTTTATATTAAGTATTTACTATGTGTTTGCATTATATGCAGTAAGGTGCAAGGAAGTGCAGAGTGAAAGGGGTACTCAGAAAACGTTCTCTATGAGTTATTGCTGTGCCATGCGTCCATCCTTGACCTCAATGTGCACAGTGCGCAAGTGCATGGGACCAACTGGCATGGCATCATTGTCATCCTCTAGGGGAGGAGTGACCAGATCTGGGGGCAGGAGAATGCAAATGTTGTGCAACATTGCACAGGCCAGTACAATGTTCCCCACCTTGTCTGGCCTGTACATGCGTGCACCCCCAGACCAGTGTAGGAGTGGGAATTGGGCCTTAAGGAGGCCAAAGGTCTGTTCAACTTTACCCTGGTCCTGATGTGGGCCCGGTTTTACGCATGTTCCTTTGGCGTCTGGGGATTCCTTAGAGGGGCCAAGAGCCACAGAAGCGGTGGGTATCTAGAGGCATTTACAAAGAGGAAACACACAGGTGTCAGCTCAGTTATATGGGCAGTGGGACTGCCTGTGCAGCAGCATGTAAGTGGACAGTGTGTGCATGCATCTCCATTTTCAGATTGTGCTACTCTGTTTTACATTCCGGTCCTTGCATGCGTATAGTACTGCTGGGGGGGGGGGGGCGACCGGGCGATACTTGCACGCTACTCATGGCCAAAACACATTTCGGTTAAGGCATCTGACTAAGAAGGAAGCATGCCATGGTGGGATGATGTGGGCCTGTGAACTGCTGACATGCATGGTTCCTGATGGTAGTCAGGGTCACACATGCAGGTGGTCTATTGGTATGCTGGTCGTGATGGATTGTGCGAGTGCATGCCAGCTCATGTAGTAGGACAGTGTTCGTCTATTCTTCATGGGATAAGGACTGGATGTATCACAATAGGCCATGAGGGTGTAAGATATGGGAGGGTTATTTTCAAGAGAAAATTGGAGCTACCATGTCTCTGAAGCAATGACATCTCACCAGATGTTATCTGCCCCCATGTGATCCTACCTCATCTAGCCATCCCCAGGGTAAGCATCAGGTGGCGGCTGCCGTCCCCTGGCCACATGGGAGGAGGTAATCGCCGGGAATCAGTGATGACTCTGTCAAATTCATCACAGTTGTCTCCCATAAGCCTATTCTAGGCATAGGAGATCCTTTATGTGATAGTCAAATTCTCTAGACCCTACTAATGACAAAGCAGGAATTGATGGGCTAATAAAGGGGTCAATGGCATTATCTGGGGGTTCTGACACGCAATTAGGGTTTTCAAGCAAGGATGGAATGGTGACATAAGTTGGGGTGAGATACATAAGATGGAGATTTATAGTTCCCTGCTAGAGGAGCTAGCCCTACCACCACCTATTCCCACTTGGCCTTGCCTTGTCAGGGTACACCCCTTCAGGAATAATCCGATTCACTGTTCCCTGATGTGCCCCTGGACATACTAAGTCTGTGCCCTCTAGAAACGTGATAGGGAAAATTGTAACTAGACCAGTGATGGCTTGGGGATACCTTGTATACGCCCTCTGCCTCCCATATCATGGAGCAAGTGTTGACACCCCAGTCCCATCATCCAGCCTATCACATTTGACCTTGTGAAATAACTCCCCTTTGCCCCTTTCTTTGAGACTCTCCTCTTGATAGGGAGAGAGTACAAAATGTGCACTTGTCAATAGCCAATGGCTAGTGATATTTGACTCTTGGTGAGCAAGAAATGTTGTGCAGTCTTCCTGGCCACAAGGTGTTCTGGAAATATAGGATTAGCAGTAACTGCTGTGCAGCAAGGATCTGAGCTGTTGTCTATCAACTTCAGCTTGGATTTAGAGGTCATTTTCAGATATGACTTGGGCGAGCAGGTTCTGTTGTTCCACTGATATGTCTTCCTCTTCACCATCTGGGACAAACCATCAACTTATTGATCCACTGGGAGTTCAATAAGACAAAGATATCTGGTATCCATAGGTTCTGCCCGGAATTTGCCTTGGGCCGTTCAGGCTATATGACCCACTTGCCCAAAGGCTGATCAACTCTCACCAATATAGCTTGTTGGGTGGCTTCTTCTGAACATCCTTCTATTCACAGCAATGGGTTCTGATGGGTCTTTCCTTTATTCTGTAGGGCTGAAATAATTCTTAGAGATGGTTGTTGAAGCCCCCAAAAACGCCCTCGCGCAAGGAAAAGCCATCAAAATCGCTAAATCATCGCAAAGGGCTGCGCTAACCCTGGACCAGTTTACAGGGCTGCCAAACAAGGAACGCAAAGAGGGTAACGTGCATATCAGGGGTACGCGTGAAGTTATACACGCGATTAGCCAGGCTGCCAGGGTACGTGTATTTCAGGGGTGCGCGGGAAGTTCAACACGCGATAGTCCAGGGAACGTGTATTACAGGGGTACGCGGGAAGTTCAACACGCGATTGTCCAGGGAACGTGTATTACAGGGGTACGCGGGAAGTCTTACATGCGATTAGCCAGGGCACGTGTAATACAGGGGTACGTGGGAATTATCACACGCGATTTGGCTGGGTACGTGTATTACAGGGGTACACGGGAAGTTCTACACGCGAATCGGCTGGGTACGTGTATTACAGGGGTGCGCGGGAATGATCACACGCGATTTGGCTTGGTACGTGTATTACAGGGGTGTGTGGTAATGATCAGACGCGATTTGGCTTGGTACGTGTATTACAGGGGTGCGTGGGAAGTTCTACACGCGATTGGCCAGGGTACGTGTATTACAGGGGTACGTGGGAATTATCACACGCGATTTGGCTGGGTACGTGTATTACAGGGGTACACGGGAAGTTCTACACGCGATTCGGCTGGGTACGTGTATTACAGGGGTGCGCGTGAATTCTCACATGCGATTTGGCCAGGTACGTGTATTACAGGGGTGTGCGGGAATTATCACACGCAATTAGGCTGGGTGGGTCCTCACAGGTGTTCCCTGTACACCCTCCACGGCCCCAGCAGGCAGCCCACAAAACAGGGGACTACCCTGCACACCTGCTCATGTCCCCCTGCACCCCCAGCCCCCAGCAGTGCAGGGGCACCCTCCACCAGGCCCCCACTCATGTCTCCCACCACCCCCACCCCCCTGCCACCATGGGCAGCCCCCACCAGGCCCCCACTCATGTCTCCCACCACCCCCACCCCCCTGCCACCATGGGCAGCCCCCACCAGGCCCCCACTCATGTCCCCCTGCACCCCCACCCCCCAGCAGTGCAGGGTCAACCACCACCAGGCCCCCACTCATGTCAACCTGCACCCCCACCCCCCAGCAGTGCAGGGTCACCCTCCACCAGGCCCCCACTCATGTCTCCCACCACCCCCACCCCCCAGCAGTGCAGGGTCAACCTCCACCAGGCCACCACTCATGTCCCCCTGCACCCCCACCCCCCAGTAGTGCAGGGTCACCCTCCACCAGGCCCCCACTCATGTCCCCCTGCACCCCCACCCCCCAGCAGTGCAGGGTCACCCTCCACCAGGCCCCCACTCATGTCTCCCACCACCCCCACCCCCCAGCAGTGCAGGGTCAACCTCCACCAGGCCCCCACTCATGTCCCCCTGCACCCCCACCCCCCAGCAGTGCAGGGTCACCCTCCCCAGGCCCCCACTCATGTCCCCCTGCACCCCCACCCCCCAGCAGTGCAGGGTCACCCTCCACCAGGCCCCCACTCATGTCTCCCACCACCCCCACCCCCCTGCCACCATGGGCAGCCCCCACCAGGCCCCCACTCATGTCTCCCACCACCCCCACCCCCCAGCAGTGCAGGGTCACCCTCCACCAGGCCCCCACTCATGTCCCCCACCACACCCACCCCCCAGCAGTGCAGGGTCACCCTCCACCAGGCCCCCACTCATGTCTCCCACCACCCCCACCCCCCAGCAGTGCAGGGTCACCCTCCACCAGGCCCCCACTCATGTCCCCCTGCACCCCCACCCCCCAGCAGTGCAGGGTCACCCTCCACCAGGCCCCCACTCATGTCTCCCACCACCCCCACCCCCCTGCCACCATGTGCAGCCCCCACCAGGTCCTCACAATCCCCAATCATGTGCGTAATGGTCAGCCTCCACAGCCAAAAAGCTCTACCAAGTAACCCATTCACCCACATGGAAATGAAAACACATGTTACACCCCCAATGTTCATGAAGCAAATGAACCCATGTCCGTCACACACAGATTTTCAAATTGAATGGGAAAACACACAACATGACATGCATGAAACCAATGAGATGAAACCACACAGTGAACAATGGAAAAAAAAATGTATTGGACAAAAATACGAATGGTAAAGAAAGAAAAATAACTACAATGTAAATGTGAAAAAATAAGCTGCATGTCCGCATAAAAACACAAAAGTAGAAAATCAAATCCATAAAATTTTGTCCAAAGTGAAATGTAAAAACTCTCCATGCAACAAAGAACTATGTACACAAATAACAAGGGTCCATCATCACAACTGAACTAAGGAAACCTCCTAAAAAACCTACCTAAATATCAACTATATACAAAAAGTGGAGCAGTGTCCGTCGACTCCAAATCATAAGAAAAAACAAAGGAAACCTAAAACTAAAGAACTATATACAATTGCGGCGGGCAAGTCCAGCGGCTCACTCCGTGGTGTTCCGGGCCAGGGCATCATCGAACTCCTGTTCGATGTCCCGGAGGCGGTCCAGTTCCATGGCCCCGAGGGTCCGCAGGGACGACGCCGTGTCCTCCTCCAACCCCCTGCGGATTGCCTCGAGGCACTCGGCCCGCCTCAGGGCCCTCCGCATGGAGTTCTCCGCCCTGACCATTGTGAGCCGTGCCTCTTCCGCCCGCCGCCGCTCCGCACCTACGGCGTGGCCCAACCGCTGCCACACGGAAGACACTCTCTGTCCTGGGTCCTCCTGCCCTCCGGCCGATGCCTGCCCCTCCGATGTCGAAGGCCCCGAGCCTTCATGGCTCCCACCATGTTGCTGCTGCTGCTCTGCCTCTGCCCGTGCACTGCCTCCTGCTGCCTGCACATCCTCCGCCGGCTGGGGTGCAGTTGTTGATGTGGCCACCCCTGCTGGACGTCCGACTCCCGACTGTGGCAGGGATGCCTCCTCCACCAGCCTGGCCGCACTGTCAGAGGCAGCTCCACAGGGCACCCAGGTGACTGATGGGTGGGAAGATGGCACAGAGGACGACTGGCGCGTAGGGGGTCCAGTTGAGGAGGGGGTCGGAACAAGCCCCATCAGACGGAGGAATCCGGTCTGGGTGACCTGTCCCAGCAGGCTGACGTGGTCAACGAGCCATTCGAGATGACGTGCAGTCTCTCCATGAAAAGACTGCAGGTCACCTCGCATGGCCTGGAAACGGGTCTGGACGTAGGCATCCCTGCTGGTGCAAGATGATGCAGGGACAGGATCGGGGACAGGATTGCACACAGGCACCTCCGCGGCGGCCTGTGCTGCCTCCTGTCCCTGGTCCTGGACTGCACCACTAGCACCAGTGGGATCCCCACCTCCAGACCCCGTCTCTGGTGCTTGCACGGCCTCCTCCTCCACCAGACCCCCCACCAACCTGGATGACTCCGTGCCATCTTCCCCTGTTGGGCCCTGTGGGGTCCCAGCTGCCCCTTCTGCTGCCGAGGAGTCCAACTCCAACCTCCGCCTCTTGGACCTCCCCCCGGCAGCTGCGGCCTGGGACGCGGCACCGGACTCCTCACTCCCCGACGAGATGACAACACGGGAGGGGAGCCGGGCCTTGCGTCTCCGGCTGGCGGTCGGATCCCCGCCGCTGTGCTCCACAGCACCTTCTCCGCCCTCTTCATCAGTTGACGCTGCAGAAAGGGAGAAACAAAACACAGGCATCAGGGCACTGTACAATGGACACATACACACATGACAGTTGCACATGAGTGGCATTGGCAAACCTCAGACATGTCATCACAATCCCCAACACACATGTCATTGCAACTCGCACACATGAGCCATACCACAGCCATATCGCAACTGCCACCACCATCCATACACATACAACAGCATGAGCAGCCAAAGGTGACCCAGACATCACATGCAACACAGGAAGTGCACCACACATGTACACACACCACCACACTTGCATGCATGTGTACACCTCTGCCAAGTGTCGCACTGTTCAGACGGGCATCCATGTCACATCTGCCAATCAGGCTTCCACATACCGCAGTCACATGCATCCATGTTGCATCACTGTTGCACCCTTGTCAAATACACACACATGCACATGTATACAGTGCTCATACATGCAGCCCAATACAACATACATGCGTGACATCACGGACATGTCTTCTTACATACACATACATACAAACATGTGTGCACGCACAACTGCATTTGCCATGCAAGCCTACACACACAAGCACCATCCATGTCTCACACATTACAGCCCTCGCATGTGTCAGCCCCACGGCCATGTACACCCCCACCCATACTCGACCCCATACAAACAGATGTGCAACCTGCACAATACCGAATAATCACCACACGCACTGCTCACAATCGGGATGCATGTACACTCACTGGCTCGACTCCAGACGGGTCTGCTTCTCCAGGACCTGGACGTGGAGCGCTGGGGATATGCGTTCCAGGACCCCCATCTGTTCTTCCGACAAGTGGCCCCGGCGCCCCTTGGCATCCGCTGCCTTCAAGAGGCGCCGGGCCTTGTTCAGGGTCCTGGACCTGAAGTCCTCCCAGCGCTTCCTGACATGTTGTAAGTCCCGGACTGCCACCCTCTCCGCGTTGATGGCAGTCACGATGTCAGTCCAGATCCGAGTCTGTCCTTCCTTGTCGGCGCGGGAACTTCCGAAGAGGGCATCATACTGACCCAGGACTTGCTCCACCAGGACACCATCTTCGGTGGCACTGAAGCTGGTGCCCCTCTGCCTCTCTGGCCGGGGGTTGTCAGTGGTCACAGATGGTGTTTGCTCCGACATGACAACCCCAGAGGCAGGAGTGGGTGGGCAACTGGGTCCTGGGGCTGGGCTGTGGAGCGATGGAATTCCAGTCGGGAGTCTTCGGTACCAGCAGGGGGGGTCACAGCAACAGCACCCCTGGCTGATGTGCAGGCAGCAAATGGCAGTGCACGTGGGCAGCAGGCAGCAGCAGATGGTAGGTGGGAGCGTGCTCGGGGCTCTGGGGGGCAGTAGTTCGGCCTTCTGGGCAGGAGCGTGGTCTTCCGTGTGCTTACGCGTGGCCAGCTTGGTACGGAGTGATTTGGCACGTGAAAATCCTGCACGTCAGCGTGAAAATCGAGGAAAGGCCCTTAGCGCGTAAGCGCGTCAGCACGCATACGCGATTCTATTGGACCAAAGGCCCTCAGCGCGTAAGCGCGTCTGTGACGTGACCCGCACGGGTGTTTCCCACACAGCACGTGATGACAGAGCACACGTGGAAAGACTGCACGTCAGAGTCTCATCGCGTGTGATTGGTGGAAATGGCCCTACACGCAGAAGTGACAAAGCGTGTAATTGGTGGAAATGGCCCTACATGCAGAAGTGACAAAGCGTGTAATTGGAGGAAATGTCCCTACACGCAGAAGTGACAAAGCGTGTAATTGGTGGAAATGGCCCTAGCGCGTACACGCCGCGTAAGTGACGCTGGACGTGTGGGCCTGTATAAAAGGTACGCGTAGAACACCACTTCCTTGTACGTGCTTTTCGTGGAGAGCGAGTGGGTGAATTCTGTACTTCTTGTCGTTTCACACGCGATTTACTTCACGGCGTTTCAAGTTCGTATTCCCTGTTACCTCTGACAGCTTTTTCTCTTCTTTCGCTTTTACTGGTTTACCTGGGCCTGTTCCCTCAAACAGTGTTCCCTTCTACTGTTGTCCTGTCTCCTCAGACAGCGTACAAATCTTCTTTTGGCGGGGGTGTTGCCAACCAAACGTGCTCCTTTTACACGCTCGTTTACCAGGCAGACGGTGAGTCACGCACGTATCTAACATCTGTGCTTGCCCCGTGTGTAGCCTACCCCTTCAGAGGTCATTCTAGGCTGCGTGTGACACGCATACGTTCATTCTTGTGTTTCTGGGTGCCACAGCGTAGTGCAGGTTTTTCTTTCTGCACACGTGGTCTAGGAGGGGTTGCATGCACGTCATCTCCCTTTTTTGGGCCTCCTGTGCGTTGCGTGACCCGTCATCTTTCCCCAGGGGTTACATTCAGCCTTGCTAGAGCACTAGGGTACAATTACCATCTGGTACCCAACCCCTTTGACCCCCAATTGCCCAGGACAATAGTCTACATCCACTCCCATACGCACATTAACATCAGTGCCATGGCTGGGAGGCGAGGATTCCGTAAGGGTGGCAAAGGTGGAAGAGCCACAAGTGGTGGCCGTGGTGGATCCGGTAGGGGACGTGGTCGTAACTTGCAGGGTGAGCCTGTCTCCCCATGTGTGGAGGACCAGTCACGGGCACCCATAATCCCCCCTCCCCCCCTCCCATTGAGGCTGATGTGGCTGACACCATCCATGCTCAGCCCTTGTTGGACCAGCCCATTGTGGCACCAGACCTGGCTGACTCCATGGCTGACTTCCAGGTCAGCAGGGCTACGACACGTGCGCTGGTGCACGTTGATGCCATCATGCCACGTGGATCTGGGGCAGCAAGGTCATCTGCTGCACCAAGGAGGCAGGGCGGAGAGGCTGCAGGGGCAGCTGCGGCTCCATCCACCCCAGCCCTCACACACCCAGCCAGGACAGTGTCGGTCCTAGTCCATGCTGCTGACATTCCCTCTGACACCATCACACTAGAGCCAATGCCTGCACCAACTCCCATGCTGAGTGTGCAATCCCACACTCCTGATACAGAGTCCACCAGGGCTCCTGCCCCTAGTGTCCAGAGCGGCGCAGGACACTCAGGATCACCACCACCTTCCAAGCGGAAGAGGAAGAGTGCTCGTCCGGCACAGGCTGATGCCCCAGACACGGCTACACAGTCCGGCCCGTCCAGGAAGCCCAGCTTCACGGATGACGAACTGAATGCACTTGTCGAGTATGTGTCCGGACATGACAACGAGATGGTCATTGTTGCAGGATCCAAGACCACACCTGCACAAGGCCAGGCACACTGGCAGACCGTTGCGGACATCGTAAGTGCCCTTGGAATTGTGAGGCGCACAGCCAATGATTGCTATAAGCGCTGGAATGACCTAAAGCGCAGGGCAAAGAGTAAGCTGGCCTCAAGTCCTGCCGCAACTCTAGTGACTGGAGGTGGGTCTCCAGTAGTAGACATGGAACTCACTCCACATGAGTCAGTCGCTGGGACCTACGTCACGGAGGAACAGATCCAAGGCGAGGGAGATCTGGCTGATTACGAGGCATTGTCCGGTGAGTGCACATGCATGTGTGTGTCATCCATGTGCATGGTGTGTGTGTGAGGGCTTCTGTTTGTGTGCCAGGTGAGAGTGTGTGCACCTGAGTCGTATGGGTCAGCCATGTGCTTTATGCAATACTTCCTGCGCAGCTGCATTTGGCCATAGCAGTATCCCTTCTGCCAACAGTAGACATCTAGCCCAACTGCACGCCAGTTGCCCTTGAAGTGTCACCTTGCCACAACATATTTGCTTATTTTTCACTGTTCATTCAGTCAGTTTGTTTGCATTCCACCACTTTCACTAGGCATGTCGCTGTCCACTAGTCACATGTCTGACATGGGTATGGTAAAGTGGAGTGACTTTGTTACCTGGATATCATTTGTACACACATGTCCCTGTGCAATTGGACCATTTAAGACTGGCAGCTCCAGGTGAAAAATCTGACCTGTTAGAATTAGAAAAGCAATTACATGCGGGAACTGGACTGAATGAATAGGTGCTGCCCTCCTCTCCATCTTCACTCAATAGCAATGGTACATGCCATCTGTGTGATGGCATGTGTGTTTCACCTGGCAATCACAGGCCAATGTGTGATGCCACTGCTAGGCAGCATGCAGAAAATGTGTTCATCTTCCATCTTGGTGTCATCAGTGTGTGCCATTTGCCTGCACTTCATACGCAGTGAGGGTGCATGCATGGGAGGGTTTTAGTCATGTGGGACATGTGTCAATCAAGTACTGTTTCTCTTGCTTCTCAGCCCTCATTGTGTGCCATGGTGCTAATGCCTGTTTCCATTTCTTTGTTTTCATGTCTTTGCAGGGGAAGACGCACCTGATACTGCTGGGGTTGTGGAGATGGTGCAGACCCAGGAGGGGTCCGAGGGCCGACCAACCACCAGTGAGGGACGTGGTGTGGTGGTGGGGGAGAACCCACAAGTGCTGCAGGTCGTGTTCTCAAGGGGTGTCTCTGGCTGCACCTCCACCGAGCTGTACTCAGGTGTTGATTCGGATGAGACCTACGTGCCGTCGCAGGTGAGTGTTCCAGGGAGGGATTCTGTTCTGTCTCACCCACCTGCACCAGGGTCAGAACCCTCCATGGGGATGTCAGTGTTGGCAGCTACGCCTTCGGTGGTTACGGATGCAGGGTCACACTCCGCGACATCTGATCCTGTTCCTGGGCCAGCAGATCAGAGGGGGAATGCAGTCCTGCAGCCTCAGGCAGTGCCGGCACAGCAAGGCGCAGTTCGCCTTGCCCCAGACAGGTGTGGTGCCCGCCGACGTGGTGGCCGTACGCCACCCGGCAATACCGCATGGGAGCAATCCATTTACGGTATGGCAACCCAACAGGCTGCATCATCCGAGATGATGGCTCAGGCCATGGATAGGGTGGCCACTTCCATTGTCCCCCCAGAAAGGCTGATGGAGCGACTAGAGCAGGCAACCGACTCCATCTGCCAGTCACACAGGGAGGACATGTTGGGGTCCAACAGGGACAGGCGGGCGGCACTGGCGACTCTGCAGGAGGCCATCTCCATTGAGTCCCAGGGCCACAGGGAAGCCCTGAGGCAGGAGCTCCTTCACCTCAGGACGACTCTTGTTGAGCTTGAGGCTTCAACACACCAAAGGACAGAACAGCAGCTGGAGCGTCTCACCCGTACGCTCTCAGCTGAGATGCAGGCAACGAGGGCGGAGGTCCGGGCATCCTGTGAGTTGTTGCATGGGGACCTCCGCACACTCATCCTCCAGAACCAGACCTACCACACCTGCATGCTTGCAGCCATGGAGGAGCAGACTAGGGCCTTGCGTGGGCTGCCTCCCATAGTGCAACCACCTCCGGATGCAGCTGCACAGGGTGATAATAGCGACAGCAGTGATACTCCCACAATAGGGTAGCCGTGTGGGCCATGAGCCCATGGAGGTGTTTTATCTTCCCAGGATCCACGCAGGTGGGTTCTGGTGTGCATCCTGTCCTCGGACCTCCTGGGTGGCCTCCCCAACCCCCCCGGGCCCATCAATGGCCATTTTTGATTGTTTCTTATTTTAATTTTTATTTTGATTTCTTTTATTCCCAATTTTTTTGGGACGATCTGTTGGCTTCCGTGGTTCCTGTGGGCATACGCTGCATTGTGGCTGGGCACATGCAGGCTTGTAATGTATTTGGTTCAGATGCTTGGGTTTGAGTCACACATACCCCTCCTGCTTCCCATTTCCATGGGCTTGCAAAGGGTGTGCCCAAGTGACAGTGAATTACACAGTGACGTTGGACTCCCATGAGCTGTGTGGCCAGTCTGTAGTCAATACTGTGTATACATTCCTAGTGCATATTGCTGTTGTGTTGTACACTGCATGTTGCATTGATGTGTAACTCTTCTTCTGTGTCTACCTCCCAATTTGCAGGTCCCTTCCTCATGTCCACACAAGGACCTCTAGTCTGGAGATGGGGTCCATGTTGGCAGCAGTGCACCTACAACTCTACATGGCGACAACACTGCACAGTTGGTAGTGGTGGGAGTGCAGGCATTTCCAGGTGGTGAGACTACTAATATGTAACATTTGTGATGTCATGTTAATGGTAGTACGTGCTCAAGTATGTTGTTGGTCCGGCATTGCTGTGAGCATTTCAGATGTTGCTGGTTTCTAATAGGGACACTGTACATAGTTAGACTGATGTCATGTTGTGGGGATTACTTTGTTTACCTGCAATTAGCATGACATGGCACGGTGTGTCGTGTGGCGGTGCTGGGGTTGGGTTGGCTGACATGGCATTGTCCTCTTGTTGCATTTTGCAAGTGGGTATTCATTTTAGCTGCTTCAATGTGTAACTTCACAAAACTGCATTGGTGGTGTCTGTGTGGGTAGGGATGCACACATTGTGACACTTCCAGGTGAACAATCTCAGGCTGACATGGTATTCCCGGTTCATTCTCCAGACATTCAGGATCAGTGTCAGGTTGAGTCATCATTGATTGTCAGATGGAATGTGCCAGGGCAGTGTGCACTCCACAGGGGTGTGATTTCTATGTGAAGTAATTAGCCACTAGCTGTGTACGGGCTGCCTCCCCCGTGCCCTTTCCTCTCCCATGCGCAGCGGTTGTGCATGTGGTTGGGGATGTGGGGCCACCACCATGTCCACGGCCAGGCCCCGGCGTGTTGCAACGTTGTGCAGGACACATGCTGCCACTATGATCCTGCACACTACTGGGGGAGCGTATAACAGCTGCCCGCCAGAACGGTCAAGGGAGCGAAAGCGTGACTTTAGCACTCCGAATGTGCGCTCCACTATGCCCCTGGTTGTAATGTGGGCTGTGTTATATCTTACCTGGGGTGGCGTGGTGGGGTTCCGAATTGGCGTCATCATGTGTGGGCTGAGAGGGTAGGCACTGTCCCCTGTGGAGGTGGTGATTGGTATCATTGGTGGGGTTGTGACCTTGCTCAGTATCCAACATGCATGCATGTGCAGTGGCATACATACTCACCAAGCAGCCATGTATCGCCATGCCGCCCAGCTTCTAGGTCCCGGCTTAGGGTGGACATTCGGTAAATGAAGCTGTCGTGGGTGGAGCCGGGATAGTTGGCATATACTGAGGTGATGATTCCCTTGGCATTACATGCTACCTGCACGTTGATGGAATGCCAGTGCTTGCGGTTCCTATAGATGTGCTCAGATGCCCTGGGGGGACGTAGAGCCACATGGGTGCAGTCGATGGCACCTAGCACTTTGGGGAATCGTGCCACAGCGTAAAAATCCAGGGCGGCAGCATGCCTTTCTGCAGGTGTTCTGGGCAGGTATATGTGCCTGCGGACTGATGGGAGTGCAGTGATGATGTTCAAGACCTGGTGTAGGCAGCGTGACTGGGTGGCCTGTGACACCCCACCCACTATGGCACTTGTCCGCTGAAATGATCCAGTGGCTAAGAAGTGCAGTACATTGAGGACCTTCTCCAGGGGGCTGAGTGCTTGGGAGCACAGGGTGGGGGATGTGAGGTCATCCTCCCACTCACTCACCAGGTCCAGTATAATGTGTGGTGGAAACCTGTACCTCCCATACACCTGGTCATCAGGCATCCCGAAAAGGCTGGTTCTGGGTGTGAATATTCTGGCCCTGACTATCCTCCTCCTCCTCCCTTGGTAGCCCACTGCCACTGCTGCTAGGAACGGTATGTTCATCCTGGCGTCTGAGCTTGTTATTGTTAAAGTCCGCAAATGTATGCTTTGCGCGTGTTCTAGGCGAGCGTGTGACCCGCACACCCCTGGAATCCAGTTCCCAGTCCAATAGCGTGCGGAAATTCACACGCACCACGGGATACAGCGTGTGACCCGCACACCCCTGGAATCCAGTTCCCAGTCCAATAGCGTGTGGAAATTCACACGCACCACGGGATACAGGTTCGCTGACGTACTTGCGTGTGTAAGTGCCCGCGCACCCATTAAATACACGTACATAGGCCAATCGCGTGTACGCGCACTTTTGTCCAATTACACGCGATGACACTCTGACGTGCAGTATTTCCACGTGTGCCCCGTCATCACGTGCTGAGTGGGGAACACCCGTGCGGGTCACGTCACAGACGCGCTTACGCGCTGAGGGACTCTGGTCCAATAGAATCGCGTATGCGTGCTGACGCGCTTACGCGCTAAGGGCCTTTCCTCGGATTTCACGCTGACGTGGAGGATTTTCACGTGCCAAATCACTCCGTATCAAGCTGGCCACGCGAAAACACACGGAAGACCACGCTCTTGCCCAGAAGGCCGAGTTACTGCCCCCCAGTGCCCCGAGCAGCCTCCCACGTGCCATCTGCTGCTGCCTGCCTGCCTGCTGCCACCGTGCCCTGCCATTTGGTGCCTGCACATCAGCCATCTGCAGGTGTCCAGTTGCTGTGTCCACCCCTGCTGGAACTGAAGACTCCCGACTGGGATTACATCGCTCCACAGCCCAGCCCCAGGACCCAGTTGCCCACCCACACCTGCCTCTGGGGTTGCCATGTCGGGCACTTCCACATCTGGCACCAGTGGCAACCCCAGGCCAGAGGGGCAGAGGGGCACCAGCTTCACTGTCACCGAAGTTGGTGTCCTGGTGGAGCATGTCCTGGGGCAGTATGATGCCCTCTTTGGATCGTCCCGCGCCAGCAAGGAAGGACGGCAGAGGATCTGGGCCGACTGTGTGGTTGCCATCAACGCGGAGGGGGTGGCAACCCGCGACGTCCTGAAGATCAAGAAGCGCTGGGAGGACTTGAGGTCCAGGACCCTTGTGAAGGCCCGGCGCCTCGTGGAGGGGGGCCGGGGCCGCATGAGTTCGATCCAGATGAGGGTCCTGGAACGCGTACGCCCAGCGCTCCACGCCCAGATCCTTGAGAGGGAGGCCCGTCTGGAGTTGAGCGGTAAGTGTCCAAGCATTACTGTGTGAGACAGGGCATGTTGCGGTGTGCTGGTTCTATGATACTTGCCTGTATGTGTGCCATAGGCCATGTATGCATGTATGTGTGCAGGGACATCATGGTAATGCATGTGCGACCAGTGATGTGTGATCCGCATGGTTGTTGCATGTGTTGAAATGCCGCATGGGGAGCCCTATGCAGATTTTGAACATGAGAGCATGCCAGTCTCTGTACCTGGACATGGGTGGGGGTGAGGGATGGGTGCTGATGCCAGGTACATATATGGTAGCCATGTCTGTGTGCCTGACCTGCGTGTCTGTGACTTGTGCATGCCATGGATGCATGACACATGTGTGTGACAATGCACAGATTCAGTGAAGCAGCCAAATTACCCTTGTATCCGCTGTGTTTGGTGTGTTTGGGGCCAGATGGATGTGACTGAGGTGAAGTGTGTGCATGTGATAGGCATGAGCCATGATGCATGTGAGTTACATATCATTGAATGTTTCAAGAGTCCATTGGACATGCATGGAAATGTCCATGGCATGCACCATGCCTGTTACTGTGTGTGTTTTGCCTGGACTGACCCATGTGTTGTGGAGGGACATGATGGAAGTGTACTTTGACAGTGGTGCTCATCTGCTATTGCTTCCTGTCTAGGGGACCATTGTACAGTGCCCTGATGCTTGTGTTCTTTGTCTCCCTCTACGCAGCGGCTAGTGAAGAAGAGGGCGGAGACGGCGCTGTGGAGCAAGGCGGCGGGGATGCCCCCACGGCTGCAGCGGAAGGGGTGGGTGAGCCCCCACAGGGGCCTGCTACGGTGGGAGACGGTGAGGAGCCATCCAGGTTGGTGGTTTGCACAGAGGAGGAGGAGGCCGCCACTGGGGCACACATGGGGCCTGGTGGGGGCATCCCTGCTGGTGCAAGTGGTGCAGTCCAGGGCCAGGGGCAGGAGGCAGCACAGGTCACCGTGGAGGGGCCTGTGCATGTCGCTGTCCCTGACCCTGTGAGTGCACCACCATGCACCAGCAGGGATGCCCCGTCCCAGGCCTGTCCGCAGATAGAGGGGATGTCCATGTCACCTGACTCCCCTCCACCTGCGGACGTGGGAACCCCTGGCCGTGCGGAGAAGGTCCTGATTGGGGTCGCGATGCGCACGGCTGTGATTCGTGATGCCGTGCGTGCTTCCCGGGAGGAGCACGCACGTCATCACGAAGTGCACCGTGCCGACGTGGCCCAATTGGGATCGGCCATGTTCGGGGGTTTCCTGCATGTGTTGGCCAATGTGGCGGCCCTCTCCTCCTCTGTGCAGGCTATCCACCAGTCGTTCCCCTTGCCGTCTTCCAGCCCAGATGCCACCAGGGCCCCCTGTGGACCTGCCCCGACCAATGCAGCCAGCTCGGTGGGGATCCCATCCCTGCCACAGTTGGGAGTCGGAGGTCCAGCAGGGGTGGACAACACAGCAACTGGACCCCAGCAGATGGAAGATGTGACAGCATCATCAGGCAGGGCACGTGCACGACGGCGTCGGTGGTTTCCATCAGCCTGGATGCCGTCGTGCTGGCAGAGGCAGTGGCGTCGGAGGCAGCAGCGGGCTCGACGTGGGAGGCATCATGGCTTGGGGCCATCAAGATCAGAGGGGCAGGCATCGGCCGGAGGGCAGGGCAACCCTGGGATGGTGGTGTCTTCCGTGTGGGAGCAGTTGGTCCAGCGGATAGGTGCGGAGCGGCAGCGGGCGGAAGAGGAGCGGCTCGCCATGGTCAGGGCGGAGTTCTCCATGCGTCGGGCGTTGAGGCGGGCTGAGTGCCTCGAGGAAGCTCGCAGGGAGTTTGAGTTGAACATGGGGTTATCCCTGCGAGACCTCGGGGCCAGGACAGAGTCCCGCCTCCAGGACATCGACATGGAGTTCGATGATGCCCTGGCCAGCAACATCAACAAGTGAGCCGCAGGACTTGCCCGCTGCCTTTGTATATAGTTATATAGTTAGTTAGTGTTAGGTTTCCTTTATTTGTTTTTATTATTTTGGACCGCTCGGACAATGGCCACTTTTTTATATATATTTTTTTCATTAGGTAGTAGTAGGTTTCCTTTATGGTGTTGGGCTCATGGACCCTGGTACATTCCTGTATTTAGTTTGTTTTTTGAAGGAAAATTTTCTTTTTTTCATTATTGTGTTCACCATGTGGAAATGGTTTTTCATTCTTTTGCTTCTACTTGATATTGCTTTGGTCAACATTTGTTTTTTTATTCCTTTTTCGTTTTTTGATTTTTACTTTTGTTCTCCAACATGGACCATTTATTTTGTTATCCACATAGTTGTATGTTTGATTTGTTTACTTATTTTTAATCTTTAATACATTTTTTATTTTTACTTCCACTTGTCTTATTTTGTCTTTGGTTTCATACATGTCATGATATGGGTTTTAACATTCACTTGCAGCCATTGTGTATGTGTGTGTGACGGACATGTGTTCATTTACATACTTGCCATTGGGGTTGTGTCATGTAATTGCATTCACTATGTGGGTGGATGCAATCCTTGCCTGGGTGTTTGTGCTGGGTATGCTGCCCATTACTGCCATGATTGTGTATCGTCAGGACCTGGGGGCAGGGGGACATGGGTGGGGGCCTGGTGGAGGGTGACCCTGCACTGCTGGGGTGTGGGGGTGGTGGGAGACATGAGTGGGGGCCTGGTGGGGGGTGACCCTGCACTGCTGGGGGGTGGGGGTGGTGGGAGACATGAGTGGGGGCCTGGTGGAGGGTGCCCCTGGTGGCTGGGGTGTGGGGGTGGTGGGAGACATGAGTGGGGGCCTGGTGGAGGGTGCCCCTGGTGGCTGGGGGGTGGGGGTGGTGGGAGACATGAGTGGGGGCCTGGTGGAGGGTGACCCTGCACTGCTGGGGGGTGGGGGTGCAGGGGGACATGAGTGGGGGCCTGGTGGAGGGTGACCCTGCACTGCTGGGGGGTGGGGGTGGTGGGAGACATGAGTGGGGGCCTGGTGGAGGGTGCCCCTGGTGGCTGGGGTGTGGGGGTGGTGGGAGACATGAGTGGGGGCCTGGTGGAGGGTGCCCCTGGTGGCTGGGGGGTGGGGGTGGTGGGAGACATGAGTGGGGGCCTGGTGGAGGGTGACCCAGCACTGCTGGGGGGTGGGGGTGCAGGGGGACATGAGTGGGGGCCTGGTGGAGGGTGACCCTGCACTGCTGGGGGGTGGGGGTGGTGGGAGACATGAGTGGGGGCCTGGTGGAGGGTGCCCCTGCACTGCTGGGGGGTGGTGGGAGACATGAGTGGGGGCCTGGTGGAGGGTGACCCTGCACTGCTGGGGGGTGGGGGTGGTGGGAGACATGAGTGGGGGCCTGGTGGAGGGTGCCCCTGCACTGCTGGGGTGTGGGGGTGGTAGGAGACATGAGTGGGGGCCTGGTGGAGGGTGCCCCTGGTGGCTGGGGTGTGGGGGTGGTGGGAGACATGAGTGGGGGCCTGGTGGAGGGTGCCCCTGGTGGCTGGGGGGTGGGGGTGGTGGGTGACATGAGTGGGGGCCTGGTGGAGGCTGCCCCTGCACTGCTGGGGTGTGGGGGTGGTGGGAGACATGAGTTGGACATGTGTGGGGGCCTGCTGGCAGGTGCCCCACAGTGCTGGGGGGTGGGGGTGGTGGGTGACATGAGTGGGGGCCTGGTGGAGGCTGCCCCTGCACTGCTGGGGTGTGGGGGTGGTGGGAGACATGAGTTGGACATGGGTGGGGGCCTGCCGGCAGGTGCCCCACAGTGCTGGGGGGTGGGGGTGCAAGGGGACATGAGTTGGTGTTCATTAGTTCAAGGAGACATGTGCCTTTGCTGGGGGGCATGCCCATGTTGGGTGGGCTGCCTGCGGGACATGACCAGGGATGCAGGGTAGTCCCCTGTGGTGTGGGCTGCCTGCAGGGGCCGTGGAGGGTGTACAGGGTACACCTGGGAGGACCCACACTGTCAAATCACATGTGGAACTTCCCGCGCACCCCTGAAATACACGCGCCCAGGCTATTCGCGCGTGGAACTTCCCGCGCACCCCTGAAATACACGCACCCAGGCTATTCGCGTGTGGAACTCCCCGCGCACCCCTGAAATACACGCGCCCAGGCTATTCGCGTGTGGAACTTCCCGCGCACCCCTGAAATACACACGCCCAGGCTATTCGCGTGTGGAACTTCCCGCGCACCCCTGAAATACACGCACCCAGGCTATTCGCGTGTGGAACTCCCCGCGCACCCCTGAAATACACGCGCACCCAGGCTATTCGCGTGTGGAACTTCCCGCGCACCCCTGAAATACACGCGCCCAGGCTATTCGCGTGTGGAACTTCCCGCGCACCCCTAAAATACACGCACCCAGGCTATTCGCGTGTGGAACTCCCCGCGCACCCCTGTAATACACGCGCCCAGGCTATTCGCGTGTGGAACTTCCCGTGCACCCCTCAAATACACGCGCCCAGGCTATTCGCGTGTGGAACTTCCCGCGCACCCCTGGAATACATGTAGCCCGCTCCCCCAGGCCCGATCGCGTGAGGAACTTCACGCGAACCCCTGTAATACACGTAGCCCGCTCCCCCAGGCCCGATCGCGTGTGAAACTTCACGCGAACCCCTGAAATACACGTAGCACGCTCCCCCAGGCCCGATCGCGTGAGGGACTTCACGCGAACCCCTGTAATACACGTAGCCCGCTCCCCCAGACCCGATCGCGTGTGAAACTTCACGCGAACCCCTGAAATACACGTAGCACGCTCCCCCAGGCCCGATCGCGTGAGAAACTTCACGCGAACCCCTGAAATACACGTAGCCCGCTCCCCCAGGCCCGATCGCGTGAATAACTTCACGCGAACCCCTGTGATGCACGTACCCTTCTGAAATCGCGTGTTAGACTTCCCGCGCACCCCGGTATACACGCACAGGTATTTTTTGTCAGCGGGTGTCCGTGTTTGTGGGTACCCCTTTGCACGTCATTTTTCCTGGAGGGCCACAGTATGGGACATTCATCATGGCAGTATATAGGTGCTATTTGTTGGCGCACCTTTTGGCGCACATTTCTTACAGCCGCAGAGACGCTACCGCCTGCTTTCTTGTGGCGGTCGTGTTTGTGCCTGTGCGCTGGTTTGAGCGTGCGCTTTTTTGCCCTATTCTATTCCATGAATACGTGTTGTAGGCGAGCGTGTGGGCGTTCCGCGCACTTGTGCCCTGTACTTCCCCCGTGACGCCCACGTTTTGACAAGTTGTTCCCCATTCCGAGTGTTACGCCCGTGTTCCGCCTACTTTTGTTGCGTGCGCCGCGCTATGTGCGAATTTCGCTGTGGCCTGTGCGATTTTCGCTGTGACCTGGCGCACGCTGTTAGATGGCCTGTGCGCCAACGTGCGCCGCGCACTTTTTTATCGCACATGCGCTGGTTTTCTCGCGCACGGCCTTCCATGAATCGACGTGCGCTGCTTTTCGTGCGATTTTCGCAATTGCACTGCGATTTTCGCTATTCCACTGCGATTCGCACGTTTTTGCCCACTTGCGCCGCGCTAATTATTCCATGAATCGGCCTGTCAGTGTGCTGTTTTACACACACACACACGCGTGCGCGCGCACACACGCACAGAGCCTTTTGTATATTTGAACACGGGTCCAACACTGCACTACACAGCACTGTGAACTTATATTGGAAAATCTGTATAAGGAGTTGACACACATTGACTTCTTATACATTTGTCACATAAAGGACACATACGGTGCGTCCGATAGCGATTGACACATGGATTATCAACAATTATATTATTCATTTAATGACTATCAACTTGCTATGTTTCTTTAATCTGCCATAAAGCTCCAACAATCAGCCACTGTGTCCATCAGGAAATCAAACACTCCAAGGTCAAAATGTGAAAACCGTTGGCATATATTAAATAAGGAGTAGTAACACAAGTCTAGTTATGTTTCTCTGAATTTCCTTAAATAAATCAGTCAAACATTGTTGGCAATGCATTGTATCCTTATTCTATTAAGGGCATGTTGTTTGCAGATGCTTCCTGGGCATACTTATGCCACAAGTGGCCTATTGGCATGAGACATTGGGATGCTGCTAGGTCATGCACTGATGCCATTGAGAGAAAGCGGTGTTAGGGTCCAAAATATATAGTAAACGTGCATGTTTTTAGTTTCCTTTTCAAAATAAGAAAGTAAAAGATCTACCTAAAGCTTGAATCATTTATTGCTTTAACAACACAGTTGCCACCTGAACTTGAGGCTTGTCCTCAACCCATTATACTCCCGATCAGTGGTCAATAGTAAAAGCTAAAATGTCCAAAGAACTGAACATTAGCAATAGCTGTAGTGATTTTTGTACATGCATGGATACAATGGATAAATGTGTTGAGGAATCACGTCCATTTAAAACTGATAGCTCCTCCTAAACTGATTTCCCACCTCCGCCTGGGGAAGTCCAACATCTGGATAAAGTGGACAGTTGCTGTCAGACTGACTGTCAGTTGGGGACAGAGACCCAGGCACCACAATCCACACAGAACATATCTAATGAGCTAGGCTTTGAAATCGTCTCCTTCCCTACAGCCTTGTGTGCATCTGCATTTTTGATAGCAAGTGAGTGAGTGTCGGTGGCAAGTGAGCGAGTGCCGGTGTCAAATATCGTACCCACAGCTGCTGTAAATAAATCCAAGCAAGTTTTTTCAGTGGTTCAAAGTCTTGCAGAAGTTTGTGCACGTCTAGCTATGCCCAGAAGTTTGCAGATAAGTCAATCTTTAATGCTGTCATCTATCGAGAGGAATAGCAGAGATCTTGTTATGGACCATAAAAACATTGTTATTACAAATGTTGAAAAACCTCATGGTAAAGAGCCGAGAGAAGCCTTATGGAACAAAGTAATGGCATGGCTGCGCCAAAGAACTGGGCCAGGAGTGGTTAGAACCTCTGACCTGAAGATCCTGCGCAGACTTAAGATAGACGATTGGTGTACTCTGGAGAGTACGGACTGTGCACTGGTAGGATGTGAGATTAGTAATCTGCCACATTTCCTTAGCATCTGACAATATGTGCCTAAGGGCTTCACGAAACGTAACCTTATAATTGATTAAGATTTGTTGTTTTAGTAGGATGTCTTCCTTTGATAGTTGTTGATTTTTGTTTGCCTTGTTCTCAGTATGTGTTTGTAAATTGTTCTATGTTGTAGAGCTCTGATGCCTGCGGGCTTTCAGCGTTATATAAATAAATAAAATAAATCTTAAGACTAAAAACACATCTTCATATAGAACACCAAAATCTTTTCCTTCTCACAAATGCCAAACAACTGATTGCTGGGAGGCTCTCCTAAAACTTCAAGACATCAAGAACCCCAAGCCATTAAATACAATTGATGTTCTTCTGTGATGAAGGAAAGGCCCATGCTGCTGCAACTGTGCTGCCTCTATTAAAGCTTTAAAGGCCTAATACGCACCTTATCTTGAGGGTTGAGTGTACCCCTTTCGCACGTATTAGGGGAAGGAATTTGCCAAGATGTATGCCGGGTGGCAAGAGGGATGGGGAGGCGCATTTAATTTAGGGCTGTGGTGGAGAGAGTAAAGTTGAAGCTGATGCATAGGGTTCCAGATGAGTCCCTGATAAGGTAGGGGATAAGGTCAGGCCATGCAGCCAGATGTTACTGGGCAAGGGATTGCCAATGTGCCTCAACACCCAAGAAAACAGTCAAGTGGGGTTTGGGATATGCAAGGCTAGATAATGGGACCACCTGGAGCATAAGCTGTGTGACTGTTTGTTTGGCATGAGGAGCCAGACAACAGGAGCTGGAGAGTACTGTGCGTCACCACTACACATTGGAAGGTCTTATTCTGGCTGGGGAAGGACACATCCTACAGGTGTGCACCAACAAGAAGGAGGTGAGTTGCTAGTTGCAGCAATCCATCAAGAATTGGGGAAACTCCGTAATAACAATGTGTGATGGCCTTGTGGGGTGTGTACGCATCAGGTAGGATTTCCTTTGTATTTTATTTCTGTATTTCTATATGTGTTGCTGTTTTTCTCCTAGATTAGATCTCACAGTCCTTAGTAAAGGATGAAGGGAAGGCGAGTTGTAGTACTCTGGTTCTGATGTTAGCTCGGACCATTCAATGCTGTGCACCACCTCCTATCATTTTTCGAATGGTACTATGTCACCACCCTTTATCAAAGTGTGGGAGCCCCTCTACTAGGAACGAACAAGGTTCAAATAACCTTTTCTATGGACTGTGTTCCATTCAGGAGGGTCTACAGCCATGTTTTATCTAACTGCACCATTCACAGACTTCCTAGAACCAGTGATGTCAGGGATGGTAGAATGGTTCATGCGATGGTGGGTGCAGCATGCTACCATCAAAGTGCCTGTTATACCGACTAGCAGTGTACTGTAGTCACTTCAATGTTATTGCAAAAGTTGCTAATTTCACTGGTGGAAATAGTTTTCTAAGACCTTACAGTTTGTGTTGGTGGGGATGGGAAACTTATTTTTTGGTCATTGTTCTTAAGTGATAAGGGATGGCAGGGGGATCTGACCAGCTAAGCAAGAGGTTTTAGGGAGTATATGGATTTATTTCTACTGAAAGATACATCCACAGTATGCCGTTTTATATAGATGGTATTTCCTAATAAGTTGCATCAACTGAAGATCAGCTAGGCTAGTCGAGAACTGTTGAGTTGATTGGTAGTCTACCTGGTTAACTAAAATAGTTAAATCCTCTAGGAAACGGAAACTGGTGTTTTAGGCTCCATTCTGTCACAAAATGCACATTAGTAAAGAAGTGTGAGTTTCCTTAGAAGATAACCTGCACCACAGACACACATTTTACTTGATTAGATTTAGGTAAGAAACCTTTTTATGTGTGTGTCTAGCCGCTCCAAGGTGGGTGATGTTGATGAGCCAGCTTGTAACCTGGTGACATTATTTCAAACATAGCAGGAGCGGGTGTTAGAAATAGTATGTTAATAGTAGGCCACATTTTCAGTCTAATATTCGATTGAAACAATCTAATTATGTTTTAACCGCGCTGAGTGTGTGCTTAACAGAATCCACTGCAGGCCCACTGAGGTTTCCCATTGGCAAGGGAAGTGATACCTTAATGGATTCGTTAGAGAGTGTCCCAAGTTGGTAAATTTGGGAAACAATATTTCAATAAGATTCAAGGAATCTGTCAAATAGCAAGATAAATAGTGAAGTTCTGGTGCCAGCTTTCCGTAGAAGCTACCTAGCTTGAAAGAGCTAGCATGAACAGACAGAGACTGGCTTGCCTTGTGCACGCCTATGGTGTGCACAAAGCATGCCCAATGAACACATGCCTGGAGAGGTAGAACATGATCCTGCGATGATAAGGTCAGGTTAAAGCCCGGCCTCCAGGAGGTATCTGAGAATAGTAGACCACACAGCCAGAGGGGGAACATGGGGATAAAAAAGCATTCTGCCAAATAAAAGGCATGTAAATAAATAAAAAGAACAGCCCAAGAATGTAAAAGATTAAGTTAAATCAAAAAATGACGACTCATCGCTTTCTAAAAGGTCACTTTGGTGGCTGGATCACAGTGATGGCTCCAGCCCCCTTTGTAGGAATTCTTAAGGCTGCCATGCGATTATTTCTTAATGTAAACCAATGCATGTCTCGTCTAAATCCACTCAATATTCCTTAACATAGAAATTAAACATTGTCTAGAAAGTGAGCCTCAGATGTCAGTGAAATTGAGAAAGTGCATTGGAGAAGATAGGTATTGAGAGAGGCCAATTTACATTATTTTCCTGCAAAGGGCATACTGCAGTGCAGGCTGCAAAGAGCTTTGTGAGGCATAGGGGAGCTGTAACTGCATGACCAAGCCCACACTTCAGGGAAACCTTGAGAGACCCTTGTGCCATTTTAAGGTTCCTTGTCAGAAAGGGCCAAGACAAAGCAGAACGTTCTAAGGGGGGGGGAGTTGCAAGGGGGCAGACACCAAACAGGATCCAAATGGGGCTTTCTATAAAGTCTTTATTTCCTACTGAGCGGTGGTTGTGCTTTATGGACAAAGTATAGGTTGCTGCAGGGTGCATGAACAGGACAGCTGGTGTTGCCCCACACTCCACTAGGTGAGTGCACACCTGCTACTCTGGGGGAGAGATTAGCAGAGTTCAAACACAGCGCAAGTCATGAGCAATCAATAACCACTTATGTATGTGTGAGTTAGGGAGTGTCACTTCTTCCTTCTCTGTGCCCGGTTTACCTCTGAGGCTATGGGGGAAGCTATGTAGAAATCCAAGAAGATGGCGGCAGCTTCTGGTGGTTCACAGAGTTTTTATGTTTGTAGATCAGGGACGCCAGCCTCAGCAGTACATGTTTATGCTTGTGGATGTGCACACTTCAATGCATTCAGTTGTAGGAAACACAGGACAGAGGCGACATATTGAATACATTGTTTATCGCTTCATGTAGTGGTGAATCGTTCATGTGATAAAACCTCAATGTCCTTTGGGCCAGCTACAGAACTCTGCCTTAGCAGACCAATCCTGTAGGCTCTATCCAACTTGATCCCTTCTGCGTGGGTCTCGGGATTTATGAAGACTAGCAACTGTTGAATCCAAGTCCCCAGGTCTGAACCCCTGATGACCTCAATGAGACCCTTTAATAGAAAGTTTTCTATCATTTGCCTGCTTTCAACTTCGGTTGACTTGCTCATCTCTTCTATTGCCGTTGACATAGTCAACCTCCCTCTCTGCAAATCTTGGATAGCCGCCTTGTTTGCATCAACCCTAGCTGCTGTTGACAGGAGCTCAAGCTTGAGAGCAGTTATGGAGTCAGAACGCTGATTGCCATGTCTTGGAGCTCATCTGTACTTTTTGGTCCAATATCATGAAGTAAATATTTCACACAGCTTAGTACTTCCAACTTCATGAGGGCCTGCACCTCCCCTTCCTGTAAGGTTACCAGCTCTCAAGGCATAGCCAATCATCTATTTCCATTTCCCGGGGGTGAAGAGTGTTCTGTTTGGTTATAGCCATTTGAGGTTAATGCTTCTTCCATAGCCCGTCCAAAGAGGCGTGAATCAGGGGGACTGAATTTGCCTGATTTTTCCCTTGCCTATTTGGCACATGGACCTGCTCTCCAGTCTATGGCTCTCGAAGATTTTACTTTCGGTGAGCTCCTGTTCATAAATCTCCTTTTCTGAGAGCTTTGGCCCATTTATGCCAATTTAGGCTCAACCATTCTGCTGGTTACTAGGCTCTACTAACGTAAAAGCAAAGCAGCATAAACAACCAAACGAGTGATTGCTCCTCTCAGACTCCAGGAATTGATGGGCCTCAAACTATGTAGTAGGCACTCTTGATCCAAGCCGGCCTAGAATATCCCAAGAGAGATCTTCGCTTCAAATTGGCACTGCAGCACCATGTCAGGATGCCTGCCATCATGCTGATCTACCGATGAGTGTCAGTTAGAGCTTTCTTTTGCTCTAGGCCTGTTTCCACTTGCTCAGATGTCTTAGCCGTTCTGTGACAGGGAGCGCAGGCACACTGCACTGCACTGCCTCTCTCATGTACTCCACGATACATTGTCGAAGGCTATCGAGCACAACCCCTGTATTGAGTCTGGAAGGGTGCAGAGCAGAGGTCCCACTCTCCCCAGTCTGCAGTAGGGATCGTTTGGCCCTGATGCCACCATCTTAAAGTCAGGCAGCTCCCCAAATGGGGGGCTTTGTCCAGGTCTCCTCCTGTTCGCAACTCAGGGCTCGCTTCAATCCTGAGGCCCCGATCTTCTCGCCGCGGCCCTGGCAGGTTGTCGTCACCCAATCTCCACAAAGGACCATCAGTGGGGTTGGCAGCTGCACGAGCAGCATCACATTGTCTCAGACTCTCCTTCATACTTCGGGGACCGTCTCTCTCCATCGCTGCCTGACCAGACCTGTTTTAAAGTCTATGGACTTTGGGACGAGAGCTAATAAGAAGGAGCAAGCACAGGGGAGTGCTAATGCCAATTGTGGAATTTGTAGCCAATTAGATCAGAATTGCGCACAATTAGTGGTGCTCAGCATTCGCTCCAATTCTCAAACTTTTGAAATTAATTAAGGTTGCTAGAAATGCTTGAACTAAAACTGACCAAAACACAGCTGAATTCTGGGACTTAGAGGATAAGACCCTCATGCCACAGAGCCTGAAATAACCAAGCAGGATACAAACTTGAAGTCCCCTCTGCTTTTAAATTAATAGAACAGTTGTTAATTCAAGGTCAGACCGAGTTCCTGATAAACCCTGACAAAACAAATCTTGTTGAAATGTATTTACCAGTTTAATCTAAAATAAATAATAAAAACACCACCCGTCATCACCCGGCTGAGCCCCCACAAAGCACTAACATGTGCTCCATATTGCCTAACTACAATTTCCTGACCATCACAAGAATTGTGAACACAACAGAGAGAAGTTCATCTGAACTGACGTTTATTTCCTCCTTGACCAGGATTCGAAGCAGGAGCTTCAGCCATAGATTTATAATTGACAGCATTATACAATGTGATGCAAAGTTGTTCTTGCTGACTCAAATGAATCACTGGTTTCCATCCACAAACTACCTGCAAAGTTTACCAGGAGACAGACTGAAGGGTGAATCCCCTCCCGAGACTCCATAATATGCTCACCTGCCGTCCTGCAACTTCTCCAGTCACAGTTTGGATCTATATGCTGCAGCGTGCCTTGCATGATCTTTAGCACCCACACCAATACTGTATATCATGGGCCCTTATGAAGCTTTGAACAGTTCTGCATTAGCACCCTGGGAAAGTGTGCTTACCAATTAGGAGGCTCGAAACGCGGGCTGTATTACATGAAACAAGCCTGCGCTCCGAGCAGCCCGGTTTAGGCATGACCCCCCTTTCGTTCCCCACTGCCCCCTCACCTCTTAGCACTCGCCCAGTTTTTCAGGTGGGTGCAAGGAGTGTTTAAAAAAAAAGAAAGAAACGTACATTTCCATGCAGTTCTGTCGTCCCCTAAGTCCATTTTCGATGTTGATGACGTCAGTGATCAGGATTGAGAGCGGACTTTGGGGACGAGAGCACTGTGTAGTGTCGGGCCACACAGTAAAGGTACATTTCTTTCTTTTTTTAAAAAAAAACACCATTAGCATCCACGTTGATAACTACACAGGTCCCAATGGTGATATTACCGTAGCGGCGGGCCAACCCTGTCGGTAACGGCACTGCCGCCCGAGGTAAAGGACCCTCGCTACACTCGGGCCCTTAACTTGCCCCACGGGCCGTTACCGACAGGGCCGGCCAGCCCGCTCCGGATACAATCGCCTCACTAGAGCTGTTCCTGGCTCCTTACCATAGGCAGAAGTGAGCAGAAAATGTAGAACCAAAGAGGTGAAGGCTGGAAGGTCTTGAATCAATCTTAACCTCTGGCATTGGTCTGGGCAACCCTGCAGTCCATCTTTCTTCGCCTGCCAAGGCATTACAAAAGGGAAAATACCATATGCAAATCAGGCTTAGTCCCATCACAAAAGGGGCAGTTGAGCCTGAACTGCTAGGTCACATCCCTTGAGCAGAAAATGGGCAGTCAAGTTACATTTGTTGGAATAATGGATTCAGAGTAGAATTTTTTAGCGCATACATTCTAAAGTGCCATAATTGTGCCTTGTGTGAACCCAACACATCATGTTGTTCGAAAGCAATGCATGGCTTCCATATCATATACATCACATAAGTACTGGAAAACTATTTTGCAGCAACAAACTTTATCCAGTGTTATAAAAACAAACAATTCTACAGTTTCAAATGAAGTGCACATGGCCCTGAACCAACGTCAGTGTATGGCTCCGGCCAACTGCTTTTCTACCTTGCAGATTAAAGTACCTCCAACAACTAGCAGATCACTAGACAAGTTGCTAGGCATTCATAAATGCCTTTAGGCTCTGTATGAAGCATTGTGCTTCCTTTAATAATTGTTGTGGCTGGACACAGCAAAAGAGCAGAACACATAACAGGGGGACCTGGCCACACAACAGAAGGAACTAGTCTATAGATGCTGGAGAATGCAGATCATGACAATATAGAAGCAGCAGCGTCTATGCATATTAAGCAAAAAATGTGTTCCCACTGGCAGACCCTGCAACTTCCAAGATTATTCAGCACAAATACCCCACACGGCTAACCCCCATAAAACCTGACACTGCAGTGTTGCTCGCTTCAGTGGAATTCATTCAACTCATAGAGCACATGATGTACTGGAAGAGTAGGCAGGGATTCGAAAGGGATTACTTATTACCCAGAGAGAGCACTAGAGCAGACAAGGACCCAGCAAGTGATGGTGAAACATAGGCCGCAACTCTATAGCAATCTTTAAGGCAGGTCATTTGTGGCTGCAATCTACTAAACTACATGCATTAAAAATAACTCCAATCCAAAGTGCATTACACGTCTTCATGGCGGGTGTCTTATTCCACATTATGCCCAGCAGCACTTAACATTGAAAACGTGTCTGCACCTTTCAGCCCGACCGGCTTAGTCCCGCTCCCAGTACATTTTGAGTGGACCTCCGGTTTACAGTTTGGTTAAAGTGCAAAAATAAATGGTACTTAGTCCCTAAAGAGGAGACAGACACAGACACAGACACACACAGACACACACAGACACAGACAGACACACACACAGGACTGATCTGAGGTATCCTTAGTCACTGGGAAGGCAAGCTAAAAAACGCTGTGTAATCCTCTGATAGTGGAATTATGCTAAAACAGCATATACTTGAAGGCAGGCACAGCCTAGGACGAGTGGCACGTCGAGGGGTGTTTGGAGGGGCTGATCTGAAGTATATGGTTGCTAAATAGGCTCCCCACTTTACACAGATCTCAGCTTCAGATTTGAATGAATGGCCCCTAGTTGAGGAAAACATGCAACACAGACACCTCTGGGTCCCGCTTGGGGGGAACTGTAGCAGAATGGCCTGGTAAATAAACCTATGACCTAGTTAATTCTACGTTCAGCCATCTATCCAGTGGTCTGTCTCTGGACCCACCCCACTGTTTCCTTATCCCACCTCCCGAGGTTCAAACAAAGGTAACCTCAGTCTGCCTCTAACCTGGGAAGCACGAAAGTGGCTGGAAGAGAAAAGCCCTGGGTACTCCATAAGTGAGAGAAGTGCAGGCACAAGATTCATTGACCTCTAACCTGCTTCGGCACAGGAGCTGCCTTCTTTTTCATTTGTACGTGCACATCCAAGTAATCATTAGATGTCTACAATGAATGAAAGGGATCTAGTGAGAGAATTGTAGCTTGATCTTCTGACATCTATTTTATTTTATTTTTTACATTTGTAAAGCACGCTGCAGCCCTAAGGCATAGAGGCGCTGATAAGTGGTGCGCGTAAGAAGGCTTGATTAAGGGTTACAAAAAAGCCGCCCCAGAAGAGTTCTTAGAATATACATACAGTGTTGCAGATACATAGGTCCAGGGTAGCGAAACAAAAAACAGGCACATTATTTGAAGAGACTAGTCTTGATGGCCTTGCGAAAGGCAGTGTGAGAGTCGAGTCGTCTGATGTGCGGTGGAAGGGAGTTCCAGAGGGTGGATGCCATGGTGGGAAAGCTTGTGCCACCAGCACGCACTCTGCGGGTTTTTGGCACAGTTAGTAAATTGGAGTAGGCCACTCTGGAGGGCTTGGAAGCACAGGGTTTAGAAAATCTCAGGACGAGATATATAGGGGCCTGATCGTGAAGACATTTGTGCGTGAGGGCAAGGGTTTTGAACAAGAATCTTTCCTTGACTGGTAGCCAGTGGACCTGACGCCTGAGGTCAGAGATGTGGTCCCTGCGTGATAGTCCCTATTAGAAGGGCGTTGCAATAGTCCACTCTTGAGCCAATGATTGCCCTGGCGATAGTTAGGCAATTCTGTTGGGAGAGGTACGGTCTGATTGCGTTGAGCAGTTTGGAGTAGTAGGCTGAGGAGGATGCAATGGCATTGACCTGCCTGTTCGTGTTCAAGTTTGGGTCCAGGTAGACACCCAAGGTCTTGACTGTTTAGGAGACAGGGATAGGAATGTTATCTATGGTGAAGGAGTTGTATTGCTTCTCCAGCTTGCCCAGGGTGGACGGGGAGCCAATCAGCAGAAGCTTGGTTTTCTCGCTGTTGAGGCATAACCAGTTTTCTGCCATCCAGGATTGGATCGTGGTGTAAATGGAGTTGAGCGTGTTCAGGTCAGACAGGTAGTCCCTGGAGAGGGGGATAAGCACCCGAGTGTCATCAGCATAGTTTGTCTATGAGATGCCCATGGCGTCAAGGATCTTGAACAGCGGCCTCGTGAAGAGGTTGTAGAGGGTTGGGGCGATGCATGATCCCTGTGGGACGCCACATTGGATGATGCTTGGGTCAGCGCAGGAAGAGTCGGAGAAGACCTTCATTGCTCTGTCCTGCAGGAAAGAGGTTATCCAGTTGCAGGCAGTCGGGGAGAAGTTGGCTGCGGTGGCAAAATGGTGGCAGAGGGTCTTGTGATCCACCAGATCGAATGCAGCTGATAGGTCCAAAAGGAGGAGTAGAGCAGGTTTGCCTGCATCTGAGGTCGTCCATCTGGTTTTTGAGGTCAAGAAGTGCCGTTTCGGTGCCATGTCTTGGCCTGAAGCCTGACTGCCGAAGACCAAGAAGATGGTTATCTTCGAGGAATTTTTGAACTTGCAGGTATGCTGCTTGGTCGAAGATTTTATGTAAAAATGGGACAGTGCTAATGGGTCTATAATTCCCTGGGACCGAGGGGTCTACGGAGGGTTTTTGGATGAGCGGACAAACCCATGCTTCCTTGAGCTCAGCTGGAACATGGCCAGACTTGAATGAGGCATTAATGAAGGCAGTGATGAGGGGGACAAGGGTGGGGCACAGTCCTTGATCACCTGGGCTGGGCAGACGTCCCCTTTGCAATTGGAGGGCTTGATGGATCTAAGGAGGGCAGCGACTTCGGTTTCAGTCATGTCCTTAAACTCAAACAGAGGGGCTTGGCTGGTGTCAGCTAGTGGAGCAGGGGAGCCAATGTGTTTGGCTAGAAGGTTGTTGAGTGCTTTTTGGTGTGCAAGGATCTTGGCGTGAGGAGTGTTCAATTTATCCAGCATGGCGGATTGAATTTTGTTGCACCAGGCTTCATCTTTTAGGAGAGTAGGAGGGGGGAGGCAGTGGTCTCAAGCTCTCTAAATATGGAGAAGATGTCTTTGGTCCCTGATTTGGCTTCTGAAATCCTAGCGTTGAAGGAGGACGCCTTAGCCTTGATTATGGCATTTCTGTATTCAGTGGATAGGGCCTTAAAAGCTGCTTTATTGGTGTCTTTGGAGTTATTCTTCACATCTCTGCTGAGCAGCAATATTCAATATAGTGCAAATACTCACGTGGCACGGGTTGTATAGCTCAGTGGCAACGTGCCCTTGTGGAAGCAAGATGACGCAGAGCAACACAGGTTCGAACCCCGGGTCTGCACTGGGGTCTGCGCTGTGAAACTGCTTCGGTATTAAGCATGTTATATAAAACCAATTATAATATTATAATAATTACTCAAAGGATAACATCATTGATCATAAATAAATCTAATTGTTTTACTAACAAATGGTACAAAGAGCTTAAGATGTTGACAGTATGTGTTAAATGTGTCACAGCACATCCACTGCTCTTCGAACAGCCCAGCATACATAATTATGTAGCCACCAAAAGGCCCTCACATAGCTCAGTACATCCACTATACCATAGAAAAGACATGAATAAAGCCCTGGCAGAGACATGGATATATCATCTACTACCATACATTCACATAGCCGAGGCCAGTCCCATATTTAACCTCCAACAGATCCTCACATAGCCCATTACACACACATCCTTGAGCAGTCTCCTGTATAGCAAAATAGAGATGCACAAACCCAACCCTAAAATATACACTCACACAGCCAAAACAAAAACAGTCATGTGCATAGCCTCCAACAGATCTTCAATATCACACACAAACACACATCATTCAACAGACGTTTGTATAGTCCATCACATACCCATATATCTTACAATACACACTCACGTAGCCTCTAACAGCCCCTCCAACAGGCCACAACAATTCCTTGCAAAGTTTTAAACAGACGCGGACATAGATACCTTTAGAGTCTCGCATATGTCTAGCAGACTCCTCCATTTTCCCCAAAAGGCCCAAATATAAACATAAGATTATTTCATAGCCACCAATATGCTGTCAAATGCTCCAGAACACACTTCCCCGGTTCGTGTTGGTTGAAAACGCAAACCACGCCCCATACGAACAAGGTGCAACCTTAATGTAATGTACACACAAAAGTGACACCAACCTTTTTTCGCAGCTTTTCTGCAGCATCCAGCTCTGCTTTGATAGATTTATCAAATTTATTTAACACTTTGGGCTTCTTTTTCTTCTCTACAAAAAAGAAATGCATATGAATGTATTAGTTTGTTCAAACTGTGCACGCGAAAAGACAAGACATTAGGATTCAGAACAATTTATTTCATTGATGAATACGATCCCACGAGCCTCCCACAAGATGTACCATGTTCAATGCAAATCCTTTCACATCTTGTCATCGAGGCTACAAAATTCTCACAATTTGAAATGATTCCCAAGTGGAAGATGGAAATATGTACTTGCATTTGCTTGTATGCGCATTACAGTCCCAAGGCGATCAAAGTGCTTAGCGAACATGGCATGAGAAAGAGTATTAAGGGGGACATACACTAGAACAGGAACGTCTTTAATGAGTACATGACCTACACGTTCCAGTGCCTTGCTGCCAGCACTGAACGTGATCTACCCAATGATCTGTGGCTGTGATGTCATAGGCCATTTAAGGTGATGCTTGAGATAAGAAGGGGCTAGGCCACAGGCGGCTTTATGTGCAAGAGTTAGAACTTTAAAGGGGATCCCTGACTTAACAGGCAGGCAGTGTAGGTTTCTGAGAAGAGGAGTCATATGAGCTCACCTAGAAATATTAGTAATAATGTGAGCAGATGCATTCTGTAATGCCTGAAGCCAGTGAAATGTAGAACATATGGTAACTCTGGCGATTGTACCACAGTGTGTTTCGGAAGAGAGCGGTCCAAGGTGTTGTAAGAGCATCAGGTGGCTATTAGCAGAACTAAAAATCTGATTTATCACGAGATCAGAAAACACAAATTAAGGTCAGCACACATAAATCATTTCGCGGCACGGGATGAGGGAACCATAAACAAAACACATACGAAGATCTGATGCACATTTAAGTTGACATTTTAATATATAGATCTATTTTCAAACAATGTACACTTTTGGTTTTAAGAAAAGTGCAAAAGTGCAACCAGAAAATGCATAAAGTGCAAAAACATCTAGAGCAAGAGGGCATTCCAATACAGTGAAGGACCATTATATCCAACTGCACAACAATTCATAATGCAAGGGGGAAAAAAGACCTCAGTTACTTCCCACAAACACTCCACTCACACAACAACCAACCAAACATTCTTGTCATACACAACCAAATATATTAAAGTGCTATCTCATACTGTCCAAACAACGCCGTACGGTGCAAAACATCGCTGTACCCTGAACACATAAATTGCTTATTCAGACAAAAACAGGTAAATAATACCTGTAAGCACCAATTACATAAAACACAATATGCCACTACTCTGTAATAACGTGGCACCAAAGTGAATTCACACCTACCAAACACAACAAAAAAAAGCATTAAAAAAAAGAAAATATTATTCAAACAGTATTAATTCTCCTTCTTCAGGGCAAATGTAGCCTGTTCATAAAATGGAGTAATGTTATTCCAGCCATCAGCAAGAAGCTTTAGTTCATGGAATTGCATGATCACCACTTGGCAATAACACTCTATGTTAGGGATGTCCAGCACTCCTCGTTGCATAGAACCTGCTTCGGGAAAAATTCAACCTTCAAGGTAATAGCCATGGCCTCAAAGCGGCCATGTGGCTCACGGCACTCACGGATGCTGTGTGCTCTCCCTCTGCTCGGGCTGCTGCACAAACTATTTAAATCACATTTGGAATACTGCCCCTCTCGTCCATACCCCCAAACATGGAAGAGAGGAAAAAGGGATCATGCGTAGTGTGGAGTCCAAAATAATGGCAAGCATTGTGGTCTTAGTTTGTATTTTATTGGGGTATTCCGATAACAGGGTTTCAGGGTAGATGTCAATAGCTTTTTGCAAAGAGTATGAGTTGGAGCCAGTTCTCACAAGTTCTCATCTTGAAACACTTGTGTATAGGCGCGTTATAAATGCCATTTTATATCATATCATCCATCTCTAAACTTGTCCATCGATGAATTATATCAGAGAATGTTAGCCTGCTGGTCGCCATTTTGCGTGATTTTGATAAAATACAATCACACCCCATCAGTAAATCATGAAAGGGTGTCCATTGCGGCCTAGAGGCCCAGCAGCAGAAGAAGGCCTAGATTTGCCCTCTTCGATTATCTGTAGAAAAGAGTCTTTTACATCAGTTGGGTGAGTTCAATGCCTCTGCATGGGCCAAACACTGATTGCTGTGACTATCTTCGGTGAAGACTTGGGCTTGCGTTATGGCAACCTTATTCAGTCTTTTCAGAAGGAAAGGTGTATTGGCTACCGGATGATATTTTGCACACTCTTCTGGACCGAGGGTGGGGTTCTTACAGAGCAGCATAACCCAAGCATGATTTAGCACCTCCTGGACGAGGACGTTTCTAAACAAGCGACTGATGAATCCCATAATCACTGGAGTATCCACTCGATCCTTTATAATGCTCCCGGGACAGAAGTTGCCCGGGCAGCAACCGGTTCTGGTTTCTTGGACTGCGAAGGGAGTAAAACTGAAATGTACTGATGACTGTGTTACTGTTGCTATTATTCGTTTTGGCTAAGAGGAAAGGCAAACCAAAATAGCTGTTGGGAATGAAACTGGAAAGGGGTGCCTGATTTACAATATTTGGAGCAATGGATTCCAGGGATCATTATAAAAAAGGGCAGATGAATTATTAGGTGATCCTAAGTGGTAAAGACAGAAAAAAGGACTGGAATTTATGCAGGCACTTCAATGCAGGTCCCTCTGACAGCATAGTGTGCTGCCTTTGGCCTGATAGTCAAAAGTAATATAGCTGCCATGGACATTTGGAATATTAGCCAATGCTCAATGTGCCATTTGCAATATGATGCCCTGCACCTCGGCAAGCCATTTCTCATAATATCTTTCTTTTCCCCCCATCCTCGATATGCCTAAAGAAAACTAACTGCCATCTCCACTCACTCCAGGGTGTGGCATCTGAGAACTAGATGCAAACTGCATTGCCCAGGTCTAGCTATGCCCAACATGGAGCATTATGTCCTGTCCGTCATATATCCACTCAATGCTATCTCTGGCACATAGTGGCATACTGTGCTCTGTTTAAGCCTTCACTGCAGCTTGTGATCTACTTTCTTTTTATTTTCATTTTCTTGCTTTTTTCATAGGGGCACTGATGGCAAAGTTATGCATTGTTTGTCTTGTGGTCCTCATGAGGAAGGGAGGCTAGTTTATAGGGCTCACAGTTTTGTGGAGGGACTTTGCATGAACTGTCCTATATACAAGGCCTCCAAGTTACCTTAAGCAATGTCCTCATTCAGCGGCACGCCAACTACGCCTTCTGATGCATATTAATCATCTTCTGTTACGGTCAATCTGGGGCACCACGCAGCAACTCCCACGGGGTGTCAGATTTTGCCGAAGTTGCAAGTGCCCAAACAATCTAGTGACCATAAGACATGTGTTTACAGGGTGCCCTAAATTAGGTCCCCTTTATAGGAGTACCCTTGGTCATTTGGTTCACAGTTATGATACAATCAAAACAGAAGACTTTTGGACCTATTGTCTGAATCCAATTTAGTCTCCGTGCACTTGGCACTTCCATCATGTTTGGCTGTAGACTGAACAATATTTTTTGAGGAACTCTTAGGATTCATTGCTGCAATATGCAGGACGCATATGATTTGAATTGATCGCTATATATGTTTATGTGCGTGTAATGTTTACTCTGATTCTAATTCAAATTATCTGAAACTAAAGGAAATAGTGATTATGTATTTTTTGTTATTTGAAGAATCTGAAAATGTAAGACACTTGTTGATGCAATGCAAAGCACTGAATCAAGAAAGGGCAGCCTACTTGTCACCGCTTGGGATGGACTCCTCTATCTTAGAAGATGATGTCTTGTGGAACAGACTATTGTCTGGAGAAAAAGCCAAATGGACTAACAGTGCAGCAAAACTATTTAGCATTGCTTTCAAAAAGATCAACTCTCACACTGAACAAGGGATCTGATGATCGATAAGCACATGAAACTCTTCGTCTACAGAGAACTATATTGATCATTGTGATTACACACAAGTAATAAAAAAAATGGTTTATTTTTAAACTTTTTCATTTGTCTTACAGTAGACATTAGGAATGTGGAAAGAATTAGGCTTTCTCAATGAGGCTAAAGTTCAAGGATGTTTCGGAGAAACAGGGCAATTTTATAGATGTATTTGTTGTTTTGCCCGTTCAACAGCGTGGTCCATCTTCCTTCCGGTTCCATTTGTCGCGATGAAAGATCGAAAAAAGCACCAATTCGTTCTCTTTGGCTTGAGAGTAGCATGCACTCCATGACGACATGGTATAAAGTGTACGTATGTATTTTAAAAGCAGAGGTAGGGCTGTATTGTTTACTTTTCTTAATTGTATTTCTTACTTTTGTATTATATAGCTCCTTGTGGATTTTAACAATATAATTAATTTGTATTTGATATAATGTGTGTAATGTTTGTAAAATGTGTGAAAATTTTATTTTAACTAAAACACACAAACAAATAAACTGTCCTACAGAATATGCAACAGGCAGAGTGCTAGCTGGCACCTGCAGCTCTGTTCAGAGAACTGTTCAGAGGTGCAGTGCTATACGAGTCCACTATGCAGGCAACTATACTTCACAAGATAACGAATTACGGGATATGTGCATCCGCACCATGCAGAGGTCGAATGTACAGAGTTCCCACACGAAAGCACCCCAATTTCCTCTGCGGGACCAACCTCCTCCTTCCTCTCTTTTGAAATAGGCATCTTTCCTCACTATTTAGACTAACGTAGGAGGATGTATATTCACTGCAATATTTATTCTCAACTATTGTATTATTATTAGTTAGTTAGGTTTTTATGACACCGCTTTATAACAATACTTTAGTGAAGTGTAGTTTGGGCACCTCAATTTACAGAAAGGGACCTCTCCCAGACCCAATATATACAAAAGGATTTCCAAAGGAGCTCATATTCGAACAGTACTGGTCAAATGCCTATGAGGAGAACATGCAGAAACATACATCTAATTTAGCATTACTGGCTTCCCATTAAGTCAACAACAATTTTTCATTGACCAATTTGAAAATATCAGAACAGAGCGCTGGGTTCGAATTGTCTGGTAGCTATTAGGCACCATCTTGTAGCTTAGGAGAACCTGGTTGGGTTGACACCAATAGCTACCAGGATCTACTTTTGACTCCCAAGGCAAGTTGCCACCACACAAGCATAAGTATGTGATATTCACCATGTATGTTAGGGAATTGTACAAATGAGAATAAAGGACACATCTTAGAGTTATTGAAAGAATAAAGGATCATATCTATAACATCTCATGTACAAGTTAGATTTGCAGTACGCTATGTACTAGCTCCTGGTTCCCCAGATGTAGCTCCTACCTGCTGGGTGAAGCCTGTTACCCAGGATCTGCCTTTAGAACCGGAAAACTTAATTTTAACCCCTGGAGTCATATGGTGGGCAGTTTGGTGGAAAATACCCCAATCACGAAAATGGCAAAAATAGACTGATTCCTATGGAAACATTGGAAGTCTGATATCTTTAAAGGAATAAGGGATAATATCTTGTGTCCATCTGGAATGAGATCAGCAAATGTGCACGTACTCCATTAATGACTAGATATGACATGCCCTCAATGTGCTGAGGTGGCTTGCAAAATGAAATAATGAATCACTGCAGTGGCTGCTGAACTCTTAGTCCACAGTTCCCTTTCCTCCATAATTATGGGGACATTCGGTCCTTCGGGATGGGAGCATTTTTGTAGCACTACAAAAAATGTGGCCTTTTATTTTTACATGGGGCCCACCTCCCCAAGTCGCACCTCCGAGCCTCGCGCCCTGCATCCTTTTCCTCTCGCTGAGGTCAGGCTCTGACTAGAGATAAGGTATTTTACTAGAGCGATGGGGGCAGGAGTAGGGAGGAAAGGGAACAAGGAGTACAGCAGTCACTACAGGGAGGAACCTTTTCTTACTCCTACGTGGTGTCCCTTTTCTGCCATACGTATGGGAGATTTCAAAGATTTTAGCTGTCTGTGAATGGAAGTTGTTATGGTAGTCCTTAACTGAAAAGATCCTTTAGAACGGCTTGTCCAAATTGGGCGTCTACCCTTGAACTCAAATCCAAACAGTAGTGCTTACAGAAGGCTGATGGCAAGGCCTTCACAATCTTTTCCCAAAGGACAGGCCACTTATATCTCCTTGACCAAATGTGCATGCATGCCCTTGGGCTGAGTAAGCTTTTGCACTGCGTAGGCTTCAAGAATGCAAAACATGACCCATCTGGCAATGGTTGCTTTGGATCCTGGGAGCCCATATTGGCACTACCATATTCATTACTAGAAGCTCAGAGGATTTCCTTAGGTCCTTGGTTCTGTCCAAATAGAATTTTAAAGCCCTTCCGATGTTCAACGAGTGCAGAACTCTCTCTGCCACGGAGATTGGATTAGGAAGGAAAGCAGGAAGGACATGTGGAACTCCAACACCACCGTCAGTAAAAATGAAGGGTCGAGTTCGGAGTACGAGCTTGTGTTTCTGAAAAAACTTAAATGGCTCCTCGGCTGAAAAAGATTTAAATCTCGCTTGCACGCCTGGCAGACGTTATTGCAGTTCAAATATCTACCTTCCAGGAGACTATCCTGATGTCTGCCAAGGCCATAGGCTCAAAGGGTTTATGATAAAGCACAAGTCCCAATGGGGATGAAGATGCCTCACAAAAGGAAAATGCTGTTTCACTAAAGGGTCTTATATTGAAAAACAATGCCTTTCAGAATTGACAGTTACTTTCTGCACCCCTCAATCTTATTTGACGACAGTGCTAGGCTAGAAACAAGCTGTCAGTGAATTTCTTTGTTTCTCCAGCCTCCAGGAATATGAGCCATTTTCTATTGTGTTGCAAACGTGTGGAGTCCTTTCTTGCCACTTGAATGATGCGAATACTATCCTCTGGGAAGCCAAGATGCCCCAAGGGCCTTACCTCAGGCACCACACCACCATGGTCAGAGATTGTGGGTAGGAGTTCTGAATCTGCCCCCTCCCCTTGCTCAACAGATTTGGGACACCTGTGAGACATGGGGGAGGGGGCTCCTATGTAGGCTGAGTGTCCCAGGGTAAGCCAATGAATGTCAGGTCTTGTGTGACAGTCAAGGACAACTTCCTCCAGTGGACTGACAGGCCCAGATCGAAGAGCATATCCAACAGGTATTTCAGTTGTGCCTCCATTTGTGGAGATATTGCCCTCACCAACCAGTCATTTGAGTAAGGATATACATGGGCCCCCTGTAGGTGAAAGAAGGCCAGGACAGCCAACATCATTTTGGTAAACACCCTGGATGCAGAATGTAGGTCAAAGGGAAGTACTTGATACTCGAAGTGGAGACCCGCAACACAAAAGCACAGAAATCTGTGGTGGGACACCCAGATTAGGATGCAAAAAGCATTCTTCAGATCCACTGCACATATCCAGTCTCCCTGTGAAGAGCAGACAGGATTTGAGCTGGAGTGATCTAATTGGGGGAGATGCAGGTAGAAATACACCAAATCCAACGTGGTGCGCTTTCCACCTTGTTGGCTCTTGGCACCGTAAAGAACCTGGAACTAAACCGTTGGCCTCGTTCTTGAAAAGACACTTCCTCTATGCCTCTCATGTTGAGTAACTTGGATATTCAAGGAGTGGGACCCAGCCTGCATTCGAAGAGGGTGGGGTAGCCTGAACACCCTAATTGCCACTGAGATCACCCATGGGTCAGAGGTGATGGTCCGCCAGGACTGATGTGAAGGGAAATACTTTCGCCCACAGGCAAACCGTGGGATCAAAGAGTCTCATAATTTGCTGAACTTCTCGGCTGGTGCTAGAGAAGCATAGAATGCTGAACCCGAGTGGGAGAAAACCCCCTTCAGCTGAGGACTTCTGTTTTTTCCTTTGCAGACTTTCCCTGCGGGAGACGTCTTCTTAGAAATAGCCGATTTTGTAAGTACCAACACAGACTTACCAGTAAGGGTGCTAGCCTTCTTTTTGGAAAGCTCGTCATCGTTGATATGATGGAACAAGACTCCCAAATCAACGGGGAGATCCTGAATCTTTTCCTGAACTTCCTGTGTGAACATGGTAGCATGCAGCCTTGCCTGTCTACAGGTGATCTGCCCCATTTGTCACTCCTGCCACAGAGGTGTCCATGTGATAAGCCACAGGTCCTGTGTGATCACTCTAGCATTCGCTATACTGCCTTTCATTTGTTCGAGGCGTTCAAGCAGTATAAACTTCTCAAAATCCAATAAGTCCTTCCAGATTCTTTGGTTAGCCACTGCCAGAAAAGTTGCAGCATTCTTTTTTTTTAACATTTATTAAGCGCACAAAACCCAAGGGCATTGAGGTGCTGTTATAACCGAGTACTCCTACATTATGGACTGACAGAAGGGACGAAAGTAAATAACAGGCAGAATAGTGTCCATGCCACTAGGTGAAAAGCCAAGTTTTTAAAGCTTTTCTGAAGGCCCAATAAGAATGTTCTGCCCTCAAGTGTGGTGGGAGAGAGTTCCATTGACGAGCGTGCACGGAAGGGAAGCTGGCACCTCCACCTCTGTCTAGCTTGGATTTAGGCAGGACAAGTCTTTGGGCGTAAGCTCTTCTGATGGGTCTGGGGGACTGGGCTTTAGCAAAGCTGTGGGTGAGGTACGGTGGTGCAGAGTTTCGAAAGGCATCGGTGTGTCATCGAAAGAGTTTTTAAGGTAATCCTTTCCTTAAGTGGCAGCCAGTGGGCATTCCTTGCTTCAGATATGTGGTCTCTTTTGGGGATATTGAGGGCTGCAGGGATGGCATTGTTCTGGATCACTTATAATTTGTGAATGCTATGTGAGGAGGTGCCCGACTCCCTTGGCCTGACTGAGTTGTAGTGCTGAATTTGCATAGACCTTTTGCCTAGAGCTTCGACTGTGTGGTCTTCTTTACTTACAATGTTCGAAGCAAAGGAGGATGGCTGAGGACATGAGCGCAGAGGGACCTGTTCGTCATGTGTCAGTCAGTACCTCACACCAATCAGTTTGTTTGAGGGAGCAACAGAGTGGGTTTTTGCACAGATCTTTCTTACTTCAGCGAAAATGTCATTTTGAAGGCCCATGCCAGAAAATGTATGTCGATGTTATTGAAACTGCTCCTGCCAGGTTACTGACCTCTGTGGGTGGATATTCTGGAATAGGGGTATCCAGAAAACCCACAAAACCCAAGAGCCCATCCTGAAATGCTTTTGAGGAAGAAGAATCTCCTCGTCTTCTTCATCTAGAACGTGATGAACTATTGGATTCGAAGACAGCTCATTAGATACCGGTACTGGCTCAAGAGGTGGCACCAGAGGAGTGTGTCACAGTACTTGTTTGAGGATGCCCCGGTGCCTTTTCCACAAGTTTGAGGTGGGTTTTGAGATGTTGGAATCAGATCCAAATAAGATTTTTGAAATAATCTTTAATGGGTTGCAAATGCAAGAGGGTTTGGAACTTTGTTGTGTGAAGGACAAGAAAAAGGGGCACGAATAAAAGACCGCCAGGTGTTCACGCCCAAATCAAATCCAGCCACGCAGAGAAAATGACTCGGTGGGGATGCCTGGAAGCATGGCTTGGAGAGGTGTGGCCCATTACAGCTTTTGCTAAAAGTTGGCAAAACCGACATTGCAATGTATTGCTGTGTATATGGGCTGTTGGACTGGTGTAAGGATACATTATAATTGAATCCTCTTTTTCCTTTGTGTTGTGCATGTATCTAAAAGCTTACTGCATGCATATTATTTTGCAGTTTTCTTTATGGTGTGCATGTCTCCAATCAGCTAGACTGTGTTCTGCTGCATATTATTCTTTCTTCTGCCAACACGAGCAAAGATATACAAAAAAAAACTGCAGAGCCTTGAAGTGTATGGTATTTTTTGAGTCATGAGTCAGTTTGTGTCTCATCCTTAGCAATTCATCCTTTATCTTCTTCCCAGTCCTTCTCCTTCACATTCATTCTGCATCTCTGTCTCCTTTGTCTGTTCTTTTCCTTCCCAGCCCTTCTACCCTTTCAGCCCAGTTCTTCATCCCAGTTCTCCTTTCCTTCTTCATCCCAGTACCTTACCTCCTTTGTCATAGACGTCCCCCATCCCAGTCCTGCTCCTTTGTTCCAGTTCTCCTTCTCCCTAGCCCCTCTCCTTTGACCCAAGCCTGTTCCTTCTTCTAAGTCCTTATTCATCACAGTTGTTGTTCTCCTTTGTCCCAGTCCTCCTCTTTCTCATTATTCCCAATCATTTGTCCTAGTCCTTGCTCACCCAGTGCCAGGAGAATAGCTCAGGGGCAGCATGCTCACTTTGTGACCAAGACGAGGTCATGCAACACAGTTCCGGTCTCACGCCTAGAAGCTGGAAGAGTCTGGCATTCAGTGCACTAAAAATGACTAATAACAATAATAATAATGCCAGCCTGCCTCAGTGCTTCTCCTTCACCCAAGTCCTTGTACTTGGTTCCACCCATTCTCCTTAATCCAATTCTTCTCCAACAGTCCAGCAAGTCTCATTTTCCCCACTCTTTCTCACAAGTCCCCCTTCCTTTTTCCAATTTCTACTTCTTCTACTTCTTTTCAGTCCACATCTGCCTCCTTTATCCAGTCCTTTTTGTGGGTCACAGTCCTGTTGCTTTTTCTTAGTCTTTCTATCCCTTCCCATTAACTCTCCTTCCTTACAGTCATTCTCCTTCATCCCAGTTCTTCTCAGTTCCAGTCTGTCTCCTTTTTTCACAGTCCTACTCCTGAATATTCTCCTTCATCCCATCACTCATTTGTCCCTGTCCTCTTTCGTCCCTCTCTTCCTTCAGCTCAGCCCTTCTCATTTGACTCAGTCCCTCTCATTCGTCCCAGCCCTTCTCATTCGTCCCAGCCCTTCTCATTCGTCCCAGCCCTTCTCATTCGTCCCAGCCCTTCTCATTCGTCCCAGCCCTTCTCATTCGTCCCAGCCCTTCTCATTCGTCCCAGCCCTTCTCATTCGTCCCAGCCCTTCTCATTCGTCCCAGCCCTTCTCATTCGTCCCAGCCCTTCTCATTCGTCCCATCCCTTCTCATTCGTCCGAGCCCTTCTCATTCGTCCCAGCCCTTCTACTTCTCCTTCATCGCTGTACTTCTAATTTTGTTTTGTCCCAGCACTCCTCTTTTGTCCCACTCACCCTCCTCCACCATCATCCAAGTCTTGTTTCACAGAGTTATTTTTCTCCTTCTTCCCAGTCCTGCTCTTCCATCCTAGTCTTCTGCCTTAGTCATAGTCTTTTCCGACATTATTCCTAGTCTGTTATCTCTGTGAAAGTACTTTGTTTTAGTATGTCTCCTTCATCCTAATCCATCTCTTTTATTCTTACTAGTATTCCTTAATCAGAGTCCTTAGTCCTAGTCCTTTATCCTAGAAGGTGTATTCCCATCCTAGTCCTTCCACATTGTCTTAGTCCTAGTTAGTCTCTCAGGCACAGTCTCTCGTTGCCCCTTTGTCTGTATTGCCTCACTATCTTTGCTTCCCCATCTGCGTGTCCCTCTTTCCCTTTCTCTCTAACTTTCTTTCATTGGGGAAAACAGTGCTGGCCGGGGTGGAAACAGTGCAAGAGAAGCTGTAGAAACGACAAAAGTCAGCGTGGAGAATTTGTAAGCGAGATGGGCACTGAAAACATAAAATGAGAGGTCATCTACTGTTATGCTGAAATAACCACCCCCAAACCATGATTTAACAGCTAGATTGTAAATGATCAAAGGTATTTTATGTGCCTTCGTAGCAGGCTTGGTAAGTATCAGGCTTTGTGCCTCAGTTGCTTAAGCAAAAGGTTCCAAAGTATTTAATCAGCCAGTAAAGGCTACAGCTTATGTAATTCCAGGGTCTTAAACTTACAAGTTGTTGAGCTGGACCCTTTCTTCATGCAGCCCACTCATAGGCATGTTATACTGTAAAATGCAATGAACTGCAAATGTCAAAACTATTGGCTTTGCCAATACTTATTAACATTTTCCACTAGGCACTGCTCACAGACCATTGGCCCTGCCATGCACAAGACATTTTATCCTAACAATACCTACAGGCTACAGGTCACATGATTTGCCCGTTTGCGTCCACCGATTAAATAATGTGCGCCATTGAAAAAGAGTGAAAGAGAAAGGTGGGCATAGACCTGCTGCAAAAGATAGTCCTATGTCTATTTCTCAGTTGGACTATGTATCTCGAAGAGGGTATGTGGAATTCAATGTAAAACTGCCCATGTATGAGACATCTAATAGTGTCAAAATCTTTGACTCTCATATACTGGCACTGTGTGGGCTATTCCAGTGTTAAGGTTAGCCAAATGCCTTCAGGTCTGTATATTTTGGGGTCACCTAATTTTAAAAGTGCAATGTGCTGTGCAAATGTTGCTACGCATTAGTGCTGTGCAAATGTTGCTGCGCAGCAAGGCTGTGCAAATACTGCTGTGCAAAAGGCCTGCCATATATTCTAAATGTGTCAAATGGACCGTTTGTATATATTTGCGGATGTTGGTAATGTTGAATTGCAAAGTTTTTAAGGCCAATCCAATGTAAATGAAGGTCAATGCCTTCAAAGGAGTCTGGCAGAAGGTATGTAATCTAATTGCTGACTAACATGCCATATGTCGGGTAGTATGTCGCTAATGTAGGGTTTATATTTAAAGTGCAAAATAAGGAAACGATGCAACTAGGACTGTCATATAATAGGTCAGTGCCTTCAATTGATGACTGTAAAGTGCTAAGTGTTGATCAGCGTAACGAACAGAGTCACTAAGACTGGTATCTTTAATGAGGTGATCCATGCCTTCAACTTAATCAGGCTGATGCCTCAAAGTGCACAGTATAGACCAGCATATAATTAGATAGGAAACTAGTGTCTGATACATACATGAATTACACGATACTAAAACAATTTGGCTAGGACTGTCACGATATAGCCTTAACATTGTCATGTAGGCTAAATGATGGCATGGTCTATGTCTATTAGCATGTGCTCACCCATTCCTCAAGCTCAGTATGGTGAAGGTCTAGTGCCTGTAAGCAAAGGACAATTAAAATGCATTAAGTGAGATTAAAACACAGGAAAAAAGGGGGAAAACATTAACAATGCATGAAGCCAATTATATCTTCTGTTAGTTCCTCGAAAAACTCTGTAGATTCGTAATATTTGGAACTAATGTTCCAAATATTGCAACCATGATTTAAAATGTCTTAAGTAGTGAGAAAAAGATGATGGGTGGAGAGGAAATAAGAAGTCGTCCTATGTAGAAGAAGTTCACAAGGGGGTTGTCCTGACCACTGTATTCGTGTGGTCTACTTTCTAATTATTGTAAACCCAAAATTTGTTCCGTCATGTAACACACAATTAAATTTCTTTAGTATGTAATAATACTAAATCCATCAATTGATAATACAAAGTTTGAAACTAGGTACAGCTTTCATTTATTTAGCTGTTCATGCATTTTGTACTAATGCGTTTAAAAAGTATTTTTGAGGATAGATTTTTCATTTACATAAAATTTCAGTTTACCGAGTGTAGTTTGTTTTTTCAAAACATTGACAAATCCTTTAATGGTAACTGAATAATGAAACACAAGGAACAAGTTACTTACCTGTAACTGTTGTTCTCCAGCATGGGTCTGGCATGGATTCACATGCTCATGAATATTCCCCGTCGTCAGGCTGGGAATCCTCGGTAAAGAAAAAATCAGTATCAGTTTAGTTTCTGATCTCTGCGTCATACTGACCCCAGCCAATGACTGCCATCTCCCTAAGCCCCGCCTCTGGCAGCCATCTTCTGATTTGGTAGCACGTGAAGTGGCAGTATGACCAAGTGAAGAGCCGCAGAGGGGTAGGCGGGAGGGTTCGCATGTGAATCCATGCCAGACCCATGCTTGAGAACAACAGTTACAGGTAAGTCTGGCATGGATTCACATGCTCATGAATACATAGCAGTACACACATGCACAACCACGGGAGGTGGCAAAGGCTCAACATTAAGCAATACAACAACTCAACATTAAGCATCTCTTACCTCCTCACCAGGCTCACCTTAAGCGAACAGGTTGCGCAGCACTGCTTGGCCGACCCTGGACTCCTCCCTGGAATCCCGATCGAGACAGTAGAATCTCGTGAAGGTGTGCGTCGACCTCCACGTAGCAGCCCTGCAGATGTCCAGCAGGGGCACACCAGATAGGAACACCGTAGTAGCAGCGATCGCTCTGGTCGAATGGGCTCTCGGACGGCCTGGCAGCGGTCGGTTAGCCAACCGGTGGCAGTGCATGATGCAGCCGGAGAGCCATCTGGAAATAGAAGACTTCGAGAGAGCCTTCCCTTGATTCACAGGTCCAAAGTTCACAAACAGCTGTGATGTCCTCCGAAAACTCTTTGTGCGGTCCACGTAGAACTTCAGCGCTCTAGCCACATCCAGCGAGTGCAAAGTCCTCTCGGCCGGTGATGAAGGAGACGGGAAGAAAACAGGTAACACCAGGGGCTCGTTAAGATGGAAGTCCGACGGCACCTTGGGCATAAAGGAGGGGTGCGTCCTAAGCACCACCCTCGAGGCATGGAAAGTCAAGTACGGTGCTTTGCAGGATAGGGCCTGGATCTCTCCCACTCGTCGTGCGGAGGTAATGGCCACCAGGAATGCAGTCTTCCACGACACAAACTTCATCGGTGCGGAGTGCATCGGCTCGAATGGGGGCCCCATGAGCCTAGTCAGCACCACGTTAAGTTCCCACGCCGGGGCCGGGGCCTTCACCGGCGGAACGACCGGAACAGTCCTTTCATAAACTCTTTCACCAGTCGATGGGACCACAGGGACGTTGACAAGTCCAGAAGGTCCGGGAACCAGATCTGCCTTGGCCACACCGGTGCGACGAGGATCATCCTGCACCGGGACCTCTTGAGCTGGTTGATGAGTCGAAGCAGCAACGGAGGGAACGCATACAGGTATAGGTCATCCTAGGGGAACGAGAATGCATAGCCCATGCTTCTCGGCTGGGGAAACCTGCTGGCGAAACTCTGGCACTTCGAGTTTGTCTCTGTTGCAAACAGGTCGATTTGGGGTTTGCCCCATCGTCGGAAGAGTTGATCCACCTGATCCTGGCGCAGCTCCCACTCGTGACATGCGCGCAGCTCCCTGCTGAGAGAGTCGGCGATGGTGTTTCTTTCTCCTGCCAGGTGGAAGGGAACCAGGAACATCCCCTGGGCGACCGCCCAGTGCCACAGATCCTGTGCCTCCTTGGATAGGGCTGGGGATCTGGTACCTCCCTGCTTCCGTATGTAAAACATTGTCGTGGTGTTGTCCGTGAAGATCCGCACCACCTTGCTCTTAAGCGACGGGAGGAACGATTTCAGAGCCCAGAACACGGCTCGGAGTTCCAGGATGTTGATGTGCAGGAGCTTCTCCTCCGGGAGCCAGAGGCCTCTTGCGTGGAGATCTCCGGTGTGGGCGCCCCAACCTTCCAGGGAAGCGCCCGTCGTCACCATCTCCTGGTACGCCGGCGTCTGAAAGTCCTTGCCCGCCGTGAGGTGCGCTCGAACGCCCCACCACTGAATCGCCCGCCGGAACACCTCGTTGAGGGGGACCCTGTCTTCCAAGGTGCCCGTCGCCTGCGTCCAACGGGCATCGAGAAATTCTTGAAGAGGGCGCATCCGTAGTCTGCATAGGCGCACCAGGTAGATGCAAGAGAACATCATCCCCAGGAGGGACTTGATGGACCTCACCCTGGCCACGTCCATGGCTAGCAGGCGCTGCACTTTGTCCAGAATGGTCTTCGTCTGTTCTTCCGACGGTGCCGCCAGGCGCCTCACTGTATCGAGCTTCGCTCCCAGAAACAGGGCCACCTGCAACGGCACCAGGTGGGACTTTGGGTAATTTATGACGAATCCCAGGTCTGTGAGTAGCTGGACGGTCCTCGCAGTGTGTTCGACGGCGAGTTCCCTCGTCCTTGAGCGGATGAGCCAGTCGTCCAGGTAGGGGTAGACGTGAATCCCCTGCAGGCGCAGCCGCGCCGCCACAGGTGCTAGGCACTTGGTAAAGACCCTGGGGGCCGACTTCAATCCGAACGGCAGTGCTCTGAATTGGTAGTGGAGTCCCTGGATGACGAACCTGAGGAACTTTCGGTGACTTCTGAGGATGGGAACGTGGAAGTATGCATCCTCCAGGTCCAGCGACGATAGAAAGTCGCCTTCCTCCAGCTGTCCCAGCACATGCTGGAGGGTGACCATCCTGAACTTTTGTGACCTGATGTATTTGTTCAAACGACGAAGGTCCAGGATGGGGCGCCAGCCGCCCGTCTTCTTCCTGATGAGGAAGTACCTTGAGTACACCCCGGAGCCTCTTCGGGACGGGCTCGATGGCGCCTTTCCTGAGCATCGCCGTTACTTCCAATAGCAGTTGCGCGACGTGATTTTCCTTCCTGGCCACAGGTGAAATGTGAGGGCACTTCTTCAGGAATTCGATAGAGTGTCCTCTTGCCAGGGTATCCAGCACCCAACGATCGGTGGAGATGGACTTCCACACGCAGACGAACTTCGTCAGCCGGCCTCCCACCGGGGTGCTTCGGTGGGGGCCCGAGGCCATGGCCGGTTCAGTCCTGCTTGGAGGTGGTGGCCTTGCTGCCCTGGCCACCTTGCCGACGGCGGCGAGGCGCTCCCTGCTTGCCGCGACCCCTGTAGGCCTCCTGAGACGAGGAGTGTGCCGCCTGGTGGTAGGACGACGAGGCACCGCTGGATCCCTATGAGGACCCCTGTCTGCCTCCGGAGCTCAGAAAGGGCCGTCGTTGCTGAAGGGCTCCTAGGGCGCGGGCCGTCTCCGTGTCCGTCTTTATGGCTTGGAGGGATTCGTCCACCGCCTTCCCGAACAAGTTGCTGCCGTCGAACGGCATGTCCAACACCCTGGTCTGGACGTCCTGACGGAAGTCGGTCGCCCGGAGCCAACCCCGTCGTCGTAGGCAAACTCCGTTGCCCAGCTGGCGGAACCTGGTATCGGCAATATCGGTTGCCACCGTTATGGCGTGGTCCGACGCCACCGCTCCTTCTTGAAGTATTTCCAGGGCCTCGGACCTCTTGTCGTCCGGTAGGAAGTCCAATATGGGGGCCAGCTTTGATCGTCGTCACCCCATGGCGTCCAACTTCTTTCCCTCGCCGTCCAGGGGGGAATTCGACGTTGAGGCTCCTGACCCCGCCGCTTTCTTCTTCGCTGCCACCGAGACGACCGAGTCTGGCGTTGGCTGGGCCCTGAGGCACAGGGGAGCGGTCTCGGGGCCCCGGTACTTATTTTCGTACCGGTCCCGTTTGGCTGGTGCCGTGGAGGGGTTCTTGAGTACCGACAGGCCCTCCTCCCAGATTTCACCGATTAGAGGCACCGCAATGACAGTCTTCCTCTTGGCCTCCCGGCGCTGATAGATGAAACCTTCCTTTTTCTGCTCCTCCGGACGCCCTGGCGATCATGGCGTGGAATGAGCCAATCTCGTCGGGCGGAGATGCCCGTACGACAGGAGACGGGAGACCCGTTCCGTCGTCGTCGCCGTCGCCCTCAGAACCCGTCGTCGAGCCCACCGCACCCTCATCTTCCGACTCGTGGGAGGATGAGGAGGGAACTGCAGGCCTTACGGGGGCGAGCGGAGGAGAGGGTTGGGCCCTCCGTCGTTTCTTCTGAGGACTTCCCGACGGGCCAGGTTGCGGGTCCTCCGGCATGGGCCGTGGTAATCTCGTCCTGATCTCAGAGAATAAGGACTGGATCGCAAACAAAATGGCCGCCGAGCTATCCTGAGGCCTAGGGAAGGCTGCTCTTCCTCGCCATCGTCGTCTTCCTCGGTTATCTCCCGAGGATCTTCCTTGCGGGACCGAACCTTCTCGAATTGTACTCTAGTCCCGGAGGCAGTCTCCGCTGGCGGGGTCTCTGCCGGCTTGGCCAGAGTCGCCGCGATCACCTCGATAGAGGCCTTTGCCTGTTGGGTAGGGGCCTTCACCACCTTAGGTGCGTCCTGGGCCTTCTCCTTAGGGGGAGGGGCGACGCCTCGCTCCCCCACTCCCAAGATCGGACGGGGCTTCTCCCGAAGCTTACCCGGGGTCTCGGACTTCCTCTTCCCCGAACCGGAGCGCTGGCTCATGGTTGACGGTGCCGGGGAAGGTGCGCCCTGCCTGGCGACCGAAGAGCCTGACCTTTCGGCGCTCCCGGAGCCAGCGGACTCGCAGCGCTTGGCCTGGTGTTGGGCCCCCGTCGCCGGGGCGCCCGCACAGGACTTCGAAGCCCGCTCGGACCCTTTCTTCTTCTCACCCGTCGAGCCCTTCTCCAACGAGCTGGCCAGACGAGATCGACGGTCCCTCATGGTCCGCTCCGACAAGTTCTTGCAGAACTGGCAGTCCTTCTCTACATGAGCCTTGTCCCCATGAAGACAGTAGAGGCATCGCAAATGTTCGTCCTCCTTAAACACATTCTGCAGCCGCATCCAGGGCAGCTGCGAAACAGCTTGGGTACGGGTGACAAACTCGCGTCCTGGGCCATCTCGAAGTAGGCCGCAAATCTTCTGGAATCCTCCAAGAGGTTGATTCGACGAAATCTTCACCCTTGAGGGGCGTAGGAAAATCCCGCAACGGGTACCCGTTAACGGGAGTAGAAACGGTGGAGCTTGAGGCTCGATTAACCGAAACAATGTGAAAATTCATCTGAAAAAGCGCGAAACACGCAGTAAAAGCTCGAGAGCTAAGCACGAGGACTCCCAACACTTGAACGTGCGGTAAAAATCTGAAGATGGCTGCCAGAGGCGGGCTTCGGGAGATGGCAGTCATTGGCTGTGGTCAGTATGACGCAGAGGTCAGTGATTGGTTACTACTACGAAAGACAGATCAGAAACGAAACTGATACTGATTTTTTCTTTACCGAGGATTCCCAGCCTGACGACGGGGAATATTCATGAGCATGTGAATCCATGCTGGAGAATTACATTTGTACAAAGCTAAGATAGATTTGTGCTTTAAAGTTTTTTGTGTATATATCCACCACCTTTAGTGACAAGTGTTAATTAAAGATACACAGTACAACCAGATCAGCGAAACAAAGTCACAGTCGGTTGTTTTTAGCCAGGCTAGAGGGTGACCTAACACATGGTCCTATGTAGAAGATGCATGTAGTACACATCAACATAATATTCATTCACCTAGGAAGTTGTATAGCTCTTCGTCCACATTGTGTCCAATTAGATTTTTGGTTTCAAAGCCAATGATTTACCTTGTGTCTTGTTGATGTAACAACTGTTCCCTTCCGCCTCCTCTGGGTCCAAGAATGATCCTATGTATACCAAAGAATGAAAAACCATCTAGTAGCCATTATGCCTCTATTCAAAGTGTTTTGCTATAGGATATGCTGCATCCTGATTCTTAGTGGCTCTGACATGCTGTAAAGTGCATACCTTCAGCTTGCATTTAGTGCTCCCGATGTATCACTTGTTACAAGTACACCTGAGTACGTATAACACAAAATCTGACTCGCAGGTAATCTTACTGTGAATTTTGATGGTGTTGCTCAAAATCGGGTGCTGTTATGTAACACAGTTGTGGGCAAACTTGCAAACTTTGCATCTGGTACATTTGTGGAAGCCCATTGAGGCTTCACCTAACCATGTGTTGTGCAGACTCTTGTCCTCGCTCTCCATGAAACTACTGACCGAAATGTCTTTGAAGGATTTACATTTGCAAAAACTAATATCAGGAAGACTGAAACCAATGGCTTTGATATACGTTGCTCTGGGGGGCGACGCCTTACAATCCCGGGTGTAAGAAATCGATAATTTATTTCAAAGAGAATGCCACCAATATAGATTCATGTAGAGAAAGCACAGATGTCGCAGGTCACTGTATCCAGACGGTAGTAAAGCCTAACCGTCACCGCAAAACAGTGTAAAGAAAAAGTGAATCCAAGACTCAGCGCCATCAAATATGTGCTTGTTTAATTGTGTTGTATTAGCACACATTCAAAAATGGAAAGAGCCCATAAACGATAACATGTTTCGGCTATGCTAAGCCTTTTTCAAATCTGGGCTACGTAATATTACACAACCAATCATCATATGCATGTGATAATGTTTGTAAAGTTTGTAGAAAGGCATGATAACAGCATAAGTGCAATGATTAAGTTAAAGAATTGTGACAGACAGTATGGCGTCATTACACAGTACATATTATCACATCAAAGTATTAATAAAAAGACAGAAAAACAGGGGGTGGTTAAAGGGGAGGATACAAGGGTATAGAGAAAAATATCAAAAAATGAACAATGTTGCAAAAATCCACCAACCAAATAAACCAAAGGGGAGACAACAAAAAGGAGAGAAAACCAGAAAAGTATAGTGATTAATGAACTCAATAATAATTCAGCCAATGTAGGCACAAGGTCAGCGTATTAACTAGTTATGTACGTGGTGTAAATGCTTACCCATAGTAGTATGAGACAAATCCGCAAGACTATTGTCACTGTACTAGTAACGGGGTAAGATCCCCAGAACAGAATCTGTAAACAAGTGTAATTTCAAGTATTGGTATAACAAAAGATGTTAAGTTCTCATTCCAAAAGACAAAATTCAAGCCAAAAATCCCCTATGTTTAGTGTAAGTAACGTGTTGTGATGTTCCTACTTAATATTAGTCACAATGTGTCCGAAAGTATTAGTGGGCTAGGGTGTATTACGAATTCGAAAATGAACAGGAATCCCGTATGCTAAGGCATACTTCCCTCACGGCACAGCATATTGTTAGATGTTTACATGCAAAGTCGTCCCAAAATGTCTTATTACAAAACAGAAACACTATGGTTTATACCTATCTGACTACGTGTCCAAATTCGCGAGTCTACATCTAACGAGACCCGTTGAAAAGCAAAGCATTCAAAGACCAGAACTCACTCTGGCTTACCTTCACTCTGCGAACAGGCAGTCACACGCGTTGACGAAATCAGAGTGCCGACCGGGGGCGCCATCTTGTTATCTCTACCATGTACAGTGTCCATGGCAACGCGTGTAACGTTGCCACGGAGATCTGCGTATGACGGAACGCTTGGAAGACGTCCGCCGTGACCTCAAATGTCATCAACTTCCCACCATCTTGGAGGTGGCAGTCGCCATTACCAAGGCGGTCCCTAAGCCGCTTACTAACTGTTGTCACCAGTTAACATTATGAAACTTTATCTACCTCATGCTGACTCATTCAAACGTGATAATTCGGAAGAGTACTATATGTAATGCAAGAAAAATAATTATTTACGCGACATTTTAGAAAAAACGTATATCACAGTAGGGGTACCAGCTTTGCATCTGCAATGTAAAACTCCAGGAAAGTAAACACAATTCACATTCATTGTGGTATACAATACTGCAAGTCTAAATGTACTAAAGAGCTATGTTGCAATTAGCCCACACTACTGAAAGGAAACCATTTCGTTACCACTGTTAAGACCTGTGACAATGGAATTGAAATAACAAATTGTTCGCGCTTCAGCTTTCCTCAGTGCTTTCAGTCTGTCACCACCCCTTGTATTCAAAGTCACTTGCTGTAGACCAATAAATTTGATCTCGGATTTATTGTGCAGTTGATGTACCTTCTGCCAATGTTCTGCTACTGGGATCATTGAGTCCTGGCTGCCAATCTTTGCCAGGTGCTCACGTATCCGGATTCTCAAAGCTCGCTTGGTGCTACCAATATATAATCTTTTACATACACAGATGATACAGTAAACAACGTATTTTGTTTTGCAGTTAATTCCCTGTTTAATGGTCCAATGTTTGCCATTAATGTCTTCAAACTCCTTCGTAGAATCATGTGCAGATTTACACTGCGGGCATGTGCCACATTTTCTGAAACCCTGATCTTTTCTATATAGCCATGTGCCTTGATTATCTTTCGTAACGTCCGGCAGCAGGGATGGACTAAGTACGGACTTAAGTGTGCTCGCTCTTTTGTAGATTATACGTGGATGCTCACCCACGAAGTTACAAATGTGATCATCCAAATTTAGTAGGTAATGAAACTTATTGCCGTATTCAAATCAGAGTTCCTCTTTGGTTGATATCCCAAAGTATCTTGTTGCTTCATAGGTTTTGTTTTCTTGTATGCCCTTGTCACAGATTTGTTCGAGTAACCCCTGTTCCTAAAGCGTTGTTCTAAGAGTGTGCACTCGTCTTCAAATTTATCTTCATGTTGGCAATTTCGTCTCGCTCTAATATATTCACCTGATGGTATGTTGAAGATGGTTGATTGAGAGTGACAGCTGCTGGCATGCAACGTCGAGTTCACTTCTGTTGGTTTCCTAAATGTCCATGTCTGTAGCTTGTCGCCATCTGTATATATTGTCAAATCCAAGAAATTGATTTTGTGTTGATCACAGACCCTTGTGAATTGTATATCAAAGCAATTCAAGTTCAGAGCTGTCGCAAAATTCTGAAACTCATCTGTGCTTCCATCAATGATACAGAAAATATCGTCTATATACCGTGTCCACATCTTGATTTTTGTCCTGTCAAAGATTTCCGGATAAACTGCTTTGTCCTCTAGCATGCCCATGAATAGGTTAGCTAGGGCTGGGGCATACTTGGCGCCCATTGCCACCCCTTTAGTTTTTTGATATATTTGGTTGTCAAAAGTGAATACATTGAGATCCAAAGTGAGCTGTAACATTTCTTTGATCATCTGGATATGATTGTAATAAGAAGCTGATTCATTTCTGAAGGTATAGTCAATTGCTATCATAGCCCATTTGTGCTGAATGGAAGTATATAATGCCTTCACATCAACAGTAGCTAGCAGAAAAGTCTTATGCCAAGTGAAGCTCTGTAATTTCTGTATGAGACTAGTAGAGTCATGTAAGTATGAATACAAAATGCTAGCCCTTGGTTTAAGGATAGAGTCAAGGTATTCCAATATATTCTCAGTGGCCCAACCAATCCCACTCATGATTGGGCGGCCCTCTGGTATGGTATCAAAATGTTTATGGATCTTAGGCAAGAAATACATAGTTGGAGTCACGGGTTCCTTGATTCCTAGAAAGGCACGTTCCTCATCAGTGATTAAGCCTTTCCTATGCCACATCAAGATATGTGCATCAACTTGTTCCAGTGCCGTAAGTGGGAAGTTGTCAATTCTTGTAACATAGCAGCCGGGGGTTGTCAAATGCTGAGAAGCCATTGCTAAATAGTCTTCTCGATTCATTATAACAATATTGCCCCCCTTGTCTGCTTCTTTGATCACTATTTGCGTATCCGATTTCAGTGATTGGAGAGCTATTTTCTCTCCTGGTGTCAAGGTATTGGTTGTTATCTTGTGCTTGGTTCCGGCTTGGTTCAATTTGTAGAAATCACATGAGACTGCTTTATAGAATGTATCAATGACATTATCGGGTGCCAGTTGTGGCACAAATTTAGATTGCGCTTTGAGTTCTTTAACTGTCAATGTATCAGATTGAATTTTCAAATCGTCCAAAAGATGGAGTACTTGGTACTGGTCATTCTCTACCAATCATCGTATTAAAAAAGTATCCTCAATATCTTGGATTGACATGTCACTGATTGGTATATTCAGTTCCTTTGCTTGGAAATTCCCTGGAGCTTTAGTTGCGAAGAATTTTTTTTTTATTTAAGTTTTCTGATAAATTTGAACAGATCTATGTGAATGTCCACTTTGCTGAAGTTACATGAAGAAGCAAAGGACAGGCCCTTATTCAGAAGAAGTCTTGGCAGAAGGTACATCAACTGCACAATAAATCCGAGATCAAATTTATTGGTCTACAGCAAGTGACTTTGAATAAAAGGGGTGGTGACAGACTGAAAGCACTGAGGAAAGCTGAAGCGCGAACAATTTGTTATTTCAATTCCACTGTCACAGGTCTTAACAGTGATAACGAAATGGTTTCCTTTCTGTAGTGTGGGCTAATTGCAACATAGCTCTTTAGTACATTTAGACTATAGTATTGTATACCACAATGAATGTGAATTGTGTTTACTTTCCTGGAGTTTTACATTGCAGGTGCAAAGCTGGTACCCCTACTGTGATATACGTTTTTTCTAAAATGTTGAGTAAATAATTATTTTTCTTGCATTACATATAGTACTCTTCCGAATTATCACATTTGATTGAGTCAGCATGAGGTAGATAAAGTTTCATAATGTTAACTGGTGACAACAGTTAGTAATGGGCTTAGGGACCGCCTTGGTAATGGCGGCTGCCACCTCCAAGATGGTGGGAAGTTGATGACATTTGAGGTCACGGCAGACGTCTTCCAAGCGTTCCGTCATACGCAGATCTCCGTGGCAACGTTACACGCGTTGCCATGGACACTGTACATGGTAGAGATAACAAGATGGCGCCCCCGGTCAGCACTCTGATTTCGCCAACGTGTGTGACTGCCTGTTCGCAGAGTGAAGGTAAGCCAGAGTGAGTTCTGGTCTTTGAATGTTTTGCTTTTCAACAGGTCTCGTTAGATGTAGACTCGTGAATTTGGACAAGTAGTCAGATAGCTATAAACCATAGTGTTTGTTTTGTAATAAGACATTTTGGGACGAGTTTGCATGTAAACCTCTAACAATATGGTGTGGCGTGAGGGAAGTATCCCTTAGCATACGGGATTCCTGTTCCTTTTCGAATTCGTAATACACCCTAGCCCACGAATACTTTCGGACACATTGTGACTAATATTAAGTAGGAACATCACAACACGTTACTTACACTAAACATAGGGGATTTTTGGCATGAATTTTGTCTTTTAGAATGAGAACTTAATAAACATCTTTTGTTATACCAATACTTGAAATTACACTTACTTGTTTACAGATTCTGTTCTGGGGATCTTACCCCGTTACTACTACAGTGACAATAGTCTTGTGGATTTGTCTCATACTACTATGGGTAAGCATTTACACCACGTACATAACTAGTTAATACGCCGACCTTGTGCCTACATTGGCTGAATTATTATTGAGTTCATTAATCACTATACCTTTCTGGTTTTCTCTCCTTTTTGTTGTCTCCCCTTTGGTTTATTTGGTTGGTGGATTTTTGCAACATTGTTCATTTTTTGATATTTTTCTCTATACCCTTGTATCCTCCCCTTTAACCAACCCCCTGTTTTTCTGTCTTTTTATTAATACTTTTATGTGATAATATGTACTGTGTAATGACGCCATACTGTCTATGTCACAATTCTTCTAACTTAATCATTGCACTTATGCTGTTATCATGCCTTTCTACAAACTTTACTTGATGTAATTATGGCAAACATTATCACATGCATATGATGATTGGTTGTGTAATATTATGTAGCCCAGATTTGAAAAAGGCTTAGCATAGCCGAAACATGTTATCGTTTATGGGCTCTTTCCGTTTTTGAATGTGTGATAATACAACACAATTAAACAAGCACATATTTGATGGCGCTGAGTCCTGGATTCACTTTTTCTTTACATAATATCAGGAAGAGCTTCTAATACTGGGTTCAAATCTGAATCTACCATAAGAATCTTCCAATGTCTCTTGAGAATATTTCTAATGAGTAAAGCATGTGTGCCATAAATTAGTATAAGGCGCGTCATGTCTCTATCCTTTGTGGTACCTTTTTCATACTGATTGTTCGACAGAAGTGTTGTTCTATCACAGAGACGTGCCTTAATGTATGTGTGTTCAATGACTCTTTTGGGGTAGGCTTGCTGTTGGACACCACACACAGTGATTTTGATTTCTCTATCATAGGCCTCAATATTTGAACAGTTCCTCTGGAGTCTGATAAACTCTCCATAAGGGATGCTTCAAATGAAATTCTTAGAATGGTACTTGTCAGAGGTGGTGAAGTCTGAGCAAAGGAGTCCTGTTTGGTGTCCCCATAAACACCAAGGAATAGTAGTCTTATTTTGTATTTTCCAAGTTGTCTTTTTCTTGAAGCCTCGATAGACAGCAAAGATATAAACAACAGCAGTTTGTATCATCACCAGTGCGTTATCTAAACTTCATTTTCTTAATCATAAATAACCACCCAAAAAATAAAAAATTAAATTAAAAAAAATCACACAACCGTGATCATTTGCAGCACAATTGTTCAACTACAGTTCCAACCTGCAACTGACTTTTGATCTCCTTTTTTGCAGGAGCCACTATCACCTGGGCCTGACTTCGACAACTGAGACAACCTCATCAATTTGCTGTGCTAGAGTTAGGTGTTTCACCAGTTAGGGGCTAAACAACATGTGTTCTTTTTTGTGAAGGAAGTCTAGGAAGGGGGCCCAGGTCTGGGAGAGTTTGCCCATTCTCTCGGATATTAGGACAGAGAGCTTTTCCATAGCTGTTATTTCCCAAATCTGGATCCACCAGTACCACAGGCATGGCCCCTCAGGGACTTTCCAGAACTTTGCACGGTTTATTCTGGCAGCCATTAGCAAGTGCAAAATGAGTTCTGCTTTAGGGCCGGATATGGCGAAGGAATCATCTTCAGGGACATCACCGAGGAGCAGGGTGAGGGGACACATTGGGAGCAGCCTGCCTGTTATATCCTTGTTTTTGGTGCAGATTTCCTCCCAATAGGTTTGTATAGTCGGGCAAGCCCACTACATGTGCTAAGGTTCCTATCTGGCCACATCCATGCCAACACATTCCGGATGAATTGCGTGCAGCCTCTGGGGAGTTGTGTACCAACAAAAGCAAACTTTTACGGCACCTTCTTTTGTCAGGGTGCACCACAAGCTTAGCTTTTGTGAGTGTGGGGCCAAATACACAAAACTCTCTGTGAATCTAGCCCCTCCTGCATCTGTCGTTCTAGCCCTGTGGGAAGGTAGTCTGTGGCCTATTTAACTTGGGAATTAGAGATCCAATGTCTTAAAGGCATGGTCTAGTAAAACATTTTATTGTCCCAACGGGTCGGCCATGTTTTTTTAAGCCTAAGTGGCTCGATTTTAGAAAACTTTCCTATGGCCCTTACCCGAGTTTTCGTCCATTAAACGCACGCGAAAACAAGCACCAGGGAGCCGCCATTTTCTGATAATCCTATCTTTTCCCCGATCGCCCTGGCGGCCCTGCTTTTGCGGCACTAAATCAATTCCCCCGCCCCTGAGCCTGTCATCAGCAGACTCCTACCGCCCATTTCCCAACGCCAAAGCACGTCTCTCGCTGCGCTTCAGCTAATGACGTGTCGCCATGGAAATGGCAGGACGCCTCTCTCCTCAATAAGTATAAACAGACCGTTTCACAACACACAGCAGCCGATTTTCGATTCCATTCCTCTCTCTGTGTTACTTTGAGTATTCTGTGACTCGTTTCAGTGCTCTGGTCAGCTACCTTCGCTGCTTGTAGCCAGTGTGAACAGATATCAGTACCACCGCTATAAATTATTTTACTTTGTTTAACACACAATGGCTACAATAATGCCCTACATGTACGAGCCCGAGTATACCGAGGAGGAACTACTGGAAAGGGAAGCACGCAAAAACGATGGGGATTCGGACGGCAGTTGGCAGGACGAATCAACAGATGAAGAGCCTGGGCCTAGTCGAATGGACGGCGTCTCCACCTGGTGCACATGGAATCGGTGCGAGCTAATGCCAACCGAGGGCGAGAACTGCTGCTGCCGAGAAAACTCGGGATGCCTGGCCTACATTTCGGAAGGCGAGCCACGACCGCAATGCATCACCGAGCTGCCGTGTTGAGAATAATGATGGTGCTTATGCACGAACTTCGAGCAACTGTTCGTCCTCGTAATCCGAGTAACGAGTAAGTATACTCTGCTTGTCATGCCACTCCTACTTCATGTTCTTCTACTATATCCAAAATTACATCTACATATCATTGTAACGCATGTAAGTCATTCAATAGTGTGCATTGTCTAGATAGCATTTGTCCGTGTAAAATGCCATTAGTTACAAGAATTGTTATTGACAACAAACGTTTATTAAACTTATCTGGGTCATTTAAAAACAGTTTGTTTCATTCCTTTTCACAGGTGGTACAGGCTGGTGGCCTATCGTTCCTTTACATGGTGGCTTCACGGGAGGCTTGGACACCGCGTTCGAAGAGTGATACCCGCCTGTGCCGTTCGTGCCATTAGAGAAACGTTCCCGAGTGACAGCAGTCAGTACAGGGGATTTTCTCTCGCTGTGCTGCAACCTGACCTGTATAATCTTTAAAGTCTTCTATTTTTGTGTCATGAAAATAAGATACAAAATAAAACACCACATATATTTTAACAACGTTTGTCTCGATTTTTTAAATGAATCAAGTGTCTCTCCATTCAAGGATGGACGTCAGACACCTGTGCAGGGTGGTCACTATCTATCTAAGCTAACATAACATATTCTCGATAATGCATGCACTAAATAACACTTGTTCAATGTCTTTCAGTAGGTTATGTCTCTATAAAAGTCACACATATATCTATACTAACAATAACCATTGGATTATACAGGCCCTAGGGTCTTGGCCACTATAATACACCGGTTGAAGTGTGGGTCTGTGCTCACAAGAATCTCCGGTATGTGTCATTTGTTATTGATAAGCAACGATATGCTATCATTGATATAAAGGTGATATACTGTATATTGATATAAAGGCGGTTCGCGCCGGTGGATGCGCGCTGGCATGGGGGGCTGTCCGGGGCGCGAAAGGCCAAGGTGCCAAACTGCATGTACACTTCAAAAGGTGTCCCACGCCAAGGGGCCATCGGTCACATGGCCTCCTCAGACCCCGTGTCTCCAGGCAGGCCTCCCCTGAGGCAGGCCGCCCCCCTGCAATCCACATAAGTGTGTCTCCATTCAGCAGTGTTCCTGTGCCTTATCTGCACGCCCCAGGGCCATCCATCCCACCCCCCTCTATCAAAGGCGGTTCACACCCGGGGATGAGCGCTGGCATGGGGGGCTGTCTGGGGCGCGAAAGGCCAAGGTGCCAAACTGCATGTACACTTCAAAAGGTGTCCCACGCCAAGGGGCCATCGGTCACATGGCCTCCTCAGACCCCGTGTCTCCAGGCAGGCCTCCCCTGAGGCAGGCCGCCCCCCTAATACCACAAAATACATACGTTATTCATTCACAAACACACCCCAGTTTCTAATACTTTAAAAACCACTCGATATGTCTCATGAGAACATCTTTGTGCTTTGCAAGTCAACTCTTGAGCGTGCTACCTGGGAACCACTGAGATCTATGCTAATCTGCTTGTCGTCGTGCTATCCGTGAACTCTGTGACCGACCGCTTCGAGCATAACCATCAGTGCGCTACCTGTGGCCATCCACCTATTCTCCCGCAACATACTGCTCTGCTTGCTGAACCCAACTGTTTGTTGGTCAAGGTAAGGCCATGTATCCTGGTTATATTTCGCAGATTTTTAAATTTTGTATCTGTTTTCCAGTAGAGTACAAAATAGTGCTATCTTCATTGGTCTCATTGGTATTGACTTCAGTTTCCATTGCTATGCTATCAATAGATCTATTTATTTTCATCTGTGACTATTGTGATTGAATCGCATCCTTCGGGGGTTCAGTCAATAATGTTAGCATGTTTCCTTCTCGTGCAAGACAGAACATCCAAGGGACGAGTCACATGTTCAGATTTCAGTCACATCAATTATACATTTCTGCAACTTATGCAAATACTAAGCAGCACATAATGAACTGGTATAGTTCCTGCGACCAAAACAAACCTTACATTGATCATTGTATGATTCATTTACTTTTGTATCAAATCTTTACTCTTGAAGATTGTATAATAATGTCGATATTTACTTTTCAGATTCATCAACAATGCCTGCCTGTTCGATTAGCGGTTGCCCTTCGAAGACCCATGCGAAATCTGAAGGAACTACAATGCATGTATTCCCGAAAACTGTTGATCGAATAAGAGAATGGGTCAGACATTGCAAATATCCACTGGATGAGCTGGAAAGTAGAGTCCAACAAGTCTTAGAGGACAAGAGTGGTGATCGATACCGCATCTGCAGCCGGCACTTTTCCTTGGACATGTACACAACTTCTTGGGTAACAAAGAAGAATAAACGGCGATCGACACGGAAATTGCGCGAAAACGCTATTCCCACTCTATTGGTCCACATTCCGCCACCGGTGAGTCAAGTGTCCGGATTTAGCTTTAGGCCTTGCGGTAGTGTGTAGCCGAATGGATTAATAGATATTGTAGGTGTTCTATCCCTTGTAATAATTTCGATATTGATATGAGTGTATACTTTTTTGAATAATGACATTTATCAATATATTCTTTTTCCATTTCATAACCCACAAACGCAATGTATATATATATGGGGAGAGGGAACTGTGCTGTATTGAGCATTTTTCAAGTATTCTGTCGGCTTACATGGCTATTTTTAATATTGGCATTTCATTATCAATCATTAATTGACCTTTACAACTTCTTGACTATCCCTTGAATCTGAAGCAAGAACATTCTACATCCTTGACGTGGTCGCAGTTATCAACCACTTCTAGCGCGTATCAGGTAATCTTACTAGGCTAATCAGCTACAGACTTGTTTTATGCATGTCAAGTAATAGTTTTATTCTATCGTGTAATTATTTTACAGAATGTTTGGTTACTGCTTTCCAATTAATATACACCTTAGTTATGGTCCACTGGTGTTTGTTTTCAGTTATAATTAGTGTTATCCATACTAATGCAAGTACTGTCTTTCAGGGAGATGCTGAAGCGTCCGCCACATCTACAACGTTTCTAGATGTTCCTCAACAGCAGGAGGTATGGATACTGACAGCTCCATCGAGCGTCATCATCATAGCTGGAATTCTTGTCGTTTGATTGTTCTACACAATGTTTCATTTGTGGTTAGCCGTTGATATGTACCTCTGCTGTCGACCGCAGGTGTATTTTATGTTTACCAATTGTAATCCTCACTAATGCAAGTACTATGTTTCAGACAGTTGATGGAGCGTCAACCCCTGCACTTGATGCAGAGCCTGACATTCAAGTATACGAATCGGCGCAACAGCTTTCGGAAGTGCGCACTACATTTGCAACATCCATAGATATTCTTCAGCAGCACGAGGTATGGATAATGACAGCTCCATCATGCGTGATCGTATAATGTGATTCCATTTGCTATACTTTCTTCCCTATTAACGAAAGTGCTGTGTTTCAGGGAGACGACGGAGCTTCCACAACAATCAAAACATCTCATTTAGATGATGCAGATGTAAAGGAATCTTTGAAATAAGTCGATGAAATGTGATCATATTTGGATTTTCCTTGATTCTTTTGGACAATGCATCTTTCGCGGTTATCTCCTTATATGTACCTGTGCGTTCGACCCCAAGTGTGTGTTATGTTTCCAATATTGAAACCCATACTAATCCAAGTACTGTGTTTCAGGGAGACGACGGAGCTTCCACCACAATCACAACATCTCATTTAGATGATGCAGATGTAAAGGAATCGTTGAAATAAGTCGATGAAATGTGATCATATTTGGATTTTCCTTCATTCTTTTGGACAATGCATCATTTGCGGTTATCTCTTTATATGTACCTGTGCCGTCGACCCCAAGTGTGTGTTGTGTTTCCAATATTGAAAAGCATACTAATGCAAGTACTGTGTTTCAGGGAGATGCGGATGCCTCCTCTCCAATACAACCATTCATGGCAGTCCATGCAGAGCCAGAGGTATGGATACTGACAGTTCCATCGAAATAGATCATCACTGGTCGAATACTTGTCCTTTGATTGTTGCACACAATGTTTAAATCATATTTGGCTATTAAGATGTACCTGTGTGTTCGTCGTCACGTGTGTTTTATGCTAACAATATTTTGATACATAGTAATGAAAGTACTATGTTTCAGGGAGACGATGGAGCCTCATTCCGTGCTGTCTATGCGGATACAGAAAATATAGTCCTTGCAGCGCAAGAGGAAGGGAGGACATGCGGAAACTAATCAGAGCTACAGCGTGCAGAAGGTCGAGTCAAAAAAGTTGCAAAGAAAAAAAAACAAAAAAAGGTTAGTTACAAACAGTTAATAACTTAAAACATTTTTTTGTGGTGGGGACTATTTCATGTTTTTTTCCAGTCAATTCTACTACACTCCATCTTGTGTTTAAACTGAACATCCCTTTTCCAATCTCTCCTCCACCAGTTACCCTTGGGCGTCAGAACTATACACACACAGACAGTGAAGCGAATGAGAGATGTGGCTTGCCAGACCATGTACACTATGGAGGAACTATTAATTGAGGCGAGGCGTGTTCAGGCCCGAGATGTTCATGTCCAATGGCCAGAACATGAATTAACTGTGTTTGGAGACTACAGCAAAGTTGCATTGGACCATAGCTACAGTGCGACCGGACCACCACAAGAAGATGTTATTGAATGTATTGAAGATAGCTCTGAAGTAGTTGCAGATCAATTTACACAATCTACACCCGCCAAAAATTTGCCTCCAAAAAACATGTCGACATTGTTGTGTTCTCCCATCAATGTTGAAGTAGCAGATGTTGAAATGAGAGAGAATGAACCAGCCGCAGCATCCATAGACGCATCAGAACTTGATAGCAGCGATATTACTTTCCAATGTGTTGAAATCTCCACAACGTCACAGGCCGAAACAACGTTGACGCAGGATGACAGTCTAATGAAAGAGAGCAAATACATTGTATTCGACAGTTGTTTGATGGAAATTAGAAGTATGCTGAAATGTGTGCGTTCCATTAGAGGGAATGTATGTGAGAAGCCATTCATTAATGTGACTCGTCAAATAAAAGGCAGTAACGTCAAAATAAATGCCGCCTGTAGATTAAATCATAGGTTCTCATGGTCTGCACAACCAATGCTGGGGAAAATGCCAGCAGGCAATCTACTGTGTGCAGCTGCATCACTTTTTAGTGGCTCCAGTTTTAGAAAGTTAGAGGCTTTCTTTCAGTTTGTGGGACTCCATTTCATTTCTAAAGTGCTGTACTACACATACCAACGTGATTATCCGTTTCCGGCCATTAGTGATGCTTGGAAAATTGAACAATTGTCTCTAGCAAGTACATTCGAAGGCAAACGATTCAGGCTAGCCGGCGATGGACAGTGCGATAGCCCTGGATTTTCTGCCAAGTACTGCACCTACCACTTTCAGGACATGGATAGTAAGAAAATTGTGAGTTCGGAGGTCGTGCAGGTAACACAATGTACATCCTCAGTGGCCATGGAGAAACTAGGATTTATAAAATCAGTAGAACATCTACAATCGAGGGGGATGCATATCGACCTCATAGCCACGGATAGACACATTTCAATTGCCAAGACAATGAGAGAGCAGTTCCCACATATTAAACATCAATTTGACGTATGGCATCTTGCTAAATCTATCAATAAGAAAATCTCGGCTGCAGGAAAAAAAAAGGTTTTGAAAGTATTTTGCAGTGGTCACATTCTATCACCAACCATCTTTGGTGGAGCTCAAAAACTTGTGAGGGGTCAGTGGAAATACTACTTGAAAAATGGCGGTCACTGATGCACCACTGTACCAACATTCACCGCTGGACAGCAAATGAACATTTCCACCAATAAGAACATGGCCCTTTGTCCCCAGAGGAGGCACGGAAGAAGAAGTGGTTGATTCCATCTTCACCGACACACAAAGCCATTGAGAAGATTGTTTTCGACAAAACTCTATCAAGAGATTTGAGAGGACTGACAGAATTCTGTCACACAGGAGATTTGGAGGTGTTCCACAATATGTGCCTAAAGTACAGGCCAAAGCGCTTGCATTTTAGCTTTCGGGGCATGAAACATCGCACTCTACTAGCGGTCTTGGCCCATAACAGCAATGTCGGACGTGAACAATCTAGGACTAGGGGTAAAGTAAGGATGCCTCGCTACACTAAGGTGTTTTCAAAACAAAGTAAGCAATGGGTGATCAAACCAGTCTATGATGAAATGCAGTTCGACTTTGTGAAAGGCCTTATTGTTGCTGTGTTAGAGAAGCACAGATATGGAATTTTGGACGTTTCTGTACAGAACAGTGATCCATTGCCACCAAACATTGCGACTGTGCCATGCCCACCCGATGCACAGCTGATTGCGAAGTACAAATCCCGGTTTAAATAATTGCAATACGATTGTCTTTTTGTAAATAAATGTTATTGTACAGTGTACCTGTAAACCTGACCCCTAACTTCACCATCATGGGTGGCGAACAAGCTGGGTGTCATCTTTGAATTCTCTCTATTCACCTCACATATGTGTATGTATATATTTTTCTCATGTCTCATTTCATGTAAATGTAAATGCTGCGCACTGTTAACGGAGGGGAGGCTTGCGTATTGCAAATAATAAAATAAACAATACATCTCACTTTTAACTGAACTCCTGTGGTACTTTATACTTTCCCTGACCTTCCGCCAATAATTAAATGTCTCAATTTGGGCTGCAAAGCTCGCAGACAACGGCGACAAAATTGGGGCACTTAGAACGCGCCATCCAAGCGGGCCGTGGCATTTGGGAGAGAAGCCAGTTCCCATTTGCACATTGAGGCGCACTACATAGACGGATTCTAAACTTCAAGTTCTGATAGATGCCTATACTACGTGATGTTGCAAATAAAGAATGCGAAGGACAGCGCCCAGATGAGGCCCACAAGTCGCACTGGAAGTATAAGGGTCTATTGTTTTTTGACCTTGAGACAGGGACCATGCCGAAAGAACTACATTTGAAGGCAGCGCGCAATAACATAAGAGACGATAAGGCAGAAAATTCAGAAACTAGAGTTTCAGTTTAGTTCAGTATACGAAAAATCGTTGTCAAGAGCACGGTCCGTTTTACAGACTGCATTATGAAGAGACACAATGGAAATTTCAAATATAATGTAAGTAAATCTTTACACGCTTTTATACCGGAATGAAGATTTAATGAATGGATGCATGAATAAATGACTTAATGAAGAGCTAGGAAAAGCAATTAAAATGTGTTCGTAGTGGGCACATGGGCATGCAGGTCCACTGGTCTCACCGATCTCGGTCCTTGGCCCAGCCACTTTTTCCTGCACTGCCTACCTGCACTACGGGACTCTCTCTGTATCCTTCAGCCCCTTCTCCTGGCATTTACCTTGCACTTGCCACCAGCTGCCCTATTATTTAATTTTTATTCAACTAACCATGTACAGCCCTTCCCCATGCGCGATCAGAAAGACACCTGACCTAGTAGGAACGTTGTCTGTCTGCCCTTGTTGCCCACCTGCCTCGTCACGCCTAGAAACACGAGTATAGGCGCGTTACAAATGGCATATCATATATCATATCATTCCTCACGCATGTAGACTAACTGTCGTTTATCATTGTGTGTTTGCCTCGATTTATCTCGTTACTTTTCGCATTGATTTTATAGACAAACATACTCCATTGAACTATCCTTGCAAGCAAATAGTTTCTGATCGGCCGTAATAAATAAAATGAGTAATATTAATGAAGTTCATAACAGGTATTTGATCCCTTTCTGCCACTGCCATCTGTTTGAGACACCGGCGGATGAATTCTTCAGCAGACACCTGCAGCTTCGTGTCAACAACTGGAGCACGATCACCATATTATGGGACGATCGCCAAGGGCCCACATGCCCTTACGCTGTACTAGTGGCTAGAAGCAACATAACAACCTTTAGGCTGGACTAGTGCCTATTTGATGGAACAGCCTTGCGGTTCACTGCGCTTCCAAAGTGATTCTTTTTACGAAAATGAACACCCTGTGTACCATAAAGGAACACCGCGTGACTCAAGATGAAACGGGACAGTTATTTATTGCGGATACAGATAAAAGAAAATAAATGGCTTCCGGAGTTTATATGGCAATTGCTAAATATTCTCTAAACATTTAATGTCAAATAAATGTACTTTACCAAATGTACCGTGTTGCTGTTTCATTGTAAAGTACAATTTCATATTCCGAATTGTGGCGCGCTGTGTTGTGAGTTGATCTGTGTTGGTTTCCGGGTTCTGTGTGGAGTCGCGCAGAAGGCGACTGGGCGCGTTTGCCTACGCAGCACAGTAACGTCACGGGGAGAGGCGGGGAATATGTATGTTTTGATAATGTCACGCTCAGGGGCGGGGGAATTGATTTAGTGCCGCAAAAGCAGGTCAGCCAGGGCGATGCGGCAAGTGATAGGATTATCAGAAAATGGCGGCTCCCTGGTGCTTGTTTTCGCGTGCGTTTAATGGACGAAAACTCGGGTAATGTCCATAGGAAAGTTTTATAAAATCGAGCCACTTAGGCTTAAAAAAACATGGCCGACCCGTTGGGACAATAAAAATTTTTACTAGACCATGCCTTTAACTGGAAATAGCGGAAGCGCTCGTTTTCTGCCATAGCAAACTTTTCTTTGCATTCAAGAAATTTGAAGGGAATCTCTTCTTTATAAAGCTCACTCAACCGGAGAATTCCGTGCGCTTCCCAGTGGTCGAATGCCTTATGATTTAGTCCCGGGGTGAACGCTGGATTCTGGAGAATTGGGAAAAGAGGACCCAGCCCCATTTGGAGTCCTCTCTGAGTGCAGTCTTTGTCCCAATTTTGCAGAGTGACACCATTGGTTTTGAGAAGGTCCTGGTGGAGGCGTCTTGCATCCTTGGGAGAAATGGGAGTTGAGCTAGTTTGGTTGTGGTGCAACCTTGTTCAATAACTTTCCATTTAGGAGACCTCTCATTGGATGCCCAGTCTAGCACTGGAGCAATCTGCGCTGCGTGAAAATACCTCTGTATTGACTGGACATTTAGACCTCCTGCCCCTCTAGATCTAAGTAGTAGCCAGCATGAATTCTGGGAGGCCTATGCCCCTAAATAAATTTCCCCATAGTCTTCTGAAGCTCAAGAAGATCCCACTCTGGAATATGGATCGGGAGCACCTGGAAGATGCAGAGTAGTTTTGGAAGTAGTTTTGGAAGCAAAGTCATTTTGGTTGCACTGATCCGACCCAGCCATGAGATTTCCTGTAGGTTCCAGCGCTATAGCATTTCTTTGGCTTCTTTCCAAAGCCGGGAATGTAAGCTCTGGCTAGAGAGTTGCATTTCGACATCAAGCGTACCCCCAGTTGCGCACTCTCTCGGTCTGCCCAGTGGAATGGAAACCTAGCCCTCAAGTTGTTTAGTACCTCAAGGGGCTCTGTTAGGTTAAGGCCCAGTGGTGAAGGCGAGTGCTCTGTGATAAGGGTTCTATTGCTTGGATGAATACTAGGGGGAGAGAGGGTAGGCCTGCCTAGTTCCATTTCTCAGAGGGATCAAGGGGGACCATTGACCATTTATGTACGCCTAGGTATAGGAGGGAGAAGTTTCCCAGGAGTTGGGGAGCTAAGACAATGATATCCATCATCCTTCTGATGTTATCACACGCCCCTCTATTTTTAATGAAGCCAGTTTTGTCATTGTTAATTAAGTGTGGGAGGGTCTCACCTACCCTGAACACAAGTATTTTACAGACCTTTTTTATACAGGTAGATAGTAGAGTTGGCAGTAGTGAGGTCATAGCTAGGATATGTTTTATCGTTCAGTGTGGGTGCTAAGGATTTATCTATAGTTGGATCTATAACGCAGGTCAAATCTCCTACCAGTATCAATTTACCATCAGCGAAGCCCACCAGGGGCATTTGCCAGAAAACCATTTTGCTTGTCATTAGGGGCGTAAATTGAGGTTAGGGTGAGCTTGCAGTTCCTCAATAGGTCAGTGACTAAAACATATTTGCCTTCTTTATCCTGTAATACCTTAAAGACTTTCTGGGGGTATCCTTATAGATCATGATGGCAACGCAGCATTTAGCAGATACTAGGATATTTGTTGTTGCAAAGCCGGGCTTCATTCTTAGGCAGAAGGTGTGTTTCCTGAAGAAACATCAAGGCCGCATCTAGAGAGGACAGCTTGTGAAGAATTACTGTAGTTTAATCAGTGAGTTTATGTCCGGTACGTTCAGGGTCCCACAGGACAGATCAGGCTAATGCCATCATGTTTCCCTTCACGTTGAGCTTGAAGCAGAGTTCCTTCCCCGTCAGTAAGGTGGAACAGAGCATAACCATTACATGTAAGCAAGTTCGAAGCATACAGTCATGTGAAAAAGTATACAAATCATCAAAACAAAAAGAGCCTAAACAACATTGTAAAAAGTAACACTCTCGAACAGATGAGAAGATAGGTAAATTGAGCGCTAATGCCCGAGACACCCTACATAACCCCCTTTTCCCCCCTAGCAGATGGTTGCGAACTTTAACAATTGAACTAAGGCCCTGAGAACAGAAAGGGCCTATAACCAGGAAAGATAACATGCAGAGCAGGCATCTTAGAAATGGAACTTGCGGCCTCAATGAGGATCATCGAATGTCAAGCCTGGGCATCCCTTCAATGGGCCCTTAGTGGGATCTCTTCTTCCTTTCGCCCCCTGGACGAGACTCGGACCGCAGGAACTGAGAGAGGTGGTGCAGCAGACAGTTCGTCTGGTGACCGGGCATGCACAGATGTCTCCCTTAACTCCGTAGCCTCTTCCTCAGAGCCAATGGCATAGCGCCGATTTTGGTATTCGAAGAGCAGCTTGCAGGGGCACCCCCCATCTGTATCTGACCTTGCATGATTGTAACCAGGCCGACACTACAGTACGCTTATGCTGGTTAGCGAGGGTGCGTTATGAAAGGTCCTGAAAAAAAGAGATTGTCACTCCACGAAATTCAATATGCTCCCGCTTATGTACAGCCACCATGATTGCCTCTTTTTTCTGGAAACATCGGGAAGTGGATTGCGGCGCTGCTGGGAGTATGAATAGACTCGATGTGTCCGGTCTAAAGCCAGAACTGTTAAAAAGTAGGTTCCAAGCACTTTAAGTTAACTTCAAGTAAGTTTATTTCCAGGTTCTTAGTTACAGATCCACATGAAGACATACAGGACATTAGCTGTGACAACACCGGCTCCCATCACCCAGGCAGGCTAGCTGTAACTGCCACTACACAGAGCACTCACTCAGAGCATTCCATCATCCACCCATACACATTCCACATGACATCACAAGCTACCTCACATCAGACAGGCGCAACAAGAACCTTTGTGTAAGGGAGATCGAGAAGCGATCAGAAAAGGTTCCAGGCGTAGCCAGTCAGTTCCTGATCCTGGATGTAGTGCAGAATCAGTCGTAGACGAATGCTGTTTCTTCCTGGCCTATATTCAATGTCCTCTTGCTTGATGCAGAACATTTTGAGTTGCTCTTCCAGACCAACCACTCTATTTGTGAGCTCTGCTGGTCGTTTAACATAGCTTCGACGTCACTGACTTGAGATTCGAGCCCAAACATGTGGAAATTCAGGTCAGCAATGGACTAAGCCAAGTTGTCACTGGATTACTTTTTTCAGGGAAGCGAGCTGTTTGAGGAGGTGCAGTTTAGTGAGTGAGGAATCTGACAGAGAGGCTGCCAGGGGGGAGTAAACCTCAGCCCGAGTAGCCTGCGGAAGTTTAGGTCTAGGCTAAGAGTGATTTGATGTCTGCTGATTTGGATTTTATTGCAAGACATTTCTGCAGCTGCCGCTCTCCAGTCCCAAGATACTGGTCTCATTGCCAGCTGCAAGAGGGTACATCAGGGAAGAATGCACTCAATGTCGAAGGTCCAACTCAGCAAGAGGAATGCGAGAATCCAGTAATTTGGCATGAGTAACGGGGAGGACCCACAACCCAGAGCCGGGTGAGTGTCTGTGACCTGTTGGGAGCAGAACCAGAGTGACCCCACAATCCCCCTGTGGCTGCGCAGGTGGCCGTCTGTGCAAGTGGGTGGCAAACACCTCCCTGTAAGGGTCGTAGAAACCCCCTGCTTCGAAGGGCGAGTGAGAGGGCTGGGCCGAGGGTTGATCTCTCCTAAGAGCAATGAGTACAGCAGGAGGCAGACAGTGCACATACCTCCAGGTTTAGAGCAGCCACAGTCTGTATAGGGACGTAGTGAACTTCTGGGATTCTAATTAAGCGAGTGGTAGGTCTGGGTCAAAGTCTCTCTAAGGTCTCCAAAAAGGGTCCAGGAGCAGATAAAGAACAGTTGAGGGTGACTGTTAGTACTGGAACCTGGTCTCCAAACAGCTTCCCAGCAGGGGTCCAGGGGCAGATCAAAGCCCAGTGGGGGCGCAACATTGTCCTGATGATCACAGGAAAATTCCCACTTTAAGCGCTGCGGTTCCAAAAAAGTTGGGGCTGTGAGGTGGCCCCAAAAAGGATCAATGATGGAGCGAGCCACCTCTAGCCTGTGTGGTGACAGGGGAGGAGAGGGAGAAGACACCCAGAGCTCGTCCCAGAACCAGGCCGTGGGCAAAGTCAATCAGCTTCTGGTGGGATCGGGACTCGTCAAGCGCCAGTGATCACGGTACAGCCTGAAGACTGTCAGGCTGCATACGCTTGGGAGGTGGCCCAATGCCAGAGTTGATGGTGCAAGCCCTGCAGGGAGACGGGATAGGAGAGGCCGTCCCGCAATGTGTCTGATCCCGTGTGGCGGGTCGGCCAAAGCCCTTCGATACGATTTAAAGAAAGCAGTGTCTGAGTCCCGTCGCCATATTCGGACGGTCGTGGCAACAGGCTGCAGCCTACCGGCTTCGGTTCCGAGGTTGAGGGGTCCACGGTGCAGTGCTCTGCAGAAGGCAGGTTGAAGGGGAAGACACCATTCAATCTGTGGTGGAGGGTCACATTACTTGAATAAGCGGCATTTGGACCTAAAAAGGCACCGATCGGCAGAGCCTAAAGCAGGCACGACCACAGTGGTTGCTAGTTGGCCGTGCCTCCAACTACTTTTATTTATTTAATGGAAACCTTGGCTTAACTTATCTTATAATACAAACTTTGCTAACTCTGAAGCCTTGGACTTTTGACCCACTTCAAGACTATTGTTTTCTTTGGTGGAACCAGTCGAGCTATAGGTATGTGTTTGAAATGCCCTATCTATACTTGTACGACTAAGGTTACTTACCTTTAACACACCTGGGTAGTGTATGAAATAGGCCTGGGTTTTTGAAGCATTAGTAGAAAAACATATTGCAAGTGCCTTATGAACTTATAAGGCATGCAACTTCTTTTATGACAATTTCCCCACTTTAGCAACTATTACACTGGATATGCCTGTGAACACTAAAATGGCGAAGGGCTGAGAAGGCCAGTTAAGGCAGGATAGACTGCCGGATCGTGTGTGCTCTCAGTACCCTGAAATTGACTATACAAGCTTTGGTTGCCTTTTGCTGCTCTTCCTTTGTAAAACTATTGGGAGTCCTATCACTGTTTCTACAAAGTGCAGAGAGGTGGCAGCAGTTCTCAGAATTCTTCAAATACCCTCCCTTGGAACAAAGTGCAGTGAATGGCTGAGAAAGGCAGTTAAGGCAGTTGAGGCCGGTACGCAAGTGGCCATCTCCTGCTTATGACGCTTCTACTCAGCTCGGCATAGTAACCGGGAAAGAAATTCAAGACATTGACGGAAGCCGCTGCTTCGGGAGGGTGACCTCTGCTTTAATGTATGCTTTGCCTTGTGGGAAAGGCAACCGGAGACAAGACCAGGTTTTACAGCTCACTGGTCAAGGAAACCAGTGAACAAATCCAATCAGGCTTTGCAAAGCAGTAAGCACAATTATAACAAAATGGCCAAGACCACAACTCCTGGGCAGGGAACTGAAGTGATAAAACCCAGTGATAATGCACCTAAGGGAACAACCACTGACATTTGATCTCAAACACAATCTAAGAGAACCGGGTTTTTTACCATCAACCCGACGCTTAAGCACTCACAGATATTAGGGGTGGATTATTGCCTGCATCTACGCTATGCATTATTAATCAGACACCTCCCTCTGCTCTGCAGTGATAGACAACAAATTCATCAATGAATTTGTGCCTCAATTTACGAAAAGACTCAATAGGTGGGTTTCCTGTCAAAACAGCAATTCGAGTTCCTTTGCAGGAACTTGATAATATAATCTGGACTGACCTATCTGTTTCACCTGATATATCAAGACTAAGAATATCACTAGTCATTTAAGCTCAGTGTCTGCAATGGTAGATGCAGTTTTTACACTATGTTCAAGCATGGCGAAAGAACAGAGAACTTAAGAGGATACTAGTCAGTGTCATGGACATCATCTTAGCCCAGAGTAACCTCTCTGAGCCCAGGAATTTGAGTAACACATCTTGGGATTGTTACTCTGTACCATCATCTACCTCGTGCTCCATAGAAAGCTTGAGATGGGGGAGAATGGAACAATTGCAAAAGGCTGCCGATGGTGCCACGAGTCAAACTAACGGGGAAAAGGTCAATGTAAGTGAAATTCTGGATACCTCCAGTATTATGCCTCAGACAGATGAATCTGTTATAACTGTCAAACTATTAAATCTTTTCAGAAAGTTGGTGAAATCACGAGAGCTTATGAGAATGCCAAACTTAAAACTGAGAAAGGAAAGGGAGGAAGCTAACAAAACCCAGCAACATCCAGATACCTTTTTGTAAATGGGTTGAGAAACGAGGACTTGAAAATCGAATGGAAGAGAAATTAAAGTTACCCTCCATAGTGACTAGAGTATTCAGTCATTCGTCCCCTTTCCTCCATGGAGATGGTATCGGAACCTTTGGCAGCAAAAAAAATGGAGCTGCCCCTTTAAATTTAGTATAGCGTGCAGGTGGTGTGGCACTGGGTGTGAGAATGTCTCCCCCCGCCCCGAGGCTCCACCCTCTGGCGCCTCACCTCAGTACCCTTTGAACACATCGGACGCTTAGATACCTGGCTACACTTTTTACATATTAGCCCCTGGAATACAACCAGACGGTGGGTGGGACGTATGGAGGAAAGGGGACTAAGGACTATGAGTACTATAATCACTATGGTGAGTAAGTTGATTTACTCATAAATCCTGTCCCCCTTTCCTCCATCCTTGTGGGTGATTCCACCGAATAAGACCATAGGGTGGTGCCGTGACAACCTGCCTCATATCTTGGATGAAGCAAAAAGGTTCTTCAGAACCGCCTGACCAAACTCTGCATTGCACCTGGAGCTGGTGTCCAGGGAGAAGTGCATACAGAACACTGACAGAGTGGCACAATAAGCTGCCTTGCCGATGACATACCAAGAAGTATGCCTCTGAAAAGCAATGCCATGGTCTTAGCCCTGGCCGCATGGGCATGAAGCCCCTCAGGAACTGGTTTGTCCACGGTTGTATATGCCTTTGAAATAGCCTGACCCATCCAACGGGCGATAGAAACCTTGGAATCCAGGGTGCCGGGAGAGGAGCCCCCAAAGGTGACGAACAATGCCTCCGACTTCCTGAAGGATTTAGTCAGAGAGGTAGAACTTGAGAACCCTCTTGAAGTCCCGTGAAAGCAAGGCCCTTTCCGACTCCGACTGAGGGTTTCGGAAAGAAGACCGGCAAGCAGATTTCCTGATTTAAATGTAACAGAGACCACCTGGGGCAGGAAGTTTGGGTGAGTGCGCAAGATGACCTTGTTGTGATGAAACGTGGATCTTGGTGTGCTCGGCCAAAACCTCTGCTAGCTCTCCCAACTCCTCGGGGGCTTCCTCAGGCAGAGGGAACCCCAAGAACTCCACCAGGCCCTGAAGGCAATCATGAAAGGCCTTAACAGATGCCGAGGGCTCATCATACTGGTCATCGCCCCCTTTTTGCAGCAGACCGAGCGGTGTCCCGGTCTTGGGACAAAGGTGTCAGTGGGGTCCCAGTTAGATCCGGAGCTAAAGACAGGTCCAACGGCTGTTGAGGGGGAGGCGTTGGTGGTACAGGAGGAATAGGCACCACCTGCAGGACCACCTCCTTCAGTATGTTCCTGAGGAGCCCCGTCATCTGCTTGAAGAAGCGGTCCTTGCTAGATGCTGGGTACCTAGGGGGTCGGCCCTCCGAAGCGCTGGGTCTCTGTTGCTGGTCAAGGCACTGAGGGCGTGATGCGTGTAGCTGTAAAGCTGCAATGCGTAAATGTACCCCTGAGAAGACCAGATGCCTGTACCATACAGTCCGCCACCGCTTCCAGAGGGAAGGGGACTGGGACCTTCTTGCACGGCCCATTCAATCGGCAATGGCACAGGTGTAACCTGATTTGAATCTAAAATGGCTGCTAACTTAACGGCTCTGCCACGTGCCTATCTGCCATTCTGGGGCCTTGTGCCATGCCCTTGGCAGGAGGGTGTGAAGGCCCCTAGCCACGTGCAGGCTCAGACATGGGAGGACACGCCTTGGGTCCTGGACCCAATACAGCAGCGTCGACCTCAGAGACCACTCTGGTAAACACTGAGCTTTCGGCCAGGTGGCCGGTAGTCAAAACACCCTGACTCATGACCTCGTATCGAGCTCCAGGAGGCTGTGTGCCCTCGTCACCTGCGCTGGTAGTCGTGCTGGATTGTGCCGAGGTAGGACCTGACAATCTTAACTATTGGGGTTGAAGAAGAAGACAAACTTGATCACCCAACCGAGGACAGCTTGGTAGGGCCCCTGTGCTTGGGAGCTGGTAGCCTTAGAGGCCTCAGGACTACCAGAATCCAAGGAACCCCTTGCCCAAGGGGAACCCTGGGAAGCAGTCGTCGCGCTGAAGAGCCGTACTAAACAGAGGGCCTCCCTTGTCTTGACGAGAGGTACTGGAGACAAAGCCCTTAAGATGCGCTGGAGAAGAAGTATGGAAGAACTCCCTCCAACAACCAATTCTTCAATGCTCGATGACCGAGAGCACTGCATGCCGCACCCCCGTACCATCGGTGGTCAGAACCCGGGCACTAAAGACAGAGTGCATGAGAGTCCGGGCCAGGAATGAGCAGTCGCAATGAGGCACATCTTGTGAATCCTCCCTGCAGCCGACAAGGCACCGAAGGAAGGTGAGTACGATTGAAAACAAAACAGAGGGGACCAAGCAAGAAGTTAAAAAATTATCTGTGCCTAGCCACCAGGCCCGACACCGTCTGTGCGGAACAAGGGACTGAGGTGAGGCAGGGCCTCGGCAGGGGTGGGGCCATTCCCATGCACTATACTAAATTTAAAGGGAAAGCTCAATTTTTCGCTGCCAAATGTTCCGACACCGTCCCCATGTTGGGGGACGCCCACAAGGATGAAGGAAAGGGGATAGGACGTATGAGTAAGAGGTCACACCCTCTTTCCTCATACCCCTAAAAGGAAAACAATGAAGAGCAGTGGCAAAACTGTCTGCTTATCCACCCCCCACATCTCAATCTAAGGGAGTCTTGGACATATGGGTCATTTCAGAGGAACAAACCAAGCCGAGTCATTTCAACAAGACGACATTATTCATATAACTTATGATACTTCATCCTTCCAACCTCCAGATCACAAGCATTTAGTTGTACCAACTTTTTTTATTTAAACAGGTCCCTCTACGTCTACGGGATAAGACTAGCTATGCAAGTTATATGAAATCAGTGCCAGAGTCACTACCAATTGGTTAATGTGTGAAATGTATTGACATCAAACAGCCCTTTTATAAATAAAGGCTTTTTACTGAACTTGTTAGAGCAAACACCACCTTTAAAGTCCATGACCTCCACTGATATAGAGTCGGTTTAGTGGAATTTGTGTCCCCTTGGGTGGTGGAAATATTATGTTCTAACTTTGATTTGATATAAAGTTTAGGTTTCAATTTAGTTATTAGTACTAAGCACTATTTACCTTCGATACCTACTGAAATTGTACGGATTCCCCTAAACAAGCTTCCTTAGCCTGAATCTGGTCATGTAACTGAAAGAGCTAGCCTTCTAGCATGTATTGCAAAATCGAAAATTGTTAATCAAATACAGGAACCAATAGAACAATGGACTCCTGAAATTATGGGAGGAAAAGATGGGGGAGGTAACCCCATTATATGGTTTGACCACTAATTGTAAATTCCTATCTTGGAACACCAGGTGCTTTCGCTCTTTCCTATGTACCAGATTGGGTCTTGAAGCACTACTGGACAGTGATATCATTGCATTGCAAGAAACACTCTCGATTAGCAAATTTATGATAGATGATTTTAAAATCATTCACTGCCCTGTAATTTCCCTTAAAAGTGGCTGACCTATTGGAGATCTTTATATTGTTGCTAAAACGCATCTTTCTTTGACTGTCTTGGATGTGGGGCCATCTATCCCTTTTGCGATGGGCAGTATATACAGTAGGGGGGTTTTCCCTGCCGCTGAATTAGATTTTGGTAATTAAACTGTATGACCCTGCGGGGGGCCTGCACACCTAACATTCAATATAAAATCACACATATAATAAATAAATGGGATACTTTGGTAAATGAGGAAAGTGTGGTAATCTTAGGGGACTTTAATGACGTAACATTATCAAACGATTTAAGGAGGGTAAAATAGCAGAAATAATTCATCAATTCACCTCTAATGACGAACAGATGGCTGATTGGAAGCAAAAAATGAGTAGCACCCTTGGTCACTATACACTATAATCGCTATAGAGGTGCGGGGGTGTCCCTTGCGACCTGAACAATAAACCTAACAAAAAATAAAATTAATAAAAAAGGACCCTGTGCCGCCATAAGGTAAGTAAGGGATTGGGGAGTTGGGGGTGGGGGGCGTCTACCAAAATGTCAGCGAGAGAAAAAAACTAAGACTTTTGTTTGTTTTTTTCTCCCTCAGACATTTCTCATTCGATCTAATCATGGACAACCGAAAAATACAGGATGAGTTATGGAAGAATGTACGTACCTATTCAGAACATGAATCAGACCAGTTTTGGAGCACCCTGTTTGGAGCAGAGTCTTTGGTTGTTACCATAGCAGCATTTCACCTATCGAAGGAATTCAGAAAAATCATTGCGATGGTGAAACTAAACTATGTTTGAGACTCTTAGGTGTGCTATGGGACTTATGAAAGGCCTGCTTTCTTTAGAAAAGCTGTATGTAAATTAGTAACGAAATTGGAAAATGGATTTTAAATTGTGAAATGATTTAGCATGCACACATGGATTTTATGAATAGAAATTTTAAGGAAGTAATTTGTTTTCCGATTGTATAATGAAATGCTTTTTTTATTTTGTATATTGTTAAAGGTTGGAAATGTCCAATCAATATAGCACTTTAAAAAACAAGAATGACGTGCGACTGATTCCAGGTTACCAAATTTTGAGTGTATGTATGTTAATAGTGTTCACATACCTTAGTACTTTGTTGTATTTGATGCAAACTTTTGATACATCAATATAATAATTGTGCACTTACTTACATGAACCACTGTACTTACCAGTCTTTGTACATTTTAATTGTGCTTTGCATCAAGCCTTACGGCTCTGCAATTGGGAGTTTGGTTAGACTTAAGTGTGAACACTGTCTGGTTCGCTTTTCATAAACCCTCTGAAAAACCTGCTAAACACTGTGCTTCACATATTAGACACACACGTGCAGAGAGTCACTATGCGCCGCACACCAACATGCTAATTAAAGGGTACCTAAATGATGCTTAGTAGGCGAGTGCAGTATTTGACTATGCCTAATCTTCCAAGAGTACTTCGGCCATTACCAAAACATGGGAAAACTCACCTTTGAATGTGCACTGGCATATTACATTATACAGAAGGGGCAGCACTGTGCTCTCTGTATAGTGTGCTGGGAACAGGCATCTTACCCAGCTATGTATTAAGCCCCTTGGTGTAAAAACTCGATTTCACAAGTGACTTTCATTTTCATTCTTGCTAACAAAGTTTGAGTGTGTATTATAGTAGGCGAAATGCATAACAGGGCAAAAACCTTGTTACAAAGGCTCACAAATTCTCGACATTTGTTTTGACTGTCTGTATCTTTTTGGGTGAAGTACACGCTCCCGAATTTGATTTTCTTCTGAAATTAAAATAGGACTCTTATGGACAGAAACTAGAAAATACTTTTTAAAAGCCATACTATACAACAGATGCGATCATTGTTAGCTAGGCATTCAAGGGTTTAATAATCCACACGTGGATTAAACATCCCATACATTTGCAGATAGAAATTAATCCAATAAGAAGCAAATATCCTTCATGATATTTGCAGAATGCACCCGTCTCATCATCCATTTGGATGGCGCCAAGAGACTCCCTTAAGCTGCATTTCAAAGGTGATTAAAGGGTTTTTTGAATTGGATGAACTGTAATCATCTACGTCTGAATCCTGACAAGAGGGTGATTATGAATCTTGGTGGTAATGATACAACCTGGAGCCCAGCTTTTTGGCCTTCTAAAACGGGAATGTACCCAATTCACGCAACAATAGCAAAACATCTGGGAGTGAAATCGGACCAATTATATCCATTGCACCACACATCAAGCATCTCACATGTGTCCGTCTTTCTTTTAATGTTTAAGAAAGGTTTGCTTTACTCGCCAGTATGTCAACGCCTCAGCCCTGATCCAATGGCAGTGGGACTATGGTAATTCTATGTTTTTGGGCCTTCCTGATATTGGATTTAGACGTCTTAACACTCTTCAGAACATGGAGGCTCATCTCATTTTTGGATTATGTAATGCATCACATGTTTACCCCTTCCTCGCTTGCCTTCATTGGCTTACATTAAGACAAGAGTGGGATACAGAAAATGATATGTGTTACTTTGCTTTCATAGAGACTAAACCTCATGCACCCAACCCCCGCGATGCTTAGATGTAGGCCTCACAATCTCTTGAGCTTTTTCTACACAAGCTCCAACCCACTCCCTTTCACTTTGTATGGTTTACGGTCCCTTCTCTAGATATCTTTAGGAGGAAACCGAGAACTCTGCTTTTCGTTCAGGCTTTTGCTGCAGGATCTTGGTAGACAGGGAGTGGACGCTTTGGTAGCTTTAGTGGTTGTAGGTTTAATGCCAAGAAACCGCTTGTGGTGTACATGCGCTTTTATAAATACCTATAACAGAACATACTTTCAGTATCACGTGATAACCTTTTGTATAGTCCACATGGCTGATTAATCCTAACCAAATAGTTTCATTTGAATGCCTAAACTAGTTCATGCAAACGGTTATGTCCAATTAACAGGTTATCTTCCACTGTCTCGCCACATGCAATGTCGAATGCAGCGACAAACACATGTGCAACTTGTCGGCGGGAACTGGACTCCCCAGAGTGCAGAACGTTAGTATAATGACTTCTCCAGCAGGGCCTGTTCATTAGCATCTTTCTTGCAAGTGGGTCAGACTTCTTTTGGGACAGCCTGGACTTTGCCATGATGCTTTTCTTGCATTTGTTTTCTTACATAAAACTGTCAGTCGTGACGCATACATCACGCTGGCATGGCAATGACGTGGAAATCTATGCGCCCGAGTGTAACGAGGCCACAAGTACATCAATATGTTAAAACACGTTAAAATTATTTTCTGCAAATAACTGCCGGTTATCACAGATCATTGCATTATGTGGTACACGCAATAGATGAAATAAGGCAATTACAAATTGGAGTCATAAGAAATATACTTCTGAATAATTCAAAAAAAATGGTGAAGTGTGCATATAGTCCTCTGACATATTGCAGCTGTTTGTTTTTTTATTTACACCGAAAAACATCATTCCGCAGGGTACGTTTTGAGAATCGGTTAGAAATTTCCGTGTATTAATGAGCCTGCTTCAAGGTTTGAAGGATGGTACGGCCCAAATCAGTCTATCATTTAGAGGTTGACAAAAATAAGGACCATTCACTATTTCACAGGTAGGTTAGTATGGTTTCGTGTTCTCTTCAGATTGGGGCATAAGGGCAGGATTGGATGTCTAATACATTCACAAAATGGAAATGGCCCATTTTATGGAGACTGGTAAATGGTGACATAATCAGAAAGCGAACTTTCGCCATAAACCGTAAGGGTTGTAGACGGCAACGTTCATCCTGCAAAGCCATCATTGACCCATTCAACAATTCTTTCCAAGAATCATATTATGGACTGAAAAAACACGCTGGCAAGAAAGGAAGATTCCTAGCTTTGCCTCTCTGGTAATGGTGCTGTGCGCTTTAAACTTCAAAGAAGTGTTTGGCCTCTCTGTGGGTTCCCTGTCCCTAGAGTCACGAGGGAAAGACTTTGTATGTTAATTAGGCAGATTTATGAACAGAGCTTATGTGCAATCACTTAATAGCAGATACATATTTTAGCACAAGGCTCTGATGCCCAACCCAAAGGTGCCTACCAAATTGACTGTTTTGGGCACAGATGGAATATTCAGGAGAGCTCTGACATACTTCTTTTAGTTGGGCATTGCCCCCTGGCCATATTAAGATTAGTACCAAGGTAGCTCGACGTCTTAACGCAGATTGCTTTATATGCATGAGAGATGATTTTGAAAGAACCCAAATTGGGGGCAGTGAAGGTATGGTGGAATTGGAGAAATGTGTTCAGATTATCTTTCTCTGATAATCATATGGGCAACGGGATAGATACAAGCTTGTTGCATGAGAAGAATTACCACAGATGAGCACATAGCGGAAATGACTGCATCTAAATGGCAAAGCAACAAGGGCTGGGAGAAACCTCAAAATAGTCCAGATGGAAAAAAAAAGTCTTAATTCATCTCTGTAAATGGATTAGAAATTGCGATGTTTACCTTTGTTTTACAATATGCCTATCTAGTGAATCTAGTAAAAAGTCTAGTGCATCGGTGATGTGGTACAGTATAAAAAACAATGAACATAATATTACTGGAACACAACTTGCAAAATGTGAACACTTGTAAAGGCAATACTCCCTGCATATAACAGTCAAAATCAGTGTTTCAGGTAAACCCTTTCTTTAAGGGATGTTTGAAATCCAGGGAAAATAAAAAAAAACTGTTCAAAACATACATTCCAGTTGTGGAGCATCAGAGGTAGTTTTAAATACACTGATGGCATTTGATTTTCTCTGAAAGTCTTTCACAATGCCTACATCCACTTCCGGTAGCCATATTAGGACTTTTTCAAACACAACTAACTTTGGCAAAAAAATAGTTCTTAAACTTAAACATAAGGCAAGTCAATGATACCACTCTTATTAACCAAATGTAGACTTCCATTTGTCACCAGTCTTTTACTTCTAACTTTCTGCACTCTATCAATTCCAAATTTGTAGACATGGAATTCTATCACTCCCCGTCACAATAAGTTAACTGAAGCTCTGCCCTGACTGAATATCTAGTGAATGAGATTATGTATGTGTTGTACTGATTTTGAGTTAATGAGAAGTCAATTGAGACTTTATGGAAGTGAGTGAATACTCCTGAAAGAAGTGTTCAAGGAAAAAGTTGCATGCTACTGCTAGTCTGTGTAAGCTTTCCAGAAAGCTGAAGTAGCAGCTTCGAGCACTGACCAGGAACTGGAAAGAGAAGACAAGCAGACATCAATCATTGGTGCTTTGCAACTCCTATTTGAAGAAAGGCGTGTTACTCCAATGGACAAATGGGCTTTGGCCATGAACCCTGCATCGCAGATCCTAAAGCAGGAAAAGGCAGCGCTGTCTTGGCGTCTTGCAGCGGCACACCTCAAGAACATTGGAAAACATTTTGACTACCACATATAAAGACTATGTTAACATGCCCAGATAGGACATGTCAGTATACAGAAACAGAATGCTATGCAAACTGGGAATCCATATAATTAAATATGTAACATGGAACATGCAAGCCATGTTATATGTCGTTACAGGAAACATAAAACTGCCTGAATACACCCGTATATATGCAAAGAAGAAGTGCTGAACGGATCCCACTAGTGAGACCAAAAGAATGCAAAAAAAGGAAAAATAAATATTTAGATCAGATAGGCATGGCACCTAAAATATATGATAAAGTATAATAAAGAAAATCTAAAGCGCCAAGGAATGAACCAGACAGTTGGAGAGGTTGATTGACAACATAGCTGAACGGAAGTCAGATTTTCCCCTGAAGAAATCCCTCTGGAAAGTTGTTTTTAAGAGTGAATGGTAGGCATGAAACATGTTGGGGACAGTATGGATATGGATGAATGAGAGTTTGAGCCATGAGAGAATGGAAATAGCATATTTAATATTGAGTTAAAGGTAAATGTTTACAGTATATATTTACATATGACAATAGAGCTGACCACCGTCATGTTGTATAGAAGATTTATGTTGCACTGTGTAAAGCATGTTTTCCCCCAAAGTGTATTGTTTGCAATACTGAACGCTTCATGTAAAGAAAGGGGAGAATCGTTAAGCCCAGATTCATGTGTTTCTCAAAGAATAAGAATGCCAGTAGGAAATACTAACAATACAAGTTTGAGTATTCAATTGTTTCATTAGATTTGTACCCATGAACTAAGAGACGTCCATCAAATTGAAGGTGGGATTAAGCGATACAGACAAGAGAGCACACTAAAGTTTAGAGTGCGTTAATGTCCAGAGGGATTGTTCTCACCGATCTATAAAAACCTCTTTTCTAAAATGTGAAGTTTTAGAGGACTACCACGCACAAGCCTTTGGAATGATCAATATATTCTAAACAGAACTTTATCAGAAATGTTTGAGAAATAGTATTTTAGAAGAAGCAGTAATATCATGAGGGAATCCTGAAGAGCCTACCTGAAGATGTGACATTTATTAGGCACCTGACACGCCAGTGTAAGAGCAAGATACTTTTGCTGCTAATGAAGGAGGCACTAGAAACACTTGTATCAACTTTGGTAACTTGGATACTGTTTTAGCTTCCAGCCACAGTTAGTACTACATCTTCAGTAAAAATCTTCCGCTTAAGAGAATTTTCCTTTATTCTGATGTCGAATTGTGAAGGTAAGTTTCAACAAGTAAAATGTATACCATATCTCAGAATCCAGGGCATAACTTTAAGGCTTGTCCTCCAAAATCTACCAGATGTCTAATACTCTTGGCAGTTGATGGATCTGCTGTCAAGCTGGCACAGTAACGGTTACAAGCACTCAAAGGGATTCTGCTGTGCTAATGGCCATCACAGGATATTTAGAGCACCAGCGCTTTGTATTAAGGGCTTTTTAGCGCATCTAGTAGGTCAACCTCAGTCCTATGTGTAACCATCTGCTCAATTGATGGTCTTCACAGGGTTTGGTTTTGCTGCCATGTGGTTTCTGCCCCAGTCCATCGAGAAGCCCTTGGAGATTTCTGTTTTTCCCATCTGATTTTTGGATGTCCCTTCAATTGGCTGCCCCTTTGCTCTTCCAGAATCCTTTGATGTGCCATCTGAGGTTTCTGCTCATGCCTAGTCTCCTCCAGATGTGCTCGTCTCTGGTCTGGGTCTCCTGGATCCCCTATCCAGATGTTCTTTGGCTACTCATTACTCTGGTGCTCTTCTGATGAGTCCCTGCACTCAGCCTGTCACCTGAGCCTTTTACTCAGTGGTGTCTGATGCCAGAGTGCTCAACCTGGCAAGTCTCTCAGAAACAGTGTAATTGAGGGAGGAGGTAAGTGAAATAACACTAGGGAACTAAGTAATTTCACTTGTCTCTTATCCAACGTCCCACAGAGTCATTTTTTCCAGATAGAAAAAACATGCAGCACTCTCCTGACCACATCTATGTTGCCATGTTTTCAGGTTTCAGTTACTTTGCAAATGCGGCTCAGTCCATTCCTTCCAAAATGATGATATACAAAAATACAGACACTTTCTCAAACATTGTTCTACCTCCCCAGATTTTAATGGATCTATCCAGAAAACCCACTGGAAGATTGACCCTCTTTTGATCATCTTGCCTATGTTGGATTAGGGATCATTTTGTAATTAATGAATTTCCATTATGTTTTCCATAATGTCTGGACATTAAATCGTTAATCTATTGACTGTTTATCCTTGTGCATATTTTTCCTGCATCCACTGTCACCTTTTGCAGGGCTAGTCCTTGCGATAAGTCAAGGTATTCAAAGAGAACAATGAGTAATAGACAGCCTTTCCCTTTCACCTCTAATTTGAGAATAGTTGAATTTCCATTTTGTAGAAACTATAGCACATGCAAAACTTCCTGACAACCCCACTAATCCACAGACACACCCGTAGCCCCTATCACCACAACCTAAAGTGTCCTTCCAAATCCCTACATCGAACGATAGAGGAAAATAACCTTCCACCCAGCCAACACTTCCCCTTCCCATATAATCACCAAGTGTGACCATTAACATCAAAGCTTTCTTTTTCATAAACGTCCAGACCCAGAATAATTGCAACAATTCTGCATCACAACACTCAAAGAATCCTTAACATAATGTGTCCTTTTACAAGCAAACTCTTATAAAGAGCTCTCCCCATCAAAATGCAGACCTACCTATGATCTAACAGGTTGTTGGGCGATTGCTAGAGGCATTAATTACTCTATTTAGACATTGAAGAATGACTGCGCCAATGGACTGACAAAACACTAGTTTCTCTTACCATCCATGTCGCATTCAATGCTCTGATCAACAATATCCTCCTTTATAAACCTCTAAATTACCACAAGTATCAGGCAGTCCATGTGTGTGGATGCTGTATTGCCTAATATGTTGCACTAACTACATATCCAAAAATGGTTTTGGCACTACATCCTCTTTAATGACTTGTAGAGTTACAGAGTCATTTGCAATATGACCATTCTGAGGTCGCCTTTATTAAAAACCCCTTCATAACAAACTTGCAGATCTGTGTAGAACTGTAAACTTTGGCTAATGACAAATATTATCATGGCCTGAGTATAGTTCTACAAAAAGGCAAATCAGGCATCAACATTTTCAATGTGATCTTGGAGGAAATCCATATAGCTAAGCCTAGAAGACACACAGAGAGCTTACAGAGCTGAGAGAGAGAGAGAGAGAGAGGGAGACAGAGAAAGAGAAAGTATGGATAGAGAGATAAGGTGGAAGTGAGACAGAGGAGGAAGAGATAAGATAGGAAAGAGACAGGATGGATAGAGCGATAAAGTGCGAGGGGGAGGAGGGATAGCGAGCAAGGGGGAGGAGGGAAAGAGAAAGAGGAAGGATAGAGCAATGGAGATTGGAGATATGGCGAGAGAAGGGATAGAGATACAAACGAGAGAGAGGAGGCAGAGAGAAATGACGAACAGAGACAGGAGGGATAGAGAGAAGGGAGGGATGGAAAAAAGAAAATGGGTGTGGCATGGCTTGCATGATAGTGGCCCTCATTTGAGTGAGCGCTGTGATGCAGGTGCCACCCTGGCTGGATGCGTAAGGGCTCTGGCACCCTGTTTCCCAACACAATGACATGAGGGGCTGGTAATCGAATGCGACCCAATCCGATTTCCCAGAACATCTCTGCCAAGCTGCTGAGATGCAGCAAACCCCCTTTCCGGACTGTGTGGCCACCATGTGGCAGTGGGGCCAGGTCGTCTCCATGGTCTGTCGTCAGCGCTAGTGGGAATGTCATAGGGGATGACACACTCGACGAATAGGCTTCCGTAGACCCAGACGACAGCACCGGGGGCGCTGGTGCATGAGGTGGGATGTAAGACGGCCCTGCTGAGATCAGCTCAGGCCAGAGGCGTACGATCTGGAATATCCTGCAGCTCATCCCTGGCCCTCCTGAATGAGTTACTAATCACAGCGAGAAGAAATCTGCTAGAGCTTGACCCAGTGATCATAGTGGATTGGAAATGACCGCTACAGCTAGACCCCAGTGGGGTCTTCGCCCGTACACTCTGCCTACGACCTGGAGGCTGCGTGGCACTGTCAGCCAACTAAGAAAAGTGTGAAAGCTGAAAAACGAGGCGACGGCTCAACACACACTAGAACAGCATGAACACCAACTGCAAGAGACAGCTGTGATGGACCGCCACGAACCAATGAAAGCACAAGATTCCCTGCGGAATCACTAGCCACCACCGCACAGGTCCACGCAGCAGCAACCCCTGACCTGCCAAAAGATGTCTTGGCCATGAAAAATGACCTCCGGATCCTCCTTGCTGACCAAAAAAAGTTAATTCACAACAGTATGGTAGAATGAACCCACAAAGTAGCTTCCTTAAATAAATAAGTTCGGAGGGGGGAACACCAAACCAATGACCTCCAAGATACTTCTTGGGAACAGCATTAATATTTCTCAGAATTGATGAAACAGGACAGAGACCCTAGAAACACTTGGGGAAAACCTAATTGCGAAACACGAAGACCTGGAGAACCACTCCAGATGGAACAGCCTGAGGATCAGGGGAATCCCTATGGATATCAAAGACCAACATCTAATGCAGTATCTTTAGGAGCTCTTCCAAGACAAAGAACACATTCGTGAGTTGGCAGAGATTGAGGGGCACAAAAAGCTTCCGCTCCTCACATATCACAATCTTTCAAGGCCCTTCAGTGGCCACACTCGCCAAGCAGCCCTAAGTGAGGTTATTACATGGCTGCAAGCAAGAAAGATCATGTATCGTGGCACCCACTTAGCACTCTTTCCTTCCCACAAGATGGACAGAGCTGGGCCATATCCAGTCATGCCCTGGAACCAGGCCATGAAGAAAGATCTTGGAGCTAGCAATCCACTGTTGTGGGGCCACCTGTAACAACGGATTGCCTGTTCGGAGCCAATATGAACACGAATCTTTGTAGGTTCAATATTTTGACTTTTGTTCAATTTTGTTTATCCGTTGCCAGTTGGGACCAGCTAGATTTAGTAAGCCAGTTATGCACCTGTTAAGTTTTATTGTTACCTCAAAGTTGAGCATGTGAGGGAAAAAAATATGCCTACCAATCCTCTTGCGTTTTATTTAAATAGGTAAGACCAAGAACAGAACACACCTACTTGAGCACTTCACCTCTATCAATATCCTATTCTGGGGCTGAGATATCAACACACTGCCAAACCCTACACAAGATAAAACAGTCCCTGCTAATGTTCATGATTTCAAAAAAACACATGCCTTAATAAACTTCATCAGTGATCTAAACGTAATAGATGTTTGGAGAGTCCAGCATGGAGATAAAGGGATTGTTCTTTCTTCTCACATGTCTACAGAGGACACTCCCAAATAGATGTGCTCCTGCTCTCCTCATCACTGATCCCTTTAACATCATACTCCAGTATAGTTATTAGGGTCCACTCAGACGACTCACCAGTAGAGGCTACCCCACAAACCCAGCTGGAGAATGAAAGAGGTCCCTCTGAAAGACCTGGTTAACCGACAGGAGATTACCGCCTTGATTACTTCATATCTGGAGATTAACACCACACAAGGTACGACACTTAACACCATTTGGGATGCATACAACACTACCTTTGGGGGCGAATTAATGGAAAAAACTACCGCCTATATAGAGTGAAGGGAGAAATTAGGAAAGGATTAGAAGCAGAGGTGAGGCAATGCAAATTTGCCCTAAAAAATAGGGCCTCCTGCAGAGGTCAAAGAGAACCTCGGGTAGCCCGCAGTAAATTAGAAGCCCACCTTTCCGCATGTCCCAGGCATTAATCTACAGTAAACAACAATAGTATATCCATGGGAATAAAAAAAATAAACTCTTGGCCTATAAATTGATAAAAACCTGAAACAAGAACTACACAGCTCAACTAGTGGACAATAAAGGGACACACAACAAGGTAGTGAAAATTCAGACACTCCACCAAATCTTCTCCGAAATAATTTAAGGCAAATCGTGCACACAGGTTGACCTTGAGGGCTATTGATGAGGGATCACCTTATCCAAACTGACTGTTGACCAACCTGTCCTCTTAGAAGTACCCATAACAGAGGAGCACTGTCATCCAAAACCTCCCACTCCACAAAGCTCATGGCCCAGATGGGGACAATCCAACCTGTTACAAAATATTCCAACCACACATCACGCAACATCTGACCAGACTATTTAACTCCTTCCTGGACTCCAGGTTAATCCCCACACCTATGGTGGAGCCTATAACCTCATTAATCCTCAAACTGGGAAAGGCACTGACCGACTGCTAAAGGACTCCTGTTCCTGTGAGGAACTCCCTAAGCAGTCTAGTATCATGCATGGGACTAATTGCTACAAAGACTAATTGGCTGAAAATAAAATGCTGGAACCTACCAGTATGAAGAAGGAAATGAGATTCTCTCTTCAAGAGGTCATGCATACTTAACTGTGACGAGTGGAGGAAGTTGGAGAACCCGAGCCGGGGGAGCCCGGGAAACTTAGAAAGAAAACCACAGCAATCATAATTACAACTGCATTGTATTTATGATTGCAGCGGCTTTTGTTACAAGTCTCCTGGGCTCCTCCAAGCCGGGGGAGCCCGGCAGACTCAAAACAAAAGTACCTGCATTTATAAATACAACCTTTTTGTATTTATAAGTGCTGTGGTTTTCTTTTTAAGTTTCCCGGGCTCCTCCGGGCCGGGGGAGCCCGGGAGACTCAAAACGACAGCCGCTGCATTAATAAATACAACGTTGTTGTATTTATACATGTTGTGGTTTTCTTTTTAACTTTCCTGAAAAAAGAAAAACAGCATTTATAAAAACAATGCAGTTGTATTTATGATTGCGGTGGTTTTCGCTTTGAGTCTGCGAGACTCAAAGCGAAAGCCACTGCAATTATAAATACAACGTTTTATTTATGATTTCCATGGTTTTTTAACCACTGCAATCATAAATACAACAACGTACACTTCTCTGCTATCTGGCACTAAAGAAGCAAAAGCTGCTGTAATAAAAGCTACCAGCAAGTGGCTTTTGCTCCTTTAGTGCCGCAAGGGCAGAGATTAACTCGAGCACAGGGGCCTCGTCCATTTCACAAAACGGACGCCTCCTAATGCTTGATATTGAAGGGGTTTAAACAACATTTGTGTACAATTTTACATAGGAACTTTCAATAAAAAGATGTTTATTATGTATATTTTATATTGCCCATGTTTTAAGATCAAAACATTTTTCAGCGCACCATTCCTATAAGACAGTGACACGGTAGGGAGAGTTGGTATTAATGGTTAAAGAGGCTGTCAGGTATGAGGGTCAGGAAAACGATCAGCCTAATATGAATACCTTATGCCTTTTTTTCCGCTTTTTGCATTTTTCTCAAGACAGACTGAACAAATGTATGAGATTACAGACTTAAACATGTTTTTTTGAACTTGAACATGTTATTTGTTATTGCCATGTGAAAGGGGAGAATCCTTTCTCGTTGGTATTTATCATGCATGTTCCTGAAATAGTTTAGTCCACAAATCCGCTCAGTGTGAGTGTAGTTAAAAGATTTAGTGCTAGCGAACTCAGAGTCATCTGTATAAATCACAGAGTGGAGGTAACTGTGGATTCAAAGACCAGAAATGGGAACAAGCGCCTCTTGCCTTTTCTGTCTCTCATGTTTATGACAGCAAATCTGACTGTCAGATAAATGTGTTGCATTTTCGAAATTAAAGATAGCGTTACTCTTTCACTGAAAATATAGGCGGTTTCCTTTCCAACATGGCGCGACGTTGTGGACGTTAAACCACCGTCTTTTTATAGTTGAAGCAGATTGCGCGCAAATACAAAAGACGGCAACTTGTTCTGATGCCGCTTTTCCTTGTGTTCATTTGGCGGTGCATAAGGAACGAGTGGATAATCACACCAAGCACAATTAAGTGTGAATTATAAGTGTGAATTATATCAATATATTTTCGATACATTCTGAATGGCAGACAAGTAATTGCCTATTACATGAGTAATGTATTTACTGAGATCTACGCGGTAAGAAAAGAGACTAAGATGTGAGAAGCATTTTTGACACTTAATGATGAAAGGGGCGTTTTAGGTCTCGGCAAGGAATTACTTACCTGGGTATTTGGAGGGCCCTAATGGGACTCGGGCACTTTAAAGTTTTTTTTGTAGATGCATACATTATAAGTAGAGTGAAGTGACACTCCAGATCGTAAAAAGGTGAGATGCCAAAAAGTAGTTGGGACGCAGGCTTGCAATTCTACTGTTCTTCATTCCATGGAGATTTTTTGATGGCTCGACATAGGAACGAAATATTAAGAACAACATAGGAATTTTGTCTTTGTTGTTCTTTAAATAACATAGGGTTGAGTGGCAGCATCCTCCTCTTCGCCTCCTAAAGAGGATTTTTGAACAAGAGAAACTTTGCTTCATATAAATTCAGTCAAGTCTGGTGAAGATATTAGAAGGTAAACTTTTTTGGGACAAAAGTTGTATCGAATTGATAATTCAACATAAAGCAAATAGTAATATGCAGCTTCCATTTATTTTAAGGAGCTGTTGAAGTTTATGGGGAATAAATCCATTGAAATAAAGTATATAAAGGAATTGGCCCCATAAACGTGGGCGACACAAAGAGGTAAGTGTTGTACTATGCTCGGTTGATCGTACAAAAAATATTACCAGTACCCCAGACATCAGTTTTTAATGGTTTGGTATTTTTTATGTTTTTATAGCTTTCCACATAATAAAGTGATATGGCAACCAACAATAGTCTACATTCATTAGAAGTTTATTCCGTCCCGATGAAGGCCCATTTGGTGACAAGTTGGGAACATCTACTTCCGATAGTCATCATAGGAGGGGCCAGAGACACAATGTGTCGACGTTTAGTTTGACTTACGAATTACAAAAGTCCGCTTTTTTTCCATTGTGGCTTGATTAGGTCCTCCAAGGCACAAGGTCCTCACACAGAATAAATCACTGTATATGTCATAGAGCGACTACCTATGCATAGACATATCCTTAGTTGAATATACCTTTTTGAGAAACATAAAAGGTGCAAAGTGAGTGTGGATATTATCGCTGATTATCTCATCAGAACTTTTCAGTCTGTGGTGTGGCACAAGAACAAAAATAAAAAGAGTAATATTGTCACAACTGTATCTTAATCCCACAGCTTGGTAAGGTGTGTTTTAAATATGCTCTTGGGCGTCTGCTTATTTTGGGTTAAGGACGCGACCCAGTGTTTCGTCATACTGAGTGATGAAATATGACATTGTTTTGTAACAGATCTTTGGTGGAGGTGCAGTGGATTTATTTCAACCACAGCATTTAGCATAGTTTACAGTTATGAGTACACGTGGATATAGGAGGGGTTGTCCGTTTCCTTGTTTTGCTGTGGATACTTCCTGCAATGGATGCATGGGAATTTAGGAAATTTGGGAGACTTACAAGCAGGGCAACCGCTAACATTCCTAGAGGCCAAAGTTACGTTTAGCCTTCCGAAACAGAAAGATAATCATACAGCTTCATCACTGGCAAACACATCACAAGGTACATTCCCTCCAGTTGAATTAAAAATTAGGGATGACATCAAAAAAGAGAAAATATCCATATTTTGATTACTGGAAAAGGTTGACATGGAGGGACACTTGCCCTACATGAGGTGATGGTAGGAGGCTCTGGGTTTGCAAATTCCAGTAGAGAGGTGGTAATCTGCGCGGTCTAAAGCAGCTAAAACATCTGCATGCACAACCACTCAAGAATGCCTCTAAGATATTCTTAAAATGGTACCATGGCTTGAAGCGCTTACACAGAATCTTACCCAGTTACTCACCATTATGGTGGAGGGGATGTGGCATGATTGGGACTTTGGGCCACATGTGATGGACTTGCCCAAGTGCTCAATTATTCTGGAAAGAGATTCTGGCCAAAATAAAAGACATTATCAGCACAGAACTGCCCATGTGCCCCTTAATCCTCATCCTAGGGAACACACGTAATGCATAAGAGGAACTCTTGCACTCACAATTCCCCCTAAGTGCAGCTAGGATCACATTAGCCCACCATTGAGAGAACCTGGAGGGCCCCTCGCTAGAAATATGGTGGAGTGAAATATGGAATACTTGGGCAATGGAAAGACTGTTCGCAATCCTGCACAGGAACCTGGGGGTTCCAAAATGACTACACTATTTGCCAATTTCTGCTCTTGCACGTTGACCAATACCTATAGACCTAATTTGTTTAGATCCTTATGCCTATTGTAACTGGATCATAGATGTGATTGATTATGGTATCAAGGTAGCTTTGCTTTTGTTATGAACCTTTGAATCCATTGCTCAAAGTGTGTTTTAAAAAAAATAATTTAAACAAAGTTGAGTAGATGAAGAGAGAAAGCAACAGCGAAGTCAGATAGCGCGTCAGGGGGGAGACAGGGAGGTAGGGAGAGAGAGAAAGGGAGGAGGGATAGAGAAAGAAAGCGAGAGGGATAGAGAGGAGGGATACAGCAATAGAGAACGCAAGAGTTAGAGAAGAGGGATAGAGAATGCAAGAAGAAGGGAGGGATAGAGAGAAAGGATGGAAAGAGAGACAGGAGGTAAATCAAGCTAGATAAAGAGAAACAATGCAAGAGCAGTAAAGAGGAGGGATAGAGAGAGAGGGTAGGGATGGAGAGAGAGGGGAGGCATGGAGAGAGAGGAGATGGATGGAGAGAGGAGGGAAAAAGAAAGGGCAAGCGAAGAGTGATAGAAAGCAATAATGAGAAGAGTGATAGAGAAAGTGAAAGGAGGGATAGTGAGAAGAGGGACAGAGAAAAAGCGAAAAAGCCAGAAAGGAGGGACAGGGTGAGAAATCTAGAGAAAGAGGCAAAGAACAATATACCAGTTCACCGGAGCCTGGGGTGCGTATCGGCAGCAGCCAGAATCGTCTTTCCAGCTTGGAACGTGTTCGGGCTCTCCTTCTCCTCATTCGCGGATACTTCCCCTTTGGCTTCTCTCTGCCCGCACGGTGCATGGCCCCTGCAGTTCCTCCTCCTTAGATCGTTCTCCATGCTTCTCCCAGCTGAGTTCCTTTTGAATTCCTGCACTGGCCAGCTGTATTCATTTGGGCAAATGACATCTTGTGGCGAGCTAGACTGCTCACACACCGCTTCCCCCCCCCCCCCCCCCCCCGAGTGATCCTCACTCTCCCCATGATCACAGTACTCACTTTCAATTCAGATGCAAGCTGCTTAGTATTCTCTTGCACTTTAGGTTTGTCAAGTATATTAAAGTGTCTGACCTTGCAACAAAGTACATTTGCTCTATTGAGAGGGGAGGGGATTTGGTATTTGAGAAGGGGTCGGATGTAATAAGACGGAAGAATACTGCATTCCCTGAGGATAGCCGTACCCAATCCCATAGGGAGCTTCCCTCCCATGATCCTCCCTCGGTGCACCAACCCCAGGGAGATTATTGTACTGTTGACACACCGCCCTGGCCCCGTGTGAAAGGTCTCCCATTAGGGGAGAATGGACAACCTCCGATTTGTCACACTAGACACATAATTGCAAAATAAACCATTGCACAAGAGACTGATTCACAAAGAATTTAATTTGGGGTTTTCTCCATTATATAGATAAAAGCCCTTTGTAATAGTGGAAATACCTTATTGTGTTGTAGGTGACAGTGGAGCTAGTAGCTGTATACAACACAAAGTGTGAGCCAAAAATAAATTGCATGAACACAAAGCAAGGAAAAATAAAAAAAAAACAATAATAGTGTCAAGGAGAGAGGGTTTGTTGACATTTATTAAATATCTTGCACATTTCCATGGAGACACATGAATGCATTGCGTACAGAGGAGGCTTGTGTCCGTTGTGCGCTAAAGGGAATGCCACGTCATATGGGTGGGTTGGTATGATAGATTACCTTCAGGGCACGTGAGATATTTAGGGCTATCAAGCACTGGATTAGATCACAAGATGGTGGTTGGATACCCTTGCAGTTGGCAGATATTAATTTCATAAAATGTAAGTTATGATCCACAGAAAAAAAATGTAATACATTGATATATGGTTCAATGTGGATGTCTGTGCGATTGGAAAGATTTTAACACGTGAGTGCACTCCTCAAAGTTCTTCCAATACCTACAAACACTTGAAATAGATACTTTTGCTTGAATTTATTTGTGACATGGGGTTGCCAGGACTCCATTTCAGAAAAGAGAACACTAGTACACTAGTAGAACACTCACACCTTAAACTAAATGCCTCCTTAAAACCATCTAGACTCATTTTTCTGCTGTCTAGTTATGTGTGTTTGTACCTTGTTGTTCATGACACTGCGCCCCGAGACTTGCGAGTTACCGGCGCATTAGAAATGAAATAGAAAATAGAAAAGGGTCACATCAGATTGTACTATGGTCTTTTTTATAGGCATCGACCAATCATCTCTCTAGACAAGCAAACGTATGCTCAGTTTAGAGAGAGTGAGCATTATTGTCAGATTCACTGAGTAATGTAACTACTATAAGGCAAATGCAATGGACATATTTAGTAGATATGGCGAAAATCAACTCATCATTTTACCTTTTTCTTGTTTGCCCATTGGCGCTTTGTCAGTTTCCCCTGTAAAAACAAAGAAAGAATAACGGAATCAGGGCGGTTACATGTCAGTTATGTCAGGCATTGCATCAAGCGACGAGTAGAGCCAATCCTTAAACTAGAAAATACAGCTGAAGCATAACAACCCCTTTTCCTTAAGCCAAGTGGGGTAAGGCAAGGGACAGGTCACAGCAGACTGGAAAGTGTTAAATAACTTACTTTCACAGCCACTTCTAAGGGCCTACGATACAACAGCCCGTTGATTGTGCTACAATGTTTGCAACCCCTGCGATGTAATGGCATATAACAAAAAAGGGCATGTACATTATGCCATTTGTGTAGTGTATGTGCATAAAGGGGGCTGAACCCAAGACATTGCCTTGGAACAAAAAAAGAGGTGTGTGGGTGACTTTTCCGTGCAAGCCTGCTAACGTGTGTGGCGACCGTGATCATTGTATGTTGAAGCCACTAGGTTGGTAACTGTTAGGACTTCTTTCGAATGGCAGATTAGGTGACATGAGCTGTGAACTCACTGCTCGGGTCTCAGACACACTTGTATAAGCATGTACTTTGAACCATTTAAAAACTCTTACATGCCGAACCAGCATTATGGCCTTTCAACACTTGAAGTGCACCTTACCCCACAACTTGGAGTGGGTGGGGGGGGAGAGAGGGGTGTTTACCGGGTCTGTGACTTAGGCAAACGCGGATCAATAGCTTTTCATGAGCAGTCAGTTATGGTTTTAGCTCTCCTGCTTGCTGCTTTTCTTTGTTCTACTGTGTAGAGGTCAATAAACCTGTCTCGTTCTAATCTATTGACACTTACCCCCTTCCCTCCAAAGTTAATCTAAAACGTTGGCACAGAATGAAATCTCAATGAGCGGCTGATACTATGCACACATTCTCTACGCAGGCATCAGTGTTCACAAACTAAAGACTGTGTCACTTTAAATGTGCATTTGCTGGCCAAAGACAGACCTCTCCAAAAGGCGCTGAATCACAAATATATGTGTACACTCCTTTCAGCTCTTTGGCGTGATACAGTGAAGATGTCATGAAAGCTTATTGAAATCACCCATTGGACTTTGAATTATCAGGCATTCTCTTTTTTAATATAGGGACCACACAGCCCGCCCCCCCACCCAAAGTCCTTTACTTGTGTTGCACTGAATGAATGCTTCCGATACTGTCTATTAGATATTGATTATATGACGCAGTATGCGCTCCTGGGATACAACACTGCACCAACTGAAACTGCATGTGCCCCAAAAAACATTTACTGTTTGTCAAGTGCTATTTTGCATTTGAAAAACCTAAACTACACCAGATCAATGCATGTAATTTTGCTAACATATACGGGCAGGTTTTCTCAGGTGTAGGCAAAGGGAGACCCATATTTTCTACCTTCTCTGTGTATGTGTATTCCCTGGGTGATAAATATTGGAGGGCGCCGGTTGTCGCCCTATAGTTAAGGTTAAATCTCAATGCATTGACTTTTGGCACATTGTGTTGTTTATCACTTTTGAACCATTTGATGAATCGGCAGAAAATGTGTTCAGGACTCGTATCTGGAAAGTTTGGTTTGAATCTGACCAATGTTTCAAAAGGTTCAATGCTTCAACAAAAAGAAAAAAGGTGTACATTGACCTCTTGCAATGTTTTTCCATTCGAGAAAAAAGCACAATCTTTGATCACCCGCACAGCCCAAACCGCTAAATGAAATTACACCATATTTTTCAGGAACACAGTAAAGTGCTCTTTTTTTGGTGTGGTGGGAACCGGTCCATTATTTGCTTTTAATATTAAGATTCGAGCTGGGCGCGCACTCCCACCAAAAACCTGAACATAACTTACATGATTCTTTGCAGCATACCCATGGAGAAAATGCTTAACAGATTTTTTACCCATTTTTAGTTTGGGCTATTAGGTGGCACTGAAAGCGCTACCTTTACGCGGAAACTATTGTCATCAACATAAGAGCGTCAAATATGGGATTTAAATGAGGGTCTGTAATGCTTTTCCAATGTAGATGACATTCGAGGAGGGATACACAATTGTAATCCCTTCCATTCACTGCCCCTAGACAATGTAATCCCTATGGCTAATCCTACCCATTTGTGTCCATCTCAGAACTCTGAGCTCTTCCATGCAGGCCGCCATCTTGGATGACTGTCTCTAAGGAAGCTCTCTGGAAACGAGCCAAAACTAGCAGCCATATTTTAATGGCAAAGATACAAGGCATCTTCCAAATAAAATTATACATTGTTTAAAATAGCTAAAGTAATTTCCATTTTTGGAGCTTTTTTATTTATCGTTACTACCCTGGATACTTTGGGATTTTTCTTTTTCTTCTATTTTTTCCTAAATCTTCGTTCACTGTCACTGGTTGCTGCACACCCAACCCATTGAATATACACCCCCATAGGGCCCGCAGAGCATGTAACCAATTCTTCCTGTCCAGACCCAAGGAAAGACTGTTGGTCTTATCTGCACCCATCCTCTCGCTGCAAGTTACTGTCTATCGTTGTGTTTTCTTCAGATACTCATACTCCTCCCCTCAGCACCGCCCTGGACGGTGCAGACGGCGCAGTCTGAGGGCGCTGACGCCGCCTGCCGCCTCCCGCCCCCACTGCTCTGGTGCCGTGTTACCTGCGCTCAGCACGGCCGCTCTGGCGGCTTTGTCAGCTGGAGGCCAGGGCTTCCCGAATCAGAATGCGAGCAGTGGAGGAAAGTAAACCCTGGGAGCTGGGGTGTCTTGGAGAGGCTGCGCATCAGCGCAATGCCAGCCTCACACTCCGTTCCTTGTCACTCTCCCACTAAGTCAACATCGATGAAATAAAACTGTTATTCATTAACACGCGACAGAAATGATGTACATTTCGGCCTATATATTTTTTATCACTCTTTCGTGTATGTGCCAAAACATTGAAAGAAAATATTTTAAGACACTATCTGAGAGGAAAAGTGTGGCCAACCTCTCTCCTGGTCAGACTCAGGCCGGTTGGTCAATGTTACAAGCACGGGCCAGTACAGCCTTAGTTGGCCGTTTTTTAGGCAAATTTGCGTTAGATGGATGATTTAGTTCCCTGTGAAGCAAGTCGTTTTCACCAATATTTCTTGGCTAGAAAGCTATACAATACAATATACTATTTCCCACACATGCATCCTGAAATGTGTCTCCTTCTAATCTACCACTGAACCACAAACTGGAAATGTGGCCCAATTTTTTGTGTGTGAACCAGGGTCGAACTAGAGCATAACATTGGCTCTGGTACCAACCCAAAAAGTCGCAAATAGCAATTCGTTCCTTTTGTGACAGACTGTGTGAGCAGTACACAAGGGAGAGTCTTTTGGCAAAATGTGTTGCAAATTATGTATTTTGAGGAATATTTGTTCAGTGACACTGGTCGAGGCTACTAGCTGCACAGTGAAGTAACTCACCTAATTGGCTCAGAATGGCATAAACAAAATTAATGGCCCACTTTCACCAGAACAATGGTCTACAATAGCATGCTGAATGTTGGGTGTGTACTTCCGCCATTGCCCTAAAGGTCACCACAAGCCTGTGAACCATGCTAATTTAGTCCTAGAAGGTAGGACCCTTTCGATAGCAACTCATTTTTAACGCTAACCTCTGCTGTAACCAGCGCCTAGATGCCCACGGGCTATGCATGCTCATATAATTGTACAAATAAATAAAATAGAGCCCTCTTCCGCGGGAGGCCACTGGGCAACTGCAGTGGAACACGGTGCACTACGAATCGCCTCTCAAACACTCTCCAAGCTTCTTTTTTTTTTTAAAAAAACTTCTTTTTATTAACATTTTAAAACATGAACAACTCCAACAGACCCCCAAGGAAAACAAACAAGCCACTTCACCGTGTTCCTTGACTCTCCAAAAATGCTGTCCACCCCCCCCGTGCTGCTCACTGTAGGTCCGATAACCTGAAACGCTGTGGGCGCCAACCGCTCCGAAAGTCGTCTCTGAGAAAGGCCAACACTTCGCCCCATTCACTTGCAAAGCTTTGTAGTGCATTGTTCATGGTATACGTCACCCATTCCCCCGCGGCTATCTCCCAGACTTTCCGTAGCCAATCCGGAAATGCTGGGACTGTCGGGCTTTTCCAATTCTGGGCAATCAATGTAATTCCTGCAATAATAAGCATCACCTGTGCTCTTTCCCTAGCTCCAGGTGCATATTCCCTGTCTTCATGCAGAATGCCCAGCGGGACCAACTCTGGGGATCTGCTCCCCCCTGGGCCAAAAGCTTGTTGAGCTTTCCGAATTTCCTCCCAGAAGGGCACTACCTTAGGGCACCCCCACCAAATGTGCTCCGCAGTCCCCACTGCCCCACACCCTCTCCAACAGTCACTAGAATTCTCAGGGTATAGTCTGTGTAGACGGGCCGGAGTGTAGTGCCAACCGTATATAACTTTATAGCAAGCCTCCTGGGTCTGGGATGCTCTTGCTAATTTCGGGATTATCCTCCATAGCCTCTCCCATTCCTTCTTCTCTATCCCGCTTCCCAATTTGCCCATAAAAGCCCAGCTTTAACTGGGCTTGGCCTCATCTAAAATTCTATACAGCTGCAAGATTAGCCCTTTTGATCCGTCATTAGACATTATGAATTTTTCAAATTTAGTAGGGTCTCTGACAGCCGCCTTTTTATTTTCTGGGTGCCTCAACCAATGACGTAAGTGATAGTACCGCAACCTTTCCTCCTCCCCCAGGGCAAAATCCCTTTTACACTCGGAAAAGGAGCTAATTTCCTTCCCAATAAACATATCCCGCATCCTTCCACACCCCCCTTCCTGCCATTTTTTAAAAGCCCCCCTCTCCAGCCCTGGTGTGAAGTCCCCATTTTCAAATATTGGTGTAAACGGAGATGGAAAGGTAGTAATGCCTCTTTGCCTGGCCAACCTATCCCAATTATCCGCCATTAGTTTAGTGATGGAACTCATGTACATATGCTTTGGCCGATGACATTTTGGGAGCCATAACACCACGTCCAGGTCGTGCTTAGCTACTGCCCTGTTCATTCCCACCCAGTGCTTTTCCCCTCCTTGTTGAAGCCATTCCCTTATGACTCTCAGCTGCGTAGCCTCATAGTATTGCTGAAAATTAGGGAGGGCCAGCCCGCCCTCCTTCCTTGGGGCTGTGAGTAGCGGTCTACTGACCCTGGCTTTCTTACCCTCCCAGATAAATTTGTTCGATATGGTTTGAAGCGCCTTGAAAAAACGCTCTGGGACTGTTTGAGGGACGGCCTGGAACAAATATAGAAGGCGCTGCAGTATAACCATCTGATATTTCTGCCTCACCAATAAGAGGGCTCCTTCCGCTCTTTTAGTTCGTAGCAAGTTTAGCAGACCCACCGCCCTTCTATAATCCCTATGATTGCGTCTGCTGGGGGTCTCAACGGCTTTTCCCTTCACTTACTCCACCTCTGCTTCCAACTGGGTCTCGAGGGCTAACGTCTGTTTACGTTTTTGTGCTTTGGCTGCCATAATTTCACCCCGTATTGTAGCCTTGAATGCATCCCACTGGATATCCTCCCCCGTTTCTCCCCTTTTATTTCTTTCAAAGTATTCTTTTATCTTGCTCTCCATCTCTCCCATAACGATAGGGTCTCACAATAGATATTCAGGGTATTTCCAGCCCCACAACCTCTTCTCAAGTAGCCCAATTGAAGCTGTATTATGAGTATTTTATGGTTTGCTATGCCCATCGGGCCCACTTCCACCTCCTTGACCTTCCCCACCAAATTCGCCGAGACCCAAAAATAATCTATTCTCGATTGCGTTCCATGAACCTCAGAGAAGAAGGTGAACCCCTCCTCCTCCCCTTTCACTTCCCTCCAAACGCCCCGTAAGCCTACATCTGACATTCTGTCCCACAAGGCAGGTAAAGCCACCATTCCACCTCCCCTAAGTTTGCCTCCTGACCTGTCCCTTGTTCTATCCCACGCAATGTTCAGGTCTCCCATTAAAATTATTGGACCTTTTGAGTGTTCCCCAATCTTCCGCAAAAGTTGCTGGGGAAAGGTTTCTTGTCCTGAATTGGGGGCGTAAACCACGACTATCGTGAAGAGGCCATCTCCAACAGATCCTATTACCATTAAATATCTGCCCTCCTTGCCTCTAATCGCTTCATCTATCTTGAAATTGGTCGTGTTACCTATTGCCAGGGCCACCCCTCCGGATTTTGTGTCTCCTGAGGCGTGTACTATTTGGTCAAAGCCCAGTAGTCTGAGTCTATGCTGGTCTCCTCATAGCAGATAGGTTCCTTGCAAGCCTAGAAAATCCAGTTGGGATCTTTTCGTGAAAAGCTCAAGCTTCTTTCTTTTTAATGGGGAGTTAAGCCCCCTGACAGTATGCGTGATCCACTTGAATGTCAAAGATTGGTGACCTCTCCCTTCGTGCTTCCCCTTAAAACCTCCCCTCCTACCCGGGACTCAAGTTTGCTCTCCAGATAACTCTTACCTCTAAGAGAGTGAACACTGTGTGGCTGAACCCCAACTCCCCTCACCCCTGCTTCCCTTCCCCTCCTCCCTATGCCCCCCCCTCTCAAGAACCTGCATACCAGGCCAACTTTCCCGAGGCATACCAGGCCAACTTTCCCGAGCCCCCCTCTCAGGCCTCCATGCCTTTACCGATCCCGCAATGTTTGCTCCTCACTCCTCGCCCCCTCCTTGTCAACCCTTTTAGCCACCACCCCCTTTTGTATAGACTCTCTCCATGTTAGACCGAATCCCTATCCGCCCCCTCCTCTGTATCCAAGCCCTTCTCCTTTTCCGCTGGTTGGGTCTCACCGGGCCCGCCTCCTACGTTTCCCTTCCCCTGCAGTTGACCATTCCCATGGTCAGAGCCCAGGGCCATCCCCCGGGTCCGGCCTCCTCCTCAAACTGGACATCCCCTGATCTTGGTCTAGGTCGATTTGTAGAAGAGCCGCTCCTTCCTGCGGCGTTGTGATCCGTCGCGGAGACCCCTCCCATTCAAAAAAAGAGCCCAAAAGGGAAAGTCCATTTATACTTGACCACCTGCTCCTGTAGCTTTGCCAGAACTGGGCCCATCTGTCTCCTTTTGACTAGAGTGCTGCTGGCAAGATCCTGATAGAGCTCAATTCTGTGTCCATTATCGGCTCTTTAGGTCTTGCAGCCCTTAACACTGCTTCCTTTTGTGCATACCTTGAGAAAGCCGCCAGCACATCCCTTGGCCTTGAATTCCGAGTGGTGTTGAGACAACCCACTCTATGCACTCTATCAAGTTTAATCTTGTCCGGTGTCTCGTCTCCCAGTAGGTGAGCAAATATTCCTTGAATTGTCTCTTTCAAATTCCTGTGCAGAACGCTTTCCAGCAGCAACTTTAGCCGAATGTTGATCCGCCTGGACCTGTTTTCCAAATCCTCCATTGTAATCTCCAGGTTCTGTGTCGCTGTGTCCAAACGGTCGATCGCCTCACTATTTTCCTTTGTGTCCCTGCTCACCTCCTGTAGGCCTCTTTCCACTAGGTCTATTCGCTCTGCCAGTTGGCCTACCTCCTGCTTGATGTCGGTCAAGGCTTGATTTAGATCAGACCGTATCAGCTGAAATTGGACCTGGAATGTCTTTGCCAACGAATTCTGCAGGGAAAGCATTTCCCTTTGCAGGTCTTGTCGGGAGAAGGAAGCCTGGTGTGACCCGCCGGTCTGAGTCTGATCAGGGGTTCCATCGTGCTGGCAGCTTCCACTACTTCCTTACTTGCCCACATGGAGATGAGAGGGCCTGATGTCTCAGCCTGGAGGAGCCCACTCTTTGTGGATCTGCTCTTATTCTTAGCCCCATGTTACAGTTGTCCTGCTACAGGCACGAGATATGATCGCTGTCCCTGCCGCACCAAGGCTTGTGCCTGCTGGGTCCTCACCACCTCCAGTCTCTCAGCGCCTCAAAGGGGGTCGGAGGTCTAAATCTCGATCCGGCGCTCTGCCCAGTGCCACTATTGAACTAACCTCTGGCGTGTACTTCCCCAACAGCCTTCCCACCAGAGATTGGGAACAGCTGCCACTCTTCCTCCTTTATCACCCAGTCGAGCCCAACCCCACCAGGGGGTCACTCCTCACTGTAAACGCCCACAGCTGGTGCAGGTCCTCTCCACCTCCCTCTGCGTCTCTTAGCCCCTCCGGAACGCGGGGACTTGTGCTCACTAGCTTGTCCAGTATGGCCGTCCCAGGGTCCACAACTTCCCGCCGGGGTCCAAAATCCCTGGAGTTCTGCCCCTTCAATAAACAGTGCAGTCGTTTTGTGGGAGCTATAGCCCTGTGAGCCTGCCTCTGGAGAGCAGTTATACTTCCCCACCCTAGGCCTCCAAAGCTTAGCCCCCGGGCACCCGCGCTGCTGCCAATGCCTTCGGCTCCTCCCCTATGCCTCCTCTCCGTGAATGTCTCCGCCTTTTCCTGGGCCGCACTTTCCTCCGGGCCGGGGACGTACTGGAACCTCCCAGCAGACGATCACCGCAGTCCTGCACTTGGGGTCCCCCCTCGGACCGAAATTCGGGTGAGGCGTCCGAGGCACCACCACCAGCCGCTCCCCCGGGCCACCGCAGCCCCGGAAGGCGGCCGCCAGAAACGTCCCGCTCAGGTGCCCTCCCAAGCAGAGATCACTCCGGAGGGGAGAGAGTCACTGGTCCCGCGTGCGGCCGCTCCCCCAGGCCAATGTCGTTCTGGATCCCCGGGAGCCACATCAGACCTCTGCTCAGCCATGCCAGGAGGGAGCCGCGACTCGGATGAAATCTTTGCCACTGTAACCTCCTGAGTGCCCTGCACCCCGTCAGGTCCACTACCTGGGCCACCCACCAGCCGTCTGGTCTTTGCACCCCGCAAGCGTGCGAGATGCGGTCCGTACACCGCCCACTGAACTCCAACCGCCCAGAAGTGCAAGCGGACGCTGAGACCCACGGCACTTTGCCCTCAGCTGCCTTAAAGGGGGTGGTGGAGTGCCTCCCAGGCTTGATGGTTCTCGGAGCGCCACTGACACACGTCTACCTAGTGTTGGTGGCCATCTTGGAATCCTTTTAGCACGGTTTTGAGATATGTTTGTGTGTTTCTGGTCACTCGACAAGGTCCGGTTTAGGCACATAGCCAGAGCCCTGTTCAAGGGTAGATTAAGCGCTGTCATCCAGACAGCCGCCGTTGGGCAGGTAGATGAGATTGTGTGTTCCACTGAGACGCCATTTAGTCACCGTTTTGAAATAAAGAGCACTTCTCTTATACATTCACTTACATGTACCTGTAAATCACTTATGATGCTGTCAATCGAACATAGTTAATGCTGTGTGGAGAGCACTTCTAGTCTTGTGTGTTTTATCTAGTGGCATAAATTGCCAAGGGTGGCACTATTGAGCAGGGTACACACACCCCTATTATAAACGTAGCGTAAGTGAGTGTAGCACTCATTTCGATTTGTCGCCCGTCAGGAAATCAACATGTTTCAGCACTGTACACCTATGTGAGTCAGGTTCTTGCCTCCCATCCGCTGCAAATACTCTTGGCGTTGCTGGGGGCCTGCCACGTGTTTCCTTAGCTGTGCTCCCTTCCCAAGCCTGGTATAGTTGGCACGCACACTGTTTTCTTGTGGAAGAATCTCCATTTAGAGCCCCCTGCACCTAATCTGCGTTTTCTTTTTTGAGGAGCGGGCGATTGGTATATCTAGGTTAATGTATAGCCAGTGCTTCGGCAGTCTCCAAAAAGTGGGGCTGAGCCGGGGCCCCCTGGACCCGCCGCAACATTGGCGGGATGCATTATCCCGTCGCTGCGGCGACGGTAGATGCGCCTGCCATGAAGTCAGGCTAGCTGACAGAAGCGGCCGCCAACCACTGCTATGCTGTGCCTGGCTGCCACTTCCGTTAGTCATAGTAACCGTCTCTGGTGACCCCTCACGCGATGGGTCACCTGAGGCAGCTACTGTCCCTTTGTTTCCACAGGTCGCTGAGAAGTATTTAACCCTCAGCGAACATGGGGATTCGTTTTTCGAGGTTTACAAAAGATGGCTTGAAAAGTACACCATTCAAGCCATCTTTTATAAAGCTTTGCCGACGGACAATTTTGTCCGTAGTCAAAGCTTTATAAAAGATGGCTTGAATAGTGTACTTTCAAAGCCATCTTTTATAAACCCGAAATGTTTGACAAGATGGCCTGAAAACTAGGCAAACCGTAAATTATGCACACAAATATATATACATGTTATATATCTGTGTGCGTACCTTACTATGGTTTGTGTACTTTGCAAGCCGTCTTTTCTAAACATAGAAATATGTTACAAACCGGCACAGGCATGGCCAGAAACCAGCCCCCACTCCCCAGGGATGATTTGGGCCCCGCCTCAGGCCGAGGGGCCAATCCGAGCCTGTGCGTGACTGGATGAGAACATTACATGGCTGGGCTAAAAATGTTTGCGGGGTCCGCACTGATTCTTGCGAAGGATGACGTCAGCTCACAAGGAAGGAAACTGCACGAGCGCATGTATGGCTTTGTGAGATAATGGTCAAGCTTGCAAGGAACCTTCCAATCCTGGTGAGGATAGTTTCTTACACGCCTGTGTCATGGTGGTGCCGCAGTACACTGGCCACTGCTGCCCCCATCCACAGATACTCCCCACAGTAGCAAAGGCGGATGTGTGCACCATCCATGGCAGATGTGAAATTTATTCATTCCTAGCAAGGTAACATGCTAGCTGTGTCTTGGAATGAGACACCACATGCTTAACTGCTTCTTTAAACACATCATCCTCGTTATTGTTGTCCTCTGGGTCTGTAGTCGGTAAGTGGAACCCTTTGACAGCCTATCCACATAAAATAGAGCAAAATAAGGTTCTTTCTATAGTGAAGAGATGGAAAAATACAGACAAACCCATTACTGAATTACTGCCCATGCTTGTCAATCACTGTAGGAACATCCTATTCTATAGTGTGCACGCAGCGGAAGCACCACGCCTTAGCAAATGCCTTTTCCATGGCTTTGCACCATTGGTGGTATTGTTGACTCGAGACTGTCAATTCTTATCCTCTGTGTTGTAATTCCGCTGCCCCACTAATATCACTCACTGTGTGGTGTTGGCCCTTTAATGATATGCCATGACCACGTGCCTCAGAAGGGCGGCAGACTCCATGCAACGGCACTTCTGTCTCTCATTTTGTTGGGCCTGCAGGTCTACACCGTATGATCATGGTCCTGCTGCCCTGCTGATCTGGGTGCCCCCACATCAGCATGTGTAACCTGGGTGGCACCCAGCCACTGTCCCTCTGTGTACACAGAGCAGCTGCTAGTCCGGCAGCCCCGGCAACTGATGTCTTGATCTGTGACCACGGCTATCAGGGTGTTTCCTGCACCAGTAAAGGGTGCGGGGGACACCCAGCACACACTTGGGCTTGCCTGTCTGCAAGCCCACAATAAGACCAACTGAAGCGCATGCTGGGTGCTCCCAGCACCGATTGGGCTGGCCTGTTTGACCACAGGTCCAGCCCACAACACTGACCACTGTGCAGCACTGATCACAGTCAAGTGCCAGCGCTTCAGACACTGAGTGGTGGTCTGAAAGACACCTGGGTATTGATGCATCTCACACTGGATGCATACCAGGAGAAAAAAAACGGTCCCTCATGTGCCAACTTAGGTGGAGCAAATCCAGTATCATACTGAAATTCGCACATTTACATGTGCGTAAACACCTGCCTGCTGAACTAGTGAGCTGCGCCAGGCACAGTGGCTGCATGGCTGCTGCCCACAAAACAGGCCTGAGCCACCCAGCCTGTTGTGGCAGGGTTGCCAGTTACTACAGTGCCAGAGGCACCCATATCATGCAAGCTGAACAGAACTGTGTGCTACGAGCGCCCTGCATGTCTCCTTCCGGCTCATTGTTATACATAAAACTAGACACCTATCACACCAGTGCCAGTCTATCTCAGAATATTGTTGCTTGTTGTGCGACTAAGACTCACTGAATGCTATTTTATGAATAATGAACCTAAAGCACTGTTGAGATTACCCCCCTCTCTAGACATCAAATCATGTGAATCCCTCTTAGTTAAAATACCCATCACCAATTCCCAAACTTTTAATATTCATCTCGTATATATACCTCCTTGTCCCATTGGCAGCTTCAATAAAGATATCTCTACTATTCTGTCGGACAACCTAAAAAGTACTTCCCAAGTCCTACTGATGGGGGATCTCAACCTAGGATTTATTGATCCTAAAGACCAAGATGCAACTACTTTGGCTAACACCCTTTCAGAACTTGGCTTCACACAGAGAGTAGACCTATCAACACACAACAAGGGGAGAATACTCGATTGGGTGGCAGATTACAACTGCAATGCCTCAATGACTATCACACCCCAAGTCTGGACAGACCATCACCTCCTGTCATTCACGCTAACAAAAAAACCTACTACCGAACTGCCCATACCCTCCCCGCCCACATTAACTAGAAATAAAAAGAATATAACACTAGATAAACTTCTTCCCCGCATCCTACCCACTCTTAATTCCCTACCCGACAACATGGAACCTAATTCGTTAGTCAATGAATATAACAAAATCATGACCACAACGCTTGATGACATTGCCCCACTAAAACTGCGAAACAGCAAGCCCAAAAGACAAAAAACTCCTGGTTCACCCCACACTTGAAAAGCCTTACAAACAACAAGAGGAAATATGAAACTGTATGGAGACTACTTCCCTCTGCTGAAAATAAAACGGCCCTAATCAACATATCTTCTCAATACCAGAAAGATAGCCTCTTAGCGAAACAGGAATATTATAACATCAGAATTCAGCAAGCCAACTCCAGTATGAAGGAACTATTCACAATCCTAAAACAATCAGAGACCCCAATTCCAGTGCAAGATAACTGCGTCAAAGACAAAACATGGTGCTCCAATATTCAGCAGGCCTTAGTCAACTAAGTCTCTAATCTCCAGGACAAGATATCGCAAAAGAAACTCTCCCTAACTTCCTCAACGCTACCTAACAAAACTCCTATGCCCCCTCCCAAACAAATAACAAGCTTTAGCTTCTCTAAAATCTCTAATCTCGAGGCTGAGAAGGCTATACTCTCGCTCAAACCCTCGAATTGCCAGGGTGACCAATGCCCAGCACAACTAATGAAGGATAACACAAGAGATCTAGCACCTTTCATCTCAAAGCTTATCAATGCCTCCTTTTCATCAGGTACTATCCCAAACAACCTTAAAGAATCTTAGGTTCTCCCTCTTCTCAAGAAACAAACACTTGAACCTACTATACAGACTAATTATAGGCCGATCACGACAGTGCCATTCCTGTTAAAAATATCAGATAAGGTAGCTTACACCCAAATTCAGAAGTTCCTGGAACTGAATCAACTTCTAGGAGCCGCCAATCAGGTTTCCGGCCACAACATGGCACAAAAACAGCAGTAATTGATCTTAAAGCACAAATTGTCGAGCTTAGAGACAATGGAAAATCAGCTTTGCTACTCCTCGACCTCTGGGCTGCATTTGATCTGGTTGACCACAAGATTTTATGTAATCACTTGAACTCAGCAGCCCATTTCTCCAAGGGGGCCATCGTCTGGATACAATCCTTCCTCAGCAACAGGACTATGAGAGTCTTTTCTCCATCATCAGCAGCAGACCCTATCCCTATCACCTGTGGGGTGCCCAGGGATCATGTATCTCTCTGACTCTGTATAATATATTTACCAAGTCCATTTTTGATGATCTAGACCATCTTGGTATCACCTACACTAATTATGCAGATGATACCCAGATTCTCTTACCACTTAAGGGAGATTATAAGGATTTGGCCTTGGTGAACAGAATTTACAGCATCATTCAGACATGGATGGCCTCCCATGGTCTCTGGCTAAATTATGACAAAACTGAGCTCATTATCCTCGGCACTACCTCCCACCTCATAAGACTAGACCCTGAATATTCATCTTTCACCACTGACGGGAACCCTATTAAAGTTGCCAAAGAAGTAAAAACTTTAGGTTTTTACCTTGACTCTACCCTTACATTTACCAAACAGATGAACACCTTGGTTTCCTCCACTGCATATACATGCAGACATTAGAGCTGGTAAACACTTCCTATCTGCCAACAGCTGCATTATCTTGGCCAGAGCCCTCATCTTGTCCAAACTGGACTACTGTAACACCCTCTACATTGGTGCCAACAAACATTATTAAGAGAATACAGACACTCCAGAATAATGCCCTCAGAGCCGCATTAAGTATAGCAAGGAAAGAGCATATCTCTGAGACTAGAAGACAATACAACTGGCTATCCACCCACAACGAAATCCGACTGAAAACAGCATCTCTCACATATAAATGCCTAAACAATAGGGCACCATGCTACCTGACAGAGATATTTAATAGAAGATCTACAAGCAGGCCTACTAGAACAGCCAACACCAACTGTTTCCTTGTGCCAAGATAGAAACAATTTAAAATTGGGGGAAGTAGCTTCCAGGTCAAGGCAGCCCAGTTCTGGAACTCCTTACCACCCCAGCTTAGAGCGGACCAAACATTCACCAACTTCAGACTGAATCTCATTAATTGGTTCAAAGATAACGATAAGTAATACACTAGACACCAGTTCTCTCGCTTGTAAATAGTATTAATCTGCTTGTACATTTTGTTACTGCTTGCTCTGTGTGAACCATCACTATATGCTTCTATGTATCTACTCTAACCTATAATTTTGTATATTATGCCTGTATTTTCTGCTATGTATCTTTTTGTAACTAAGCTGAAAGCCTTCTTGTAATTGCTGCGCCCTGTTACCCGCAGGTCTGGTGCGTATTATAAATAATGAACAAACAAACTGAGTGTAGCTTACTGCAGAAAGTGTCAGATGCTACAACTTTAGCTTGTTGCCTACTACACAAATGGCAGTACATAATTTCTTACAGATCAAAGAGTGTCATTTTGGAGCCACAACCACAGAAACCACTAACTCTGCGGGCCTGGCTACTTCAATTGAGGAGACCCCAGTTGTACTTTGAGCTGTATTGCTTCTGATTGGAACAGAGAAGGTGCAGATCGAGGTCATGGGGCAAACGCTGGACCCCACTTTATCAGCACCAGTTCAGCTGCATGCTGCCTTCTGTAAAAGCACAACAGCAACAGCTGGATTTGCAAATCTTGAGGAAACTATAATGTAGTACACTCCGCATTTACAAGGTCAGATCGATGGGATTTTCATCCAACGAATCCACTACAACTAACTACGGACAGCGTTCTTCGGAGCCCATGTTTAACAGACGATTTCCATGTCTGCCATGTGGACAAACGCATGATGAATTCCATGAGTATGGCGAAATCAGCTTGGTGTATCAGTTGGTTTGCAAACATATACTGAAAAGTTGCTTTGAATGACATTTCCTGCTGTATACACATGTTTCCCTCAAACACTGCAGCGAAATGTGTTGTGCTTGAGTATTTATGAATCTCTAGATAACAAAACATCGTCATGCCCATATACCTGGCAAAGTGGCGTGTATTCTGCCATTCTGTTCCTATTGCACTTAATGAAGATACATGCAATGTATTGGATTGTGTATGTCACCACAATTATGACCAAAGCAAATACCTACTTCTAGCAACTCAATGGGGTTTGAGCACCAGAGCGCAAGTAACCCCCCCCCTCATATCTTTCCCCTCTTTCCACCCTTCACGAATCCTGCAATACACCACTACTGGCAGTGACTAAACGTTTTTCCTTGTGAACTCACTATCTCTCTCAGCCATAGCCAGTGGCGTTGCTAGGTGGCGCATAAGGTGGCTATAGCCCCTGATCTTTTGGTTGTAGACCCGGATAGACTCTCAGGAGCTACAACCAAAAGGCTAGCTAGCCCCCAGTCCCGTCAGTTCCAACATCAGCCTAGCCCCAGGTCTTTTCCAGACTTAGCAACACCCCTGGCCATATCCGTCACGTATTTCCATGTACCTGCGTCCTCACACCTATCTACCACCCCACCTTTCCTCAACTAATTTAGCAGTCTACTTGACTTCTAAGGTGTCCTCTCTACCCTCCTCTTTCACTTCCCTCAACTGATCTATTATCTCCCTTTTCAGTTCTTACAGATTCTGATACCGTTTGCCTTTCAAGCCCATCCTATCACGTCTCCTCTTGACCATCTACCTTCTTCCTTTAACATAATCTCAATTTATTTTCGGTCTAGCCTGTCTCCTCAACATCCCTCTCAACACCGGACGTTTCCCATTATTTTTTAAATACTCTGTGGTTATTCCTATACTTGACCTTGTAACCTCTGCAAGGCATAAATTAGTTTTCAAAAATTGATTAGCAGAATTTGCTGGTTAAAATGTTCCCGATTAGCAAACACCTATTTAATTAGCAATTTTGTACTAACATCTGTTATTTGTACCGAAGACATACAATGAGCAACAATACAGTATTTGTGTACCTCTGAGGATTGACCTTAGTGAGATGAGTGTCTGTAAAATGTACAGGTCAGCTGTATGAATGGAGACAAATAGATATGATAAAAAAAGGCCCTGTAAACAGTTGTAAGTGCAAAGCACTGTGCAGACGGTGCAGTCGGTGTTGCACAGGGCAGTAACTCATATTGTTTGCTTGACCCATCGTTTGCTGTGTAAGGAGAAGTTGAGAACTTTCATGAACCAGAATCAAAAATGTTAAAGAAAGTCATAGCCTGAGATTAAGTACGTAGTATGGTGTTGTGGCAGACAGGGTAATTGTCAGCTTCAGGTGGACAAGATGGCCGTTGCCGGTCACTGATATCCACTTCATTCAATATAGTGTTAAACACCACTATCGAGGAAGGGCAGGGCCGTTAACATCCCTCAAGCCTGAGCCAGGTCGGCCCAAGCGCAGCATTCCAGCCCTGCGCACCCATGGAAACAGTAATTATCGCTAATAGCATACAGTGCTGCCATCTGGGTGCTAGTACTTCTTTTGTTTCTTTTTAAAGGAAACCAGGCTTTACCGTAATTCATGCTTCCCTTAAAACGAAATTACACATATTTTAGCGATTAGAAATAACTTTTTCCAGGACTTGAAGAATAAACCAGGTGATGCGTAGCCTGGAGCTCATTGGTTGAGCACCAATTGCACAGAAGTACACAACCAGCAGGTCACAGAACTAAGTGTGCCATTAACAGCATTTGGACCCTGTGATCATGTATATTTTCAAAAGTTTTCACAAGTCAATATGATGCATCTTCCACAACAAAATTAAATATAGTTCACTCTGAGATTTAGAGACACTAGCCTAAACGTTACTGAAAAACCTGAAGATGTAGTATTTGACAGTAGCAACACTGTCAATACTTAACCTACATTTTTAGGAATGGAATTGCAGTACAGTTTTTTAAAAAAAACCACATACTGGTCTTTGCCAAACAGTATATACTTAGCTTAATACAAGTATCATCCTGATTACTTCTGGTTTGCGATTATTTGAAAAAATAAAAAAACCTTTCTTGCCTAGTACCCCCATGGCACATTTATGGGTGGAAAAGATGATTAGTGCTGCACACTCTCCATTAGCCCCTTTGAAATTGCAGTGAGAAGAGATGGAGGGTGGAGAGAGCCATGTTGGCAATAATGGAATGCAGGGTGAGCTGTGCTTTCATAAAACATTGTAATTTAAATAGCTATATGTGCTACACAAGTGTCAATTTAAATAGCAAACCTACAGAATTGCAAAGCAAATTGCTATGCAACACTGCATATTTTATGCCTTGCTCTGCCATATCTCCATTCTAACCTTTCTTTCAAAACTATTAGTGTGGGCTGTTCACTCTCAAGTCTCCTCTTTTCTTAACCTGCATTCACGCTTTACTCCCCGCCAGTCTGGTTTTTGACCATCCTTCCATTCGACAGACTGATTTTTTATTCATGAATTTAATGTTCTCCTTTCTGCCCGTCACTCCACACTTTCCTCTATTGTAATCCTTCTCGATTTGTCTGCAGCCTTTGACTTTGTGGACTACTCTCTTTTGTTCACACTTGCCTCACTCTGCCCTGAATCGATTTTGTTCCTCTCTTGTCTAACTTATTCTGTTTTCTGTGCTGGTCTCATCTCTTCTTCTCATCCCCATCTTTATGTTGTCACTCAAGCCTCAGTGCTTGCTCCTCAGGTATTCCCTCTTTACGCTATACCTTTCTAAGCTCTTATCTCATCTTAAGTTATCTTGCCATTTTTATGGCCATGACACTCAGATCTTTGCTGTTTTATTTTACTGATTCTCTTTATGCCACCATCTCTGCCTTTCAGCCATCCAACATTGGCAGTCTTCACGTCAACTCTACAAAGGCAGAGGTCTTAATCTTGCCTGCCACTAATCTTCCCAACTCCTCTACCCCCCCCCACCTAGCTCTTTACTTTCCTAATTCTTCACTTCAATTTTCCTTCTTGGTTTGCAATCTGGAGAGGCTTTTGATGCCTCTCTATCATTTTCCTGGCACATTTCAGGTATTGCTCCCACTTGCTGTTTCTTTGAGAATCGTTGTGATCATGCTTTATCCGTTGATCCCATTATACTCATTATTTCCTTCATCTTCTCACATCTAGGTTATTGCTTTGGTCTTTTCCTTGGTCTTTAGTTTGCACATATTGCCCCCTACACCCTTCACTCGCTTTACAACTCTGTCATTCATCTTTTCTTCTCTCCATCCCTGCTCCTCTATTACCTCTTCTCTGCTTTCTATCTCTTTTCTATCCTTTGATATTGCTCCATTTCCTCTCAATTGAATATAATCTACCTCTGATGAACCAGCAATGAGACTCACTTCTCCAAGAACTCAACATCACCCTCACATCCAACATCAACCGCCATGCCCCAGTGAAACTACGCACCCTCAAGCCTTACGCTTCCAACGCCCTGTTACACTCAAGAACTCAACCTCAAAAAATCATCTGAAAACAAGAAAAGACTTGGCAACAATCCTGTAGCGCATCCGACGTCGCCCTGCTTAAGGAACTCTGTGCTACATGCAGACAACTGATCACGACTGCAAAGGCCAGCTACTACAAAGACACCATAGCAATGGCCAACAATGAAAGCAGAGCCCTCTTCAAAGCCATCAAACACTGCATCAACCCACTCATACGGTTCCATGTGTTAATATCCCCTCAAGAATATCGCCATATTTTTGCGGCGATATTGACCCATGGACCCTGCGGGGTGACACCCCGGCAACCTCCTCATTATTTTAAAATGCACGGGGAACATCCCCACAACCTCCGCTCCCACAAATTATCCCCACCAAAAATACTGCCTATGTAGAGACAAACTGCCATATGTACGGCAATATTTTTGGGGGGATATTTTGTAGGGGTACCACTCATAATGAACTCCATTGGAAAATCCACTGCCATCAACTCTTTCTTCATCAACAAGATCAGCATGATCCGCTAACAGACACTAGCTCTATAAATGACAGCACACTACAAATCCCACCTCGCAAAAACTACCTGGACAGCTTTCAAGACCCTATGACATACCTCACAGCAACCTCAGCATTGATCAAGGCCACATTGTACAGAAACACCAAACTCCCTGCCTCCCTACTGAAGACCCTTCTGACTGAAGCCCTCCTCCCTTAACCTGACAATCATCAACAGCTACCTAACTCAAGGTACCTTACCCTTGAACATCAAGACTGGACAAATCCTTCCACATCTCAAGGAACCAACATTGAAACTAGACAAACTCAGCAACTACTGCCCCATCACCCATCTTCTCTTCCTAGGTAAAATCCTTGCACAAGCAGTAGCCACCCAAGACCAACACATTGAAGCCAACAACCTCCTTTTGTCCTACCAATCTGGCTTCAGACCCAGATGTAGCACTAACACGGCTACCATCAAGGTGATTAACGATGCCCTTAAAATCCTTGATGATGGCCATCCTTGACTGATGGTTCTCCTTGACCGCTTAGCAGCATTCAACACAGTAGATCATCAAGCACTCACCATCAATCGGCATCGCTACATGGGTATCAGCAAAATCGTTGTCGGCTGGTTCAAATCCTAGCTTGCTAATCGCCACGACATTGTACAAATGGATTCCCCCAGATTAACTCTACCATCACACGTGCAGTGTTGCAAGGATCCATCCTCTCCCCAGTGATCTTCGGTTTTCACATGGAACCACTTGGATCCCTCCACGCTTCACAAAACTTCCATATCCATCAATACGCAGATGACGAGCAGATCTACCTCAAAATAGTCTGCATCAAACAACCACAAACTCGAGGACTGCCTCTCTTTGATCCAGTCTTGGATGTATAATGCCTAACTGAAGCTCAACTACCCTAGACTGAATTCCAACTGCTACCCAACAACACTGGCTCTCTGCTATGCACATGAAGGGCTTCACATCCCACCTGGCATCCAAAAAGGCCCATGCCTACACATCATGAGCTGGAGGCAGCACAGAGTGGCGGGAGGGTAAAGCGCCAAATTTGTGAAAGTGCTCCACTCAGCCCTGCACCAAGTTTTTCGGTTTTGACATCGACAGAAACATCTCCTTCAAACAGCCGATAGCAAGGAGGACACAAACAGCTTGGTTCCAACTTTCTCTCATGTGGAAAATCAAGCCCTTCATCCCAGAAAACAATTTCACTGTCCAAGCCTTAGTACTCTCCCACCAAGCCGGTGGCAATGCCCTTTTGGGAAGCCTTCCAGCAACTACTCTGGCACCCATGAGATGTGTCCTGCATGCTGCAGCCCAACTCATTCAAATTCGACCACATCAGCCTATCGAATTGCACTGGCTCGTGCTGCAGGTCAGTTATTTTCAAATCATGCTGCATCATCTACAAGATCTACAAGATCTTTTAATAACAGAAACTTGGATACAATAGGACAACCCTGGTATCCTCTCTAACATAACCCCTAACAGCTATAAATGTGTCCAAATCACACCGTATAAAAAAACCACAGGCGAGGTTTACCTCTGATTCTTAAATCAAACTGGGATGTAGTTTGTACCACTTCTCAGATACTTTCCACATCAGAACTATTGACCTTTCAGGTAAAAATTAACACTACAGAAACAAAATACTTTTTGGCTCTTATATAGCCCACCAGGCAAAACTCAGGTTTCATTGATAACATAGCGGGAGCCCTCACTGAAGCGGTTTTGTACAATGATAAATTAGTCCTTCTTGACAATTTTAACATATGGACTGCATCGAAAATGAATACGTTATCTTTACTTCTCACTGATTCATTGCACAACATGGGCCTTATATACCCTGGGTCTCTCAGCCCACTCACATAGCTAATCATACTATAGATCAAATCTTTGCCTGGACACAGGACCTCCAATCCGAAGACCCAATTACATTTTCCTGGACAGAGGGCATGCCATTTACTACTCCTTATATGCCTAAAGCCAAGGGCTTGGCATCATATTACTAAAGGCTCATTTTCACAACTTCTGAGACACACACCCTCCATGACCTCTGTTCATGATCACAACAAATCCTAATGAGCCACTGAAACGTTAGATGCCATTATGGGTGAGATCAATGAATCATCACCATTACAGAGGCATAAACAGAGACACTCAAAGAAATTCAAGAAATGGTTTACACATGAACTGAATTTGATTAAGCAGAAGATAAGACATTTAGAGAAAAAATGGCATTGCACCAATTCTAAAGATTTGTTAAGAAACCTCAAACAACCACCGATATATAAAAAGGAAATATTGATAAACTCTTCTATGGGAACAAAATCGACACTGCACTAAACACCCCTAAGAACTTATCCTCAGTGGTAAAAGAATTCTGTGACAAAATGAACTTCAGCTTACCAATCCCCACACAGGAACTTGTACAAGAGTTAGCTTCACTTTGTTTCTAACAAAATTGACTCAATTAGAAGTGATCTTAACATTCATCAGACCCTGGCTTTTGGCGAGAACTCTGTCCTAATAAGTACAGCAGCAGCCCCTCATCCTCATGGTATAGTTGTAATAAAGATCAGGTAATTCTAAAATATTGATCATTTAATCTTTATTACAGCTATACCATATATTTAATTCAAGTAACTATGACAGTAGATAATGAAACACCAAACTGGATCGCCTCATGAGGATCACGGGTGAGCATATCTGAATAATAATCTCACAGTGGCAATAGAATAATTATTTATAACAGGAATACTAATTAGACCATTTTACCCTCACATTAGAGAAAACAAAATTACTATATAATCTCAGTTGACATACTGGAAACAAGAAATTAGGGTGAGTGATTCAATGATAATATATCACAACCCGGTGAGAGAATACTAGTAATGGATATTGGACTAATGGGGATTGTTATTTCACATATTAATGCACCTATAAATCAATAGTGCGCATGCCAGCACGTAATTGGAATAAACTTTGTGTCTTTGACTCACGTGGTTAGTTTTAATTGCACAGCTTCTCTCAAGTCTGAGAACGATTACAAACAAGTACAAATTGTCACCAAAAGGGACAATTGAAGGAAATGAGTCCACATCATTAATTTAACTATATCACATACTTGGTGACGGTATCCAATGACATCAGATTAAGATATAAGAATGTTGGCAAAAACATTTGACCAATTGTGTTTTTGTTTTTTGCTCACTTTTTTTTATTTGACCTTGTTCTTTTTCTTTCCTTAACTCCCCAGAATACAATATTGTATAATTTTTCTTCTGCATACTTGTGCTTGATATATTATTTCTGCTTTTACTTAACTGAAAATCTCCTGGTTTGAACTGTAGTATTTATGTTGATTTATTTGGGTTTTTCAAAAATGTGTATAATTTGACTGCCTACATATGGTTGTAAATATGATTTAGAAACCAGAGAATTTGTTAATCTGTGAAAAGCGCATGTACAAGCCTTGAAAACCCACCTAGGGTCGAAACACGTGTCGGCTGGGCGTATTTGAAATTATAACTCCTACATGAAAGGAGAAAAATAAATCAGTGATTGTTTTCAATATTTAATATTGTATTTCGTTCTTGTAAAACAGAAGAATATAACCAATTAGACTATCTTGGGACAAGCACAATTTCCCTGGTATACAACATGTTTTGCAACATTGGATCCCACTGACCCAAACAACTTCCACCCCATTTCCTTTTTACGCAAACCAAAATAAAATGTAGAAATCAGATCCAGGACTTTGTAAAACACTCAAATAATCTGGATAGAGCCCAAATGGGCTTTAGACTACCTTTATGGGAGCGGCCAGGCAGCACCAGATCAAGACGTGCCTGCAGTAGGCTTCATCGTAAGGCATCTGAAACCCCCTAAATGTAGCATTAATCTATGATTTGACCCTCCCTGTTGTGCAGTGAAGCCCCTCTGGTTTGGGGGTTCATGCTGGGAGCTGATTAGAGGTCTGGTACGGGCTGTTCAACAGGTGGCCCGCCGGATCGCTGTGGTGGCTCACAAACATGGCGGCGCCTGAGCGACGCTGAAGGTATGAGAGGTGGCTGGCGTGGACTCTGCAGGTTGCTGCAGTGACTACCGGAGCTGCTCTTTTGGCAGTTGGCCCCGTGGCCGAGAGCGGATCTGGCACCGGCAGGTCTTCAGCGGAGCACCCATCATCCCAGCATTATCCAGAGGCGGCTGTGACCCGGAGCTCTGAGGGGCCGGGAGACCTGTCGTCAGAGATGGGCATCAGCAAAGGTAATGGGGGCGCTCTCTGGAATGTCAGAGAAGACTGCCACCCTGCGCAGACCCGGCCTTTGGGCTCCCCCCATTCCCCAGAGCTCGCCAGATGAAGACCCACTCCAGCAAAGTGTACTAGCGCTTACCGGGGATGTCTAGATTTGGGGAGTGGGTCAATCTGCATCGAGGCGGAGAGCGGGTGCGGCAGCTGGACCAAAAAGACCCAGGTCAACACATCATGAGCCGGTGGAGGCCCGGAGTGGCAGGAGGGGGAAGCAGTGAATGTGTGAAAGTGCTCCACTCAGCCCAGCAGCCTAGTAAAATAATGCAATTGGTGAACGCCGCACATCCAGCACAGAGGGAGCGGTGCCTCTGTGGATAAGAGGCATACCTACTCCACAGACGCCCATTGACGGGACTCCAAGGTCTCTGCATGCTGCATAGGTGCTGGGATAACGATTACATGGTAGTGTTGTCCCGGACTGCATGAAAACCGCCTCACTGTGCCACCAGTCCCGAGTCAGGAGACCGTTGTCAGGGCCTGCGACTTCTTGCCACTAACTAGAAACAGAACTCTCAACCCCAAGGAACATGCTGTCAGTGAAGCCATGTAGAGTGATACCTCTCCTGCTACATTTGATACTGGGAACGTTTGGGGACACACCGGGCCCTCAACGGTGGTCAGGAGCTTTGGCTGTAACCCAGTTAAATGAGATCATTACCCCCGCAGAATACAGACCAGGGGATGCCCTGGTAGGCCTACATGGTGAGGCCATACGTGTTGTGTTGCTAGAGACATCGCGCCTGGATATATCTGGGAGGTAATCACTGGGAAGGAGCCAAGAACATTGCAGCTTAAAGCACCATCCTGTTACTGTAACAAAGGCTCCAGCGAACACCAAAACTGAAAGGGGTGAAATCAAAGCAATGCTGGGCATGCTAGACAAGGAGAAAACTGCTTGGGAGGTCCACGCAGAGGTTTCTTCTCCTAGCCCATTGTTCACGAAGGAAGATAAGTTGGACATGCTCGCCCTTTTTGAAATGAGATCTCACAAGGGAGATTAAAGATACAAAGGACACGCTGGTCAAAACACGGTCGAAGAGCTCAATTCGCATCTACTGGGGCTCGAGTCACAGCTAAACAAGTTAGAGAACACTCTGTGAGCAGGCACATGACCATGCAGAGATATTGAATAAAGTGGTGGGCATAGGGGAGCAGTTCGACTTGATCTGGGCGAAACAGGAGGATTTAGAAAACAGGTCAAGACAAAATGTCTGCATACATGGAATACCTCAGCAGATACTAGATCAAGACTTGACTGAATACGTCCACGACTATTCAGATCCCTGCTGGACCTCCCGGAGACTGCAGTGCTGGAGATTAACAGAGCATACTGCGTTTACTCCTCCATGCAACAACGGCTCAACCTGATCTTGCATGTGCTCTAGAGGGTTCACTAATTCCAGCTCAAAGAGGAAATTATGAGAGCTGCCAGAGGGAATGTGCTGGTGGAGTTTAGTGGGGAGAAGGTCTTGTTGTTCCAATATCTTTCCCCTTAGACTCTCGCAAATAGCCTACTCCATAACATTAAATATCGATGGGGCTGCCCCTACAAGCTCCTATTTGAATTCCAGAATCAGAGATATGCAATCAACTCGGAGGAGGAAGAAGCGGACTTGATGGGCACTACCCCGAGTCCAGGCCAAGAGGAGGCAGTGTAACGCTCACCTGACTCCCATGGGGGCGCTGGCCTGGTTCGCACTGCTGTGACCTTGTCTAAGGTGATGCGCAGGGTTCGGAAGACGGACTGGACCGGGCCCCAGATCTGGCTTGTCTGACTCACAGAAGTATCCTTCTGTAGGTGAGAATAGGGGGTTAACGGACTGCGGGGTAATGCAATCGGCCTCCCACTTACCCCTCTCACCCTCCTCAAAACCCTTCTGTGCTTCCCCGTAGCGTCTCACCTTAGGGTCTGGAAGGACGAGCTCTTCATCCTGCTTCTGATGCAGGGGCACGTTAGTATCCAGTTACGTCACTGGATTTTCAGATGGGTGAGAACCAAACTTGCTTGGCTTCCAGGTAAGTTTTTTTCTATAAGTGGTTCCCCTCGTGCCCATGCATTAATGTTCTAATGCTGGTGTCTTTTTCCCCATAGGGGCCGGGGTACGGAATGCCGGGGAACAGGCACCGACCCGAGGTGAGCGGTGAAATCCTTGTGGAAATCAGGTAAGTCTTTAATGAGTGTTTTGGTAATGTCTTTTCATTCACTCATTAACGCTGATGTCTTTTCCCCTTAGGGGCCGGGGTCCGAAAATGCCTGGATGCGGCGCGGACCCGAAATGAAAAGGGAACGACCCAACAGGGAAGTCTTGACATGGAGTTTTAGCTTCCCTTTTCCCTTCTTTCTCTCACCTTTGTTCTTGTCTTTTTCTCCCTAGGCGCGGGGGCGCGACTGCGAATCTGGATGGTCGCTGCTGAACATGGAGGCGCCCTGTAAAGGTGAGTAGAATGCGGCGCTGCAGCGATCGATGCGATGTGCTTTTAAAAATAAATGTCTTCGTTTTCAGGATTGTCGGCGAAATGTCTCTGGGATGAAGATTTAGCAGGTGAGGCCTTTTCCTTCTTCTATTCTCTTGTTCCCTTCCTTTGCAGGTGATTCAGGATGCTGGCAGGTGTGGCAGAAATCAAGATGCAGGAGCAGACACGGTGAGCGTCCAGCTGCTAGATGCAGAACAACGCGAAGCACGTGTGGCTTATCGGGTGTGGTTTAAATAGCCTTGGAAGAAGTTCCTAGAATGTGTCCTTCCTCCAATCAGGTATGTATCCTTCCCCGACCACGCCCGGGTGGTAAATGAGTCCCACAGGTAAAGTAGTTCCTTTCAGGCCTCAAGGAGGCCGGGGTTCTGCAGCATGGTCTGCATCAGGTAAGTGCACCCAAACAATGTCATAATGAGCCTGGCGCCTACGGCGCCAGGAATGATGTTTTCTATGAGCCTGGCGCGATAGGCGCCAGGACGCTGTCCAAAGGGCCCCTATAAGGGGTTGCTGGGACCATCCCCGGGGACTTGATGTCCGCTTTCGGGGACGCAGGGCCTGAGCCGGCTCCCCGGGAGCGGGCATCGTGACATGCAGAGAGAGGGACTGGACCCGGTCTAGACCGGAGAAGCAGCTCCAGGAGGGCCAGAAGGAAGAGGAACTCTGCAAGAACTTCACCTGATGCCCCATGGGTGCCCCCAAGGGGACCCTGAACTTTAGCTTTCTGAAGGCCATAAATCCCATAGGTTGAGCTAACTCCCAGAATCTCATAGCGTTTAAGCGGGGAGGAGGGAGCTGGTTTTAACTCATTTTTCAGTCGTCCAGTTGATGCAAACAGTTTGTTCTTATGCCTAGTTACACAGCTGGCGGAAGGCCGGAAGGGAGAAAAGATGTCACGAGGGAATTACGCCCGTATCAAAGATGATACAAATGGGTGATATATTGTTGTTTATGATTTGCTGCAATTTGCATAGCAACCAGTGGGTTATAATTTGTGTATTCTTACTCATGTTTGTCACATGAGGAATTTGTGCAATAAATGGCGACCCAACCTTTTGTATGTTAACATTCTCAATTGCAGCACTGGCTTACAGGATAGGGCAGTGGCCTATGTTGGAGCTCGATGGCGTCCCCTAACATTACTTGTGTGACCCTGAATGTGAGGGGACTTAATCCGCCAGTAATGCATAGAGCACTTTTCCATAGACTCTCCTCTCTAGACGTCGACCTGGTCGTCCTACAGGAGAGACACTTTCTGGACAGTGATGAACAAAACGACTATGTATTAGGCTGTACCCGAAGGCGTATTTCGCCACCAGTGGGTTTATAAAACAGGGGGGGGGGTCGCAATTGCGTTCCGAAGAGGCTTGCGAATGAGGATTCCGAGTTAGTTGAGGGACAAGGAGGGGAGATTTCTGATACTTAATACCCTGCTGAACGACCGCAAGGTCACATTAGCCATTTTATATGGCCCGAATGAAAAGCAGGAGGAGTTCCTAGCAGGGTTCTCGATCACTTGAGCAGAATCAGCAATGGGGGATATTATCCTAGGGGGGGGGGGGGGACTTTAACTGTGTGGTGTATCCGGATATGGACAAAACATTTCCTACCACCCCTAATGATGAACAAAATGTTTACGCCATGACAGCACTGTTGCATGAGCACTCACTGATAAAGACATGGCATTTTTTCCATCCTGACAAAAAGGACTATACCTTTTATTCAGCTGTACACAAACGCTTCTCTAGGCTACACATGTTTTTGGTTTCCAACACTCTTATTCTGCCAATTAAAGGGATACAGATTTTACCAAAGGAGCTGTCTAACCATTCTCCCCTTAAATGAGCAATATACTGGCTTCAAACCACCCCACAACACAGACCCTCATAGAAGTTTAATGATTCCATACTGACTGACTGACTTCTCCCAGAGGGCCCACACTAAGGAAGTCAAAGAACTACTTCCGAGATAACAATAGCAGGGATCTGGATTCTCGAATAGTGTGGGATGCAGGGAAAGTGGTGTTTCTTGGCGTCATTATCGAACCATCAGTAACCTGGGGAAAAGCGCTTAAACATTAGCAAAGGATGCTGGAGAGCATGGTCCAAGATAAAAAAAAGGAACATTTGGCAAAAGGCAGTAGGAGGTCTCTACATGATCTTAGAGTATCTCGGCAGGCATTGGAGACACACTTGACAAGGAAGGCGGCCAATCGATACTCAAGACAAAACAATATTTTTACTCTAAAGGGAACAAAGCAAATAAGTTGCTGGTGGCCAAATTAAAGAAAATGGCCACTGCCAATTATATAGGGGCATTACGAGACACTGAGGGCAGGAGAATCACCTCAGAGGAAGGGAAACTATGGGTGTTGGAGGAATTCTTTCTAGGAGTTTCGGCCCCACTCCAGGGCAACCCAGCACATATTCATGATTTCATCTAACGGGCACAAAACACCCCCCCCCGCCCCTGAAGAGCTTAGAAAATGGTTGAGAACACCACAGGAAGTCGCCCACGCAATTTGATCCCTTCCAACAGGTAAAGCCCCTCGCTCGGATGGATTTACAAACACATTTTACAAAACATGTGGTGACACTAACACCACACCTTACTAAACACTTCAATTCTTTCTCCAAATCGGGGAGAGTATCAGATTCTATGGAGGACTCAGCCACAACTTTATTGTTGAAGCCTAGAAAGAATCCAGAGCACTGCATATCATATCGTCCTATAGCCCTTCGAAATACAGATGCCAAATTCTATAGCAAATTTCTAGCTACCCTGTTAGGGAAGGTCCTCCCAAAGATAGTTAATAGCGACCAAACCGGCTTTATTAAAAATAGAAGTGCCCACAACAACATTTGCAAGGTGGTGGATCTAATCACCCTAACCCCCCGAATTGAAGGTGGCCTCTCCCTTTTATCCTTAGATGCACATAGAGCATTCAATAGCATTTCTTGGAAATACCTACAGGCTCTATTACCAGCGTACAGATTTAGCCCATCATTCACCAAAGGAATTATGGCAAATTTTCAAATCCCAACGACCAGATCAAGGTCAATGCCCTAAACTCCCCACTGATTCCATTGGGTAGAGGTACGAGGCAAGGCTTCCCCCCCCTCCTCCTCAGTCTTCGCTCTAGCCATGGAACACTTGGCACAGATGGTACGATCTCACCCTCACATATTTGGCCCAACATAAAGGGGTTACACATAATAAAGCATTATATGCTAATGACATTGTGTGCTTTCTTCAAGATCCCATGAGATCCCTTCCGACTCTCCTGGAGGAATTCGCTCTTATTTTTGGCTTTTGCATTGACCAATTAAATCAGCGGGACTGACGATTTCTTAGCCACCTGAGGTTTGAGGTCTTCTGCTATCAACCTTTCCTTTCACATGGGCAGATCGGGAAATTACGTATCTAGGGCTCTATATCACTAATAACTATAAGACTCTCCTTGGGGCTAATATTCCTGTACTGTAAAAAAGCCAAGGAGGCGCTTCAGCATTGGGAGACGCAGGAGATCTCATGGTTGGGCCGGGTCTGCTCGGTTAAAATGACTTTGCTCCCGAAGCTCCTGTACACCTTCCAAGCTTTGACAATCATCCCCGAGCAAGATTTACTTGAACAGCAGAAAGCAATTGGGCGTTTCACCTGGTAGGGTAAACCATACTGAGGATTTCCAGCAAAATATTCCTGCGATCAAGACACTTGGGAGGGATAGGGGTCCCATCGATTCAGTGCTACATTTGGGCCTCACAGATCACCTCATTATTAGACTGGGCATCAGAACAGCGACACCCAAAATGGAAAGCGATGGAACAGGCTGATATACCTTTTCCCTTAGCTCATCCCCCATTACCCCTAAATCTGTGAGATCTACCGTGCATAATTGGGATAAAGCCCACTCTCAGCTGGGATTGCAAGTAGGATTAGGCCCTCTCTACCCAATACTTCATAACCCAGAGTTTGCCCCGAGCCTTGAGAAAAGGGTGTTCAAAAGAAGGGAAACTTCTGAGCCCCTTCAATTAAGAGATCTATATAGTGATCGGGTTGTACTTACATTTACAGAATGTAAAGAAAAGTTTCAAATACCTATGAAAGAGCAATTATGGTATGCTCAATTGCAGCATTGGATATCAAACAGCCAGGTCAAACAGGTGGGATGCCACCCACGAAAAGGGATCGAACTTAGGGTGTTGTGGGGCCAGGAAATGCAGAAAATATCCACCTGTTACTGATTTCCAGAGAAGGCCTCCCCAGAAGACAGAACCTTTACGATGGTAAAAGGAACTGGGGATTGCAATCTCGGAGGTATCGTGGCAAAACATCTGATCTCATACCCGCAAGGGCTCCCGCTGTACACTTATCAGAGAAGGAGCTATAAAAGTATGCTATAAGGTTACACGCGATTAACTCAGATCACTCCAATCACTGTTGGCAATTAGGAGATTTCGCTCACATGTGGTGGCACCGTCCCATTATCCATATTGGCAGAAGATCCGCTCTAAGATAAAAGACATCACGGGTATCTTACTCCCTATGTGTCCATTGGTTTTATTGTTTGGGGATGTTCTGATGATGACACTTATCCATTGTCGGGGGCACGTGCAGACTTGATTTCGAATGTATTACTAGCGGCAAGGATAAACCGTGCACATTTTTGTAAAGCCCCAGAGGGTCCCTGTATTTCATAATGGTGGGCAGAAATATGGGTGATTATAGCCATGGGAAAAACCTACTGCTCACCCATCAGACCACATGGTGAAATTCTCCGGTTCCTGGGCCCCCTTTCTAGATTTCGCTCAGGAGAGAGAACAAATGTTTTTCTGCCCGCAAATGCTGAAATATCTGTTTTAAGGCAGCCAATCTGACTGTTCACCTGACTGAGAAGGAATCCAGGACTTTTGCCTTGTAATTGGGAATGTAAATGTTGACTTGACATGACTGTGAACTTACTTTGACCTTTTAAACGAAAATTTAGATGTTCCTTTACTATGTTGGCGATGTTGGGATAATGTTACCCATTACGTGCATCGAGTTCTCAATACAAATTAGATGAGAAAAAAAACAGATTTATGGTACTGAGAAAACAGACACATTCTGCAGTTCCTCTCTTCCCCCCAATCGGGTAACTGTCAAATTCTTTCATCTCCTCCCGTTTAGATTACGGAAATGGCAGTGTGCTAGATGTGTGTTTTTGTGTCAGAGATGGCAGCAGTCTGTGCAATTTGGCGTGGTGAACTCTGGCAGTCATTTTCCCCTTCTATCACACAAGGAGGAGCTGAACTTAAAAACACGTAGCACCAGCGCGGAGCGTGCACGTTTTGCGAGCTGTGTGTTTTGTGTTTTTGGTGTTTTGTGACACTTATCAGCGCACAGCAAAGGGCTCAGAAAACTGCTGGGGTTTGCCTCTCTTTCTTGCAACCTGTTGGGTCATTAGCGAAGGAGTGAGTGAGAGCATTAATTGACTGCCTACAAGCATGTCTTTTCTGAGAAGTCTAGCTAAATATTTCAACACAACCATTGCAGAACATATCTCTCCCCACAAATTAATAGGGGCCCAGGATTCGGTAAATCAGGACAAACGTAGTTGTGAAGTATTTCTCATGGGAAACCAAAATTCAGATGTAGCATTCCAAAATCTCTGGATCTAAATGGGGAAATTGAGAACATTATGGATGGCCAGATGAATGGAACTAAGCAAAATGAGGCCCAAAATACCTCCAACTTGAACTCCACTATTTATTCATACTAGGCTGAAAATGACTATTACCGACACGTCAGTAACATACGTGTCTACTCCTCGACAAAACATACCTGTTAGCCAAGTGAACAATGAGCCTAATCCTATAGTAGTCTCGGCCCGGCAGGCGGAAAAGGCACTATATGTTTTGAAATATGTTCTTCCATAGTGTGTTACTTTGTACGAAAGCATAAAAAAGAGCTTCCAATCCATAAAATTGCTTGACTCCATGCAAAAAAGATTGGAAACAGCAATAAAAGAGGCAGATCTTAAAGCACATTTCTTGCTTAGCTTCTGTTCCCAAAATATTGGGCAACCCGAACACTCCAGTGGGCAGACAGATCTTTTTTTGGCTATAAAAGTGCTACAGACTTCTGCCATCTTTATTCGAGAAGATAGGGATCATAATGTTGAGGCTGCTAAGCACCCGATCATTGAAAGAGTTGGCCCATTGGATGCTGGACTGCAGGCTATCGGAAAATAGGGGAAGTCGCTCCACAAGAAAGTAAGATGTAAGCGAAATAACGTGGAGCCCCAGATGAGTAAAAACGTAAAAAATGGCAATAATGCAACTGACCCTGATTCATGGAATTAATTACGCGTAAAACGCAGATTTGCGTGCCATTCTGCCCGAAAATCCCCATACCTCACAGGGATTTTTGGGCACAATGGCGTGCAAATCTACGTTTTACGCGCAGATAAGTCTAGGAATCAGGCTGAAAAAGTCTTCATGAAAGTTTCTTTCTCTGTAATCTAAGTGAAGCATTTGCCAAAACGAATGTACCACAGCTAAAAACTACACTAGCGACGGAAAAACCAGTCCTGAAAACCATTGTTGGTAGTTTTTCGGAAAGCCAAGGACCTAATTGACCCAATTTCAATGAACTTGTCACATCAAGATCCGAGACACAATAAGGCTTCCTTAATGGGAAAAAGAATGATACCTGAGACTGAGGCTTGCTCTAAAACATCCCTTACTCACTGAAGATCACGTCAATGGGAAAAAAATTGGGTTTTAGTGCAAACCGACACTATGGACCTAACTGATCCTGCTCGTCGGGAAGAGTGTGAAGTGATGCTTTGGATCCGGTGAGGGAAATCCCCTGGCTGCATCAGAGGCGCTTCAAATCCCAACACAGGAGAAGAGCAGGATTTATATCACCATACCAGGAGCCAGTAATAAATTAACAGTGCATGGGGGAGTCCTTGGTACCTTCTGCTTCGCTCGTAGCACCTAACAAAGATAAATCGGGTGACAGTTGAAACTGATATGAGCGATTTAACTGCCATGTATTCTTCAGAATTGCAGCATATGGGGCCTCAGCTATTCCACAAGGAGTCGTGCAAGGATATGGCACATGGGCCCGGGATGTCGGGAACTACAAAAGGCACCCACCAAGTGGATCACCTCTTTTCAGACACAAGGCAATAATGTATAGGGTCCCTTCTGAGGCTGATTTATTAAGTAATGAGGAAAAGATGAGATATCTAATAGCCTCTAAAATAACATGACCTCAACATTTTAATCATGAAAAATGGCCTTAACAATTGACAATTAACCTGTATTGAAGGATGACCAAGGACTCAAATCAGAGGGTCTGCATCAACACAGGACACAGTCATCTTATGCCATGGCAACGCAACCAATCCTGGAAAAGGGAATTGAAGGGGCTGCTTATTTTAATTTCTCCAAATTGTATGCTTTTTCTAAACCGTTAGCTCATGGTTGTTGTGATCTTGAAGGGCGGACAGCTCCAATAAATTTTAGTATTTTAAAGGGTGAATGTGGGAGTGTTAAGCCAGGTGACACTTGGGACACCATTAAGGAACAGTTTAATGTGGTGGACTGCGCCGAAAAACAGGAGGATAGTAAAAAACATCTTTATAGAGCAATCGCATATTGATATATATTAAATAATTTATGACATTTATAACGCGCCTATACACAAGTGTTTCAAGGCGCAACAAGGCAAGGTAGGGTGGACAGAGGGAAGACAGACAATGATCCTACTAGGCCAGGTGTCAGTCACATCGCGCAAGTGCATGGGAAGGGGGAAAGTGCAGGGGGGGAGGGGACAGTGCAGTACATGGGATAATAGAATAAATAACAATAGTAAAGTACGGACAGCAAGTAGCAAGTGCAGGCATCAGGTGTCAAGTGCTGGTAGTGGGACTGCAGGGATACAGAAAACAGTCCAAGTGCGGGGGTTGCCAGGAGGGCAGTGCAGGTGTGCAACTGGCAGAGGACGGGACTTGGGCCCGAGATCAGAAGGTGGCCAGGTAAACCAGTGCAGTTTCGGTATCACCCAGGAAATCAGCAGGGGAGAGGAGGAGAAAAAGCAGAAGCAAAGAGAAAGGTTTTGAGGTGCTTTGGGAAAGGAGATGGTTCTCCTCAAGTTTCAGGGGGGCAAGGAGGCTGTCCCAGAAGGAGGCCCCAGCCGAAGAAAGTGATCTACCACCAACTCGTTGCTTGGAGAAGCGAATGACCCTGAGGGAGTTGGAGGCGGATGAGCAAAGAGCTCGAGAATGAAGATATTTAGGAAGAGAGAGTTGAAGGTATTGAGGCCCCAGTCCCCAGAAGGCCTTGTGGATAACAGAGGGTTTTTATCTTAGTCCTCACAGCCACTGGGAGTCAGTGCAGAGATATCAGTCCTGGAGAGATACGATCCCTGGGCTTGAGGCCAAGGACAAGTCTCGCAGTCCGGTTCTGGATGAGTCGAAGAGGGCGGAGAGTAGAAGCAGGCATATTTAGAAAGAGGCTGTTGCAATAGTCCAACCTAGAGAGAACCAGAGCTCTGGAGACAGTGAGCTTCTGGGATAAAGAGGACAGGAAGAATACCTCTGAGGAGGTGCAGCTGGTTGTATGACTTCTTAGAGACATCAGATATGTGAGGCGAGAAGGAGAGTGTGGAGTTGAAGATGACCCAGAGGTTTTTAGCCTCACAGGTGGGAGCAGGGAGAGTGCCAAGAGTAGCCGGTCAGAGAGTGACAGGAAAGGATGGTGTGGGTGTACCAATGAGGAGAATCTCAGTCTTACTGGCATTAAGGCAGAGATCATTGGCGGCACACCACTCCTGGATGGCGGAAAGACAGATGAGGGAGGGGGAAGAGGTGGCTGAGGGTAGCCTGAAAATGAGCCGAGTCATCTGCATAGCACTGGAAGTTGGGGCAGAGCGTGGCAATGCGGTGGACAAGAAGTGCCAGGTATTGGTTGAACAGCCAGGGAGAGAGGTTAGACCCGTGGGGAACACCACAGGTAGCGATAGAGATGGAGGAGAGGAAGGACCCGAGTTGAACCTGGGAGGGTCGGTCAGAGAAAAGAAGTCAGCCACGCCAGGGCCTGACCGGTGATCCCCAGGTTATCACGGAGACGGTTGAGCAGGATGGCATGGTTGACCATGTCGAAGGCAGAAGAGAGATCAAGTAAGATGAGGACACAAGGGGTGTTGGAATCAAGGTTGGAGGGCAGGTCTTCAGGGATGTTCAGGAGAGCAGTGTCCGTGCTTCTGGCAGCTCTGAAGCCAGACTGATGGTCTTGGAGACACCCAACAGATTCAGTGCGAGGATTAAGCTGGGAGATGGACAGCTTTTCCAGGAGTTTGCCCAGGAAAGGAGTGATGGAGATTGGCCGATAGTTGGCGTTGGAATGTATTTTTAAAAATGATTCCCCTCTTACCCTTAACAAATCGGCTTTTTTGATATTTTCTGAGATTCCAAACCTTTATGGTCCGAGTACTAGAGACAGTTCACGTGGAATTCAGTCATCCACATCTTACGAACATTGTTTCCATTCATGTTTTTCATCCAATTTAGTGATAGGGGCCATTCTCTGCGAATTTGCCCAATTTAAAAAGTTGGGCTTCAGTATAAGGGAGATAAGCCGGGAATCTTAATGAGGGAGATCTTTTATATCAGACTCAGGCAAATAATTGAAAACATTTGATTGTCTCGTTAGGAAGTGGGGGGGAGGCGGCAAAGATGAGTACATTTCTCAGAGTGCATCGTAAATAAGGCGAACGAAGAAAAGGATTGCTCATGGAGCCCAGAGCCATCAACTAGGAAAAGAATAAGCACAGTAGGAATTCTTAGGGGCATGTCCAGCTTTTTTTTTATAAGAGTTATCTCATCTCTTTTGAGAAAACATCATATAGTTTGTCTTCAAGAACATTGGTTACTAGAGCCCCTGAGTAGTGAAGGATATCCAGCATTTTTTGCAAGCCGCAATAAAAGGGCTGAGGGGAAGACCAAAGCAGGGACTGATTTATCTACTATAGATAGGCCATGCGTTGAATAATGCCAAACATGTAGCCACAATTATTGGTGCCTTACTAGTGGAATTTCAGATTAATGTTTGTAGTGATATATCATCAATATTATTGATAAATATCTATGGCACTCACAGGTTAGGCTGTTGGACAACGTATTGGTCAAGTTCAGTTCTGAAATGATCAAATGGCAAGTGCATGGGCCATTGGGACACGTAATCATCCTTGGAAATTTGAAGAGTTCCTGTAAGTCGACTGTAGATGAAGAAGACTGGCAGGATTAATTTGATTACTCCACGAAGAGTACACTTGCTACCAAGTGGTCTAATTTTAGGTATTTGCATGGCCTTAGGAGGTTAAATGGGGCAATCAAGGGGACGAATAGGGTAAATATATGTTTGGTTCAGGGACGACTTAAGATCCGCCCTTGATTATTTTTCATGGACAGCTATCTATTTCACAATTGTTTGAAACTGAGAATTCTTGACACTTTGTGAAGTGATCATTGCATCCTCAATCTCCAGACTATTACCTCCGGGATGTTTATGCTCTTGAGATAATCATCAATATGGTAGTTTGGACGAAAAACTTGATTAGAAAATGATTGAGTTAATGATGGATACTACGGATCTCCAACATAAATTGGGTTTGTTTACTGTGGATTGAATTGATGAAATGATTCAGACCAATTTGGGTGGATCTTCGGGAGTTGTGGGCAGGGGGGAATAATTCCTATCTTAAAAGAGATAGGGTCAATCACAAATATGAGCCTTTAGCCCACAAAACGTGATGTGAGGCCTGCTATTGGAATGGTAAAGCAATTCCAGTCTTTCAAGTTGGAAAAACAAATAACCATCAATAGAAATCTCCCTTAAATATTTTAACTGGTCCAAACGTCAGAGAGCAAGACTGCACATCGAGATTCCTCTCAGATGTTGAACAGTTTGAGGAATAATCAGGGGAGAAAATGTTGGTCCTGTATGAATTCATTAAGAGATTCTCTAAAGGCGGTACAACTAAATGCAGTATCTAAAAATGGCTGGATCTCCCATTTTGATGCATTATATGCTAGTGATATTGTGGGATCTGTGTTAGACCCAGAAAAGCTAACGGATGGCTCTTATGAAGAACTGGATTTTTCATCTTGGATATTATTAAAGGCTCCAGTGATTCTAGAGCCCCAGGTCCAAATAAATGATCAAACAAGCTATTTAAAGAAAGCCCGCAGTGTTGGTCCAGTAACCTGTCCTTTTTATTTTCTGACGTTTGCGTGAAAGAAATAGATCCAGCCTCTTGGAGGTTATCATATATTATCCCGGTCTATAAACAGGGCACACACTCAGACCCCAGAAACGATCGCCAAACTTCAATCATTGATGCAGATAGTAAGATTTCTGCGACCACTTTCCTTAGACATATGGAGGTTTGGGTGAATAGTACTGCGCTTCTGAGCCGACAGGTTTTAGGAAGCTCCATGGGACTTCACTCAATGGATTCATTCTTGAAATGTGCCAGGACTTCGTTCATTAAGGGCGATATAAGACCATAAGTATAGACTCGATTGATCTCAGTGCGGCTTTTGATATGGTTAGTCGGAATCTGCTCTGGGACAAATTAAATAGGTAAGGGATACCACAAGGCCTTCTAAAATGAATCATCAGGCTACACAAAAATACTCTGCTCCAGGTCAAATTGAACAAGTTGGGAACCATGACCAAAGGAAACCCGGTGAGTATTGAGTTAAGACAGGGGTGCATTTTGGCCCAAAAATTGGCCTACAGATTTTAGTTTAGCGTATGACTTTCTACTGATTGACGCAGCAGTGGTAGGTTTGCAGAGATTATTGAATGCCTTTGAAACATTTTTTGGGGAAAATTTGTAAAAAATGTATTTAAATAAAATAAAGGTATTGAAGTTTTCTTCTAGAAAAACTACAGCCAAAGGGAAAGGGTTTATGGGAGGAAAGCATCTTGACAGTGTTCCTAGCATGAACTAATTGTGGTTCTATTTTCAAGGTTCTTCAAATAATGACGAAGTCAGGAAATATTTTAGACAGAAGGTTGAACTCATTATCCCTCAGATGATGTTTTTAAAAAACAGGTACTATATTCGGTTATTCCGCTCGTTAAATTCTATGTTGGCGTTACCGAAATTGATATACAGAATAGAAGTTTACCACATTTGGGTGATGGATTCTTTACTAGACTGGAAAGTAAGATATGGAGAAGGGTTATGGGTATTCCTAACTCAGTTGCTACTAATACAATTCTGTTTGAATAAGGTATGAGTGGGTTATACTCCGTTGTTAGATGGACAACATTGTCTTTTTATTGAAAATGTTTGGTGCCGTGTGAGAACACTCTTTACTCTGTATTGGGGCAAGTGATGATAAAGAGGGAGAACAGTTTCTTAAATAACCTCATTATGTTCTGTGACATTCTTAATGGTTTGGGTTTGACAGGGGGAAGACCGAGTAACCCTTGAAGGGTGAAGAACGATTTGAATTTATCTGACTGGTGTCTTTTGACAGAAAAATACCATCAACAGAAGAGTCTTAGTCACTCGATACATGAACATAAGTTCAGGGGGACATTAGCCCAGCATTGGAGTCTTTTCCCTTCAAAATGCTCAAAGAGAATTCACTAATTATCTCCGGAGCTTAATGAAAACAGGAGAAATCCTCCAGAGATATAAAGTGACTACACCTAGAGGGGATAATGTTGTTTTGTCAGGCCACAGAGACCCTGGAAACCTTAGAACATCTGATCATCAACTGCCTCCAATTGTCCCAAAAGAGACTCATTTTGCTATATCTAGGCAAAAAGCATGCTTTTTTGGTAAGAGTGCCTTTTGGAAATCTTGCCCAACTGGTTTGCCAATATCACTTGCTATTGCTGTTTTGGGAATTGTTAATTAGTTAATTCTTTGTAATCAAGTGGTTAAGACGGGATTTTAATGTGATGAAATTTCTGCAATTTTATATTTTAAAATATGAAATTTGTCTTTCTTCTTTCAACTGTGTGATTTGAATATTTGAATTTGTTATGGTTAAATACTTTTTTAGCCAATAAACAAATAATAAAATGAAAGATTACAGAAATCTCTGCTGCCTTGGACTTCCTAAACACACGATCACGCGACTGCAGAGTACAAAACTCGACTACAAGATTAGTAATGAAAATCAGGAAATTCAACCACAAATACTGCCCTAACAACTAAATGGCTCCTCGACAAACCAAAACGTTCTCTCAGATCTGCCAGGAAACTTGCCATCCCCAAATATCGGAAAGAAAGTTTGGGTGGGGGGAGGGGGCTGGGAGTCGCACATTTTTTGTCCAGGATTCTAGACTCTGGAACTCATCACCAGTCTGAGTTTGCAACAGCACCAATCGTCTCCCCCTTCAGGAAACCTCTTAAAACATACCTTTTTAACTGAGCCTTCATCACCTCTCTGATGCAATGGAAAAACATCTGCAAACAAAACTTTCCTCAATAGCTCCATGGCACCTTTGGGTAATTCACTGAGCTCTATAAAACTCACATAACAAGGCTGCCACGCTGAAGAGGGAAATGAAGTTCGCAAGCTACCTCACTGAGAAACTCCGCACCACAGGGTGGTCTACGATCCACCAGAAGGATATGTGCGGACTTGAACTCTGCTGGTGCAGGAAGGAACCAGAGAACAGGCCTTATCCGTCTACACCCCAAAACTCTGGAACATCCTCCCAGTAAACATCACTCGCCCCGTCAATTCTGAAGTTCAGGAAGGAGTTTAAGACCCTTCTCTTCATGGAATTGCTCCTCCCCAACGCTTAGGGCCATTCACCTTCCACTCCCCACCCTACCTGCAACTGGGTGATCTTACATCCACTGTTTGCCTCAACTGGATCATTCTTGATCACTTGCTGACAAATTGCATGCTCCAACGCACTTGCCTGTTAGCTTCTCACTCCTTGGTTACTATACTCCCTCAACATGTTCTTCGGCATAGGACTGTAAAGCCCTCCAATGCTTCCAAAAGCTAGATCTACATTCACTAAATACCCTAATAATAATACATCCACCTATAGCCTCTTGCCACTTTATCCTCCAATCTTGTCCCTTTCTACTCTTCCCTCACATTCCCTAAACTTGCATCTCAATTTCCTCTTACGGTTCACCCTCTACCACCCTACTCCCTCTAATTTTCATTCATTTTCACTCTGGGTCTTAGAAGCATTTACATACATTTGGCCTCAAAAGTACAGTGATGTGGTAAAAACGGGGGCAAAGTGGCAAAGGAATGGAATTGCTGCCACTTTACTACCACATTACCACACCTCCATACCAGGTTTGGCGGTAAGGTGGAGGATGTACCTCCAGCAAAAAGCTGGCGGTAAATCATCCATTTCAACACCGAAAATCAATGGAATTAATGTGGCGGAATAGTAATTCAGAAAAAAATCCCCTGCAGGCACATGAACTCCAAAAATGGAACTTACATCACCATGCCACCACTTGTGATCCTGCGGTAATGTCACATTATTGAATTACAGTAACAGTAAATTCATTTGGTGGTAATTCATTAGATTTACTGTGGATTACTGCCAAACTCAAGATGAGGCCTGTTGTACCTCAGAAGGGGGCCTATGCATTTACAGCATTTATCAGAGTAAATGAGATGGAATAAGAGCACACCGTGCTGAAAGCATTACGAGTGATGTACGTTCTTTCTCAAGTAGGTAGCCTGTGGGTCAGCCTTACAATTTCATCAGAAGGATAGACTGCTGAACAGCTCAGTTACAGCTTCTCCCACCCTGAAGATTGTGAATTATATCTCAACCACTCAAAAGGATGTTTAATGCACGTAGCTATCTATAAAATGCTGTATGTTGGGAAACCACAGGTCCTTTGGTAATGTATCAATATCTTCTATGAGGCACTATAGTAATAATAAAAAATAAAAAAATAAAGATGACTTACCTTGTGTCCAGTAGTTCAGGGCCAACTACTGGACACAAGGGATTTCAATCAGAGCCTAATCAAACTTGGCTTAAGCACTAAATGTTTATGTCAAGGCCAGAGGCTTCCTAGTAGGTATTGAAAAATGCTTTACAAAGCTAATATTCAAATTGTGTGAATTTGATGAAAGATCCAGTGCTAAATAACTGTCTTTACCTTTTTCAGCAGCAACCTTAAAACTTAGTTATTTAGCAAACGTTTGGTATGATGCAGTGCATGAACAACTACAGGCCCAATGCTTCAATGATCAGGGTGTTGCAGATCCTGCAAATGTTTGCAAACAGAAATTCTCTCCCTTTCCTCACCTTTCTTCTCCTCTTGCATTCATTGATCTTATGCAGCTGCAATTTTCTCTCTAAAGGGTGTTTGGCAAAGTCAGTTAAGTGTACAGCGGCTAATTATTACATGGGGGCCATAAACAGAGATATATGGGATACATTATTCACCGTAATCACTTTTCTGAAGATTGTATCTGCTTAGATTCACATGCTATTCATAGGCCGACATCTAGTGGTAGTTATGGAGCATTGCATTTTTTGACAGGGCGTGAAAGTAATACTACCCCTAGTGTGACGTCTACTGTACCCATGGTCCTACACTTTGAGGTCCCTCAGAATGTTTTGTTTCTGACATGAGGTAGCATGAAGTGTAACACGAGTACAGATGTAATAAAGCAGATAAGAGTAGATAAAGCGAGGAAAAAAATCTATGCACCTTTTACTCCACAGGGGAGGAAGGATGGGCACATGTGAATCTAAGCAGATACAAGCATCAGAAATACGATTACAGAGAGTAATGAATCCCTTCTGAGGCTTGTGGATCTGCTTAGATCATATACTATGCATAGATTAGTGAGCAGTGTTTGGAGAAGGTGGTGGGTTGTGAGAAGGTACAGCGGCAAATAGATGTTTTAGCACCGCTTGTCCCACGTGTGCATCTGCTTTAGAATGTGCGTCAATGCAGTAGGGTGCAGTAAAAGTATGAGTATGTATAGAGCTCCATGTTGCTGCTTTGCAAATGGCATCCAGCGAGGCGATTGTAATAAATTCCAGAGTAGCACCTGTACCCCTGGTGTAGTGAGCTCTTGGTGTGAAAGGCAGAATTGTATGTATTTCACTATCCATCTGGAGATGGTGGTTTTTTTTTAAACTTAATCACCTTCCATGTGAGGTGACATGGAGACAAAACAGTTGGTCTGTTTTACGCAGCGGTTTTGTTTTGTTTCCATAGTAAAGAACCGCCCTCCTTACATCTAGTGTATGGAGTTCTTTCTCAGCTAAGCTTGAAGGGTTTTGAAAGAAAGGTGGTATTTTAATGGACTGGTTGACTTGGAACTTCGATATGAATTTAGGTGAAAATCTAGGGTGTGTTCTTAGTAGTAACTTGTCTTTCTGGATAACAAAGAAAGGGTCTTGCACTGAAAGCTTGTAGTTCACTAACTCTTCTTATGGAGGTGATAGCCACCAGAAAATCCATTTTATATGCAAGGTGTTTAAGGTTGGATTTGTGCATGTGCTCAAAGGGGGTCCTATGAGCTTTGCAAGTACCACATTTAGACCACCCTCGAGGCGGGTTTGAAATGGGAGGGTAAAGTCTTTTTACTCCCTCCATGAATGCCTTAATGACAGGGACCTTCCACCAGGACTTTGAGAAGTGGTATACGCGGATAGAGCCGCTAGGTGAACCTTGATAGCGTTAAATACTAGCCCGGAGTCTAGTAAGTGGAGCATGTAATGAAGAATGTGAGATGGAGTACATTCTATTGGGTTTACATTTTTTGATTGGCACCATAGTACAAATCTTTTCCATTTGTTAAAATAACAGTGTCTGGTGTTTGGTTTGCGTGCCTCCTTGGGTCTTTCCATACATCTTTGAGTTTGTTTTAAATGGACAAATTCTGACTTTGCGCAGATGCGGAAACCAAGATTGTCGCGCCCACATAGGAGCAACTACGATTAGTGTCACTTGATCCTGCTGGCTGCATCTTGTTCACCAACTTGCTCAGTAGCGTTGTTGAGGCAAAAGCATGGACACATTTCCCTGACCGGTTCATCCACCAGGTGTTCCCCTTGGATCCGTGTTGGGGAAACCTGGACGTGAAGTCTGGGCATTGCGTGTTTTGGCTTGTGGCGAACAAATCTGAAGAGGGGTTAGCCCATAGGGAGAAGATATCATTTAAGATGTCTCTGTCGAGCTGCCACTTGTGCTCTTCAAGTAGAGGATCTCTGCTTAGTGAGTCTGCCAGAGAATTCTGGCATGTCATTCGTTAGTCACAAACATCCTCTTGAACGGAAAAGGCTTTGTGTGTCTAATTTCTAGGGAAAAAAAGTTCAGAAAAAAAGTCTGCAAGAAGAATGTCCCCAGTAGTGTGGCAACCCAGCAGGGAGGAGGAGCTTGTAAATTGTGGCACAGGCTTATCCTTGTAGAACTCTGTTGAAGGTTCTTCAGCTGAGAAGCAGACATGTACTAAACATACAAAACGAAGACAATGGAAAACAGAAACCCCAGCTTCAGTGTTTCACTTCAGATAATGGTTTGGAAGGGTATAAAAGCATGAATTGAAAAACATAAAAGTATTAAGCTGGATAAGGAAGACCAACTAAGGCATGCAAGTAAAGGAGCCATTGACGTGACACTTTATATTACTTTGAAGGAAGAAACACCCCAACATCCGACTTCCCATAGTCACCAATTGCTTCGAGATAGGCCATGAAAGCATCAAGAAAAATGACTTAAGGCACAACCGTTAAATCATGACCTTTGGAGCAGCTGTGAAGTCCAAGTCCAAAACCTAAGGCACTTGGATCTTACTATGTTAACTAGTGGATGGTGTCTCAGTTGCCCTGAAGACGATGCCGTTGTTTAACTGTGAACATCTACGAATGGCTTGCTGCAGAGTGGAACGTATGCAGACTACAATGGACGACAGAACGATTTGGATAAGTGCTATTCTGTATGTGACAATCCACGCGCAAACTGTCAAGCAGTAAGCTACTAAGACATTAATGTCACTTGCCTTCTTTCATCAATGCATTTCATGCAGTGGATGCCACACAAAATAGCGCACAGAAACAGGATAGCATACGTATAGCATAGTGATGAGGTGAGAACAAACAAATCATTAAGACCAGACTCAAGCTGGAAATTACTGGGTTTACTCCGCATTTTCAATAAAAATAGAATATTTGTCACTGGTAAAGTGCAGAATGGTAAAGCCCTTTACCACAATCCCAGTCAATCTTTCCCTCCAGATCCCTCCCACCCATGACACGTGCTAGCAAACTTATCATTCTTTAAAACAAATCTCTATACACTTTTTAAAATTAATTTAGCAGATTTAGGGTCACACTTGTCTAGAGCTCATTCAATGAGAGGGTGTGCATGAAATCAATGGGGCACAGATCAGTGTGTGCCCTTTATTTGCTAAAACTTTGTTTTTGCTTAAAACTCATTCTAGTCAGACAGCTTCCTATCTATCAAGTGCGTCTTACTGTGCCCCACCATCTTCTGTATTACCTCAGAGCAAATATCAAATTGAATATTCCTAGCAAGACTGAATTCACTTGCCCCCAAACTTGCAACTTTAACATCCCTTTTGACAACTACCTTAAACGTCTTGTAACAAAGGATTGATTACCAAATGTGCACACATACTTGAAGATTCATTGTAATTTTATATAACGCGCTTAATATCCAAAGGTTTCTAAGTGCGGACCGAACCTGTGTTGCTCCACGTCGTCTTGCTTCCAAGGCAAGTGTGTTGCCCCTGAGCTATCCTCCCAAGACATATTGGTTAAACAATGGGACACGTTTTAAAAATAACACTAGAAGTTTACTAAATGCTCCTATGATTGATTTGATCAACAGTAGTTGGGTTGCTCAGTAGTATCATAGGGCCAAGAAGTAAATCGAAGATGAATATTTAAGTTTAGAATATTTCATTCCAGCCGCTTGGGTTTAAATCAGACTTCTCCCACAGGAGGTACGTTCATAGTCTTGGCCCTGGGTCTGCCTCTTTACCCTTTTCAGGATGTAGGATAGGTGTGGAACGCCAGCAATCTCAACGGTTACTTTGTCCCGCCCTAAGGGGTTAGGTAGGGCACCTTTGAGATTCAACTAGTCTTAATGTTTTTATTAATAACATTTTAGCTTGTACTTTTCACACAATATCTGTAAACAAATACAATTATGATAAAAATGACTTTAAAAAACTTGCATAGGACGGGCACCGGGACTTCAAGATGGCCGCCGTGGAGGGAGGACGCGTGTGAGCCGAGCTCCGTCTCCTCTCCCGTGCCACAGCAGTGGCTAAAGAAACTCGGCTCGCACGAATGACCTAGACTGAGCCTCGAGCCCTTGCAGCACTCGCCGGTACCACACTGAGGCAGGAAACTAACGGCTCCCCCAGGCGCATCAACCCAAGGGCAGACGCATCAATAAACTGGAGGGCCTCCCGCCGACCACCTCATCGAGGGGCAGCGATCAGACCATCGGAGAGCCCGCCCAATACGACTCACTCGCCGCCGGGGGGATGCCCACGGACCAATACTAAACACCCCCGGACCAGAATCCAAAGACTTTCCCAGCGAAAACCGGACCCGGAGGAGAGATCCACCCAATCCACCGGCCCAAGCCGGGTGACGCTTTTGCGAGGCCTACACGCCGCGGACGAGGCGGTGGCGGAGGTAAGGCCCGAAGGCACGGCTGCTCCGGCAAGCCCCCCTAGCATCGCCTCCTCCACCCGCCTCCCCAGCAACCCGGTCAGCATCGCCGCCAGAGGAAACCTGTCAGGGAGAGCCCCCATCAACGGATCGGCAGTCACAAGCTTCTCCTAGAGGTCCTCCATTGGCGTTGGAGCCCAGGGGCACGACAGCCCCTCCAATACCATCTTCAGGGGACGGGCAACACAACCGACGAGGAATCCGCCGCATCGGAGTGGGGGGGGGGTGAACTTCCTCCTACCGGAGCAATAAGCAAAAGCCTGCACCGCAACAGGGAGCCCAGATGTCACAGACAAGAGGGAAGCAAAAACAGACAACCCGTCGTCCCACGTGCAGAAACAGGACCAGAACCTGGTCCACCTCTGGGGGGGAGACAAAGGGAACCCAGACAAGGTCAGAGCGCACAAAGCAACGGGAGGCGCCCAGGGAATGGACGCTCCCCACGCCGAGATGGCCACGAAGGAAGACCTAAAATCGTGGTTTGGGGAGTTCCAGCTGCAATTTATGGACTCCATGAACTCGCATCTAGATGCCATGAAGAATGAATTTAAATCAGCGCTCCAGGAACTAAGAACAGAAGTCGATGGACTGGGTGAAAGAACGGATACCCTAGAGAAAGTAGTACAGAACTTCGAGAAAGAAACGCAACAAATGGCAGAACTGCAGGAACATCTTGCCCGTCAGACGCATAATCTAGAGATTCAATGCAAAGATTTAGAAAATAGATCGCGTAGGTCCAACATCAGGATCAAAAACATGCCAGAGTCGGTTGAGGATAAAGATCTTAAATCAGTCGTGCGACAAGTTTTCCTAGACATCCTTGACCTGCAAGAGGAAGAAGAAATACGGATAGATCGAATACACAGGGTGGGCCCACGGAGAACGATGACCCAAGGTAAACGCCCGAGGGATGTCCTGGTGGCCCTCACGAGATATGCACAGAAGGAGCAGATCCTTCGGAAGGCCAGGGCAATGGACCATATCCGAATGAATGGAGAGGAGGTACATTTCTATCAGGACATTGCATTATCAACGCTTCAGAAAAGAAGGGACATGGCCCAAATTACAAAAGAACTCACTACACGTCAAATTAGGTACAAGCGGACATTTCCATTTGGACTACTATTCACCTGGGACGGCGCACAAAATAGGATAACCACAAAAGAGGAAGGTTTGACCATATTAAATCTACAGGAGCAGGACGACGTCTCCCCACAAGCAAGTGGCACGGTCCCATTTGCGAGGAAGAGCAGGGGGGAATGGAAAACGATAAACAAAAGAGTGCGGCGCCCCAGTAAAAGGAAATGAAGACCGACAGAGGGCAGGGATGGGGAGCCAGAAGCTTGACAAGGTGGTGCGCAAGGAGCCAAGAAGATGACTGCAGGAAAGGCGAGTCCGATATTACAGGTGCCGGGAGGGGATGGGACAGAGACCCAGGGTCACTGAAGTCATGTGGAAGGGTTTAGGAACCCCTTCAAAGTTGTCCCTCACAGTGTTAGAGGGTATGAAGCACAAGGCGACACGCCTGAGCGTTAATAGGAAATCATGCCATCCTCGGGGTTGTTGGGTGCGGGAAGAGGGAAATGTGCCAGTTGGAGATTGCACAAGTTTTTGGGGGGATGGGTGTTGGGGACAGGGGGGAGCATAACTCAAAAACAGAAAAAGGGAGAAAGGACCATAGGAGATGCCAGATAGCCCTTAAACACCAATGAGAATAAAGATCTTGACACACAATGTCAGAGGCCTCAATTACTCCGTTAAGCATAAAAAAGTGGAGCATTCATCAGGCAAGGTGGATATGATATCGTAATGCTTCAGGAAATACACAGAGAGCGGGATAAGCAGAAGGTGCGTCTCAAGGGCTTCAATCAAATATTTCAGGTGTATGCACAGGATAAAAAAGCTGGGGTACGGATAGCGCTCAAAGACTCTTTACATGCTCAGGTTAACTCGTCTTGGAGAGACAAACAGGGAAGATGCCTAACAATAACTAACAATTGAAGGCAGCCCCCTCACTTTGGCCACAGTATACGCTCCCAACACTGGTCAGGAGGGTTTTCTGAGGGATTCCCTGAATAGAATAGAACAGCAAGTGGTTGCGGACATCATACTTCGGGGGAACTAAAACATGGCCTGGGGCCCATCCCTAGACAGATCCGGACCCAGACATCGAGATCAAGGCACCCCATCCAAAACCTTAAAGCAGAAATTCACAAACCTAGGGCTGACAGACGCATGGAGGAATGGCAACCCACAACAGAAAACCTTCTCCTATTATTCACATGTACATAATACTGCTTTGAGAATAGACTACCTATGGGTATCACGGGGCTCCTAGGCAGGGTAAAATAGATTGAGATGGAACCCATCACACTCTGACCACGGCCCGCTGTGGGCACAGATTATCTGGCCAAGACATGGCCACCGCTTATGGAACTGGCGCCTCCCAGAGGACATCATTAGAGACCCGGTGATGAGCCAGATGCTAAGAGAACACATCCTAGAATACTGGGCCATTAACAATCTCCCCGGAACAAATATGGATACTTTATGGGACGCCCACAAGGCGGTCATTAGGGGACATCTCATAGCGCTTAAAACACAGAAAGAGAAGACGCACTGCCAGTGGGAAAAAGAATTAGAAGAGAACATTGGGGCGATACAAGCAGAATTAATTCAGACGCCCACCAGAAAACTCATGCGAACGATGAGACAGGTTCAGGGGCAATTGGAAACACTCGGAACGAAAAAAGCAGAAAGGGCATTACTCTACACAAAACACTGGTACTATGTAAAGGCAAACAAAGTGGATAGACTCCTGGCAAGACAGCTGAGGGGGAAACAGCAGGCCCAGACAATACGAGCAATGAAAGAAGAATCAGGCCAACTTAGAACACAGACGGAAGAAATAGGAAGGATACTAGGCAGATATTACCAAAAATTATACTCTTCCGACCATCCGAAGGAGGACCTGCAGGAAGCCTTTTTGGCCGGGGTTCACCTCCCCGGATTGACGGAAGACGATAGACAGGCCTTGGATAGGGACATCACCATAGAAGAAGTACATGCAGCAATACAGTCCCTCCCGAAAAACAAAGCCCCGGGCCTGGACGGGTACACCGCCATATACTACAAGACATATAGGGATATCCTCGCCCCGATACTCACATCCCTGTACAATAAATTTGGGGAGAAGGGGGATCTGACACGATCTATGAACGAGGCAAAAGTGCTGGTCTTTCATAAAAAGGGAAAAGAAGAGCAACTCCCTACCTCTTACCGCCCTATAGCTTTAATAGTCCTGGATGCAAAACTGTACACGAAGATCTTAGCGACCAGACTGGCCCGAGCACTTCCCAGGTTAATCCAACAAGACCAGTCAGGATTTGTTCCAAACCGCCAGACACACGATAACATCAGAAGAGTCCTACACCTAGTTGAAAAGATTGGCATCAAACAAACCCCTGCATCACTGGTAGCCTTAGATGCCGAAAAGGCGTTTGATCGAGTAGAGTGGTCTTACCTTTTTCGGGTTCTGCAAAAGATGGGAATGGGCAAGGGTTTTATAGATAAGGTTAGGGCCAACTACAACTCCCCGTCCATAAGGATAGCGGTGAATGGAGGGCTATCGGACATAGAGCACCTAGGAAGAGGGACGAAGCAAGGGTGCCCACTTTCCCCCCTTCTATACGCCATATACTTGGAACCTCTCTTGGCAAAAATAAGGGATTTGCCGGAGGTGGAGGGAATAGAGATGGTGGGACTGACCCATAAAGCGGTGGCCTATGCGGACGATATGTTGCTGGCCCTAGGAGACCCAGAGAAGTCCCTCCCACACTTAATGGAAACCATAGAACGATTTGGAGAGATTTCAGGGCTGAAAATAAATAGGCAAAAATCGGAGGTGTTGATTCTGGCGGGGAATAGAGAAAAAAAAAAATCGACTCAGTGGCCACAGACTGTCAACTGAAAATCGCCACCTCGGGCGTCAGTTATCTAGGAATCACCCACACAAATTGTATTCCCACAATTACCCGCAAATCCTAGAAAAAGTTAAAAATGACCTGCTAAAATGGAACCCGTTAGCGATTTCCTGGTGGGGGAGAATCACGGCAGTGAAAATGACAATCCTCTCCAAACTAATGCATATCTTTCCGGCCCTCCCGATAAAACCCCTACAGGTCTTTTTCAAAGCACTTAGGAAGGCGATTTCCAAATATGTCTGGCAGAACAAGACCCCAAGAATTTCTGATGCGGTATTGACAGCTCATAGGAAGGAGGGGGGGATGTGCCATGCCACACTTCTAAAAATACTACGAAGCGGCCCAGCTGTGGGTCATGAGGGATTGGATATCGGAACAGGGGGAGAAAATCTGGGAGAGGCAGGATAGGGCGGTAGCGACAACTTCCGCCAGGCACATGCTATGGATCAATAAAAGATTCCGACATGCAAACACCCACATTAGCGAAATAATGAAAAGGGCATTGGGGGTATGGGACGCCGCCACGACAAACGAAACCCTGACCAAGTATCCCGCCCCCTTCATGCCAATATTCGGAAACCCCAAATTCCCCCCCGGGAATGGACAAGGGAGCGTTTCGCAAGTGGGAGGAAGGGGGGTGCAAGATGGTGGGAGATATGCAACAGAATCAACAGATCAGATCCTTCGAGGATTGCAAAACTCTTTTATCTGACACCAAAAGATAGATATAAATATGATCAGATACATCATTGGCTGAGCACTCCTCATATAAAAGAAGCACTGACTAGGGACTTGACCCCCTTTGAGAACTACCTCATGACCCACTGTGGATCTCGAAAATTTGTTTCCAACACTTACAAATTTATTAATGCACTGAAGCAACCTACCACATGGTTATATATGAAGAAATGGGAGAAAACCCTGGGCTACGCACTCTCCATAGAGAGGTGGGAATACTTGTGGGGCTTGATGCCTAAACTGACAAGAGCCATTCAAACGAGAGAAATGTGGGTGAAGATAATGGTGCAATGGCACTATATACCGGAGAAACTGAATAAAATGTATGCTACCTCCCCGAATATCTGTTGGAGAAAGTGTCGCGGGCTGGGAGATTGGAAACATATCTGGTGGGACTGCCCGAGGATAAGACCATACTGGGGAGAGATAAAGAATCAAATGATGGGAATGTTCCATGGAACAGAACACCTGGGAGAAGAAATATGGCTAGGGGGCTTTTGGGATCCAAAAGACAAAACACAAACTACCCCGCAGAAAGGAAATTTTATGGGCCTCCTAATAGGAGCATGGTTGGAAATTGCTAGGAACTGGAAACACGAATCCCCACCATTGGTTGTTGATTGGACGCGAAGGGTCTGGTCCCATCGGGCTCTAAAACTAATAACGTATAGCATCCAAGGAGGTCATGGGAAATTCCGAGAGGACTGGGGAGGTGTATTGGAATTCCTTCAAAAAGAATATAAAGAACAATGGTGCCCACACAATATAAGACTATTGGACTTATTCACGTGAACGAGGAAAAGATCTTCCGATATAAAACATATACAGACTGAGTTATGAAGGTTGGGGAGGGGGATTTCTTTGTTTTCTTTGAATGAAGCTTGAAGTTTGAACCTTGTATGGTCTAACACTGTGCCAAGAGAAATTTAATAAAAACATGTTTAAAAAAAACTTGCATAGCATTGTTTAATAAATATATGTTGCCAATAAATGAGGTGAATAAGAAAGAATGCTTCGGTACCTCCCAATAATCCATACCAAAATGAATCCTTATCCAATTAATGACCATTATTCACAAACTTATAAACGAGCTTTAGCCTTCCTACGATGGAGCTCCAACACATTCAATATAGGAGGTGTTTCAAAGATATCATGGAGGTGTTCTTACAGATTCGACATACCCTCTTTGTAGGAATCCAAGCTGTGAAAACAGGGGAGCTCATTAAATCTCAAAAGTATGAATATGCTGCGCATTCATCTTACCAGGAAATCGAGAGTTTATTTGACCTATTCCCAATGATTGGGGATGACCAAAGAAGATGTACTAATTATTCATACTTTTTCAGCTCTATCCCACAGATGGGCTTTCTTCTTGGCCAAGGGCAGTTTCCTACCTAACGCCAAGAGAGGATCGTCTTTATAATCAAACTATTTTAAAAAAATGCAATGCACACCTTTACAAATGTATTAATAAACAAACGTTTACCTGCTTCCCACTCCATCCACAGTAACTACATTCCATGGATTTGCACTAAGGTTTTGAGCATCCAATTCACTTCCTTAATTAGAGCTAATATGTGCAGTGAAACCAAACTAAGCGCAACTAAAGTTAATGTTGCTCTGATTGTTTTAGATGGGAGCAGAATGCTTTCCAAAATGTCCTTTCCATGCCCACCCAGCAGGGACAGATGTACTTTTTAGCACAACCTGTGAGGAACTCACGGTGGCAACAAGACAGGCAATTGTGTTTATTGAACAATGAATTCTGTATGCAGGTTGGAAAAATGCTTAATCTAAACCTAAATCTAGGATGGGAGCAAGCGTCAACCATCAAAATCAAAATAAGGCAGTTTTGGTGGTGTCTCAAATAAAAAGGGCCTATATTAAGAAACCCATTTCCAAACCTTACAACTAATACAAAATGGGGTCAGATAGTGTTCTCAAATAATAGGTCAGGATGCGGTAGCCTGGGTCTCTCTTCCCCCCCGTATTGAACACAGGGTAAGATGGGGGCTTGGAGCACAGTACAGCCTTGGGCTTCTCCAGCACGAGACAACAGTTCTAATGGCAGCTTTCAGGACCGATGACCAAGTCTCGTTTCACTTGAAAGTCTTAGGTGCCTGGCGTGTTCAGTTAACAAAAGTTCCCTTAACAAATGAGTTTACAATTTTTGTTGGGAGATGGGTTCACCCCTGGGTCCCCCTTTTCTGAGCGCTGACCCTTCTCGATTGGTTACTACAGATTCACTTAGGGCGATTGCTTCACCCCTGGTTTCCCCTCTTCCCCGGCGCTGATCCTTCTTTATCGTTTACCACAGTTTCACGTATCCGTTCTTTACTCAATGAACACTGGCTGAGAGCTTCACCCGTGGATCTCCCTCTACCAGGCTCGGACCCCTCAAAACGGTTAGCTCTTGAGTGATGGCTTCATCCCTGGATCTCCCTCTGCCGGCTTCGGACCCCCTCAAGTCTCTTTAGCAGGATTTCTTTTCCTTTTATTTCCCAATGTCTTCTCAAACAGTTATTAGTGGACATTCCTCGGCCGGGTTTACTGCTGTCAACACACTGTTCCTTGGGAGTTTAGACATTGCACCTCTCGTCTTTCAAATGTACGTGAATTTTACTTGACCCTCAGTATGACCACTTTGACCTATTCCGCTGGCTCTCCTATGGCCTGCTGGTTTCTGTAGTTTCTCTCATATGGGGCTCGACCAGTCTCTTGAATCAGCACCCACGTGGTGCGGGTTTTTCCTCTGCAGCTGGTCTCCCCTTAACACTTTTTACAGTTTGTTCACAGTTCCCCGAACTTGGTTTAAAACTTGCCACTTTGTGATCACGAATGAACACAGCCCGGTTCTTATTGGCTCTCCGCTCGACTCGACTCACCGGCTGTGATGAACTGCTTGGCTATCCTCTTCAATGGAGTCAAGGCCGGTACCACAGTCGCAGGAGCTTCACTCACCTCTACTTATCGGTGTAGGCTTGCGTCGTGTACCGTTGACATCTGCTGCAAGACACTTGTGCTATCATTCGAGGTTTTAGGCTTTGTTCCTCAAAGGTTCTGCAGATCTAGGACGAAAGGGGCAAGGTCACTTCTCTCCTCGCCACTCCCTTGATTCCTGCCGTCTTTCTCCTTCGTTTGAACCGCCGCGCCTGATTAGCAGTCTCGACGTAATATGCTTTCTTACTCCACATTTTATCCCTGTGGGGATTGGAAAGGGCTATCAGGGGTGTGTGTGATTCAGGTGGTTGGGACATGTCAAGTAGACAGGGTTTACATTAGTCTGTTATCTAGGGTGTGTAAAGGTGTTTGTCGGAATGGGAGGGGGGGAGTGGAGTTGGAGTGTCAAAGTATTCTACAGGGTTGGAAGGAAAATAGGCATCACATGGGATTATGGATTTCATATTTGGATTTCAGGTGATCTCGGAAGGGTAGGTTTTTCGAGACCAACTAGAAGGACCCGAGTTCTTATTGTGACCTGAATATGGAGTATTGTGTGAATGGTAGTGAGTTGTCAAAGCTGCCTGGGAGCTCGGAAAGTGACAGAGGGACGGGATTGGTAGGGTTCTTGAAGCAGACGCGACTAACTGGGATTGTGAAATAAACCAGGGGGATCATGGGAACGGTAGTGCCCAAGCCAAGTAGAGTGATTGTTCGGGACAGAATAACTAGAGGAATGTGGAAAAGAATGTCCAGGAGTATCCGCATAAGAACCAAGGAAAGCTAGAGTCTAGGAGTTGTGGTTCGTAACAAGGTTACCAGATGTGAATGGGTTGTTGGCTTTACCTTTGGGTAAGGAAGATTCAAAGGGATGGGTGGAAGAGATGAGCGGGAATAGCTTATAAAAGCTTCAGAGACTTAATTACTCTCACCATCCTCCCTGTGATGGTTCTGCGTCTCACCTGGGGTATTTCCTCAAGCATAATCCTGGGTTCACTTACCCAGGTGATCCTCCCCCACTGGTCCACCCCTAGGAACTGGATCCAACAGCAATGGCCATGTTCTGGCCACCTGAATAAGGGATTCTCAAGCTCTTACTGGGAGAATACCCTCAGGTTTCTCCCAAAACCCCAAAAAGTAACAAGGGTTTAACTTTTTGGCAATAGACGTGCAAACATTTTTTTGATTAAAATATTGCAAACCAGCAACTAATGGCAATAAACCATTTTGTATAGCGTCATTACTATGCCCATCAGATATTTTATTCAGTATTAAAAACCCCAGTTTACAAAATTTGCTCACTACTTCAATTTAAATTTTTCCCAAAAGCCAATCAACATTTATAGGAGCTCTTAGTAGTGAAGCGCATCATTTTTGCCTGATTTATATTGATTTTGAGATCATTAATTTTTTACATAATTTAGAGCTTGCAAACTGTCAAAGACCGATTTGTGTATGATCGAATATTTGAGCTTTGTCCGAAAAAACTAACCACGTTACATGTTTTGTATGAATCTTAGGAATGCCTTTTTTGAACTTTTTAAGTGCAAAACCCAGGTCCACAATGTAAAAGTTAAACTGGCAAGGTACAAGGACATATCCCTGTCATAGTCCTCACTTGGTACAAATATCAAAAGACCTTATCCCTACTCAGTCTACTGTTGTGGTTATGTTCAACAGGCCATCTGGGAAGATGCTTGAATTTATTTTTAAAGACTTGAGTACCATCCAATAACTACACTGCAAAAATCCCCTTCTACAAGAAAAATATACTTCCTACGTACACTTCATTCCGTCTAGAGTGTTATAAATTGCACCCATGGTTGTTCGCTTATGGAACTGTTGAGCTTCATCTGAATGTTGCAATTCATTATTGTGCCACTCCCAAAACCACATTGAAAGTTTTTTTGATTTTATGTTCCGTCATTGTTCATGTTTTTTGCTTTCATCTTGTACCACTTCACCCTGTTTTTAAATTTCTGCTTAGCATGTTTCTTAACTCAAAAAAGGTAGCAGGCGCTCCTCTCCAGAAAGAACATGGCATGATAACCTGTTCTAAGATGAGAGTTTGCAGCACACGCTTTTTGCTCATTGTACCTTTCACAGATGGGAAATACCCATTTGCATATCAGTCTTTGTCCCGCCCAGATGGGCAGTCCAGCACCGAAATGCTATGGCAATTCCTTTCTGTACAAGAGTACCACCAGCAACCCCATACACGTGTTTCAGCCTGGTTGGGCCTGATCAGTGAGGTGAAGCTGTGCCTCTCTGAGCCCTGCTCACTGTGCTTAGAGAGGCTAAGCTTCACCTCACTGATGATGCCCAACAAGGCTGAAACACGTGTATGGGGTTGCTGATGCTACTCTTGTTCAGAGAGGAATTGCCATAGCATTTCGGTGCTGGGTTGCCCTTGTGGGCGGGACAAAGACTGATATGCAAATGGATATTTCCCATCTGTGAAGGTACAGTGAGCAAAAAGCAATGGCTGTGAACTCTCAATGTGGTTAATAACCACTGAACAGGTTATCATGCCTTGTTCTTTCGAGAGAGGGGCGCCTGCTACCTTTTTTGTATGTTTCTGAACTCAGTTTGTACTGCTGTTGCTCCTTCCTCCATCTTACTTTTTTATAAATATTTTTTTGTTGGGCTATATCCATCATATGTCCTGTTCCTTTGATCAGGAGCCGATTTGTAAATTTTACCGCTGACCTTCGTCCCAAGAGCCTCTCTTTGTTAATCTTACAAATAATTGCATCCATCGTATATTTCGGGTTGTCAAGCAACCATCTCCACCAGACATTTGCCAAAGTAAGTGGGGCAATATTGTTACATGATCAGTCAAATAATTTGTACTAACCAGCTATCTCTTTATACGATTTCATATCCAGAAAGTAATATAAATGTGGTCAATTAAAGTACACATTTTTCCTTGTGATCCAGTCCTGTGGATGGTAAAACCATTTGGCCCTACCGTTAAGCAAAAGACCGCATTTACTCAAGACGTCTGCCCACATTTGACCTTGCAAGTGTGGTTTATGCACTCCTAGATTAGTATTAGGAATATTTCTTAAATATAGTTCTAACTTCATTAATGACATCAGGACGGTGTGCAATTAAGCACCTGCTTGAAATAAAGTTCAATCTGAAAATGTTCCACTTAACAAGCCTCAAAATCATTGAATACTTCCCTAATTACTAGAACAGTTTCTTTCTTAGAGGGAGGTGTGACGAATCCAAGGGTATTGCCATTGTTTCTATGGGGGAAGCCCTTTCACATGAGGTTAGGGATGTGAGGCTGCTAGCCGATAGTCCTCATGGAGGTGGTACTTCGGGAGTTGATCTCATGGGGATGGAAGCCCTCCATGGGACCAGTGACTATCACTTTGGTAGAATGAGGTATTCCCATCCCTCACTTATGTGTTCCCTCCTTCCTTGCACGCCATTCAGTGCCCTGTGGTCCCCCACAGCTCTATTTCTATACAGTTGAGGAAAGCAAGTCCTGAGAGAATACTGTGACGAGGCAGAGTTCCACTGAAATCTGTCATGATCAAGAGTTTAATACTGTGACATGGAAGAAGGATGGAACTATGAAGAATAAATATGGAAACCAACACAAGCCGTCTAGTTGCCGGAGACTGGCTATTTCCCGAAGTACACATTAGAAGAAGGACTATGCCATTTGTCAAGCCTGCCCCCGAGGAACTGAGAGGGAAGTTGGAATGCTGCAGATAGGCATGCCGGCGGGGAGGAGACGCCGTCTGGAAGAGTGCTGCGAAGAACCAGCAGACCACGAGAAAGCAAGGAGAAGCCAAGTCCATAGAAGCCTTGGAACGCCGTCAGGAGAGCAGCACACAGCCCGACTCACCGAAGCAGTGATGCGAACTGCAGCGCAAGTAGAGAGAAAGACCCACACCTCGCCCAGAGAATCGGAGAAGACAGAGGACGCCATGCAGCAGGAACCCGAAAAAAAGACACGTGATTCCTGGGTCCCTGAGAGGAGCTGGAGACCAAAAGAGGGGTGGGGGCATTTTTGAATTTTTTTTTATTCCTTTTATTCAGATTTTTATAGCACGCGTCAGCCCGGGGGCATCGTTGCGCTTGTTACCGACATATCTTTGTTGCAGATAAGATATTTACATAAAATATTGACATAAGTACATTTACAGTGGCAAATATGAGATTTGTACAGATTGCAATGCAGTATGTTTACATGGATTTGCGAAGGTCACTTATTGTGCATGGAAAGAGGTCTTAATTTTCCTGCGAAAAATCGGTAGCAAGTTTTCCGCTCTAATGTTTGCAGGAAAGCGTTCCAGGTCTCGGCGGCAATGTAGGGGAAGCTAAGGCCACCGGCTTTCGCTTTTTTGATGCGTGGGATACAGAGTAAATTGGTGCATTGCGTCCTTATGGGACAGGAGGAGGGGGGTTAGGAAATGGTCTCTGATGGATAGGACGGGGCGGTGAGAGAGAGGCATTTGTGAGTGAGGGTGAGGATTTTGAGTGTGATCCACTCTTTGACCGGGAGCCATTGGGCTGAGTGTCTGGCATGGGAGATATGCTCTCTTCTTGGGATGCTAAGAGCAGCCCGGTGGGCGTTGTTCTGTGTGACTTGGAGTCTGTTCAGATTTTTTGCTGATGTGCCCGCTAAAAGGGCATTGCAGTAGTCCAGCTTGGCTCCAATGGTTGCTCTGGCTATGGAGAGGCAGTTAGGTTTGGAGAGGTATGGCTTGATGGCGTTTATGAATTTAATGGTATGCGCGGAAGAGGAGGTGATTGCGCTGACTTGTCTGGTCATAGATAGAGAGGAATCTATGTATACCCCGAGTGTCTTTACAGCTGTGGAGACAGGGATGACGGAGTGGTCAATGGAGAAGTTAGCATACAGTGTGTCCAGTTTGTCTAGGGTGCTCTGTTGACCTAGTATGATTTTAGTCTCGTCTCCATTGAGGCAGAGGCCATTGACTGCCATCCAGGCTTGGATGGAGTAGATCAAATGGAGTGCCTTAGCATCTTCGTGGTATGAGCCTGAGAGGGGTAGAAGTACTTGCGTGTCGTCCGCGTAGTTCGTGTAAGTGATACCGTATGAGTCGAGTTTGTCAAAAAGAGGTTTGGTGAACAAGTTGTAAAGTGTGGGTGCAGTGCAAGATCCTTGAGGGACCCCGCAGTGGATTGTCGTGGGAGTGGCATTGGCAATGTCCGAGAAGACTTTCATGGCTCTACTCTCTAAGAAGGAGGTGACCCATAGAGTTGATTCTTTAGAAAAGTTGGCCGAGTGTGTGAGGTGAGGGTCTTGTGGTCAACCAGATCGAAAGCTGCTGAGAGATCTAGAAGGAGCAAAAGAGCTGGCTTGCCCTTGTCTATGATTTGGGTGATCCGACTCTTCAGATCCACCAGGGCAGTTTCTGTGCTGTGTCCTTTCTGGAAGCCTGATTGCCTAGTCCTGAGGATGGAGTGGGTTTCCAGAAAGTGCTGGATTTGGCAATGTGCGGCTTTGTCCAGTAATTTCAGGAGGAAGGGCACTGTGGTTATTGGTCTGTAGTTGTTGGGTTGTAGGTGGTCGAGGGTAGTTTTTTTTTTTTTTTTTTAGGAGGGGCCGGACCCAAGCCTCTGAGGCTAGCAGGGATAATACCCGTTTTAAAAGACGCATTGATAAAAGCCATAAAGAGCGGCGCAAAGCAGTTTGCGCAGTCTTTGATGAGTTTTGGTGGGCAAATATCGCCTTTGCATGGGGAGGGTTTGAGGTTTTTTAGTAGATTGATAACTTCTGTTTCAGTGACGTTCCTGAAAGAGAAGTCGGGTATGGTGGGCTTGGGCGAGAAGAGTGGGGCTTTACTAGGCTTGGTACCTGTCTGTCGAGGTAATGCTTTGCAGTCGTCTTTGATTTTCTTTTGGAGAAGGTCAATTTTGTGTAGCATGGCAGCTTGAATGCTGGTACACCAGGCTTCGTCTTTGATTATTTCATCTGGTGTATTTGGGGGGGGTGGGTGGGGTTTGGGAGGATGAGCTCGTTAAAAATGGCAAAAATCTCTTTAGAGTGTGATTTGGCATTAGAGATTCGTGTGTTGAAGGCGTTGGCAGCAGTGATGACTGTTTTATATTGGTTGGAGATTACGTTGAAATCCTTTTTGGAGTTGCTGCAAGGGTTGGATTGCCAGTTTTTTAGAGCTACTCTTTTGTGGGAACGCATTGAGTGCAGTTCTTCAGTGAACCAGGAGTTGGTGTGTAGTGATTTCTTTTCTTTTTTCCATTCGAGTGGTGCCATTTCATTGATGGCTTTAGTGACGACATCTTTGCAGATGTCTGCCAGAATATTGGGATTAGCAAAAGGGGGTGCTAGTTTGGGGGTGTTGAGGTAGGGGGCAGGTTGTCCTCTGAGTTTTTTAGAGCTTCTGACTTGTGCAGCGATAGCAGGGGTCAGGGTTTTGTGGTTTTTGGTGATTGGAATCGAAAATTCGATAGAGTTGTGGTCGGTCCATGGCAGAGGTGAGTTAGAGGTGATAGTGGAGAGACAGTTATGGTCTGCGATCCAGTCTAGGGTGCGGCCTTTGGCGTGGGTGGGACTTTCATTTTTTGGGTGAAGCCTACGTCATTAAGTTCTTTGGAGAAGGCGACTGCAGATTTGTCTTTAGTATCATTGTATTCCAGGTTAAGATCTCCTAGAAGAAAGGTTTTGGTGGAGCTCTTGATGTTATTGCGGAGGATGTGGATGATGTTTTCCTGAGGGTCAGGGGTGAGGCCTGGGGGGGGGCGATATAGTAGGTGAATGTTGATAGTGCTGTTGGGTGACAGAGTGAGTTTGGTCGATAAGAGGTCAGAGTTGTTGGTCGAGGAGTGACTAACAAGTCGGAGATGGAGGTTCTCCTTGTATATGATGGCAACTCCGCCTCCTATTCGTTCAGGTCTGTCAAGTCTGAGTATGTTGAAGCCAGGTGGTAGTGCAAGTGCGACGTCTGGGCCTGATGCTTCGTGTAACCATGTTTCTGTGATGGCTAGTAGGTCGATGTTATTGTTGGTTATGAGGTCATGAATATCAGATGCATGAGCTGGGAGGGAGCGGACATTGAGGAGGGCACGTTTGATGTGAGGTGTGTGTGGTTTGTTTGTAGAGGTGTGGGTGGTGGGCGTAACTGATATATTATGTGTGGTGATATTGGGGGTGCGAGTTGGTTAGTGGGTGGCTGTCTGTGGGTGAGTGGGTGTCGAGTGTGATGGATGTGTTCCTGGCATAAAGAGGGCCAGGAACCCGATACAAACTAAAGCTGATAATATATGGGTGAAGGACCGAAGAGAAATAGAAGAACACTGACATTTACGCCATAAGTGGACACATAGCAGGAGAGTAAACCAAGTGCCCTGGAAAGCCAGTATGAAAGGGTCGGGACCCAAGTGAACTGCAGAGGCAAAGCCAAAGTACAGAGGTCAGTGACCCGAAAGAAACAGAGGCAAGGATGAGATAAGAGGGTCTGGGACCCTGACAAAAGCAAGAAAAGAGTGACGTGAACAGTTTAAAATACCCTATGTGGAACAGTACCTGAAAGGAGAGTACACCAGTTCTGTTCGGTTGTATGTTGAATTAAATTGGGGTAGAGAGCCTGCGAAAGCAACACACCAGGGTCTGCGAATCATATGAAGTTGGGCCAGGCTCATTAAAGCAAAGCATAAGGGTCAGGGGACCCCTACAAGACTGAAGAAACCTATAGTGAAGGGGTTCAGGCCCAGAGCAAGTCAGAGAGAGCGTGAGAGGGTGTAAGGTCGTCTGGGATGTATACAGGAGAGAAGGGTGATGCAAAACAAGTTGGGGAGATCCCAAAACAACCCAGAGGGATCTGGGACCCATGTGAAAGAGAAAGACATTTTCTGGAAATACAAGTTCGATAGTCAAGTCTGGCCGGATAGTGCACCAGACTTGCCGCTACAGTTTTCAGTTGGAAGAAGCAACAAAGGGAAAAGACTTTTCGCCCTAATATAAGAAAATATGTTTTTCGACGAAAAGGTCTACAGTTACGTCTGGCAGGATAGTGAAGCAGACTTAACACTACATTTGGGAATCGATACTTGGAACTGTGTTTGAAGAGTCACTCACTCTGATTTCACACCACAAACTAAACTTTAAAGGTCTACATCCAAAAAGAGATGCCTCTTCCTGGATCAAACAGTCATTCTTTTTTCTTTAGTTAGTTTAAGAGACAGAAACAGTTTTAGACACAGGATGGTGGATGACCCATTTTATAAGACATCCTGACAGAGTCCTTAGAATCTTTGTCGAGGTAGGGAAACCCCTCATAGAAATGGGGCAAAATAGGTTTTTCTATTACTTTAATAATAAGCCTTTGCCAACCAACACTCCACCACTGTGTCAGACTTGTACTTCTGCACCCTTACAGAGGATTATAATCATTCAATATTAAGCAATCTGACATCTTTTGATATTCTCAGATATTCTCACTACCTCCCCCGCCCTCTTGACCTGCCATAATCTTAATTGCCATCACATTATTAGAGTTATCATCCTGCAACAGGAGACACAGTTAATAGAAATGCTTAGTATAGATTGATTTTTAATTTCGGACATGCTTTAAAAGGCCATTGGGATAGGCCTGATGATAGAACGTTGGTTGTAGTTTCAAGTATGTTGAACTCAGTAAAATGGGGTCAGGATATGTCACATTTTGGAAATTGCTTGATAAAAAGGACACCCAAAAAGCTAGTATAGCCTTCAGAATTCGACATCAGAATTCCATCGCAAAAGGAAATGTTTGGGTATTTGTATTAGTTTGGGTTGTGTGAAGGTGCAGTAGTGAGAGCCACACAGGTGGTATTTATGTTGCTACGGACTTACTGAAGGAAAAATGGGGTTGAGTCACTGCCTCGCTAACCCAAACACTAAAAGGGGGATTCTCTGCCTCAACATCAATCTTAAAGGAGTCTGTCAGGATGTCAAAATAAAGGCAAGTCCAATGTCCTGTCAAAACCCTAACTCTCGACCTCACATTAACTAAATATAAGGCCGGATCTGATATTTTATTTGTATCGCACTCGTACACAAGTGTTTCAGAGCGTGACAAGGCAAGGGAGGGGAATGGGGGAGAACAATACTAGGCCCAGTGACACTGAGAACGCGCAAGTGCATGGGAAAGGGGAAAAGTGCATGGAAGGGGGAGAGTGGAAAGTGTGGAGCAGCGGAGAACAAATTAATAATCAATACAAATAAATGCATAATAGAGGCAATAAACAGTGGTAGTGCAGCCAGCAAGTGGCAAGTGCTGTGTTTACGGCAGCAGACTGGGTAAGTCTGATAAGTGCAGAAAAGACGAAAAATAGGGGCGTGGGAGACTGTATGGGTACAGATACAAGTCCCCAGTGCAAGGGATGGCCAGGAGGCAGTGCAAGAGGGTGGTAGGGTTAGCAGGTACCTGGGCCCAGGGGACAGAGGGTGGCCAGGTGCACAGTGCCAAGAGAGCAGATCAGCAGGGGAGAGGGGGAGCGAAGGCAGAAGCAAAGAGAAGGGTCTTGAGATGCTTCCAGAACTGGAGATGGTTCTCCTCAAGTTTTAGAGTGGCAAGGAGGCTATTCCAGAGGGAGGCCTCAGCCGCAGATAGATCTACTCCAAGCTCATTTCTTTGAAAAACGACTGACCTGGAGGGAGTTGGAGGTAGAGGAGCTATGAGCTCGAAAGGGTAGGTATTTGCGGAGGCATAGCTGAAGATATTTTGGACACAGGCCTCAGAAAGCCTTGTGGACAATGCAGAGGGTTTTGAATTTAATCCTTGCATCAACTGGGAGCCAATGGAGAGATTTCAGCGCTGGAGAGATACGATCCCTGGGCTCGAGGCCAAGGACAAGTCTCGCAGTCCTGTTCTGGATTAGTTGCAGAGGGTGGAGAGTAGAGGAAGGTAGATTTAGAAAGAGGCTGTTACAATAGTCAAGCCTAGAGAGAACCAGAGCTTGGGAGATGTGAGCTTCTGAGGGAAGGAGAGGAAAGGCAGGGTAGCTCTGATGAGGTGCAGTAGGAAGTTTGACTTTTTAGAGACCTCAGATGTGGGCGCGGAAGGAAAGAGTGGCGTCAAAGATGACTATGAGTTTCTTAGCCTAGGAGGAGGGCCAAGGGAGGCCGGCCAGAGAGCGAGGAGAAAGGATAGTGAAGGTGTGCCGATGAGGATCTCAGTTTTGCTGGCATTCTGACAAAGATCATTGGCGGCACACCAATCTAAGGGGTTGGATGCTCAGCAGGTTTTTCTTCTCAGAGTGCCAAACAGAAAGTTCCAAATTGTGCAAAAACAAAGTTCCACAGGGGTCAAGAGAATGTTCCCCCTTCTCTTGACTTCTCACAGTATTTCACAAATTCCACGAGGAAGTGCCTACTTTTTCTTTGTTTCACTTCCTTAAGATTACAGATCTTCCTTCTTTCAGCTTTGTCACAATATCCATAATCCCAGGGGTCGTCTCCCTTCCCCAGGTTTCTCTTCCTTAACTGGGTACACTCATCTCCCCAGTACTGTGCTTAAGAAGAGGAGTTTACAAATGTTCTTACATGGGTCTGAGTCCCAGACTCGCATAGCAAATACAATCCTCCTAGGTAGACTTGGTGTACTCTCCTGCCAAGTACTACCTATTGCAGACAACCTGGTTCACCTTTCTCCCGGGTACTGTGAAGAGGAGCAACTGATGTATTTTCCCCGGCACCGCTCTTCCTTCTCAGAAGGATGGGTTCACTCTCCTGCCAGCCAAGCACTACCATGTATAATCATGGATAGAACGGCTGCTTCGCTATTACTTTCGGGGTACCAGACACTTGGTTCGGAGTATGCGCCCCCCTTTTCTTGCCACCACCTCTTACTCGCAGGGTCCCAGACCTTAGGTTCAGGTTACTCCCCCCCCCCCACTTTTCTACAGACCACCACCTCAACATCTTCTTAGGGTCCCAGACCCTTTGTTCAGGATATTCTTCCCCTTCTTCATCTGCCTGCCACCTGTTTCTTGCAGTTTCAGAGTCCCAGAGTATCCTGCCCCTCCTCCGCTTGCCTCCACTTCCTCGGATTGCCAGCATCTTCTAGCCCTCCCCCTGCCCCGTACCTGTTGCTTTGGTCTGTTGGGGTGCCTGCCTTCTTCTAGCTTCCTCCTTAGCAGCAGGACTCGTGCTGCTCAGCCTGTGGCGGCTCTGCAGCACCAGCTTTCCTTCTGCAAGTCATATTGCTACCCATGCCTCAAGATTGCCTGCCCTAGTCTGCCAGCCTTCCAGCCTGCCGCTCCAGCAGTACTTCGAAACCGGCTCCGGAGCCCTCGATCACATCCCGGGCATCTCAGAGTTCATAGGTGCAGCAAACGTGTTCCTCTTCCTCATTGTTCCTCCAGGGAAGACTGGTCCCTCTGCAAGTCCTTCACTGTTTATTCGTTAGTCGGGTTGATTGAATAGGCTGGACTGCTCACTGCGGTTCCACTGGGTGCTCTTCCACACTCAAAGCACCTTCACTGCAGTACTATCCTTCAGGATGTTATGACCGTTCTTCATCTCAGTATAAAAAAGGAGGACAAGCTTCCACCTTGTTTGCATTCATAGAGGTACCAAGGACCTTAACACATTGGAGAGGGTTAGCGGGCAAGGAGTTGGATTAACGATAGAAGTCATTTATAACACACCTGTCCACAAGTGGTATGGATATACTGCGTCTCTCCAAGGGGGTCATCCCTCGTCCTACAAGGGCGTTCCCTCCCTATGTGATCCTCCCGCGGTGCACCAACCCCAGGGGGGATATCTGGACTCTGGCTGCACAGGCCACGTGAGAAGGGTTCTTCCCCCATGAGAGAAAGGACGACATCAAATGATTCGTCACAGTTGCAATACATTAGCAAGCCAAGCCCAGTCATGCCCCAATTCCTTTTATTATGCTCTTTTCCCGATTTTACATGTACCTTTTTCCCACTAAAAAGTCCAGGACAAGGAAATTCAACTCGTTCTCCATCTTTGGTGGTCAATGCTCATAGATGGAACCTCTTGGAACACGGAGCAGGCTTTTAACCTTCACCTGTAAAAAAGGTCCCCAAAGTTAAGGTTGTAGATATTGTGCTACTTTGTACAGCCAAAAATATTTCTGTCCTCCTTGCAAACTAAACAGTTTGTTGACCCACACTTTTCAATAAATAGTACTAGTTTGTTCATTGACCTCACCTTCACATGATGTTAAATTCTAAACTGAGAATAATTCCCAAATGTCACATATTTGGAGAACGCTTTTCTAGCTCTTTTAGACTTTGGTTATTTGTCCCTTTGTCCTCTTTTTCAGAAAGGATTCCTCACCCTTACATAGAGAAATGGGATTCCTTACCTGCTTGCTGGTTGATTCAGAGGGAAAATGTTAATTTTAAGTTGTATTTTTATTTGTTGCCTACTTCCCAATGCCATCTCTTGACTCAGATTTTCTGCCTTTGATAATCTTACATACTGTCAAGTGCCCAAAATTCCATCATTGATTCTTTGATAGGAAACATTTAAGACCCTTGTTATAATATAATTGTTCTTTGCGGGAGAATTTGCCATTTTATTTAACTTGCTTTCCTTGTACATGGTCTGGTGTCTAGGTTTTTGTTTCCTTATATTGGTCTTCTCCCCACCTGTTTCCCTGTAAATTATAATTCCTTTTTTTTTCCTTGTCCACTTTTTGGTTCTTTTTAACCTTTTTGCTTCGAATCAGCTAGATACATGTGACAAGGGAGTTATTTGTGTAACTGCTGACTTATGTTCTACTTCTAGCACATGAATTGGATGTTCCAATTCCATCAACGACAAACCTAAATTGACTGTGCTGGTTCACCATTTCCTCTATGAAATTTATGATGCTATTCATTATCAGGATTTCTCCTGTATCTAATGCTGGATGTTTTTATCAAATGGTCTTTTACATACCGCTGGTATATTACTTGAAGTTCTGCAGTGCTCCCTTTCACTTCCAACTCCAATTATTCATATAGAATAGTTTGGGACTGCAGTACCTTATGAACAGCTTTTAAAAGTAACGGATGCTGCGTTATAGATGGCTGTAAATGAATTATTGTAGGCACAATTTGATCTTTCCACGTGTTCCAATTGCTTAAAAAGAAGTATAATTCTGGCTCTATTTTATGAAGCACACCACCTTCAGTCTGTTTACTCACCTGATATATTTCATCATCCAAAAGCACATTTTCTCTTCCATGACTTTCAGACGTTCTTAAATGTGTGCTGTCATTTATACTTGAAAGCATACATTCTCATTGCACATTATTTCAATGCAGGTCTTTAAAGTCATCTTTGTATGCTCTCCTTAAAGTGGAAAGGAAATTGTTATCTTACCAGGCCTCTCAATCTCAAATGTAATTCTTTCTTTCAGTAGGTGAGAACCGATTCATTATCTCTAATCATACAGTAAGACTGTGCAATCTCGTCCAAAGATCTTAATTACATCTGACATGGGGGCAGGACAGGAGGGTGGGGGGTCATTTACTATTTCTGCTGTTCCTGACAATTCAGGAGACAACTTTCATGTTGGTTTTACATTATATTGATCAGTCTTAATTTCAGGCTGAAGTAATTTGTACTGCTTAAGGAAGAAATACAATTTTACAAAGACCTTTAATCAAAAAAGTTTAAGAAACAGCGAGTCCTTGTGTTTTTGTTATCTCAACAATTTGCAAAACCCCTAATACTTGCCATATTTAAACGTAATAAACTCAATAAGCAAAGGTTATGTAATACAATTAACATTTCTAAATTAATATTGCTCAGAGGGAATTTGTGTTACTCTACATGTGTCCCCACTCTGATCTCAGGCAGCAGACTCCATTTGGATATTCTCTCGCTTTACTTCGAATTCAGCACAGCCGGAGATTAAATCAACGTATTCATAACATGTATGGACACTGCTGCATTACACAAGGTCATAAATGCTCATCTAGTCCATACCCTGATCATTCAAGTCCCTTTCACTCCATCACTTAATCAATGCAAACTGCTTTTGACTTTGCTCCAGCTTTGCTCTGTATTCACCAAAGCCAGGTTCAATGTGAATAATATGCCACCCATTCGACACAGCTCCAAAAAAAAAGACTGCCTTTTCTAGACCACCCTGGAGCGACTCAAACAGGGTGGTAGTAAGACCTTCTGAGGATTTCACAACCCGAAACCCTCATGGAAACCACCCCCATCCCTCAATGTTACACCTGCCAACCAAAACCACTTCCCCATCTATGCATATCCCCCCCGCTTTTGAACCACTTACCCCTCCGTCACCCTCTCCTTCATTTGGGCCTGCTCCCCTCTTCCATTTCCAGGCTATTATGGGTGGCATTTCCTGGGAAGCCACTGTTCCAGGCAGTCCAAGAAACATGGATCATAGACCCGCAAAGAAAGATTTAATCAACAGCCACTGCTGAGATGTACCACTAACATTGATCCAGTTTGCCTCATTGTTCAAGATAGTCTCAATGTCCTCAGTCCAATTAGTATGCCAAGTAGTTGTGAGACGCCAGCAATCTTTGTATTCTACAGCTACTCTTGGGAACCCAGGAAGTTATGGCACCTGAAACGACCTTTTCAGTTAAACCCCAAACTCTAACTGGGCTACTGACTCTGCTATGCTTTCTGTAGCCAATGACAGTCTTTTTTCTCATTTTTCCTTAATAGGCTACTCTTAGCAAATCTAACTGTCTGGCTCGCCATAGACTGTTCTCAAGTCAGCCTAGCTGGGCTCTGGGGCTTTTGGGCATTATGTCACCAGGGTAGGTGGAGACAGGAAGGTATAGAAACCATGGATGTCATTCTGGATTTTACTTTCCGCTTCCTCAGCAGCATGTAGGCTTCCAGGATGAACATGAAAGACTATGGTTGAGCCGCATACTCTATGGAGTTCTCACTTATTGTTCTCCACCCGCATTTGTTAAATTGCTCAGGACGTGTAGACAGTTTAAATGTTTGCAAGGAGAGTGCAGGGGAGCATGGGGGATCTGCCACAGTAGACCATGTGAAAAGCTTGTAATGTATTCCAAGACAGTTAAAGGAATCTCATGCAAGGGGAGAGTAAAGCCATAATTATTTGTATGTATTGATTTATACTGCACTACGATGGAAACTCGTGAACCAAGTGCTGAGGTTATAAATGAAAGGGAGGAGAGAGGAAGGAAGGAAGGGGGAGGGCAGGAGGAGAATACGAGGTGTATTCCTAGGCCAAGACACAATGGACCCAAGCAAAGACATCCGACCTTTAGAACCTACATTTCTTCATTCATACTACATTTCAAAGGTATAAATCCGTTTGGTGGTGGTTCTTGTTTTTGAGGGAAGGCCTTTAGGAAGATTTGGGGCTTTTCAAAACTTGCAGTTATATTCTTTGGGAACCCACCTATGCATCAGACTTTAGAAACGTGCATTTGTAACATTCTTGGGAGTACAGATCTTCATGGTCAAGGCTAGATATTGACCCTTATAGGAATGCACGGCAGACAACTTCTGTTTGATAGTTTGTGGTAAACCGGAGGCCCTAAACAAGATCTGCCCCAGACAAATCTGCCAAACATTTACATACGTTTTAAAAATGAAAGAAATGACACCGCAATCTGTATTCTTCTGCTTTTTTTATTGCAGTCAAACGTCCATACAGAAGAATTATGTTAAAAAAACAAATCAAATCCCATCAGAATTTTCCACCTTGGCACACGGTTGTAAACTTGAAGCTTATTAAATCAGCTTTTTTGCAACTACAAAAGGTGATCAGTGCATGATACATCAAATATTCCCAGCACTCCATAAATAGATTGTCTAAAACACAATGTTTTGCAAATAAAGGTTCATCTTCCACATCACCAATCTTTAATAAAACCCCCAACGATTTTCCCCACAAAATATGGCTTAACAAAATTGTTGCACAATTCTCAATGTGAAATGCAAATTTGATTCACCGAAAAATATATTCTCTGCCACAAATATATCACAGCTTCATTGGATTATTGCTTAACCATCTGAAAAATAAATCCCTTCGTCTAAAACAGTGAAACCAAGTAAATTACAAACTTACTCTGAAAAGTATCACAACTTAAAAACAGACCTTTGACTTCAAAGACACTTCCACACGTCATCTGATAAAAATCTATTGCAGATTTGTTGTAGTCTTCGAGAATGCATCTAACCTAGTGTCCACAATAATATTAGCAAAATTACGACCACAGTAACATATCCAGAACCAAAAGAAACAGAGCAAAGTCTACTCAAAATGTTGTAATAAACCAATATGCTTAAAAATGTCAGTTGCTAAAAGCCCAGCCAAAAGGGCACAAGTCTTTAAAAACTCACAGTTGCAGCACAAAGTAGTATTTACAAATGTAACTGCTATGGGGCTTGGGGGTGTATGCAAACTACTTTCTTCTGCCAATAAGTGGCCACCCAAACCCCTTTACACCTGAGTACTAAAAGGTATACCAAGAACGGGGAGACACAGGAATAAAATACAGTATATTCACCAATAATTGAAACTAAGAACGGGTAAATTAGCGAGGAAAAGAAGGACCATTGCAAATATAAGGATTTAGCTGTCACAGCTTTGTGCAGTGATTGAACTCTGAATTCTTGCAGCACTTGACAGAAGTGACACGAACACTGAACATTACAATTTCAATCTCCCACACAACATTGTGCAAAACATTTTGAGTGAATACTAGTTCAAACATATTCACAGCTGTGAAAATAGTAATTATATGACCGGAGGCGAGCATTATGCTTATTCTTCTTTAATACTGCCAAATCACAGCATTTCAAACATCAAATATCTTTTTTTTACCAAAACCAAAACATAGAACTTTTCAAACTAGAGAAACTGTCCATAACATGGTATAGTAGTCACACTACAACTCCCATGGGGCACCAGGGGCTCAGTAGTTCTAGCCTCGATCCCATGCTCCAATGAATAGGAATATGTCCCTGAAGGTATAAGACTGTTTAAACGCCGGGTCCCTTCCTCTTCTTTTTTGCTGCCAGACACAGCTATGTACTTTCCCATTACCCTTGCGACTACGGCGTTTTATTTTTCAGGAGAACGCTAATACGATTGAAATATTTTATGACGGATACCGAATGTGGCACCGCCGTGCAGCGTACATGTATTAATTAATTATATGTATTTATGCGCATAAGATATGGTAGATGCGCACGCGTATGACCAGTTTCGAATTAAGCATAGTAGTGATAGCGTGGGACCCGCGAGCGTTGTCGCTCGCTCTTGGGTTCCGAAAAGTTGCAGACTCATGATGCACGTATTTAGTCAGAGGCCCTGAAAACGGCTGTGGAGCCAACGCAGAACGTTGAGCGCATGAGAACGCATTCGCGATAGAGATTTCGTTCGAGTTAACGTTCAAATAGAGACGAAGGAGTCGCGTATCATTACGGAGCACCGTGAGCCCTTTAGAAACTTCATTTCACAGCGATCCTGCTTCCATTGAAAGACTTGCATAGATTTTCAAAAAAAGTTCCCATAGAGTTAGCTTGCAACAAATGCACAAGCATAAAGCTCAGACCCTCCTATCTGAGGAATATAGCCTCACCCTAGGAGACAGATATGGCCTCAGACAGAGCTGAGGAATACTGAGACTATGAGGAGCAGGAAACAGAACTTCTGGAGGAAGAGATGGATCTTTCTCTTAGTTTTAAGAAGGTGCTTGGGGACTCCCTGGTGAGAGCTGTGGCACAGGCGTGCAACCCATCCAAGAGAGGCTGTTAGTCCTCGAGAATATTTTGAGCACAAAGACTGGCTCGCAGGACGATCCTGGTGAGGGGGCCTCCACTAAGTCGCTAGAAGATGTAAATAGGGGGTGTAAAGTGGCCCGGAAGAGGAAGCACTCTTCTACCCCCCTGGGCTCCATTAAGGGGATAAGAGAGAAGCCCCAGGAGGCTGCTGATGCTTTTCTCAGACTAAAAGAAGCTTTCTGCTCTAAATCAGCAGTGCCCAGCCTCCCACACCCGACCCCAGGGGAGAATAACATGGGGGAATCCGACTCATCATCGGAGGAGTTTGACCACAGGGGTAGAAAGATGATGAGACCGTAACCTCTGACAAGGTGCCGGAGAAACACACAATAGGTACATGCAAAGCCAGTTTAGTGGAGAGTGCCCCGGAAGACGATATATCTGACATGTTTGAGCCGGAGGCGATCAGGCATCCAAGATCCACAGAGTGGACTCCGTCACCAAGAGTTGCGATGTATATGGCTCAAAGAATTAGGAAACCCTAAGAGAAAGAGATAAGTTTCCAAGACTCCAGATTTAGACCCGAAAATGCTATAATTTGTTTCTAAAGCAAGTAAGGACTTACGCAAAAGGTATGGATCGCGCATGGAGATCTTGTCAGGATAAAGTGCTCGACCTGACAGGCCCCATAGCGAAAATTATGGATCTCGCAGAGAGAGCCAGAGATACAGGAGAACCGATAGATCCTACCATCCTAGCGGGATGGGCACAACGCGCCATATGCTTGCTCGGGAATGCCAATTCAGCCATTTCAGCAGAGCGGAGGAGATCCATGCTCCTCAAGATAGATGCAAAGTTGGGCGATCTAGCATCTTACGAGGCAGGAGAAGGAGCTCAAGGCCTGCTTTTCGGGGAAACCATCGTGAAGGAGATGAGTAGATTTGTTGGGACTTATACAGCACTGGAAAAGGCTCAAGCCTCCATCAAGAAAGTATTTCCCAGTCGTGTTTTTGCCGGGGCTGGTCGATTCAGAGGCCGTTCGACCGGCTGTTTCAACACTAATAGAAGGCCCAAAGGACCTAGAGCGTCGCGTCAACAAGACTCACTTTTCCCAAACACAGGCATAAGCTTCAGAGGAAGAAGAGGCAGAGGTTTCTTCAGGCACCAGAATGCCAACTCAGGTGAGAGAGCGCAATGCAAAGTATCCACCAGTGGGAGGCAGGACAGGGCAATTTATAGAGAATTGGCGCGCGCTTTCAACAGACGCTTGTGTCATTCAGACAGTTCAGGGCTGTCACCTAGAGTTCATGGGGACCCCTACGCAGAAGTCCACCGGCACACATACACTTCCCAGAGGAGGAGAAGATCTGGTTAGACAAAGAGATTCAAGCGCTAGCAGACAAGCAGGCTATGGAGAGAGCACTTCCACACTCAGTAGGTTTCTTGAGCAACATGTTTTTAGTTCACAGAAAAGGAAAGGTGCGGCCGGTTATCAATCTAAAGGAGTTGAACAGTTGGATAATTTACAGGCATTTCAAGATGGAAGGAATCCATCTGCTTGCAGATCTTCTCAGGAAAGAAGACTGGCTGGTTTGCATAGATCTGAAAGATGCCTATCTGACAATTCCCATTGCTCATCAATATCGTCATTTCCTGCAATTTGAATGGAAAAAGCAGAGATGGCAGTTCAAGACCCTGCCGTTCTGCTCCGTGGGTATTTACCAAACTAATGAGAACTCTTGCAGCAGCCTTAAGAGTCAAAGGTTGCCGAATGATCATCTACTTAGATGACATTCTAATCAAGGCCGAAGACAAAGTCAGGTTACAACATCAGGTCAGACGAGCAGTATCTCTGATCTCAGGGCTAGGATTCTTAATAAACGTAGAAAAGTCGGATCTCATCCCATGCCAAAGAATAGAATTCTTAGGCTTCATGATAGACACGAAGAAAGCCATGTTAGAACTTCCCACGTCCAAGATCAGAGCAATAAAAAGAGACCTCAGTGCAGCCCTGAAGAGACGGTTATATCGCTTTGGAATCTAGCCAGGATAGTTGGGCTGCTAGCAGCATCAATCCAGGCGATATTTCCAGGTCCTCTACATTATCGAGCACTTCGGAGGCTCACGATAAAATACCTACAGGAGGGATGGAGATATCATCACTCAGTTCCCCTAGATCAGGACAGCAAGGTGGAGATCGAATGGTAGCTCAGCAACATGGAAGCCTGAAACGGCCGCGCAATATTCGGGGACTCCCCGGAGATCATCATAGAATCGGACGCCAGCAGATCAGGCTGGGGAGCGAGATGTGGCCACATAGACAGGGGGGAAATGAGCTCAAGAGGAGCTGCAGCTGCATATCAACTGTCTAGAGCTCTTAGCAGGATCATTTGCAGTACAAGTCTTCACCAAAGGTCGAGTGAGATGTTGCATCCTTCTCAGGATGGACAACATTTCCGCGGTGAAGTATATCAACAAGCTAAGGGGTAAGCGATCCAGGATGCTAGCAGAGTTAGCCAAGGAGTTCTGGCACAGGTGCCTGGCGAGAGATATGGCAGCCAAGGCAGAGTGTCTTCCGGGGTCGAGGAATACAGTAGCAGACTGGAACTCCAGGTACCTGACAGACTTGAGCGACTGGAAGTTACATGCTTCAGTATTTGAGAAGTTACTGAGGAAGTGGGGCCCGTTCGACACAGATCTTTTCGCGTCGAGACTAAACACCCAACTGCCCAAGTATTTGAGTTGGAGACTGGATCCGGGAGCAGCAGGGACAGATGCGTTTCTGCACAGCTGGAAAGGTTCAACACATTATGCCTTTCCCCCCTTCGCAATGCTGGCGAGGGCACTAGCGAAAATCCTCAGAGGGAGCAGACCTAGTTCTGGTGACACCAGAATGGAGATCGCAAGCCTGGTTTCCAGTTCTGATGGAACTTTCTATGGATTTTCCACTGAGGATTGCACACAGACCAGACCTCCTAGTAGATCCGAAGGACGAACCTCATCCTCTGATTCAGAGCAACAGTCTGAGCCTGATAGCCTGCAGAATTTCAGGTGTAGATGGTGTTTGCCAGGCCTTTCAGAGGAAGCTACAGAGCTTATCAAATTATCATGGGCCCCGTCCACAATTCGGAGCTACAATTCCGCTCGGCAGGCCTGGGACCTATGGCGTAGAGAGAGAAGTGTTTCTTCCGTTTCAGCCCCTATAGAGCACGTATTGAACTTCTTGGCGTCCCTAACAACCAGTGATAAAGCATTCAGGACAGTGGGAGTCTATAGATCAGCCATATCAGCAGGGCACGAGCTAATAGACGGATCCCCGGTAGAGGAGCACCCAGCAGTCCCCCATTTGCTCAAATGGCTTAAAGTTACGAGACCTCCTCTACCTAAATACTCAGTCCTATGGGATGTTAACAAGGTGTTGCAGCTCTTGAGCAATGGCCTCGGAACGAACTATTGTCAAGTCGACAGCTATCAGGAAGGTTAGCTACTTTACTCTGCTTAGTATCATGTAGGAGAGTATCTGACGTAAAAGCGCTAGAAACCGACAGGAAGATATTCTATCCTGAGGGTGTAGCATTTAACATAACGCAGCGCACTAAGACAAGCTCAAAAGTGATCTTACCCCTATTTCCCTGATAACAGCAAGCTATGCGTAGCGCAATGTATCAAGTGTTACGAGGCAGCGACAGCAAGACTGCGCCCACAGGATGTGACCCAGTTACTCATAGTGCGCAGGAACCCTTTTAGAGCAGTGGCAGTTGCTACTATAGCGAGATGGGTGAAAGAAGTCATGGAGCAAGCTGGCATAGACATTTCTGTCTTCGGAGCTCACTCAGCCAGGGGATCTATGGCCTCCGGAGCTTTTGCAGCTGGAGTTCCGCTGCTGGAGATCTTGAAGGCAGCAGACTGGTCTAGTGATTCAGTTTTCAGAACCTTCTATTTTAAGCCAGTGGCGAATATTGCAAGAGCAGTTGTACAAAGCTTTGAGCAAGCATAATGCTCGCCTCCGGTCTTGTCATAGAATGAAGATTGCCAAAGCGCATAGCGCAGGAAGTCTTGATTCTATTAAAGACATGGAGGCGAGCAGTATCCCACCCTAAATGAACATCGCTGTGAAGTTACCAATTGTCAAGTTAAGTGTTTATGTATGCATAAGATGTTCTGGAGTACAGCGTATTCCCGCCCTAATGTTCTTGTTCTTTTTTATCTAAGGAGAAGAACAGAAGAACTCCAGGGAATAAGTGAAAAGCAGGCAATCTCAGCAGAGGAGCAAGTGCAGTTTATGAGAGGATTAAAGACAAAGAAGTTATCAGTTTCGCAAAAAGAAGAGGAAAGGACCCGGAGTTTAGACAGTCTTATACCTTCAGGGACATATTCATTGGAGCATGGGATCGAGGCTAGAACTACTGAGTCCCTGGAGCCCCATGGGAGTTGTAGTGTGACTACTATACCGTGTTATGGACAGTTTCTCTAGTTTGAAAAGTTCTATTTTTTGGTAAAAATAAAAAAAAAGATATTTGATGTTTGAAAAGATATTTGAAATGCTGTGATTTGGCAGTATTAAAGAAGAATAAGCATAATGCTTGTCTCTGTGTCTTTAATAAAATCAAGACTTCCTGCACTATGCGCTTTAGCAATCTTCATTGTGTGCGACTTAAATATTTTGCTGCATGGCATCTTTGTTCTAAATTCCAATAATGTTCTAAAACGGTAGGTGGCAAATGCCCAAGCTGAAATGTTGCATTAAAAGAGATCAGTCTAACTGCGCATGTGCCACAGTTTGCTCTACTGTTAACATTTCCTAAATGAAAACATTTCAAACAGTATCCAACAACAAATTACAGGTTCATGCAATTTCACTGTGCTAACAAATCAGTGCTGATACAGTTCCAAACATTTACACCCAATAGGATCTCTCAATTAGTGTGTGTGGGGAAGGGGCGAATAATACAGTAAAACATGTAAGGTATCCGTTACACTGCAAAAGGCATGTTTTCCTGTATCTAACCACACACAAAATATATTAAAATGTGAAATTCCATTGCAGCTACATTTTCATATATTAACTGATTAGCAAGTATGTTTAAAATGCAGATCAGCTGCATACTAGACCATCAAGACAATACGAAAAGAAAAATGCATTATACTGGACAATGTCTTTCTAACCTCAAACAGGAATGTCAAATTAACATTTCAATTCTGTCTTTTTAAAAAAAAGTGAACCAAAAAAATAAAATATTGGCTATGACCAATTCACAATGTCTTAGTGTTCACTCCCAGAGATGCAGGGTTTGATTATTTTACTTCATGGGATTTACTAAAACCATCTGCTCCCCTTGTGTAGAGTATGTAAGAGATGGTCCTCTTGCTGTAGGGACAGTCATTTTGAAGCTTTAAATATCTGAAAAGATAAGGGAAAATCTATATTAAGGACAAATGAAACAAATAGAAAAATAAAAATAAATCAATGATATAAACTATGGTTTTCTTTAAATCGGTCTGTAAATTCTAATTAAAGCACCTTCGTAACTGGCTGCTATTTTCTGGGTCGTGGTAGTGGCTTGCTGGCTGTACAAAAACTGTCCGCAAAGGAATTCAAATAGCTCGCTTGGGGGCAGGAGGGAGAGCGGAGCATTCTAGGCAACCATATTTTAAATTGATGGTATAAAATCAACAAAGGCCAGCCATCCAAAATGTCAACCCATAATTTGAGAAGCGACTTTTGCAAAAAGTATAGCTTCAGATTTAGGGTGCTATTAGAAAATAGTCTCTGATCCTGCACACAACATGTGGTTTATAATTAGTATATGGTCTTAAATGATGTTTTGGGTGAGGCTATCTAGAATATGCCATAACATCATCGTGGCTCACTGGAGTATTGTGTATATTCGGACATCTGCTCCATAAGGAGCATTTTGTGAGCAACAAAAATTGCACTGGTTTAAAAAAAGAAAAAATAAGAAAATACCTTATTGGAAAATGTAACCAACTTTCTAAATTGGATGTTTCAATCCGTAGTGCACTTCAAACATCTCTCGTTTCACATTTAAAAATAAATGCATCCCAAAGCAAGTCATTATACAGTGGCACCACCAAATGTGTAGATTATCACAAATATCTGCAGTAGGTATGTGAATAATCCTAACCACTAGCATCAGCAGGTGACCGAAATGTGAGTGAAATTGGTCACTGTTTAATAATATGTAATGTGAGCTGGTCTCATATAGCTCCCTTCTGCAAATAATGTTGACCTTGCTACGCATGTTTTTGTAAGAAAGGAGGGCAGGATGTGTTAGTTGAATGGCAGAAGGGCAGATGCAGAAACCTTTGGTGTTGCTTGATTCAGGTTGGAAATAAGAGTTACCTGTGTGCCGATACACGGTTGGTAATGACCGGCCTGCCCCCGTATTGTGGAGAGGAAAAATTGACAGCATGGTTGTTGATAAATGGATAGGGTCTAAACACAAGACCCAGAGGTCGTCTGAAGGAGTGTGGGAGGAGTAAAGATGGAAGATTTTAGGAGTTCGTTAAGGGATGGGTCAGGTGCAGCGGGGGTGGGAGTGAGGGTGCGGTCACTTCCTAGATCTTGGTTGTAGATTTCACTGAGATTAAGGAGCAGACCAATGTCACGCAGCAGAGGATCCAGGATAGTGCCAAGAGTTTATACAACTGGCTGCCATAAATTAGCCCAAGTTTATGGTGCACAGTTTTAACTCAGTTGCTGTTTTTCATGTCTTTCAAAGTGGTTGGTTGGAAAAGCCAAGTCTTGAGCGGTTTTCTCAAAGCCAGGTGGTTCACTTCCAGGCAGAGTGGTTTGGCCACTGTGTTCCACAGTTAGGTAGCCAGAACTGAAAATGTGGATCCTTCTTGCTGTTCCTTGTTGAAGTTGAGGATTATTACTAGTGCAGCATTGCTTGACTTAAACATGCTAGGAGGGATTGTAGTGTTGAAACCTACTTCTGAAGGAAGAAGGGCCCACTCCCCGGTATGAACGATGGGTTATGCACAAGGTATTGAAATAAACTTTTTGATGGGGATACCGTGGAGAATACATAATACTGGCGTGATACTTTCAAATTGCTTCATCCTGAGAAGTAGTATTGCTGTTGCATTTTGAACTCTTTGAAGTTTCCTCATTGTGTAATCTGGGAGTCCGAGATAGAGGCCGTTTTGTATAGCCTAGTTTGTATAGTATTCGAGAAATTATGGCCATGGCCCTGTGGGTGAATGTAAATTAAGTTAGGAGGTGGTGTAGCATGCACAGCTGAGAGAAACTGCTTCAGACAATGGCTTTAATTTGGGGGATCAAGCATGAGGGTGCTGTATATTGTCATTCCAAGATTCCTTACGATGGTTGATTGGTTGGGGTAAGGGCCGATCTCCTCATGCGAAGAGATTGTGGAGTTAGAATCTGTAGGATAACAGAGCATCAGTTCTGTTTTTCTAGGTTTGGGTGTTAGCCTGTTTACTATCATCCCTGTCTCCAACTGTGCAATGCTTTTTAATATCTGGGGTGTTGGGTCATGGGTGGTCCATAAATGTGTACATTGCGTGCCATCCACACAGTTGTAGACAAAGATACAAGATGTATTGATGTCTAGTAGGGGTGTCATGTACATTTTGAAAAGTAGGGTGAGAAATTGGCTCATTGGGGTACTCTGCAAATAAGTGGGCGAGGCTGGGAATTGTAGGGGCCCCAAGATGGGGGTTTGTTCTCTTTGAGGAAGGAGGTATCCAGTGTACAGACATTTCTTTAATACCAATATCTTTCAGTCGTTTGAGGGCCCGGTGACTGATGGGGCCAAAAGCATCCGAAAATGTCTAGCATGAGGAGCACACACTGAATTTTCATCTGCATCGTTAAGTGTATCCAGGATGGAGCACAGAGCAGATTCTGTACTTGTAGAAGGTCTAAATCCGTGCTGTGCCTCATTCAAGAGTTGATCTGATTCGATGAAATCCCAAAGGTGAAGATATATCCATTTTGCAAGAGGTTTCCCAGATGAAAAGGGTACCTTAATTTAGAATTTTTCATTTAGAACGCGCTTAATACCAGGAGTGGTTCCTAAGCGTGGGGGATTCAACCCTTTTTGCGCTGCGTTATCTTGCTTCCAAAAGAAACTGGTTGCCCCCAAGCTACCCTTCCTCTGAGAATTGATGACAATGGGCAAGCAAAGGTCTGATGTATGTAGATTTCAAATGAACAGGGACTCTTACGGTGCTGATGGAGTCGTTGAGGAGGGATAGGAAGATGGGCACCATGACTGGAGATTTCATGATAGATTTGTAAAGATTGGGGTTGGGGGGAGGTGGAGCCTCAGGAGACCCTGATGGGATGCATGAGTAAATGGTAGCATGTACGTCCAATGCAGACATAAGCCGCAAAGAAAATGAGGTCCGATAGAGGGAGGTGTTGGCAGAATCTCATTACTAGAGTGTGAGTCATGGCACCCTTTATTGTCATGGTTATCCTGGATGTCGCGGTTGAAGCGTGTAAAAATCTGGTCACAAAGCCCTTGTGTAGGGGTAGGGATTGCATTGCAGGTTGTTGGGTTTTTGAATTCTCTGATCTTATATATTTCGCTTTGATCTGCTGAATCAATGCGTTTGGAATAGTGTGCTCTCTTTGCTTAGAGTACTTCAGCCTTTTAAAGGTGAATTTGCTAGTGTGTAGATTGCTTTTCCTCTAGATTTTCTCCAGTTTCCAATTTTCATTTAAGTAATTTAGTTTGAGGGTGAAGCATTTGGCTTGATTATTTTTGTTGTTGTTTTCAAAAGGTTTCTTACGAGCAATAGAGTCCAACAGGGAAAGTTGTGAAAGTAATGGACCAACATCCTCACTGCATACAAAACTCCATCTGCAGGGACGGTAGATGTGGGTACTTCTAGTCTTTCTAGTAGGGAGTTGTTGTGTATTTCTTTCCATAGTCCGGGCATGGTCGATGGTTCTTTTGAAGGGACGGTGAGGCGTTGTGTCTCTGAATATGGTGAACGGGATGGACAAGTGATCTCCCCAGGAGAAATGAACTCTGGAGCAGACAGTGATGCTTTTATAACAAAAAATGACATCCAGAGTGTCGAGCTATGCCAGTATCAACCAGATCTTTGCTGATGTCCTTACAACTATTTGATATTATTATAGTTTAGATACCAACCACTAAACACTGACCTTTTGTTTTACCAACACTAATCCACCCCTCTATATGGCTTTGTCTTCAACCATTTGTGCCTGCGTCTGTAAACCACTTCTTCCTGGATCAATCCTAACAGACCCCTGGTTCCAATTCAAGTTACGAGAGATTTTCAAAAACAGTTTCAAAATGTATAACTGTACCAATTATATCAGAATTAGTAATATTAAGGCCCTTGTTAGGGCTTCAAATTTGGAATACTTAATACTTTCAAAAGTGTCCTTTTGGGAACTGTGTGCAACTCAGCAGAAGTCTATTCTTTGCTCTTCATTGTTCTGGCTTAATGACACTGGCTTGACATGGCGGTTGGCGTAAGCGATAACAAATTAGGAAGTTCCTATGGTCAACTTCTTTCTGTACTATATGAACAACTCTCTTTATTGAAGTTGAGTGTTGGAAAGTCTCCACCTTTTTCAAGAGATTAGTTTTACTTTTTGTACTGGGTGCAGCAATCATTCTCAACCATATTCAATAGCCTTATGCAAGGCCTCGCTCTTTAGCCTGGACAGTAAATTGGAGTCAGTAAAAAAATATGCAGATGGGCAGTTTATTAGCAATCTTTGGTACATCAGTGTTATTTCAATAGTTATGAAACGACATACTGCAATAACACCAAAACATTAAATGTTACGTGATGTTATGTTTCAGCATTTTACCATGGGGTTGATTCACAAAGATCTTTCCAAGAGTATGTTCTGCTTACTCCTGGGAAAAATAGTAACTTCTTTATAAATATGATGTGTCTGATACAGTAGTAAGTTGCACTGGATTTCTTTGCAGGCATCGAAAAATCTCTGAAATCCTGCTAGACCTGCAGTTCAAGTGACTTAGTTTATCTGCTTGACCAAAGAGAAATTAACTCAATCAATGAGATATGTGTTTGAAAAAACAAATGGCGACACATGAAGAAATATCACCGTCAATGTGGATGTGCCTTTTTAAATTTCTCTTCCTACTGGACATGCTGAAATACAATTTCATACAGACCGCATCAAGTACAAGATACCACACGTATGAAGTACTATTAAGCGAGGCCAACATGAGATGATCACACATTTGGGTGACTGGCTTAAAGTTGGCAATCGCTTGTTGGTAGGTGTTGGAATAATATGTTACTCACTGTAGTGACTAACGTACTCCGAGTCCATAGTCCCCTTTCCTCCATACTGTATGTGTGTCGCTCACTAGGGATGGGAAAATTAACCTCTCTCACTGGAAAAAAGCACCACTTTGTCCCGCTGAAGTGTAGTATATGGCTCTACTGCCACTAGACCCTGAATCTCACTGATCCTGCGCACTAGGGTAAGGCCAATCAGAGACCAGTCTTAATGGTAACCAGTCTAACCAGTCTGATATCCACTGATGCCATGGGCTCAAACGGCTTGTGGGTCAGGGCACCCAGCACCAAGTTGAGGTCCCAGACAGTGTGGCAGCTTGACTGGGGGATACAACCTGGTCAGGCCCGCCAAATGTTTCTTGACCACCAGATTGGATGACAAGATGTTCTCTCCAGAGTTTTTGTAAGCCCCTATGGCCACCAGATAAGTAAGACAGGTGTCCACCTGCACACCGGAATGAGCCAGATGCGCAGAAAAAGACAACACATGGACTAGTGTGCAGGCCAGATGGTCTATCTCATTGGCCTTGGCCCAGTGACAGAACCAGGTCCATTTGCTTCTGTATTGACTCCTGGTGGAGCTGCTTCTTGTCCCTTGAATGATGTCCGAGTTATCCTGTGACAAGTGTAGATGTTTCAGGGTCGCGCGTTAAGGAACCAAGCTGCTAGGGCCAACTTCTCCGGTGCATGGTGCACTACCGCCCCCTCCCCCCCTACCCCTCTGCTGGGATAATAAGTGGGGCTGGTCTCACTGGCAGGGGGAGTGGAGGTTGACCCGACAGGAGCTCCGAGAACCAAGGTCTGGCTGGCCACCACAGCGCTTTCAAGATGAAGCGTAGCCGCTGTGCCTCCTATACTTTGCAGATGACCCTATGTATCAACAAGGTCAGGGGGGTCGGGGGAGGGTAGCGTGTGCCCACATGTCGTTCCACTGAATCTGCAACGCATCCCCAATGAGCCTCTACCCTGTCCCATCCAGTAGGCAAACTGGTGGCCTCTTCTGTTGCTCGCGGTGGCCAACAGGTCTACTAGAGGATGGCCCCACCTGTTGAAGATCTCCCTCAGGACACCCCCGTTCAACTGCCACTTGTAGTTGTCGACCCCCAACTTGCTGAGTCTGTCCACCTCCAGGTTCGATTCCACCAGGAGGTGGACGGCTGATATGTTGTTCGCCAGAGACAACTCCCATAGGTCGATGGACAACCTGCAGAGGGGAGGAGACCTGGTGCAACCCCTGTTTGTTGAGGTAATACATGCAGGTGCAGCTGTGTCTGAATGAAGACCGGGTAGTTGATGAAAGGGAGAAGGGCTTTGAGAGCAAGCCAGATGTCCATCATCTCGAGCCAATTGACATGCTCTAGCTGTTCCTGCTTCGACCAGAGTCTGGATACTGTGCTCATCCAGGGTGGCCAGCCAACCTACCAAGGACGAGTCTGTGGTAATGGTGAACATTGGTTGCGACTGTCTGAATGGCCTGCCTAGTAACAAGTTGGTATCTGCCCTCCACCATGTAAGGTCCTGGTGAAGGTGCTGTGGTACGCAGATTAGATCTGCTTCGGAGCCTGTTTCTTGTTTGATTGCAAGAGGCTAAGTAATGTAGCTGCAGCCTCCTCATTTTGAGCCTGGTGTGTGGCACCGCCAGGAGACATGCTGCATTGATCCCCAGCAGGTGCTGGTACCACGATGCCAAAATTACTGACCTGCTTAGGAAATGCCGGATTGCTGTGACCTTGTCCTCCGAGGGGAAGATCATCTCTGCCCTTCTATCCCAGATTAGCCCCAAGAATGTCAAGGACTGTGTGGGATGTAACTGATTTGAGTTTGATGAGAACCCCAATTTTTTTAGCGTGGACCTCACCTTGGCCACGTCCGTGGCCAGCAGACACTGCACCTTGCCCAGGATGGCCTTTGTCCTTTCCTCCGACGGTGAGGCCAGACGCGCCACTGTGTCGAGCTTGGCTCCCAGAAACAGTGCTACTTGTGAGGGGACTAGGTGGGATTTGGGGAAGTTGATGGAGAACCCCAGGTCCGTGAGTAGCTGGACGGTCTTCGCTGTGTGTTCCACAGCGAGCTCCCTTGTCCTTGCGCGGATGAGCCAATCATCCAGGTAGGGGTAGACATGGATCCCCTGTAGGCACAGCCGCGCCACCACTGGAGTGAGGCACTTGGTGAAAACCCTGGGTGCCGATTTCAGTCCGAACAGGAGGGCCTTCAATTGGTAGTGCCGCCCTTGGACCACGAACCTGAGGAACTTTCGGTGTCCTTTTAAAACGGGGATGTGAAAGTATGCATCCTCCAAATCCAACGACAGGAAATTGCCCTCCTCCAGCTGTACCAGCACGTGCTGGAGGGTGACCATCCGGAACTTCTGTGCCTTGATGTACTTGTTCAGTCGTCGCAGGTCCAGGATGGGTCGCCATCCTCCTGTCTTCTTTTTCACGAGGAAGTACCTTGAGTATACGGAGCCTCTTCGGGACGAGCTCGATGACACCTTTTTTGATCATCGCCCTTACCTCCAATAGCAGTTGAGGGACGTGATTTTCCTTCCTGGCCACGGGTGGAATGCGGGGGCACTTTAGAAATTCGAGGGCATGCCCCTGGGCCAGGGCATCCAGCACCCAACGGTTGGTGGAGATGGACTCCCACATGCTGACGAACTTCGCCAGCCGGCCTCCCACCGGGGTGCTTCGGTGGGGGCCCCCGACACCATGGTCGGTTCAATCTTGCTTGAGAACACCTTGCCGCCTTGGCCTCCCTGGCGACGACGGCAGGGTCCACCCGACTTGCCTCCGGTGCTCTGAAAGGACAGCCTTCGTTGCCGGAGAACGCCTAGGACCTTAGCTGTCTCTGTGTCCGCCTTGATGGCTTGGAGGGATTCATCCACTGTTTTCCCAAACAGATTGTTCCCGTCGAACGGCATGTCCAAAACCTTGGCTTGTACGTCGTGGCGGAAATCTGTCGCCTTGAGCCACCCTCGTAGTCTAAGGCAAACGCCGTTGCCTAGCTGGCGGAAACCAGTGTCGGCAATGTCCGCTGCCACCATAATGGCGTAGTCCGACGCCACTTCGCCTTCTTGCAAGATCTCCAGGGCCTCGGCCCTCTTGTCTGGAACAAAGTCCAACAGGGGGGGCAATCTTGTACCATAACTCCCTGTCGTAGCGGGCCACGATCGCGAGGGCGTTGGCCGCCTTAATCGTTGTTACCGCCGACGAGATAACTCGTCGTCCCATCCAGCTTCTTTCCTTTGCCGTCCGGCGGGGAAGTTGACATTGAGGCCGATGCTGCCCCCCCCCCCCGCCCTGCTTTCTTCTTGGCCGCCGCTGAGACGACCGAGTCAGGGGTGCCGCGTCGGGGACCCGGTACTACTTCTCGTACAGATCCCTCTTGGCAGGCGTCGTGGACGGGTTCTTGAGGAGAGAGACCCTCATCCCAGATGTCATCCAGCAGAGGCACGGCGAGGACTGTTTTCCTCTTGGCCTCGCGCAGTTGGTAAAGAAAACCTTCCTTCTTCTCTTCGGGGTAGAGCTGAAAAATCTTGGATGCCCTGGCGATCATCGCATGGAAAGATCCGATCTCGTCGGACGGGGAGGCCCGGGCTGGGGGCGGCGATGGGAGCTCCGTCCCGTCGTCACCGCCGTCGTCGGTACCTGTCGTAGCCGTGTCCGTGTCATCCCCAGGGACGTGGACAAATGTTGAGTAGACCGCGAGGGCTGAAAAGGCAGGGATGGATGGATCCGTCTTCTCTTGTTTGGGGGGCTTCTCGCCGGGCCTGGCTCTGGCTCCTCCGTCGAGCCTGGTTCCGGTTCCTCTGTCGGTGGTAAGGGCAATCTCGTCCTCATCTCCGAACATAAGGATTGTATTGCCAACAAAATGGCCACCGAGTTGTCCTGCAGCTCCGGAAGCGATGGGTGACTAGGACCCTCGCCGGTGCCGCCATCGCTCTCGTCACCTTCGTCGGGATCCCTCCGGTGGGAATGGGCCTCTTCGACGCCCTCGTCGAGGCCCTCTAGGACTTCTACCAGCTCCTCCTCGGATGCTGTGTCCATGTCCACAATGGCCACCGCCCCCCACCCCCCTCTTTTTCCGCCGGGGTCTTCACAGGGGTCTTTTCGATGGGTCTGAAAGAGGCTTCCCTCCGCGGAGGCAGGGAGACTCTGGGGCCCGAGGTCGCCTCCACTGGTGTAGCCTCCACAGGCTGCGCAAGGGCCGCCGCGGCTTCCTCGATAGAGGCCGTGGCCGGGTGAATCAAGGCCTTTACCACCTTATGTGGTGCTGTGGCCTTCACCTTGTGGGGAGGGTCACCGCTTCGCTCCCCCTCGGCCGATCCTTTGAGCTCGACCGGGGCCTCTCCAGAAGCGTCGCCGGGTTCTCGGCCTTCCTCTTCCCTGAGCCAGAGCGTTGGCTCGTGGTTGATGGCGCTGGAGAGAATGCGCTCTGCCTGGCAGCCGAGGAGCCCGACCGTTCGGCGCTCCCGGTGCCCGCGCTGCTTTGCCTTCTGTTGAGACCCCCGTCGCTGGGGCATCCTCACAGGACTTCGAAGACAGCTCGGACGACTTCTTCTCACCCGACGGGCTCTTTCCTTCCAGCCAGTTGGAGAGACAAAGGTGTCGGTCCCTGATGGTCCGTTCCGACATGTTCCTGCAAAACGCAGTCCTTCTCCACGTTCGTTTTGTCCTCATGAAGGCAGTAGAGACATTTCGAGTGCTCGTTCTCCTTGAACACATTCTGCAGCTGGCATCCAGGGCAAACCCTGAACAGCTTTCCGGGTGTCGAGCTTCCTTTCTCCTGGGCCATGTTCGGGTAGGCCGCAGAAACTCCTGGACTCCTCCAAGAAGCGTAACTCGACGAAATCTTCACCCTTGAGGAGATTAGAAAAATGCGAAACGGATCCCCGTTAATCGGATGTAGAGACGGTGGAGCTTGAGGCTCTATATGACTGAAAAATGAGAAATTCTCTTTGAAAAAAGTGCGAAAACGCAGCAAAAGCTTGAGAGCTAAACACGAGGACTCCCAACACTTGAGCGTGCAGTAAAAATCTGAGGATGGCTGCCAGAGGCGGGGCTTAGGGAGAGGGCAGTCATTGGCTGGGGGCAGTATGACCCAGAGACCAGTGATTGGTTACTACTGAGAAAGACAGATTAGAAACAAAACTCTTACTGATTTTTTCTTTACCGAGGATTCCCGGCCTGACAACGGGGAATATTCATGAGCATGTGAATCCATGCCAGACCCCATGCTGGAGAATGGAGGAGCCTGAGGTACCGGTAGGTGGAAGCCCGATGAAACCACAGGTATTCCAGGGTTGATTGTGAAGGGCAATATTTACAACATTGGCATTTACATGAGCAGGAAATAATACAGGACATTATGTACAAGCAGGAGGGAAACGACAAGCAGAGCCCTTATAGGTTAGCTGCTTTCAGGGATGGCAAGCCAATTTTTAGCGCTTGTTCTGAATTGGGAGAGAGCAGGTACAATTCTTATGGCTGTAGGTATAGAGTTCCAAAGTTGGGATGGTAATACGGGGAAGCTAGTGCCTCCAGATTTCTAATTGTTCTACTTCGGGACTTTGAGGCAGTGGAGTTGGGCTGATCTAAGGGGTCTGGACGACTGTTTTTTGGTGAATTTGCAGACTAGGTAATTAAGTGCCGAGTTTGTTAGGCACTTGTGAGTAAGGATAAGTGTTTTTAGAGAGATTCTGTTATTGATTGACAGCCAGCCGGCATTGCGTCTCATTTCATAAATGTGTTGGCATCAGATTATGTTGAAGGCTGCTCTGATAGCGTTGTTGGAGGAACTGCAGTTTTTTTTTTTAGATTTCCTTTGCTGGTAGCGAGGTAGAGTCTGTTACAATAATCCAATTTTGACAGGATCAGGGGTCTAGCTAAGGTGGGAATAGCTTGTGAGGGAGAGAAAGGGTCTACAGGCATTTATTAATTTACAAGTATAGACTGTGGCAAAGGCTACAGCATTCACTTGTTTGGTCAGCATTAAGGAGGAGTCTAGATAGACGCCTAGGGTTTTGACGACTTTGGAGACCGGGATGTTAATGCCGTGACTACAGAAGGAGTTGAAGGTGGTGTCCATTTGGTTTAGTTTGGCTTGTAAGGAGGTTAATAAAAGTTCTGTCTTCTCATCATTGAGGCAGAAGCCATGTGTGGCCATCCATGCCTGAATGATGAGGTACATTTTATTTAGTAATTTGGAGTGGTAACATGTTTGCCAGCAATCAGGATGAGGACTTGGGTGTCATCTGCATAATTCATGTAGGTGACACCCAAGTGGTCCAGATCGTCAAGTAAAGGCTTAGTAAATATATTATAAAGTGTTGTTGACACACAGGAGCCTTGTGCACTCCGCATGCCACCGGCACAGGGTCAGCAGAGGACAAAGGTGAGAACACTCATTGTTCTATTTTCTAAAAAGGACTGAATCCACTTAGTAGCTTCTTCAGAGAAGTGGGCTGAGGAGGAGAAGTGGTTTCAAAGGACTTTGAGCGTGCGGTAAAAATCTGAGGATGGCTGCCAGGGGCTTAGGGAGAGGGCAGTCATTGGCTGGGGGCAGTATGACCCAGAGACCAGTGATTGGTTACTTCTAAGAAAGACAGATCAGAAACTAAACTGATACTGATTTTTTCCTTACCGAGGATTCCCAGCCTGACGGGGAATGTTCATGAGCATGTGAATCCATGCCAGACCACATGCTGGAGAATACATATGTCTCTGAAGAAATTAGCTAAAGGGAAAAAAAGAAAAATGTATCCCTTGGGAAGTTGTAGTCTGGAATTACGAGCAAAATCAAGGGCATCAACCACAGCCTAGGTGAAAGAGGTCCGCTCCTGTTGACACAGAAAAGAAGACCCAGGAGTGGTGCCGGAGGGCGGATTCAAGGGAGTGCATGCTTCTGGGGCCCCTCCTCTGCGCGCATCCAAATTTAAAGGGGAATACCATTTTTCTGGTGAAAAAGGTTCTGTTTCCCATCCCAAGCAAGAGACTGCCATACAGTATGGAAGAAAGGGGACGAGAGAGGAGTAAGTTAAGTTACTTTGATTTATACCGCTCACCGCTGCCATTTTCGTGGTCTCCAGGCGCTCTGCCTAAAACTTAGAGCCGGAGTTAAGGTTAGCATAAATTCTCACATACACAATGGACAATCAGTGGAGCCCCAGAACAGGGTGAAAGTAGAAGTTAGTGTTTGGATGGATTAAACAAAAGAAGCACGAAATAGTGCAGGATAACTGAAATATGATGCTTGACTGCAGACTAAAGCAGAATTATATAAAAATGAATAAGTGCATGTATTTATTTCAAGAGTCGACCCTTTGTGTCACACAATGCAGACGCTCAACTAATGATCGGTGCCTTCTTGCAAGACAGCAGTGGCAGAGGCATGCAGAAGGGTCTACTGGCCGCTGCCTACTGCCAATATACACTCATGAAATGGATGAGCAGAGCCATTCATGAATACAAGTGAGCCAGAAGTCTCATCTCCAAGCTAACTGATACTTAATTTGTTGCCCTTCAAGTATAATTTCGGGGCTCAACATCAGGTAACTTTTCGGCCAATGCCCGAGTGGAGGAGCTGGGTGCATCTTGGCCACAATAGCCATACCACAATCCCCAGTCTCAGATGCAGCAGCCTTCCCTCCCACTGCCCTCAATTCTGATCTGTCAAAGTTTGTGTCGAGGTTGTATTGTCATTACCACTTCCCTCAGATTTCCGATATTCTGTTATCTTGCATTTGTATAGCGCATATTGCCATAATTAATGGCATCAAAGCGCTTCTGCCTGTCAGAAAGGCAAAGGAGTAGCATGACAGATTATTCAGTAGTGGTAGGGAGGAGCAAAGTCAAACTAGATAGTTGGGATGGATAAGGTGCTAAGGAAGCCGTGTGAAGGAAATGGTTGAAGAGCTACGTGTACAATTGGACTGAATTTATCGTGAGACTCAACTGTATTCTATGGGGTGCAGTGCCGAACAGAAGAGACTGCTGTAGAAGGGTGTACGCTACGCCAGTGGGTGTCTGGAATCTACTCACTGCATGGTGAAGCCAAGGCCAAGAAAACGCAGGCAGCAAAGCTGTTCAACTTACTTTCCCTACGCCCCACAACATTTGCCAGGGGTTGTAAGACAGAAATCCGAACGTGCCAGGTTTGCAACAGCTCGCTGAAAAGTGAGAAAAAAAACCTCCATTGTTTTTGTCTTCCTCATTTATTTTTGTCATGGTTACCAAAACCCTAGGCTTGTGTGTAAAGTGCTTAGGAACACCAAGCCGGTCTATGGCTTAGCCGTGGTCCGATATCGGAGCTAAATATGCCATTGCCAGACATTTCAAACAAATAATGATGCAACCCAGCAGAAACAGCACTGCAAAGGTAGCCTGCCACACAAACCTGCGCCTGCACACAGAGAAACGCGCACGTGCAAACTAGTGCACAAACCATGGCGCATGCACACACAGAAACAAACGCGGGATAAACCTGTGTGCACACACAAACGCAACTTGAAATGACTACCCCATGCGGATCATTTTTCTGAGTTATACAATTACAAAATTGGGGGGTCCGATGTTGATCACTGTACACCAGTTCTAGGCTTCGTTGACACCATTTATACGTGCTAACAAATTACAAGCCTCAGTGAATGCGCCTCTGATCTGTCATTACAGAAGGCAGAAGCAGGTCAATGCATAAGCAGGCTGACTCCTTGGTTCTCAGTACACATCTCATTCAGTGGTGCCCCAGAGCCCCTCCGCCCACCAGACAGCCTTCAACAACTGGATGGTACGACAGACTGCCACAGATTGACTTCTGGGAAATCCAAGATTAACATGGTGCATCGCCAGTGCATACAAACATTTCAGAAGGGACACTTGAGGACTGTTACATCCTTTAACAATGGTACTCTACATGCTAAAAACTCTATGCTAGTAGTGGTAGAGTGGAATTCACAAACCCTGTTTTGTGAATTCTGTTTGAGGAGCAAGTTATTAAAACTGGTCAGAGTAAACTGTACTAACTTGCACCAAAAAGGGATATTTTATACAACTGGTATATATATCCATCTTAACTCTGGGTCGCCACCCGTACATGTCCCCCTTGATGTAATTTTGTATGCCATTGTAAATCCTTTCTCTTATATTGTGTATGTGCTCACGGGCTTTGCAATCGGGGGGGGGGGGGGGGGGAGACCGGGACAAAGTTAACATGGTCATCCCTTCCCACATCAGTGATTTTCAAAAGTTTTGTGGTGTTAAATCTGATCACCTTATCTTTCTCTTAACTAAAGTTTTTGCACTGAATTTCAAGCGTTTTGTTATAATATAGTTTATTTGGGGCCCAAAGAACCATTGCCTTTGGCCATGGCCACTGTACATGTTACACCAATAATTTCTTCCTGCGATCTAGTAGATGTGATCTCTGCATGTGTAAAATGTATTTTTTACACTCCTTATTCCTGCAGTAAAAGCCCCATGAATCATTTCCGATTCCTGTTGTAGTATAGCGTAGTGCTGATTCCCCGATAAAGGAAAAAACAGTCAAAAATTGCTGCAGTAATCCCGCACAATATTCTGGTATTCCAAACTGGAAAAATGCTTGAAAATTCTAATCTTTTCCTTGTCCTCACAGGAACTCGCCATGTGCCCCCCTCTTTCTTGGACCTCCTCCATGCCTCTCAATTGCTTTTCCCCTTCCCTAACCTTCTCCCATTAACCCCCACCCCCCATCACTCTTTGCTTCATGTGACAGTTTTTTTTTTACTGACGCATCTTGCAGTGTTGCCACAGTAATCTCACGAGATTCCCCCAAAAGAAATCAACATTTTCTAACTTTAACTGTCTCCCCAGACCACGCCCAACGTCACATGGTTTTCCCCTTTTCCCAGTTCCACCTGTAGCCTGATGAGATTGCATCTTTTCTCTTCCTCCTCCAAAGAGCTTTTCGAGCCCCGCCGCCCCCTTCCGAGTATTATCGCAAGAATTGTTTGCATCAAGCAAAAATAAGATATGGAGGGTTTTCATTTTTGAAAATCCATCCTGGTGCAAAGCACCAGGACAGACATTTAAAAGGGAACAGGAGACAATCGTTATCCATTGAATATTTTAATCAGTCATGGCATACTGCATCAGCTATGCAGTTACAGGTGGATTAGAAATTACAAATTTTAGGAACACACTATGAAAAGCCTCACCTCATCGTACAGGGTGCTACATCAAAATATGCAGTTGTACGAAGGTGGGGAGCATATGGGACACATGCTAGGGGTGAGTTAGAAGGAAGGCATTGCAGTGCTGTCTTAAGGCAACCAGCGCGGTCTGGCTCAGTATAGACCAGATTCAGGGGTAGAATGTGTAAAAGGCACATAGTGTGTATAGGAGGTATCTGATGGAAGGTACAGACAGTGGGGGCAACTTTTAGGTAGCAGAAAGGCAATGTTAAGGGTCCTTTACGACATATACACGTACAGCTATGCCAAGCATTACAGTACAGCCCTGCAGAATAGTGAGCAATAGTCACAATGGATGACATTAAGTCAATGCTTTGTGCTCAAGTTGTTTCTTATTTGATCCAAATCCATCCGGCAGTTTTTGTACTACAGCTGTTAAGCTAATTTTTCACTATGGGAAAATCAATGGGAGTAACCCGAAAACGGCATTCTTTTTGCTTTAATAATTTTTTTATTGAATCCTTTCCAAAATGTGCTGAGAGGCTAATAACTTTTGACTTGCTGGATGGATGGATTTGGATGACATTTTCTAAACCAAACGTTTGTAAGTGACAAATCTGGAAATTTTGGGAACAAGGTCAGAAAATTAGTTATTACGAAAACATTAAAATGTCGTTTTCAACCTACTGACATTCGTTTCCCTATAGAGAAAAAGGTGCAGTTTATGAACAGCCATAGGCTGAAAAAACACTGGTCAGATTTGGACTAAACTTTGGCATGAACTTCTCCACGGCCTTACACAGTCCAACAACAATGAAGACTCCATGTGAAGTTGGGAATTTGGGGTGCCAGTTACGGGTAGAATCGTTTCAGTTTATCAGAGGAAGACTGCGTGAATTTCACAAGATTACAGCAGCAAGGCCGCAGGACGCACTCAGAAAGAAATGGGCTTAACAAGCGATGAGTGATAGTGGGTACTGGAAAAAGGTTAAGGAGGGGAAAACAAGTGAGTGCGAGGACCTGGAAAAAAGAAAGGGGAAACTGCTTGAGTGCCTGGGAGGCCATGAAGAATGATTGAGCAATCTTTCCCATTATAGGGGGAAATCGGCGAACAGCCACTCTACTGCAGGAATTTCTGTTTTTTGGAAATTATTACTGTGAAATTATCACAGGAATAGGGAGTTAGGAAAAAAAGGTTTAACATGCAAGGGGCAATAGGTGTATGATAACAAATTAATGGTGTGACATGGCCAGTGGCCAGGCTAGTAGGCCCAACAGAAAAATATTGGTGCAACACGTACAGAGGCCACAGCTTGTGAGACCTCAGCTTGTGAGACCTCAAGAAACTAGGCAACATGTTCGGCCGTGGCCACTGGCCATTGCTAGTGGGGCCAAAAGAACACTATTGGTACAACATGTTCAGTGGCCACAGCAGAAGGCCATGGCTATTGGGCCTGAGGAAACCAAGGTAGAAGCAAAACCCTTGAAATTCACTGAAAAACCTTTAGTTATGAGAGAGTTAAAGTGATCAGAGTAAAAGCAACAAAAACCCTGAAATTCAGAAATCGCATTTCGAGCAAGTCCACTATGTGCACCCTATATATAGTAAGTTCAATGTATATAGATAAAAGAAATGTATATTGACTGGAAGAATGTTAGTCTAATCAGGCAATAGTAATCTCTGTAAACAGTGAAAATTAAGTCCTATTTGGATCTATATAGGGAAGATAATCATACATTTGTGATCACTGGCCCCCGACATCCAGCTGACGGAAACACATCCAAAGTCTGGCCTCTGGCCCCAAGAAAATACAGGAAGTTGGGAGGCCTAGAAGGTGGAAGAAGGCTGCTGCAGAAAGACTTCTTGAACCACGTGAATCAACTGTCCAATGATGTAAAAGCCTTCACCACTTAAATGTCCAGGACTTCTCCGATAAACTGGAAAACTGGAGTCCTGTGGGACTTCAACAAATTCAGGGAAAAGCCCAGGTTGTGCAGCAGCAAGCAAGTAATATCAAAATCTGCACAGAAAGAACAACCTCGGATCAGCAGTCTTCTAAATACGGGAATACGAAGACTGCGGATCTCCTGAGGTCAGGCCAAAAGGGAGCATTCGGATTATGAGCATCCCCTATAGCCATTTCCAGGAACCGCCTGTGTTTCTGATGGATCAGCATGTAAAAATAAGCATGGTGAAGGTCTAGAGACATCAACAAGACCTGGAAATTGTAGAGCCTGTAGAATCTCTCACCGTCAGCATCCTAAACCTGTCCATCTTTTCAAGGCCCTGAGGTCTAGGGTGGGATGGACTACTCCCACCTCCCCATTCTTGGGTACCAGGAAGAAAGTGGAGTACCAACACGTACCACTCTCACTGGCTCACTCACTCCCCTACTGTGCCCTTCATCAGTAGGGCTTTTAGTTCCAACTGGAGTTTGGGTTCCGGCTACCCAGGAAGAGGTGTATGTCTGCCTGGGGGCCTTCTGAGGAATGGCAGGCAGTTCGTTCCACTAACAAGAGGGCTCAGGCATTGGAAGTAACCTCTTCGACACAACCCAGTGTCTCGAGACTCTTTCTCAAACCGGAGAAACATGTGGGGAGAACTCAAAGGGGCTTCAATGATGCTTATGTCGAGGAAGATTGGCCTTTCATTGCCCTCCTATCCCTGCCTGGGCATGAGAATCGTCTCTGTTCTTGTTTGACTTAGGGCTACTGTGCCCTTCTCCCAAAGGTAGAATAGCCACCCACTTCAGGACTAGGGGAGCCAGCCCACTATGCAATACACACTTCTAGAGGTGGCTCCTCCCTGCTCCCTCTCGTGACAAGGAATCCTTAGGAAGCATTACATCCCACCACCCTTCACTTCGGGGGTGAAGAGATCTTAGCGGGTCCAGAAGATGAGAGCCTTGGCATCTTGAAGCCAAGTGGTTCATATGTGTTGCCCAGGTTCCACATGAGTGTGACAGCTTGAAGGCAAGTTGCTGTGTATCGCCCAGTAGAATGGGTACCCTGGCATAGTGCTGCCCGACACCCAGAGCTGTTAAAGCTCCAAGTAACGCAAGAAATCTTTAACTGGCACTGCAGCCACGATATCTGTCCACTTTTCTGAGCTGGAGAATATCCAGGGTCACTGTCTGCAGAGTAACAGCCGGTGGGTTTCCTGCCACCAAACAACTAACGAAAAAAGTGTCCCGAGGGTCCAGACTTGGTGAGGGTACGCAGTCCAGTCCAGTGCTAGAGTCCAAATCGACAGAAGCCACCCTGTTCAACAACCAAAAGGCACCCAACCACGAAACACCAAAACCAGCCACCTACTAATGCCACTGTAACTGTGACTACCGAAAGTCATTGACGAACACCAAACGACTTATCTTCTTTGTCAAAGCCTTGTCGGGGTCCACAGCAAGTTTAATCTTTGTGGGACATCCACGGCTGGTGTAGCAACCAGACAACGGAGAACGCTACGATAGACCTGCACTGCTGCCTTGCCGAACACTGCTTGGGTTCCCTTCTGCTCAACACCGATGTCCCAGCAACAACTCCTTCAAAGGAGGATCCATCCTCGAGGGGCATCTTCGAGTGAAACAGAGAATCTCCGCCACTTAGCCTTCCAAGGCAACCAAGATACTGTGACGCAGGAGAGCCTCTTCCATCCAGAAATTCATCCAGGCGTCCCAGATTCGTCTTGGATCCTTTTCTCTTGTGGCTGCATAACCTTCCTTGTGTCTCAGCCTTGGTTGCTCGTCCATGGCGACCATTAAAAAACCTTGGCTCGGGTACTCTGCCCATACCCCAACCATATAGTAGGCAGAAGTACAGATACCCCTCTCCAGTTTTTACAATGATCAGGACATATTGATCTCTCACACAGGGAAGGAATGCCCCCAGGGCCAGTCTGATCGCCGAAAGGTCCAATAAATTGAAGTGTTCCTCTGCATCCATAGACTATCCAAGTGAATGTCCAAGCCACTCGGCGAAATCTCAGACTTTTAGCGGAGATCAAGGGTACCGTAGAGGCTCCACCATCAACATATGCTGTCGCTTGGCCCACTGCAGAAGGTCCTGTAATACACGTTCACGCACCTGCAATAGGTCTGATGTGTTACCCGGATTGTGAGACCACTGATAAAGTACTCAATGGGGCTACCTCTTGGGCAATCGAGCCTTAGGCACTGTAAAATAAATGCATGCTGCCATGAGTCCCAGAACACGCAGAAAGGACGAAGCTAGGATCAAACATTGGGAACGGAAAAGACAAGCTATCAGAAGGATGCGAGTCACCCAGTCCTCTTTGGCGGTCTTAAACTTCTTCAGAGAGTAACTAACCTTTTGACCAGAGGTGTCACCATCAGAGGACATATCAGAGGTTTAAGTTGGATGTTGGGGACAAAACCAGACATTCAGATCTGTGAATGTCTTCAGATGACACAGCTGGTAACCTTGGCTCTGGCCACAAAAAGTGTTGTGTACGGGACCAACTGGAGGTTCTGGCGGGCCATCTCCTACAAGGAACAAGTTACTTACCTGTAACTTGTTCTTCAGCATGGGTCTGGCATGGATTCACATGCTCATGAATATTCCCCATCGTCAGGCTGGGAATCCTCGGTAAAGAAAAAAAATCAGTATCAGTTTCGTTTCTGATCTGTCTTTCGTAGTAGTAATCAATCACTGATCTCTGCGTCATACTGACCACAGCCAATGACTGCCATCTCCCTAAGCCCCGCCTCTGGCAGCCATCTTCAGATTTGGTAGCACGTGAAGTGGCAGTATGACCAAGTGAAGAGCCGCAGAGAGGTAGGGGGGAGGGTTCGCATGTGAATCCATGCCAGACCCATGCTGGAGAACAACAGTTACAGGTAAGTAACTTGTTCCTTCTCCAGCAAGGGGTCTGGCATGGATTCACATGCTCATGAATATAAGAATACATAGCAGTACACACATGCACAACCACAGGAGGTGGCAAAGGCTCAACATTAAGCAATACAACAACTCAACATTAAGCATCTCTTACCTCCTCACCAGGCTCACTTTAAGGGACCAGGTTGCGCAGCACTGCTTGCAGACCCTGGACGCCTCCCTGGAATCCCGATCAACGCAGTAGAATCTCGTGAAGGTGTGCGTCGACCTCCACGTAGCAGCCCTGCAGATGTCCAGCAGGGGCACCCCAGATAGGAACGCCGTAGTAGCAGCGATCGCTCTGGTCAAATGGGCTCTCGGACGGCCTGGCAGCGGTCGGTTAGCCAACCGGTGGCAGTGCATGATGCAGCCGGAGAGCCATCTGGAAATAGAAGACTTCGAGAGAGCCTTCCCTTGATTCACAGGTCCAAAGTTCACAAACAGCTATGATGTCCTCCGAAAACTCTTCGTGCGGTCCACGTAGAACTTCAGCGCTCTAGCCACATCCAGCGAGTGCAATGTCCTCTCGGCCGGCGACGAAGGAGACGGGAAGAAAACAGGTAACACCAGGGGCTCGTTAAGATGGAAGTCCGACGGCACCTTGGGCATAAAGGAGGGGTGCGTCCTAAGCACCACCCTCGAGGCATGGAAAGTCAAGTACGGTGCTTTGCAGGATAGGGCCTGGATCTCTCCCACTCGTCGTGCGGAGGTAATGGCCACCAGGAATGCAGTCTTCCACGACACAAACTTCATTGGTGCGGAGTGCATCGGCTCGAATGGGGGCCCTATGAGCCTAGTCAGCACCACGTTAAGTTCCCACGCCGGGGCCTTCACCGGCGGGAACGAACGGAACAGTCCTTTCATAAACTCTTTCACCAGTCGATGGGACCACAGGGACGTCCGTCCTGTGGTTCTGGTATATCTGGAGATCGCCGCCAGATGAATCTTAATGGAGGCATGGGCTAGCCCAGCCTTTGCCAGCGATAGCAGGTACGGCAGCACTTGAGGGGCCGTAATCCGTAGGGGGTTGATCTTCTGTGCTCGGCACCAGATAGAGAACCTCTTCCACTTGTGACCGTAGCATTTTAGAGCTGAGAACGCCCTGGCCTTTACAAGAACCTCTCTACAGTCGGCCGGTATATCGTACCCTCCAAACTCTAGCGCTGCAGGAGCCAAGCCTGCAGGTTCAGCGGCGCTGGGTCGTGGTGGAAGATGGCGCCTCCTTCTCTGGAGAGAAGATCCGCATCTGCCGACAGCTTGATGGATGGGGACGTTGACAAGTCCAGAAGGTCCGTGAACCAGATCTGCCTCGGCCACGCCGGTGCGACGAGGATCATCCTGCACCGGGACCTCTTGAGCTGGTTGATGAGTCGAAGCAGCAACGGCAACGGAGGGAACGCATACAGGTATAGGCCGTCCCAGGGGAACGAGAACGCATCGCCCATGCTTCTCGCCTGGGGAAACCTGATGGCGAACCTCTGGCACTTCGAGTTCGTCACTGTTGCGAACAGGTCGATTTGGGGTTTGCCCCATCATCGGAAGAGTTGATCCACCTGATCCTGGCGCAGCTCCCACTCGTGACACGCGCGCAGCTCCCTGCTGAACGAGTCGGCGATGGTGTTTCTTTCTCCTGCCAGGTGGACGGGAACCAGGAACATCCCCTGGGCAACCGCCCAGTGCCACAGATCCTGTGCCTCCTTGGATAGGGCTGGGGATCTGGTACCTCCCTGCTTCCGTATGTAAAACATTGTCGTGGTGTTGTCCGTGAAGATCCGCACCACCTTGCCCTTGAGCGACGGGAGGAACGATTTGAGAGCCCAGAACACGGCTCGGAGTTCCAGGATGTTGATGTGCAGGAGCTTCTCCTCCGGGAGCCAGAGGCCTCTTGCGTGGAGATCTCCGGTGTGGGCGCCCCAACCTTCCGGGGAAGCGTCCGTTGTCACCGTCTCCTGGTACGCCGGCGTCTGAAAGTCCTTGCCTGCCGTGAGGTGCGCTCGAACGCCCCGCCACTGAATCGCCCGCCGGAACACCTCGTTGAGGGGGACCCTGTCTTCGAAGGTGCCCATCGTCTGCATCCAACGGGCGTCGAGAAATTCTTGAAGAGGGCGCATCTGTAGTCTGCATAGGCCCACCAGGTAGATGCAAGAGGACATCATCCCCAGGAGGGACTTGATGAACCTCACCCTGGCCACGTCCGTGGCTAGCAGGTGCTGCACTTTGGCCAGAATGGTCTTCGTCCGTTCTTCCGACGGTGCCGCCAGCCGCCTAACTGGATCGAGCTCCGCTCCCAGAAACAGGGCCACCTGCGACGGCACCAGGTGGGACTTTGGGTAATTTATGGAGAATCCCAGGTCTGTGAGTAGCTGGACGGTCCTTGCAGTGTGTTCGACGGCGAGTTCCCTCGTCCTTGAGCGGATGAGCCAGTCGTCCAGGCAGGGGTAGACGTGAATCCCCTGCAGGCGCAGCCGCGCTGCCACAGGTGCTAGGCACTTGGTAAAGACCCTGGGGGCCGACTTCAATCCGAACGGCAGTGCTCTGAATTGGTAGTGGCGTCCCTGGACGACGAACCTGAGGAACTTTCGGTGACTTCTGAGGATGGGAACGTGGAAGTATGCATCCTCCAGGTCCAGCGACGATAGAAAGTCGCCTTCCTCCAGCTGTCCCAGCACGTGCTGGAGGGTGACCATCCTGAACTTTTGTGACCTGATGTATTTGTTCAAACGACGAAGGTCCAGGATGGGACGCCAGCCGCCCGTCTTCTTCCTGACGAGGAAGTACCTTGAGTACATCCCGGAGCCTCGGAGCCTCTTCGGAACGGGCTCGATGGCGCCTTTCCTGAGCATCGCCCGTACTTCCAACAGCAGTTGCGGGATGTGATTTTCCTTCCTGGCCACAGGTGGAATGTGAGGGCGCTTCTTCAGGAATTCGATAGAGTGTCCTCTTGCCAGGGTATCCAGCACCCAACGATCGGTGGAGATGGACTTCCACACGCCGATGAACTTTGTCAGCCGGCCTCCCACCGGGGTGCTTCGGTGGGGGCCCGAGGCCACGGCCGGTTCAGTCCTGCTTGGAGGTGGTGGCCTTGCCGCCCTGGCCACCTTGCCGACAGCGGCGAGGCGCTCCCTGCTTGCCGCGACCCCTGTAGGCCTCCTGAGACGAGGAGCGTGCCGCCTGGCGGTAGGACGACGAGCCACCGCTGGATCCCTTGGAGGCCCCCTTGTCTGCCTCCGGAGCTCTGAAAGGGCCGTCGTTGCTGAAGGGCTCCTAGGGCGCGGGCCGTCTCCGTCTTTATGGCTTGGAGGGATTCGTCCACCGCCTTCCCGAACAAGTTGCTGCCATCGAACGGCATGTCCAACACCCTGGTCTGGACGTCCTGACGGAAGTCGGTCGCCCGGAGCCAACCCCGTCGTCGTAGGCAAACTCCGTTGCCCAGCTGGCGGAACCTGGTATCGGCAATATCGGTTGCCACCGTTATGGCGTGGTCCGACGCCACCTCGCCTTCTTGAAGTATTTCCAGGGCCTCGGACCTCTTGTCGTCCGGTAGGAAGTCCAATATGGGGCTCAGTTTAAACCAGAGCTCCCTGTCGTAACGGGCCACGATCACCAGGGCGTTGGCCGCTTTGATCGTCGTCGCCGACGAAATGACCCGTCGCCCCATGGCGTCCAACTTCTTTCCCTCGCCGTCCGGAGGGGAATTCGACGTTGAGGCTCCTGACCCCGCCGCTTTCCTCTTCACCGCCACCAAGACGGCCGAGTCTGGCATTGGCTGGGCCCTGAGGCACAGGGGAGCGGTCTCGGGGACCCGGTACTTCTTCTCATACCGGTCCCGTTTGGCTGGTGTCGTGGAGGGGTTCTTGAGTACCGACAGGCCCTCCTCCCAGATGTCATCGATTAGAGGCACCGCAATGACAGTCTTCTTCTTGGCCTCCCGGCGCTGATAGAGGAAACCTTCCTTTTTCTGCTCCTCTGGGCAGAGCTGGAACAATTCGGACGCCCTGGCGATCATGGCGTGGAATGAGCCAATCTCGTCGGGTGGAGATGCCCGTGCGACGGGAGACCCGTTCCGTCGTCGTCGCCCTCAGAACCCATCGTCGTCGCCCTCAGAACCCGTCGTCGAGCCCACTGCACCGTCATCTCCCGACTCGTGGGAGGATGAGGAGGGAACTACAGGCCTTACGGGGGCGAGCGGAGGAGAGGGTTGGGTCCTCCATCGTTTGTTCTGAGGACTTCCCGACGGGCCAGGTTGCGGGTCCTCCGGCCTGGCCCGTGGTAATCTCGTCCTTATCTCAGAGCATAAGGACTGGATCGCAAACAAAATGGCCGCCGAGCTATCCTGAGGCCTAGGTTCCGGCTGCGTCGGAAGGGAAGGCTGCTCTTCCTCGCCATCGTCATCTTCCTCGGTTATCTCCCGAGGATCTTCCTTGCGGGACCGAACCTTCTCGAATTGTACTTTGAGATTCCTCGCGACCTCGGTCAGTTCCCCCTCCGAGGCTGACTCATGCTCGAGGAGGCTACCGTGCCCCCCTCCCCCCTTGCTCCATCATGGGGGCCATGACGATGGGCTGAAAAGAGGATTCCCTCTTTGGCGGCAGGGAAACTCTAGTCCCGGAGGCAGTCGCCGCTGGCGGGGTCTCTGTCGGCTTGGCCAGAGTCGCTGCGATCGTCTCGATAGAGGCCTTTGCCTGCTGGGTAGGGGTCTTCACCACCTTAGGTGCGTCCTGGGCCTTCTCCTTAGGGGGAGGGGCGACGCCTCGCTCCCCCTCTCCCGAGATCGGACGGGGCTTCTCCCGAAGCTTACCCGGGGTCTCGGACTTCCTCTTCCCCGAACCGGAGCGCTGGCTCGTGGTTGACGGTACCGGGGAAGGTGTGCCCTGCCTGGCGACCGAAGAGCCCGACCTTTCGGCGCTCCCGGAGCCAGCGGACTCGCGGCGCTTGGCCTGGTGTTGGGCGCCCGTCGCCGGGAAGCCCGCACAGGACTTAGAAGCCCGCTCGGACCCTTTCTTCTCACCCGTTGAGCCCTTCTCCAACCAGCTGGCGAGACGAGATTGACGGTCCCTCATGGTCCGCTCTGACAGGTTCTTGCAGAACTGGCAGTCCTTCTCTACATGAGTCTTGTCCCCATGAAGACAGTAGAGGCATTGCAAATGTTCGTCCTCCTTAAACACATTCTGCAGCCCGCATCCAGGGCAGCTGCGAAACAGCTTGGGTCCGGGTGACGAACTCGCGTCCTGGGCCATCTCGAAGTAGGCCTCGAATCTTCTGGAATCCTCCAAGAGGTTGATTCGACGAAATCTTCACCCTTGAGGGGCGTAGGAAAATCCTGCAACGGGTACCCATTAACGGGAGTAGAAACGGTGGAGCTTGAGGCTCGATTAACTGAAAAAATGTGAAAATGCACCTGAAAAAGCACGAAACACGCAGTAAAAGCTAGAGAGCTAAGCACGAGGACTCCCAACACTTGAACGTGCGGTAAAAATCTGAAGATGGCTGCCAGAGGCGGGGCTTAGGGAGATGGCAGTCATTGGCTGTGGTCAGTATGACGCAGAGATCAGTGATTGGTTACTACTACGAAAGAGATCAGAAACGAAACTGATACTGATTTTTTCTTTACCGAGGATTCCCAGCCTGACGACGGGGAATATTCATGAGCATGTGAATCCATGCCAGACCCATGCTGGAGAACAACAGTTACAGGTAAGTAACTTGTTCCTTGTAGGAGATGGCCCGCCAGAACCTCCAGTTGGTCCCGTCCACAACACTTTTTGTGGCCAGAGCCAAGGTTACCAGCTGTGTCATCTGAAGACATTCACAGATCTGAACGTCTGGTTTTGTCCCCAACATCCACCTTAAACCTTTGATATGTCCTCCGATGGTGACACCTCTGGTCAAAAGGTTAGTTACTCTCTGAAGATGTTTAAGACCGCCAAAGAGGACTGGGTGACTCGCATCCTTCTGATAGCTTGTCTTTTCCGTTCCCAATGTTTGATCCTAGCTTCGTCCTTTCTGCGTGTTCTGGGACTCATGGCAGCATGCATTTATTTTACAGTGCCTAAGGCTCGATTACCCAAGAGGTAGCCCCATTGAGTACTTTATCAGTGGTCTCACAATCCGGGTAACACATCAGACGCAGGTGCGTGAACGTGTATTACAGGACCTTCTGCAGTGGGCCAAGCAACAGCATATGTTGATGGTGGAGCCTCTACGGTACCCTTGATCTCAGCTAAAAGTCTGAGATTTCGCCGAGTGGCTTGGACATTCACTTGGATAGTCTATGGATGCAGAGGAACACTTCAATTTATTGGGCCTTTCGGCGATCAGACTGGCCCTGGGGGCATTCCTTCCCTGTGTGAGAGATCAATATGTCCTGATTGTTGTAAAAACTGGAGAGGGGTATCTGTACTTCTGCCTACTATATGGTTGGGGTATGGGCAGAGAGTACCCGAGCCAAGGTTTTTTAATGGTCGCCATGGACGAGCAACCAAGGCTGAGACGCAAGGAAGGTTATGCAGCCACAAGAGAAAAGGATCCAAGACGAATCTGGGACGCCTGGATGAATTTTAAGTTAGAAGAGGCTCTCCTGCGTCACAGTATCTTGGTTGCCTTGGAAGGCTAAGTGGCGGAGATTCTCTGTTTCACTCGAAGATGCCCCTCGAGGATGGATCCCCCTTTGAAGGAGTCGTTGCTGGGACATCGGTTTTGAGCAGAAGGGAACCCAAGCAGTGTTCGGCAAGGCAGCAGTGCAGGTCTATCGTAGCGTTCTCCATTGTCTGGTTGCTACACCAGCCGTGGATGTCCCACAAAGATTAAACTTGCTGTGGACCCCGACAAGGCTTTGACAAAGAAGATAAGTCGTTTGGTGTTCGTCAATGACTTTCAGTAGTCACAGTTCCAGTGGCATTAGTAGGTGGCTGGTTTTGGTGTTTCGTGGTTGGGTGCCTTTTGGTTGTTGAACAGGGTGGCTTCTGTCGATTTGGACTCTAGCACTGGACTGGACTGCGTACCCTCACCAAGTCTAGACCCTCGGGACACTTTTTTCATTAGTTTGGTGGCAGGAAACCCACCGGCTGTTACTCTGCAGACAGTGACCCTGGATATTCTCCAGCTCAGAAAAGTGGACAGATATCGTGGCTGCAGTGCCAGTTAAAGATTTCTTGCGATACTTGGAGCTTTAACAGCTCTGGGTGTCGGGCAGCACTATGCCAGGGTACATAGAAAGCCTGGATCCGAGGGGCTAGATGAGGCTCCTTTTGGGGCTGGTTTCAACCATACACCCAACACTGGGTCAGCTGCCCGATTCAAAGGCAGAAGTGTGTTTTCCAGGGGACCCTGGTCCAGAATGTCTATAAGGTCTAACTGTACTACTGGCTTTGCTTGAGCAGGCAGGCCCCAGATATCAACTACCTACGTACTTTACTGAAAAGCAGCATGAGGCTTGCCAGATGCAGAGACCTACATTAAGCCCAGTTCAGGGAAGATGTCCCGACCACTGGCATCCAGAAGCTCACACAAAGTATTCTGAACAGTCCTCCATCTGTCTCAAATCCAAGGATTCCATCCTGGAAGGGACAAGATCACTGCATTGAAAATGTATACTATTCTTGCAAGCTATCATCAGGCCTGCTGAGCCAGAGAAGACTGATCATGTTTTGGTGCCAGCCAAGGGTGTCCAAGCTGGGGCTGTGACATCAAGAGGTAGAACTGACGGGTGTTAGGTAGAGCAGTCTTGGGTGCAAACTCGAGAACTGAGACAACAGGCATGAACGTTGTGGTCCAAAGAGGCACCTCTGCTGGTTTGTCCGAGCACAGTGGGCTTTTCCTCTGCAAATGGCATTGGGCCTTTGCGAAAAGGCCCAATATTTGCCATCTGAATTCTTTAAAGTGCTCCGGTTTAGAAGAGCGAGTGGGAGACCGTACCTTTAAGGTCCCGTTTTCAATTACATCATTACCCTCGCCTTCATCATCCCTGGAACAGAATTGACAACTCTCTTTTGGAAGATGAGGAAGAATGGTGTTCAGAACAGTCAAATGGGGCAGCAATAACCATTGTGAAACATCCCCACCTTTTACTATTCCTGACCCTCATTTCATTGTGAAGAACCCCCTGCAGGGTTGCAACATCATTCTGAAACCAAAGGTATGAAGCTACCTAGTGAGCAATCGTTGGTGGGTTGGGAAGCATTACATTTTGGCCTGCGATTGACAACAATGCTTGAGAACTGTTTGAGACTTGTGGGAGACAGTGGCATAGACCTCTTGGAGAAAGTATCAGGCTTACTGGCACCATATATTGCATGGGCGTCTCGCTAGGGATGGGAGACTGAACCTTTTTCACCAGAAAAAACCTTCCCCCTTTAAATTTAGAGGCACGGCCCTGGGAGCATGCGCTCCCCCCGACTCTGCCCACCGGTGCCACTCCTCAGTCCCCATTGATGAGTCAACAATATTTAACACTGCCTTATGACACCAGTATTATTAGGGGGGGGGGCATGGCGGGACGTATGGAGGAAAGGGGATTAAATACGTTAGTCACTACGGTGACTAAACAATTACTCTTACATCCCGTCCTCTTTCCTCCATACTGCATGGGCGATTACAACTGAATGTAGCCCCAGGGTAGAGAGGAGATGCTCCTTAGGAAAGCAAATTATTCCTTAGAACCGCCTGTCGAAAAGCGGCGTCTGATATAGAGCGGCTTACAGAAGTAAGCTTACAGAAAGCTGAAGGGGTGGCCCAGGTGGCTGCCCTGCTGATGACCTGCCACGGGACCTGCCGCTGGAAGGTGATGGCCATGGCCCTGACAGTGTGGCCGTGCATGTTAGCTGGAAGTGGTTTGTGCTGCCCCTCATAGGCCTCCTTGATGGCTGAAACCATCCACCTCGCGATAGAGGCCTTGGATGCCTCATAACCAGGCCATGACACCCCGAAGGTGACAAACCGGGCGTCCGACTTGCGAAGCCGTTGGTCCTATCCAGATACAATTTCAGAGTGCGTCTGACATCCAGACAGTGCAGGATCCTCTGAGCCTCGTCCTTGGGCTCGGCAAAAAACATAGGTAATACCATCTCCTCGTTTAGATGGAAAGCAGAGACTACCTTGGGTAGAAACGTGGGGTGCGTTCTCAGTACCACCTTATCCTTGTGAAAGGTACTATAGGGTTCTGATGCCACCAGAGCCTGGACTGGATCACGTCGACTCTGCGAGCAGAGGGAAGACCCACCAACAGGGCCGTTTTAATGGTGACCAGCCTGATGTCCGCAGACGCCATTGGCGCGAACGGTTTGTGTGCCAAGGCGCCCAACACTACACTGAGGTCCCACACAGGGTGTGGTTTTATGATGGGCGGGTAGAGCCTGGTGATGCCTGCCAAATGTCGCTTGACCACCGGGTTGGAAGAGAAGACCTCTGAATTTCGGTAGGCCCCTATGGGTGCCAAATAGGTGCGGCATGTGCCCACCTGCACGCACGAGTGAGCAAGGTGTGCAGAGAAGCAGAGCACACCATCCAACATACACGGAAGGGGGTGGATCTCTTTAGAGTCCGCCCAATGACAAACTAGTCCATTTACTCTTGTTTTGGATTCTAGTAGCCTTGCCCCTAGCGCCATGAATGATGTATAGGTTAGCCTGTGACAGGCTCAGGTGCTTCAGCGTGACCTGCTCAGGAACCATGCTGAGAGGGCTAATTTCTGTGGAGCGGGGTGAATGACACTGCCTCCCCTGCTGAGCCAGAAGATGAGCTGGGCCTATCTGTAGGTAAATGGGTGGCCTGTCCGAGAGGCTGAGAAGCTCTGAGAACCACGGTCTCACCGGCCACCACAGAGCTATCAGGATGATACTGAGGTGACATGATTCCTTTATCTTGCAAATCACCCTGTGGACAAGGGGTGTGGGAGGGAAGGCATACCCTGTCATGCCGTTCCACTGTATCTGGAATGCATCGCCCAGGCGTCGCCCAGGCCTGCCAAGACGCAAACTGCTGCCACTTCTTGTTGTCCCAGGAGGCAAAGAGATCCACCTAATACCCCCATCTGCTGAAGATCTCCATCAGCACCTGATCGTTCAATTGCCACTCATAATAGTCCGCTCCCAGTCTGCTGAGGTAATTGTTCTCCAGGGCCCATTCCCACATGCTGATCACTATGCTGCGCAGTGGAGGGGACCTGGTACCACCCTGCTTGTTGACATAATAAATGCTGGTGGAGTTGTCCGTCTGGATGAGGACGACCTTGCAGCCAAGGAGCGGAAGAAAAGCTTTGAGAGCTAGCCAGATGGCTTTCAGCTCCAGCCAGTTAATAGAATTGCTGCTCCTGCAGGGTCCAGACTCCATGGACTGACCTACTGTGTTGGCTGCCGGAAAGGCTTGCCCAGTCTGCAGGTTGCAGTCCCTGGAACCCCATGTGAGGTCTGAGCGGAGAAGAGGAATGCTGACAAGCTCCGCTTGGGAGCCCCACTCCCGATTCCATGAGGCTGCGAAGTGCAGCTCTAATCTCCTCATCTTGAGTCTCGTGTGGGGTATGGCCAGTAGGGCCACTGCCATAATACCTAATAAGTGTTCATACTGTCATCCTATGTACTACACTGCCCCCTCCTCTTTCCCTCTACAATGCCCCACGCCCCTGCACTTGCGCGATCTCAGTGTCACCTGGCCTAGTAGGATCGCTGTCTTTGTCTTCCCTGTTTTCTCTCCCTTGCCTCGTCGCGCCTTGACACACTTGTGTATAGGTGTGTTATAAATGTCATAGCACCAGGCCGAGGTCACTTCTTAGGTGAGGAAGTGAGTAGGGGCCCTCTTGATGGCTGTGATCTTGTCCTCCAAAGGGAAAACTCTCTCGAGGCTTGTGTCCCATATGAGGCCCAGAAAGGTCAGGCTCTGCATAGGCTGCAGGTGAGACTTCGAGATTGATCGAAAATCCCAGCTTGTGGAGTGCGATCTTAAGGGTGGAGGAAGTGTGATGAACCGCCTATGGAGATCTCACCCTGATGATAGACATGGCAGCCCTGGGTCCTGAGGAGGGCTGCCACTACACTCATGAGCCTGGTAAGCACCCTGGGGACTGAATTGAGGCCAAAGGGTAGCACCCTGTATTGGAAATGGCAGCCCATGATCCTGAATCATCGCAAAAAGGAGTGATACGGCTGCCAAATCGGGGCGTGTAGCTATGCATCCTTCAGATCCAGGAAGCAAATCCAGTCTCACCAGCACAATGTCTCTGCAATGGAGTGCTTGCATAACCATCTTGAATTTTTGAAGAGGGAGGGAGAGGTTGAGGGTGGAGAGGTCCAACAACTCTCAGGCTAGCCTAGTTCTTCTGTATGGCGAAAATCCTGGAGTAGAAGCCCAGTCCTCGCTGGGAAGCTAGGACTGCCTCCACTGCCTGGCTCTCGACGAGCAACCAAATTTCTGCCAACAGAGTTGCTGTCCCAATCTGTGGGAGTGGAAGAGGAAGGGGAAGGAGAGGAAGGGATCGGTATGCGGTACCCCATGGATACTACAGATAGGATCCAGGGGTCCCCGAACGTCTGACGCCAAAACTGTGCGTGAAGGGCAAACCTGCCCCACACCGGAGACACGTGGACCCAAAAGGGCGCGTCATGCCTACTTTCCCTCTAAGCCTGTTGCAGAGGAGGGGGACTGAAAAATGCCTTTGCCCCCCCCCCTTTTGTTGTTTGCTTCGGTGCAGAGTCTGAGAACTGTCAAGCTGTCTGGACCTCCGTTCTTGGAAGCCCCGGAACCTGCTGAACGCCCGCCCCTTGTCAGAGCGTTGATGTGACTGTGTACGCCTTGGACGTGGCCTTCGTAAGGATAAAGACTTTGCAGTTTGCGAACTGTTTTTCTTTTTATCTAGCTCCTCATCGGTTGTGGAGTGAAAGAGGTCACCACCCTTGAATGGAAGGTCCAATATGCGTTCCTGGACGTCTGGATTAAATTTAGTAGCCCAAAACTAGGCAGTCCTTTTCATGTCCGTTGCGATGTCAATGTGGGCCACGGTGGACTCCATGATGTCATGCGCCACCATTTTAGCCTCTGCCAGTCCCGCCTTGAAACGTGACTGGCTCTGTACTGGGTGCTCTGGAAGGAAGCTGGCTATTTCCCATCAAAGCCTCTGGTTACGACTGCCAGAATGGCATCTGCTTTGGTTTGATGAGGATGCAGCAAAACGTTGCAATAAAGCTTCTTCCGGTACAACTCCAAGATCTTCTCCTCCTTGTCTAGCAGTGCCGAGGACGAGGTGACCGAGGCTTTGAGTAAAGTGACGCTGCAGCAATCACCAAAGAGTGCTGTTGCGGATGGGCTGACAGCAAGAGCGAATCCCCCCCCCCATTTTCCTATACTTGGCGTCCAGGTGCCGATGGAAAGGCTGGGGTGAGTAGGGTTTGAGTCATCCCTTCTTGGCCAAGGCGACAACGTCCTTCTGCATCGGGATTCCCGTTCTAGCCGTGGGGCGTAGAGTGAGGACCTCGGCAAGTACCCCCGCCTCTGGTTGTTAGACTGTGTTGAGGAAGGCCCAAGTACTCTGCCAGACCTGTGAGTTGTTCGTGGTAGGCCTTGTCAGAAGGTGTGTCAGGGTCTTCTTCCTCGTCAGTGTCCACCATGGCGTCCGGCTGGTCCGGAGAGGGTGGAGGAGTGCTGGGCGCTTAGGGCTGAGGTGTGGAGACCAGAGCCAGAGGCTGCAGCGGAGGATGGTACGGAACTGCCTGAACTGTGGGAGGCAGGGGAGCTGGAATCGAAGGAGCTGGCACGGGCAGCAGGGGCTGCACCGGGGCCGGCAGCGCTGGAGCTATAGGAGGAATGACTATAGGCACAGGCGGAGGGGCCGGATGAAGCATGACCCTGATCACATCTTTAAGGATGTCCCCCGTCTGAGGAGATCTCATGAGAGTGAGCAACTTTTCAAAGAACCTGCCCTCGTAGGCAGGTGATATTGACGGGGTAGCAGGCGGCTGCTGGGGGTGACGCGTACTCTGTCTGCGGGGTAAACCTGCCATGCGATGCTGATGGATAAGCTGTAGGTCACGTACCTGGTTGACACCAGTCCCACCTTGTAACGCGTTGTCCCACCTGCTCCGTTTTCCGGGGCAGAGGCCATCTTGTCGAGCTGCATGCCACGTGCCGAAGTCGTGGTGCTTGGCTCACTGGGCCCGGCCTCCTCCAGGACTCTTGGCAGTGTAGCATGAGGCCTACCCTGAACCTCAGGCCGAGGCCTGGTACGCGTGTCGCCCTCGGCAGTATCGCCGGCTGCACTGCGTGCAGGCACCCCTCAGACATGTTGCCGGTACAAGGGCGTAGCCCTTTGGGTGTACATCCAGTAAAATAACCTTGTGGTCCCTCAGCACTGTCTCCAGAAGGATCTACAGACCCCTTGGCCTGGCGGCTGGTAGCTGAACTAGCCTCTGTATCCGTGCTGATATGAAAACCCGAGAGGTTCCTCCTGCCCGGGCGTTTCCTTGGGAAGGAGTCGCCCTTGCGGGGTGCACTGGAAAAGAGCAGCCCTCCGTTGTGCCTTGATTTATGTCAGACGAAGTCCTTCAAGTCCTCGCGAGACTTCTCAAGAGCTCCCTCCACCTAGCTAGTCTGTTCTTCAGATCATGCGATGAAAGTGCGTTGCATGCTTTGCAACACTCCCAGCCGTGGGCTGAGCCAAGGCAGAGGAGGCAAAGAGCGTTGGGATAGGCTGTATGGAAAAGCCCTTCGCAGGCTGGACACCTGTTGAAGCCCGCTGATGTCGACATGCACCGGGGAGGAGCGTGGCGCCAAAGGATTGAATACCTGATTGATAAGAAGACAAAAAGATAGAAGAAAGTAGTTGTGGTGGGGAGGAGGATCAGGGATTGATATCTACCTCAACCAGATTCCCAAAGAGGTTGGAGATTATCTTGGGTTTCGGTATGACAAGAGAAATTGCTATTAGTACTGCTGTGAAATGAGTAGGTGGAATAGAGGAACTGAGGTCATGGGATGCTAACAACTCCATAAATAACCATGATGTTGTGCTCCATGTTATGCGTGAGCATTAGAGACGGGCAGATCAGATTCATGGTGCTCCCTGGTGGTTTAATGTTTGAGGACAGCTGGCTCTAGAAGATGTATATCCAAGATGTTCCATTAGAAAGTACCGTACGCGCAATCATTATGAGCATTTACCTTTGAAGCGGTGCTCAATTGTAAAAGTACCAGTTTTCTGAACAGACATCAAGATTTGTTTACTGTTGGATTTTAGAGTTAAAAAAACCAAGGACGTTTCAAGAGTGATGTCATCTTGACTTTTTTAGGGTTTGTGAAAATGTGGACATCTGGTCTACTTATGCTGTCTCAATTAAAAGTTTACTGTGGGCATGTGTATGGTTGCCACTTGCCCCTTACATATAAACACCTTTCGATTTGCTACTTACCTGAACTCTAGTGTCACAAAATCCAAGTTCACGATACAGGTAACATTATTCACAGACAAGATTGAATATCTATGCCAATTACAGGTGGCACCCATTTAATGGAGAAATTACAACAAAAAGTATTCTTCAAAATCAAAATTGTATGTTTATAAGTAAGGAGACAGCATTCAGGGGGCTGCAGTTTGTGTGACCAGGCCCTGCCCATCCGTCAGCCACTCCACCCACCACCTATTTTACCATTCCTCCTCAGGCGTCCTCATCGCAGATGTCCTCAGCAAAGGATGGGCTAAAAAAGGGACCTCACCTGTTTGGGCCTGATCGGGCAAAGGGTCACATGCGCCATCATGCATTTCAATAACGAAATAGTCGCTACACTTGCCAAACAAGATCACCATGTGTCTCAACCATCCACAGTCAATCCACAACCTTGCTAGGATTCGAACGGCCAAGCACCAGGGACAGCCGCTGCAAGCTATTCTAAGGAGTCTCATCAATATCATCCTTGCCCCTATTTAACACCCATTGACCATATGTGCACACACCTTCATGCTGATTAAGGCTTACTCATGCCGTAGAGATCGCCAAACTCTTTTCATAATAACATTGACGCCCATATCACCAAAACATGGTTTAACCTATCCTCCCGCATCTCCCACATTTGACGTCCTACACCCCGACGCCTGGCTACTACAGCCAAAATGCAGAGTGAGCAGGAGGCGGAGTGGCAATCATCCACAGGAGCAGATGGCCTCTCTCTATCATACACTCTCCCAGAAAAAGCGCTTGTCCAAAGCGCTTGTCCAAAGCGCTTGTCCAAAGAGCTCACCTGCCGGTTCCCCTGATCTCACAAGGAATCCCATCCCCTTCCACTTCATCTACAGACTACCTCACAGGAGTGACTCTTTCACAGACATCTCCAACGTACTCTCTGCCACATTAGCACACACCAACAATGTATTTCTCTGATATTTTAACATCCAAGAGTCTCAAGCAGACAACCACACTCGAAGTGTGCTTTTCGACTGACCAGACCTAGGGACCTTAAGCAAATTGTACTATTCCCCCCAAGCACAACAAAGAAAACAACCTAGACCTAAATCTTTACTTCTTCTCCACCCCTGATCACCTATGCAGACCCCAATTCCCACTCGTCTGACCAGGCTGCCATCCTACCGTCGATCCTACTGTTGATCAGCCACGACCAACAAAGGTCAGGCTAAACGCCACCTCACAAAGCACTGCTTTGTGAGGTGAAGAAAACCTTCACTTCACCGTCAATGAGCCAGAAGCAAACTTGGCAGACGTTCGCGCTACAGAGAATGCCTCAGTACACCAAGAATTATTCAACAACTCTGCTATGAAATTGGTGGACACTGACGGCCCTATGAAAAACAGTTGCGCTAAGAGCAAACCATCTTCCCCTTGGCACACACCGAAGCTCGCCTCAAACAAACATTGAGCCCTAGAGAAATGTCGATGCAAAAACATAACCCTGGGGATCTCACCAACATCAAACCTATCCACGCCAACTGAAGGATTATATTCAAAGCCAAAGCTGCTTACCCCTCCACCACCATCGCGACAGCCTCCAACAGAAGCAAAGCCCTCTTCAAAGTAGTAAAGCATTGTACCCAACCCTCAAACGATCCTAAGGGGCCAGCAAATCAGATAAAATGTGACAGTAGCAACTTTTTCATTGAAAGAAAAGACAATCTCCCAGCATCCTACCCCCTTGCCCCTCAACTGCACGCTGACCTTTTGGACCGAATGATCTCCCTCCCCACAGAACTCCTAATAAATGCTTGCCTCCCTAAAACCTTTCAACTGACTATATCATCCCGGCAACCATCATTAAACAATTGATGGGCCTGGCACTCAACGCACTCCTCGGCATCATTGTCTGACTCACGGTACGATCATTACCGGACTCCCCCATTCCCAACAACCTCTTTTGAAAAAAATGACCCTAGACCCCAGAAGACCTGGCCAACTACTGGGCCATTACGAAGCTCGTGTTGATCGACAAAATATTGGAAAAAGCAGTTGCTGCACAACTACTTACCAGAATCGAACAACTAAACCTCCTTAAACTATCGGTCGGGGTTCTCCCCCTCCCCCTCTAATGAGGGCATTGAGATCGCCTTCCTTAGACATCTGGAGATTTGGGTGAATAGTACTGGGCGTGTCTGAGCTAATGGCAGACACGTTTTAGGAAGCTCCACTGGACTTCATTCAATGGATTCATTCTTGAAATCTGCCAGGACTTGGATCATGAAGGGCGATAGAAGTCCATAACTATTTAGACACGATTGATCTCAGTGTGGCTTTCAATATGGTTAGTCGGAATCTGCTCTGGGCCGCCTCTTCCTCCTTGACCTTTCATTTGCATTAGACTGTCTGCCATAGTATCCTCATCGCCAACAGGAAGGTATTCACTGCCACTGTCCTGAATTGGTTTACCTCCTACCTCTCATGCACACAGCAGGCCATGCACATTAAAATGTTGCATTCGAACCGACTCCCAGTCTACTGCAGTGTGCCCCAATGGTCCATCCTCTCATAGGTCTTTAACCTTTCCATGGAACCTCTGGGCACCTTCAAAGATACAGATATTGCCATCCATCAATATGCAGACAATACTCAGTTGTACATAAGAGTAAAAAGCACATAGGACATTAGTCTGGGATTACCTAGTCATCGTCCAGTCTTGGATGTCGACTACCTTCTTCAAATTGGCCATCATCATCTTCATCATCTGTTCCCCCGCTAAACAACTCGTCCAATAACTGCTCAATGATATCAGCTAGGAAGTATTGTATATGCAGCTATCAGATAAAAAAAGCCATATGCTTCTCCTAAGACAGCAGCACCTCCTTCCAGAAACGAAGTCAAAAGGTCACAAATTGCCTGGCTCCAAATCGTCAATCTTTGGAAAACAAACCCTTCATCTGGCCACAGGACTTCTGGACCGAAGTGTAGGCCTTTGTGGTCTCATACATTGATTCTAGAAACGCCCGCCTCCCAGGCGTTACAGACACTCGCTTTACTCCTCTAAAAGCAGGCCACAGCACATGCTCAAATTTGAGTGAATCAACTGTGTCCTAAGAAAATTACATTAGCTTTCTCTCCTGGTCAGGATATCATTGAAGGCACACTCCTTGCACAGCAAATCGACCAACTGGCTCGAAACAACTTGTCCACAAAGAAATGACGCACAAACAATCCCTCGCCTCTCACGCATCCACCTTCTGAAACTTGATCCTGGCATTAACTCTGAATACCCTCACAATTCTCCAATTTTGCCAATCTCTTTAAACTTGGCTTTTCAACAATTCCTGATCAAGGACTAATCCGGATGGACGCACAGACTGACCCACAGAACCCAATTCAGAGTACTGTTCCAATGTTCAAAGTAGCTAGCCCAAAGGCTGGCTACCCACACCTTATACAGCGCTCTTCTGCTCTTGCGCTGGGTTTGCACTTTAAAAAATAAAATAAGTATACTTTCCTCAGAAACATTCTCTAGATTTGAAAATCAAAAAAGTACATGCCAAAGAAAGGAGTAAAGCCTTTGTTTACAAAACACTCAAATACTGGATTTATATGTACATTTTAAACATTTAAAATAAGCCATTCGATTCCATCACCACCAGAAGGAGCGAACTAAATAGAGGGGATTTGAAAAAAGTTAATTTGCAACTGGAGTACGGCCATCTAGTTTGAAAATACTTTAAAGTGTAGAATCAACTCCACTAGATTTATGTTGAAGTTAATATTCCCGTTCAGGAAAGGTGCTGTGTGCAATTCCCATTTCCACGTCAAGTCTGACATGTTTCACCACATAACCGATTAGATATTTGAAATCGATTAAATACAAGCCATAATTGCATGAAACAGAGGCAATTGAACACTTTTTTCTCAAAAAATGATTAAAGCTGTTAACAAGAGAAATATAATAGGACGAAATGTGTGGTTCTACACTTAATTATCCACAATCTCCATCCCATCTATCCCCATCATTTAGCTTCTATATACATCTATACCCATCTATCCACCAATCAAATGCCACTGCTAATACATTAACATTCACTCTTCCCTCCTGGTACCTCCACGCCCTAAATTCAGGTTTTCCCCTGGGTGAAATAGTAACCAGAGTCTGTGGGATTTGTAGATGCCCCACACTTATTTCTTGGTCCTGTATAGTCTTGTAAGGGCAGTGAATAGACACTGCAGGGTTTGTGGTATATTTGGCATTACCCCCCCTCGGGCCCCTGGGTTGTCTTGAAAGGAATCGGGCATCGGACTCTTGGTGTAGGTGGACCCGCGGGAGTTGCAACCTCTCCACTTCTGCTTGTAGGTTTGTGCCACCCTGAGTCTAGATTAAAATCTTGGTAACCTTTTCCAGCAGGGTTTCTATGCCCTATGTTTCATGGCCTGCTGGCTACCTCGCTTAAACCTGCTCTACGTCGACTTTAACCACCTCCTTTGTTTTCCTCCATTCCCACCCTGTGCTCTTCCCTCCTTCGCCCTCTCCATCTCTTCCAGTCTTCTGTCTTTCACATGCACCTCCCCCTCTCCTGCAGTCTTGTTGCAGTCTTGTGTCTTTCACCATCACCCAGTTACCTCCCTTCCAGTGTTGTCTTAATCCGTTCTCTATTCCAGTCTCGTGTCTTTCCACTCACTTTCTCTCCCTCTCCCCTCCTTGTCACACCACCACACTCTATAATGCCCCTGCAATATACTGTGACTCCTAACAACCACTACCAAACTACACTGCTATTTCTTTTATAAAACAAGGGTTGAGCTGAGGTGTGCAACGGTTTCATTGTCTGAACGATTGGTGCAAATGTGGCCTGTGATTGGGCATAGCCTGCACAAACTACAGTTTCCCAATCTGTCAGTCACTGGTTAGGCTAGCCAGCTTCAAACTTTGGGTGCATGAAGCCAAGAAAGGTCTGCTGGAAGCAGTGGGGTACTTAAATGTGACCCCTGCAACAGACATGCCGCCACTGCGCAGGCATACATGGAATGCTAATTATGAAGCAAAGAATGAAAAATCGTTAACAGGAAACCCCCTGAACAAGAAGGTCGACGGATACTAGTAAATGGCGCTGTGCACCGTATTATGAAATGTGTATAAGGGATTAGGAGAATGGAATTTGATCAGCTAAATGTACGTATTCTTCTAGCATTATGAGAACAGATGACTATATGAGAAAACATGCAAAAGATTGGACAGTTTGAACATTGTTTGTTCCAATATTGTATGCAAAGGGCTCTAGCAAGGGCCCACAACCACCATTGTTAACCGAACATTCCAAGCTGCCCGACGAGAAGAATCACTCTGAGGAGGCAAGTAGTTGACAGATGGAATATGCAGCAACAGTACCTGTGAGGCTGCACATAATATATGGACTGCGAGTACATCATGTGTATGAGACATTGGATGGCATAATGGGGCATTTCAGGCTGCACTTGGCATAGTATGGCATCAACTAAACAAGTGAGACTGGACATTTCATGTGTCGACTATACAACGCACTTCAGGCAATAATTTTAAAACAAAGTGTGCTGCCTGTGTCAACGAAGAAAATGTGTAATGCAAAACCCAAGGCGCGTCCCGGGAGGATAGCTCAGCGGGAGCGTGCGTGTCTTGAAAGCAAGACGACACGAAGCAACAACAGGTTCGACCCCCGGGTCCGCTGGGTGTTTAAGCGCGTTATAAATACGTAACTAAGACAAATAAAAAAAAACACAATTACGCAACTAAGAAAAACAAACAATTCCTGTAACAGCGCCTCGATGCCTGCGGGCTGTGTGAGCGCTTTATAAATGTTAAATAAAATAAATAAAAATGTTCACGGTCCTTTACGGTCCTGCCAACCAAACTAAGTACGGTGGTGGACCAAATTATTTATGACGCCCTGATCTTTATGTCGAAGTTGACCAGTAAAATAAAGAACACTAAAGGTTCAGCTAAGAAGTGCTCAACGCTGAAGACACGTTCCGTATCAGCTGGGCAAGGCTTGGCAGATGCCCCAGAGCACGGGTGGGAATCCGGGGGCCAGAGCAAATGGCCTGAATTGCCAGCAGGCTGGAAAATGAGTATCCCTGGCCTAGAGAGTTTACACAGCTGCAAATAGCCTAACTAAAATGTTCATATATTCCAAAGATTCCTGAAACATTGGTCAACAGCACTTCATTTTGGACTAATTTGTGAAGGAATAACAAGCTCTGCGAGTCTAAGCAAGTGAATATTTCAAAATGGCTGAGGGGCACGAGAGGCACTTAGGAGGTAACAGCACGCTCTTCAGTAATTCAACCAAGAACAGCATTAAGGGGAATGATGTGCTCCTACGTGCAAAGTTAAAGTCAGATAATTGCATTGAGATGCCAACCTTGCATACAATGTACACCTAAACACCAAAACACCAAAACACATTCTCATACCACTCTCAAGGCATAAACCGTGCTCAGCTGTGTTATATCACCTATCCAACCATCCTTGACATGATGGCAGCAGTCGGGGTGCCATGGAAGAATTGCACGTTCTTAACAATGCAGTGATCCCTGTGACCCAATGCACTGGCACCTTCTAAGGTAAGATAGCTCCACACTTGAATCTAGAACACAGGGATCACTCCTTTTCTTGCATCCAAGTATGAACACCCTCCACCTCACCCCTCACAAACCTTATCAAAGCAGATACCAAACACATGGGTCGGCCTGCAGGGGGGCCAACCATCCAATATTTCGTCCAACTGTCCTGTTTTTAGTGGCTGTATCCTGCATGAAAATGCGGGTGGGGCTCAAAATAAAAACTATGCATGAACAGCTCAAAGGAGGATTACAGACAAATGCAATGAGTAAACATATTTACTGTTTCTTTACAAGCAGGTTGAATTGTGTATTTAAATGTAATGGTTGGGCTCGGGCTACACCTGTACATTCTGTTTTGGCATATGAAGGCTGCAAGTGAGACTGTATTGCCTCCAGAGAGAACTACCCTCTATAGGAATGGGCTGATCTGGATATATCGACAGGGTAAACCTTTTTATCTGAAACTAGCATTCTAGGATTGCCGGAGTACAGTCCAACATTTTATGACGGCTAGGACCATTAAAAAAAACCTTGCATATGAAAAGGTCAGAACGTTGATTCGGTTGATATACATTCTAGGCCAAACATTTTCTCACGGAGGAAACCTTATGCTATATAGATGTTTTATTTGATCCACACTCGTACTAATCTTTCCGGCTTACTGCTTATTAGAGCTGACCTAGTGCATTTAAAATACGATGTAACGGCATCTTGCCTTTTAAGATATGAAATAGACCGTTGGTTTATGTTGTGCATAGTTTATTAGAACATATCATTAGGCACTCACACCCCTAGTTCTTTAATACACAATTCACACAATCCTTTCTTAAGCACTCCTTTCTCTAGATCCGCTTGCTTATGAAAAGGATTACAAAACGGAAAGGGGCATGAAATTGGGGTCGTCTAGAATTCCATGGAAAAAAGAACCGTGGGTATTGACCTGACATGCATTTACACCTAGAGATGGTCTATTACAGCTTGCCAATATGCACACTCCAGTTAAATGTCAACAAGATCCAGGATTTCAAAAAACAAAACCCTTGCTTCTATTAGCTATTTATTGACATGTCCACTCCAACCATAATAGTGAAATCAAATTCATTGCTACTATGCCCTGCAAAAAAAATAACGGTCATTAATATATCACTTTCCATACACTCTGTACCACACAGTCCCACTCTGCTCATCATTCTAGCCAAACATGTAAGTTTATTAAAGCCTACAGGCCTCTCCGAGAGAGCTTTGGTGTGGGAATCTCAAAGCTTGGAGCCCTTTCCAGGCACCCGGTAGTACGTAAACCACCTCAACTCCTGCCAGCTTCAACACCTCTGCCTTCAGCCAAAACCTTGGCCCGTGTTTTTAGCCCCGTGTGCCCCTTTTTGCCTACCTACTCCACTGCCCGTTTGTATGGCGGCAAACGTTTTCTTTTATATGCTGTTCTGCGATAAATCTGACCAATCTCTCTTGGAGCCAATCGTCAACGAGGAGTAGTGTTGTATTTAGCTCTGCCTGCTTTTAGTGCAAGTGAGTGGAATGTTGAGGTGGAATGCAGAGCAGAGCATGTTATCGTAGGAGAGTGCTCCAGGGTTTGTCAGTAGCAGAGATGTAAGGGACCCAACCTATCAAGTAGCTTATTTTAACTAAGTGAAAAGCTTGTTCTCGTCTCTGGGGAGGAGCAGATGATCGCTCGCCGTTTTTACGAGAGGTCAAAATGCTAAATCATAGTGAAGGACCCGCAATAATGCAGTAACCAAAGTGGTCATGCATTTCTAAAGATCTGCAAGCGAGACAAATTAGAGGTAGGGCAAGCCGAGCACAGTCTTCCTCATCAGCCGCACGTGCTGGTGGCCTTTTCCTCAACCTTGCTCCATCTACCAAATTAAATGCAGCGAGGATGGAGATTTAATACTCGGCTCTTTCTCTCCGACGTAGCTGCGCATGCTCTATTAATTCAATGGAAAACGACAATGACATTTGGACATGAACCATGGTTTGAAGCCATCGTATCCGGTCCTCATTTACTCCAACAAAGACAGAGCAACCTCAACATTGTTCTTTAACGTGTGAATCCATTGAACTTCGCATCTTTATCCCTCAAGTCTAAATACCCCGGTAGTGTGTGTGGTGTTAAACTGCACAATGCATTGCAATTACAAATCTCCAGAGTGCCTAGACACCGTTCATGCAGCTACCACAAATTCCGACAATGTAGGGGTACCGTTGATGTAATACATATGCTTTTCACACAGGATAGTGTCTGGCAATGGCATCACCTATTTTTAGGGCTCTTGTTGAACTCTGCAGGCTTAAGACTCATAAAATGACAGAGGTGAGGTGAAAATGGCAGTAGTACAGTGGTAATTCTGTCACCGCTGCATTACCATACTGCAAGTTTGGGGGCAAGGTGGAGGATTTAGCTCCAGTAAAAAGCTGCAAGTAAATCCTCCACCTTACTGCCAGTGGTAATGATACCTAAATTCCCAACTGAGTCATATGGACTACAAAAATGGGGACCAACAATGCCCTACCACCACTCGTAATCCCACGGTAAATGTATAGCTGAATTACTACCAAACTCGTAATGAGGCGCTTTTCACACACCCTGAGGGTGAGGCATTCTTATGTCTGGCTAATGGCTCCAAAGATTTTCTAGATTCAGTAGGAATATTTAGTTTATGATATTAATGTGCCAAAACAGAATTAGCTCTAACAGCAGGCAACATAGTAATGCAGCAAACAGACAGTATAGAAGCAAATCACATTTCGTGGTCTGCCTTCGCAGTTCAATCAACATTTATTCTTCAAAAAGTAAAATGTTACAACATAAAATCGAGTCAAACAATGGGTTATCCCCAAGCACATAAGGGACAGGTCTACGGGAATACGTAAGCAATTACACAGCCACCAACAGAAAAGAAATGGCCCTAATGCAGGTGTTGAAAATTACCAAAAAAAAAACAAATGGCACCATAAAGGGTTTGCTTCACGAGTCAGTGCAAATATCCACGTGGCGGAGGGCAATTCGTTAACAGCTAAGCACTCTACGCTGTACAAGTTCACATCCACCACTCTCTGAATTCATCAACAATGAATGTTAACAGAACTTTTCCATGGTTCCAATAACGTTTGTAGGGACTATAAAGTTGACCACATGAGGGTCAACATAACCTTCCAAGCACTATCAGGAGACGGTCCACACTGAAAAAAGGATTCTTAATCTTATCCGTAAAATAGGCATTAGGAAAATGTTGCTATTTAACTCAAGAGCAGATGACATAACGATATCGGAATACATTATGACAACATGAATCACTGTATGCACGGGTTTTAAGAAATAAAACAACTTCACAAAAACAGTAGAATATCGTAATGAATCCCCTTAAGCAGGCATGGGATGCCAGGTGCACGACTAGCCACACAAAGCCATGTGCTGCAACATAGTCCGAGCTATGCCGTGGGCGCAATGTGTTAAAGAACCCGTGTAAAGCTGCCATGCTCTGCTTCATAAACATTGATGATCTGGGTCTTTGCGACAAATTTCACTGCACGCAGCAGGGTAACATTCATTAATTGAACCCCCCCCTTCCATGACTAAACGTCGCTCACAGGGACCCATGAATTGTGCAATGGGCATCAAGAAGCAGGGTACTATTTCCAGGGGGCCTTTGGCCGTTCACTCTGATGGAAGCCACTGCACACACATAGAAACCACCTTCAATGGACCACTTCTACAATACGAGTGGGGACCTCATGGACTGCCCCCACGTTGCAAATGGACACAGCCTCTCTGGATATGGAAGCAACCATTCAAGGATAGTGATCTCAAACCAGTGACGGATGCATCCCTGTCGACACAGAGTGAGCAGCAATACTGCACAGTGCAACTAGGCCCTTAGCAGGCACAAAGCAGGTGCTGTAATCCGAGGTCAGTTTTCAAACATTTCAGCACACCATTAGAGAAGTGAAAAAACCTAGAAAGTAGCATATTCATTTAAATACTAAAATAAGGGCAATCGCACTGCAAAAACCCAAACCCAAAAAAAAAGCAGCAGTAAATAGCCGTCTCAATAAGTGTGCACATAGTACATATAGCAGAATGAGCAAAAACAGGGATAGTATAAACACAATTTGTATAAAGCAAAGATGTTTTAATTGGTACAATTAAGCATACCAAGCATGTGGCTAGAACTTGCCACTTCCGATTACCTCCCGAGTTGAACAACCTCTTGCACAATATGGTAAACTTGCAAAGGCAGACAAATCCAAAAAACAACTGCTTAAAATCTGTTATAGAACACATTAAGCATCCCTTACGATAGGAAAGAGAGTAGACAGAGTAGTGTGGCTCTGCATTGGTTCCAACCAATGCATTTGTGCACCATACAGTGGACATTACCACTATATATGGCAGCACTGCACCCCACAACCTCAGTGCCTCTCTTCCGAACACTCAGTATCCTTCGGCCACGATTCTAGCTTGCTAGGACATGACCCACCCCCCTCCCACACCTTCCACAAAGGCTTCGGGTTTCAAGCCCAGCTCGACAGCAGGAGGCAAATGTAAGTGTCAGACCCACACAGGATGTGTTTATACTTCCTAGGGGAGAACTGCAACCAGATAATTACGGTTCCTGGCAGTCCATGCACTAAGGCCCTAAGGCAGGATGCCTCTAAACTTTCCAAATACCTCTGTGGAAAGCATACGCGTGCCAAGTCCCTGGGCTCAGATCCAGGAATATTGGTGGTCGAACAACCAGTCAGTTCTCTGAACAAGAGGAAGAAAACCATAGGAAGTGGTCCCGATCTTTCAGTGACTCTTTCAGACATCACCAACACCTTTGCAAAACCTGCAGTTCTTTTCAGAAGACCAGAAGACCATGGCCAAAGTCTAGACTTTACGGTGGTCCATGCTTACGAGGCCAAGTCAAATACTGACTGACATTTGGAAGATATTCTTGCCCTTTAACAATTATTCTGTTTTGGCAGCTTGGGAGAGGACAACGCTGATCCATGTAGTGGATGACAACCAACCTTGCTAAGAGACATCGCCCAGCACCCACCCCCCCCCAGATTCCAGTTCTCAATCCACAACTTGCCAGAGAGCTTGATGGTGAAGAGTAAGACAGAAGAGCTGAAGAGCAAACCCTCCCCCCCCCCCCCAACCCTGCCAACAGACAGGGAGAGCAAGCAGCCATTACGTCTGGCACTTACAGATTGGCTAATTATACATTTGGTCTCCGGAGTGTGATATCTGCAGCAGCAGACAACTTACCCTCAGAGGAGGAGTATTTCAACTCTTATTGGCGATGGTAAGGAATGTGCACGCCAGATCTTCAAGTCCAGCGTTTACATTGCCGACTGCTTGGCAAGTGCAAGGGGTACAAGGTCTGTCCTGCGTCAGCACTTCTCGATGAGGACTTCTGAGTTTGCGCCAGATGCCCAATTCAAACTCCTGGACATGTGATTTGATGGGAACAGCTTGGTTGGGACAAATGCAGAGAAATGGCTGATGACATTTCAGGCCTCCAAGGCACTGGCAGTTCAGCAAACTTTCACCTCAGCACAGGAACCATTACACCCTTCTCTGCCATCATCTATCGTGGCAAGGGTCAACACCCCCTCCCCCAGCAAGCAACCGCTGGATCACCTTCCCAGCAGGATAGAGGCAAGAATGCCCAGAGGAGGGGTTTGCTTCCTTTTAGAAGGTATTCAATACTGATAGAGGCTGGTCCTGGGGTCAGCCTTTCTGCGCCTTCTTTGCCTCAGGATCTCCTGCATCTTGGTGGTGCAAGAGGCCCATTAGGTCGCTTCAGTGGCTGCTTTTAATCGGTGGTCTCAGTTCTAGGGCAACATGTCTGGCATGTTGCAGGTCTTGAACATTGTATGTTGAGACCTTGCTGAAAGGGACATTACTTCCGGAACCCTGTCCCCAGCTGACTGTACTCACAGATGCGTCCCAGAAGGGCTAGATTGCTGACGTGATGAATCCTATGGTGAGAGGAGCCCGGATGTTCAGCTGAGGAACAGGAATTTGCTGGAGCCGCAAACAATAAGGACGACCAGATTGCCTTCTCCTCAGCGCGAGGGGAGACTGTAGTTGACCAACACAGTGCCATGACCACACTCAAAACATGGATTATGGGGGCTCATTGCCTCTCTACATAGAAGCTGAGAACAAGATGCCCCTGATGGTGGCCCATCTCACCAGGATGGAGAACGTCAAAGAATGGTCTGAGAAAACAGATTTCGGCTTTGCACGATGGGGCATCCGACAGGCGGTTCTGAAGGATATTTTCTGTTTTAGGGACTCCACAAGTGGACCTCTTTGCTTCCAGTGAGACCAGGAAATTAAAGTTCTACTCCAGAGTTTCCTCGGAAGGTAGGTCCAGGGGATGCCCAGATTGTTAAATGAAACTTTAATCTTTGCTATAAATCCCTGTCACTAGTTCAAGAGACTTCGGCAGTTTGGGTCCACACTGATTCAGATTGCTCAAAACTGGGCCCAGAGGAAGTGGTACTTGGAGCTTGTGGACTTGTCCAACTGCCCACCCCGACACCTCCCTGGCAAGGATGGCCCTTCTTTCCCACTCAGGAGAGGGGGATTGGTTTCTTCCAACCAAGCCTTGGGGCCTGAATCTTGATGCTTCGCTGCTGAAAGGATGCAATATAAAGACTGACTTGTCGGACAACACCATAGATGTGCTCCTTTCTACTCTGAGGATCTGAATTTCCTGCTTTCCTTGGCCTGGATAGACCTAAAGATGGACAGTGTGAAGGGGAATATGCCTGCCATTTCAGTCTTTCAGAGAACCCCTGAAAAAGTCTTACTTCCAATCACCTTTCCTCCATACCGATGGGAATCTGTCCCACTGGGGCAGGACTAGAGTATTTTGCACTGCAAACAAGTTGGCTTGCTCTTTATATTTGTCACAAGTACAGGCATACCTGGGTGAGCCCGCCCATGTAGACTCCTCCCACCAGCCTCACACATCAGTCAGTTCTTTTCACCGCCCAATGGGACTAGACCCTATGCACAGCTGCGGCCAAAAGTTTTTTTCCTGTCGCTTCGGCATTCACCTTATAAAACCTTTTTCTATTAATTTACTTATACTGTTGCACCTCTGGATTCACTGCCATACATTAATTGTATGCAAGTGATAACAGTATTCAACTTCTGTGTCAGGAGCTTCCCAGCTTCAGAACCACACAGCTGCTGCTCGAGGTGTCTCGCCCCCGCGTGGAACACTTGCCCTTTGTGCTCAGCCTTCGGTTTCTGTGCGCTTCAGTAATGTCTTAGCCAGTGAAGGGTTCTCTTTGGTGCTTCTCCTCCACACCAGCCGAGGAGTTTGTCACAAATCAACATTGCAGAACTTTGCATGCCAATGAGGCAAGAACCTTATTTTCTCAGGCAGCACAGCAACTCCTTCCCTGGGAATGGCATGCACAGGAGGGATCCGTCAGATCCTCCAAGGTCTTAACAGCGGATACTGGGTCTAGGGCCAAAGGTTCTTCGAAGCATAGAACGGGATAAAGTTCTGAACCTACTACAGGATTCAATTATGATGGGGCAGGCAACAATCTCCTCACAGGTACTCCGGTACCTACTGAGCCTACGCTAAAGGCTTCTGTTACCACTAGTACCAGGATGGATATCTCCCGAGGGTCTTGAGACCTAAATACAGGGGCACCACATTGGAAGGTAAAAGTCCTTGTGTTCACCACACCAAAATCTAAAGGCTCCATGTTGGTAGGCAAGCGCCCTCTAGTCCCTAAATTTACAGGCATCAGTACGCACAAAGTGTCAGACCGAAACAAAACGGCACCCAATGAGCACCAGCAAGCAAATCATTACTATTCCCAAATTGATGTATGTAGCTGGTCTGGACCCCCCCCCACGTCGTTGACCCAGGATAACCGGGCAGTTCACTGGGGAGCTGCCTACAAGGTAAATGCCGAAAATCTTTGGCCCCTCAGATGTTGACAGTACCAGAAGGGTCATTCATGCCCAATACAAGCTGGCAGTCCAACAACTGTCGCACTTATCAGTATTCAAATCTGCACCACCGCCATGGAACTCTACAGCATGAAGAGCCTGGCACAGACAACCTTACTTGGTCCCCCATCTACGTCACCTTGGACTCCTACTCCAGCACCTCTAACTGCCACGTGGACCCCGGCGACAGCCACCCAATCTCAGACATTCGAGGTCAGATTCTTTGACAGGTTTCAAAACCTAATAAAGTGGAAAGCCATGATACTACTTAAAAAAGGTATAACTAGTCCTCAGTCTAAATCTCCTGTCATTTCACCAACTCCCATCATGGCCACTATGTCTAGAGCTATGCCAGACCTTTCTCGTGCTCCAGGGCTTCCTCAAGCGCCAGGGCTTGTCCTCATACAGCCTTTAATCACGCCAGCACCACCTTGTCAGCCAAAAGGCTCCTGAGCAACCAGCGGCCAAGACTGTGGACCCTCCCAGTGCTCCAGACAGGGATTTGAGCAGAGGACAACATTCCTCATTTGGCTAAAGCATTCCACGACAAGATGTCGGGGCTGTCGGAATTTCTAGGGGGTCCATAGACCGGAAGAACTGCAACAGAAATTGGGGGTGCTCTGAGGTGCTGGCCGTCATGTGTTCAGGCAGATCTGGACTGCAGATCCAAAAGGATGGCTTAGCTGAGGCTAACAAAACCTCGCAAAAGCCACACACAGTGCAAACTAATAGGAAGTTCGATGCGTGATACAGGTCCATCGCTTCCGAGTTGAGCCTCACCAATCATTTACAGCCACAATCTGCAGTGCTATTTTCTGTCGCTCTACGCTAAGCCTTCAACGCCTGGTGGTTCTACATCACCAGTCTTACCAGAATAAAGACAAACATTTGCAGACATCTGGTTACAATGCATACACAAATGCCTCTGTAGACCTCAGACAGGCTAATGCAGACATTTTACTGGCGGCAACCTAGCAGAAGATTTGGAGGGAGATGAGCGATTTCCAGGCTATCCTTTCAACAGAACAGCTGGCCTTTAAATATGGCATGACAGAGTCCAAACTTCCAGCCCAGGATCTCACTGAGGCGTCAGTACAACAACTCGACATCTCCAGTAGAGGCACAGCACTAGGTGTGGCTAGGATGCATGCTACCAGATTCTCTCAAGAAGGCGAATACAAAATACTGGAATTATCTTTCGACGGCTAGAGCAGTCCCTGACCATTCTACCTTCAATCTTTTTCTACTGAACAAAAGGTTCAAGATGAGAACGCTTGAAAAAATACTGGATTGAGTCCAGGCAGACAACTGGTTTTGCGCTGTGGACACATGGGAGCCCCACCGAATATTCCTGAGGTTCTCCATCTGCCAGAGGCATTTTCAATACAGGGACCTCCTGTTACGCCTGAACCCATCCCCAAGAGTATTTACAAGGAAACAGTTGCCAGCCCTCTTTCACCTGAGGGGCATACAAGTCTATCCATACTTAGACGATTGGCTGGTTCGAGCTCAACACCAAGCAACCACTTCAGCACTGACAGATGCACTCTTCAATTTGGGTTTCTCAATCATCCACCAGAAATTGAAAATTAGATTATCGGCGAGAAAACTTTAATCGAGGCAGAGGATCTTTGATATCTCAGCCGCTGTGAACCATTTTCAGCTAAGGCAGGCAACCTTTGTGTGGTGGTTTAAGATAGCGCTAGTATTGATGGCTCCATGTGACCCCCTAGCATGCCTGAAAATGAGGCATTTGGAGTTACACTTAGCCAGTTCCTGGAACCAGTCTACTGAGTGAAAGATGGACCAAATTTCATTGCAGCCTTTCTGGACCAGGATTTCCAAGATGTACACAGTCTTCCAGAAGGACAAGGTTATCTTGCACACACATACAGCCTTCCTACATAAGGTTGTTTCCTCCTTCCACAACGAGTTGGTGGTACTCCCTCCTTATTCCCAAATCCACACTTTTCTGCTGATGTTGCCCTCCATTCACTCAACGTCATGAAAGCTTTGAAGTTTTACCTGCATCACCCAAAGCAGTTCAGGAAATCAGATGCTTCTTTCATTACTTTTGGCTGTCGGCATCCAGACAAGCAGGCCACGATTGCCAGGTGATTGTCTCCGGCATCAATCATTGCTATTCCATGCAGAAGAGTGAGGCTCTGTAGGCATCTATGCTCATGCCAGTGGTGCCAAGGCAGCTGCCGTGGCTTTTCAGTCTAACGTTCCCTGGGACGTTATAAAATGGGTTGCCATATGGTCTTCACCAGCCGCTTTTTGTAAACACTATTGTGTGGACATCAGCTGTAGGTCTGATGCTAGCTTTGGACAGGATTCCTTTGCAACCTTAATCACACATTAAGGGTTGTCACCTCCCCAGAAAACTATTTGTCTTGAAATCTTGCATCAGTATGGTGGAAAGGAGATTGAACGAAGGAGTAAGAAACATTTCCTCACCTTAGTGATTACTGTAACTCAGTCTGTAGTCCGCACCGTCCATATGACCCCACCATCCATCCCCCCGTAAATCAGTAACATAGTAGCCAAGGACTACGGGAATGGATGGTGCGATTAGTCAGTGGGGTGGTATCATTCAGTCACACCGGCGAGAGCAACAAATTTAAACTGGAAGCTACCTGTTTTTTGTGAAAAGGCTCCAGTACCGTCCCTGTGGGACAGACTCGTGTCGGTGTGGAGGACTGTAGTCACTACGTTGAGTAACTTTCTTCAAGATTCCCAGTTATGTGTTTTTGTAGGGTGTGTGCAACCAGTTTCCCCCACACCAGTTTGTTATTCCTACGTGAGATTGAAATGCATTTTAACTTTCCGTATGGAAACTGCATTTGAGCCCTGAATTCATGATCATTAAGACTGCTCAACCTCAAGGTGATTTGTGGTGATGGCTTGTGGCCATCACTTCCACTAGATGGGTGAGTGAGCTCCACACATGCTCTTATAAGCCACTATACTTCATGTTTTCCGAGAAGAAACAAAAAAAGACCATCCTTGTCCAAAAAGTGTTGAATGTTCATCTCAGAAGAATCATCTTCCTGTGTTTTTCCCTCCACCTCACCCTTCGAAGACAGGAGAAATTCTATCGGCTGGCCCCAGTGTGGGGCCTCAGTTAACACTTCTCTCCGACAGGAGATTTCAGGTAGGATGACCAGCTCTTTCTGAGTTATGCTAGTCCTCATGCTGGCATGGCTGTGACTAAAACTCTGTCACGACGAATCATCCTCTGTATCTTCCCTTGTCTCACATTCATGTGAACAAGAACATATTTGCTAAAGTACTGGCGACTAGGCTCATGTCGCTAATGCACTTCTAGTTCACCCCAACCAGTCGTGTTTTGCATCAGGACACTCCACAGCCTTAAATTTGTGAATAACTTAATATCATATCCCTCATCGTCCCTGATGTGAACGCACACAGGACGTTCAGAAGCCTTTTGATACATTCACCAGGCATTTCTTTATTTCTAGTACTACAAAAAAGTGGTTTTGATCCTGGCTTCATATCATATTAGGCTATGTTCATATCCATTATGTAAGCATAATGTGCGAATGTGAGAAGACATGGAGAGCATTCTGGACTTTGTGTAAATTGGGCAAACTTAAGCCAGATAAATTGGGGGCGAGGGGGAATGTCCTTCATAAATACAACCCGTGAGCATATATGCCTGTACTCGAGATCACATTTAGAAAGTGGAGCAAAGTGATGTGCCTCTGATGTGCTGAATAGTGCTGATTAAAGGGACAGTGCTCCTGAAAGTGCGTTATATGTTCCAGAACATTTCTATGTGCACTGGAGGTGCTTTTTTTAAAGAGCCATGCAGACTGCTAACAAATTGTCTGGAAGCCCGCCATGGTTCATATGAAGTGGGATAACTTAACATTGCCATATACAATGGGAGGTTTGGGCACTGGATTTTAAAGTATACTAATACAAGTCCAATTTGCTGCCCATTTGTGTTGGAATTATATTTACCAATAGATTTATGCATTTGGGAGTGCTAACATTCAATTAGTATTAATAGGGTTGCATCCAGTCCGGGCTACCCCCAAGGTCCTGAAATAGCCTCTTTCACAAGTTGCAAATGACCGAACCGTATGATAAAAACATACCTATGTGGCAGTTCCCAGATGTAGGCCCCACTATTAGTAAATCATTTCAATTAGTGCCAATATAATGGCAAAGTGCCAATACAGATGTTCCGGGTGATATGTATGCCAAATGGGCCATTTCTCGAATGGCCAGATGTGAAGGCTAGAAAAAGGTGCAATGAAAGTTCTCTGGTCTCGTCAATTGCAAGCTGCATTCAGGGCTCAGTGGTAGTAATCTCCTGACAAGCCTTCTGCATATCCATCTGGGTTTTCAAACTGAGGGGAGCTATTTAGCTTCTGCTTGTAGCTGAGAAGAGCCTGTTAGCCCAGGCCCGGGTCCAGGAATTTGTATCTGGGTGGGCCAGGTTTGTGACGAGGGGGGGCCCAGCTTCCATTGTGTGTGGGTGTATGAGTACCGTAAAAAAGTGTTGACATTAAGTCAGATTTCTCAGATCCATGATCCGGAAAAAAATGTGTTCCTGGATATGGAAAAATGTATGTGCACCCTTAAATTGGTTTAGCCTGTTAGACTGCTTAATAAGGTGCAGAAGCCTGGATTCAAACCGAGGTTGTTAGTACCAGGCTTGACACACTTACTTGCAAGACTGCTTGAATGTATGATATGCTTGTTAGGATTGCAATCCATGGCACATTTCAGGCAAAGGGATTCTTGGGCAAGGCTGACAGATGGTCCGCGGTAGGTGGGGCATGGGTGTGGAGCTTATGGTCGAAGTAGTTAATGGCTGTCATCAGTGAAACAAATATTACATGTTTAAGTTGTCTTTTTCTACTATTGGAGCTGTGTGTTTAGGGGTATGACTCTGGCTGGATACAGCCTGTTCACCTCATCAGGTTTTGCTGACATAAGGTAATTTTCCCAGGTACACTCAATTTGTTTAAATGGGAAATTTGCTCTTGCCTTCCACCTACTCATCCCTTCCAAAATCAGACTCTCCAGTGCCCCTTCCAGAGTCTTCCGCTCTTCTTCCATTCGGTCCTCTGTTTCCTTCCATAAGCACCCTCACTACTTTGACCTTCCATTCACTACTCATTTAATCTTCCATACGCTCATAAGGAAAACTATTGCCAAAGCATGAAAAATGAAAGCTGTATACACTACAGAACTCTTAACAGGAGAGAGATTAATCTCAATTAAACATGCCCTTTATTCAACATAATGCTATAATTGATATAGAAAACAGTACAGAGTGAAAGAAGCAGAACAGATAGTGTAACAATATCAATCTACCCATCTTCCCTTCCCATCTGTTCACCCCTTTCTATTCTATCCACCACTCCTTCACCTTTCACCCAATCACCTTTCATCGGCTCCCCTGACCTACATACCCATTTACCACCACTCCCACCTATCCCACTGTACCTCCACCATGTCTTCTTGGCTGGATGGGAAGAATCGAGGGTGATGCCACCTCCTCCTCTGTAGGGGATAAGCAACAAGGCCCCCCAGCCCTTATTCCATCTAAGTTGGAGTGCGCTCAACAATACCTCCATGAATACTGTGGCTACTCCCAGTAGGCCACGGAGTAGGCGCTTGTGGTCCAGGAATTTTATTGTGAAAAACAGCCCCCCTCCTGCTCAATGAATATGGAAGGATATTTTGTTTCTTACAAAAATTACTTTTTGAAGTACAAAATCATTGTTCGTTGCAATTTTGCAGCACATTGTGAGTTGAGGGTGTGTGATAGTGCTAGCATGCAGGACAGAGTGGGATCAGGAGGCAGTGCAGGCTGAGGAGTTTCCGGCTTCCTGATATCGCTCCCAGGTGGATGTGGCAGGGAGGAGGGGCTGCTGCTCCTCTGCCACCCCCTATCATTGTCTGGTTATACTGTGTACATACTGTTTATAATTTGCAATTGTCCATGATGACTTATTCGACATGTTTACTTTACTTTGCTATTGAATGTCACAATTCTGTTTAATAAGTGTGCCCTTATTTTTTTCAAAATATTTTTTATAGCTCATAATGCAAACTAGATCCCTTCTAGGGGCTCCTAAGTTTTGCAGGAAACAGTGATATTAGAGGATTTGCCCAGTATTACACCCTCTGGTTCCGTGGTAAAGCCAGAATTTTAACCAAGCCTGAAATGTAGGTACTTGATCACACATCCTTTAAAAAAGGAAAAATAACTCAATTCTATACAGATTACTTTAAAAATGCACAAGTCACCTGATACATCAACGCGAAAATGTGCACATCATTGTAGAAACGGGTTGATGAAAAAGAATATTGGGGTAATTTTGCTTTGAATCCTAAATTACATTGAAGGGACCACTTCTGAAAATGAGGAATTATAAAAATGTTACACCTGCTAAACTATCGGCATTGCTGGCAGCCAAGCTACAGCCTATTAACAGTCATCAACTGATCTGACTTGGTGTTTGTTTTTTGTTCTGTATATTGTCTTTGATTGTCGTGCCCTCACGCCTCTGGGTCCCAAGGTGCGCTATACAAATGAATAAAGTAAGTAAAGTGACACAAGTCACGCCCACTATTAGCGCTGCTATTGAAACTCTTGCCCCAATAAAAGTTAAAATAATTAAAACTGAAAACCACAAGTACATTGGTACAACAGTAACATCTTACTCAGACACACTAAAAGATCCCCTGAAAGGGATTGGATAAGAATCCCAATCCCTCAGCCAGGCAGCAAAAGAATTTAAAACAGCCATCACAGAAGCTAAATCATCTTACTTTAACACTAGGATCTCAACTGCTTGCTCAAGCAAACTCTGAAATCCTCACTGAATTCGAGGGCAAATCTCTTGTTAATCAAGATCATAAAGACTCAGACTGGTGTCAAGCAATACACAAAAAATTCACCTCTAAAATCTTATGATATGGCAATTCTAACACGCCTGTACACAAGTGTCTGCACACATAGGACATAAACAAACCATCAGGGACTTGCAAGGGCGCATCGCCGGGCACGGAGTGATTCCACATACCCCACATCTCCCCACCCTTCGATGAAAATAAGTCCCAGACAAACAGCACCATTTTTAACTTCAAACACTGCTCTGAGGTCGAAATCTATCAAATTGTCCTCGGCATGAAACAGGTATTCTGCCTGGGAGATAGCTGCCCCGCCGACATTCTGAAAGGCTCACTTGAGTTACTCGTCCCGTGGATAATAGATTGATCAACCTTTCCTTCAGCAAAGGCCTGGTCCGAGTGCCCTTTAAAGAGGCATGGATTACACCACTGCTCAAAAAGAGCAACATGGACCCAGCAGTAGCAAAACATTTCCGGGCAATCAAGAATGTGCCCTTTCTCCTTAAGATCATGACAGAGTATCCCATCTACAGATTCAGGATTTTATTGAAGAACAGGACATCCTGAGGGCACGTTAGTCAGGCTTCAGAACCAAGCATGGGACAGAAACCGCTATGCTGGATCTTAAATCCACCTTGGCCTGCATGGTGGATAAGGGACATTGTGCCCTGCTGATGCTGCTGGATATCTCAACGGCCTTTGATCTGGTCGATCACTCCCTCCTGGTGGCCAGATTAAAAAAGGGACCAGGCACAATGCTCAGACCTGGCGGCTCAATGGATTACATCTTTTCTTGGGCCCCGCACTGCTAGAATGGCAGCTGACAAGCTCCACACCCATTGCCTTGACTTGCAGAGTCCTACAGGGCTTGTGCATTGCCCACAGGCTCCAAAATATACATCAGGCCCCTTCACACTCTCTTGGACCACCTGGGTGAGAATTATACCAACTATGCCAACAAACAGGTTGTCCTCGAGTTGACCGTGACTATGCACAGTATGACGCAGTTCAGACACGGATGGCTGATAACTCCTTAGCCCTCAATAGAGACAAAATCTAGCTCCTGATCGTAGCCTCTGGTCAACGTGTGAAGAAAATCAATCCATCTTATGGTAGTTTCATCACCTGGGTTCAATCAGTGTAGCCAAGAACGTGAAGACACTTAATGCAGTCTTAGATGCCAAACTCACTACAGAACCTCAGGTTTCGCACACCAGCTCCTCTTGTGGCTACACAACCAGAGCTCCTAAACTAAATACGACACTTCATCTCAGCCAGCAATTTCTCCCTACTAGCCACCACCTTATTGCAATAGTCTGCTGACTGGCACATCGCAAGCCAACATACAATCCCTTCAGGTCTCCCAGAATGGTGCAGTTCATGCTATAAATGGCCTATTAAGATGTGACCATGTCTCTGAAGGGATCTGCATTGGTGTCCAATAAAAAAATAGTACCACTCTTAAGATCCTGACACTTTCTTATAAATGTTGGACGGATACTGCCCCAAAATATCTGAAAGACAGCACAAAGGTGAATCAGCCAGGACGTCTGCTGCGCTCACATGACAACCTCAAAATGGCTCAACCAAGGTTCAAGGTGGTCAGATTCGGCAGCACAATCTTTGACGTTCAGGCTCCTTTAGTATGGTATGTACTTCCAGTGTTGATAAGAGCTGAAGGCACAATCACTGTCTTTAAAAAACTTGTCAAGCACCACCTGGTGAACCTTAAACCAGGCTGAAGAGACCCTTCCTGTAGCTCTCTCCTCCCGTGGTCCTGTCTGTTCTGTCTTCCATGTTATTTGTGAGCCACGAGGCCCACAGCATGTGGCACTCTACACAAATTATAATTGGGCTGCGGGGCCAGATGACACAAAACTACTAAGAACACTAAAGGGACTGAAGTTTCAAATTCAAAAGAAAAACGCTTTAATGTTACAGAGGCATTCCAGCCTGACCAGGTGGATATTCAAACAGCATGTGAATGTATGCAAGAACAAATGCTGGAGAAACCGCCATGCTTTTTTTTATACCGAAGAGTACAACCCCCTCCGCCACTCTGGGAACCGGTTCAATCGCCGCTTTTTGAGCATCGTCTGAACTTCCTCCAACAGGATCAGATCTGGGGGCGACGCCCTCTCCATGAGTGGGCGATCTGGATGCTTTCAGAGGAAAGGTAGACAGCAGCCGGCTGCCGGCACCTGAAGGACCCATGCATCAAAAGTAATTCCTCGCCAGGCATTCAAGAACCCAGATATTTTCTCCCCCGGCCCCACTGGCTCTGCATGCTGCGGTGCAAAGTCGAAGAGACTTCCGAGTGGAGGTGGGTGCAGAACCTGAAGCACTTTGATTGTGAGTTTTGTTACTGGTCTTGTGAACCATTTTGTACTCCTTTGGTCACAGAAAAGCAGGCTTTATTTCTCTGTGCGTACTGTTGAAAAGATCTGAAACCATATTCTCCTGGGAAAGAAAATGGAGGCAAGCAAACCAAAAACCTGTCTGCTGCTACACCACTAGCCCAAATGATTTGCAGCTGTTTTGGATTCCATTAACTTTTCCAAGGATTTCTCTGCATTGGAACTAAATAAATTGATTCCATCAAACCGGCAAGATGCCTGGTTAAAATGGAGAGCAACGTCCCTTTGAAGTCTCCTATCTAAAATGTCAGTCAGGTCATATTGTTGGATTTGCTTCAAAGGGGCTCAGAGTCCCAAGGAATCGATGCCCTTCTGAATAGTCAGACGAAAGGCTGGGGTTAAGTGGTCATATAGGAAGGCCTCTACAATCTCGAGGTCAGGAGAGGTGTTGAGCCTGCTCGCATCTCAGATTCAAATCAGGTTAATTATATCTGGTTCCCAAAGGTTGGGGCTGTTCAAAGAGTCAAAGGGGGCCAGGTCTACCTGATCCAGGTTAGGGTTCAGAATAGGTTGAGGCAGAAGGGCATTGGCCACACTTCATTGTAAATGGTCTACATGGTTCTTGAGCCCAGAACATATTGGCTTGACTCCTAAGGTAGTGGAAGGAAATCAGATATGGATTTTTTAATTGCGGAAAACCCTGCAAGTTCTAGTTGCTGTGACTCTAATTTTCGGCATCGAAGCCAGAGGCATAGGGGTACTGCTGTTCTTGGGTGCCTTGCCAGCTTGTACGAGTACGGTGGGACCTGTGTGTGTCTATCAAGGTTAGGGCTGTTGATTTCACTTTTGAGAAAAATCAGCATTTATGTTCTAAATTTCTCCCACTCAAAAGCGGCAATGCAGCTGTCTGGCATGTTACCTTTTTCGGGGAGTCCGAAAACATTTGGGACCCTTGCCTTCTATTGTTCTTAAGCGAAGAGGATGAGGAGGAATTCCTCGATCCACTTCTGGAGTGGGAGCGATTCTGGTGTCTGTGGGCTCTCTTGGTACCCTTCCTTCTCACAGGAAGGATGCTCCTCGGCTGTCCCACAATTTTGGTGCAGGTCGAAACAAAGATTTTCCAGCCCGTTCCCAGAGCACCCAAGGGTTTCATTACCTAAGCACAATCCAAGACATTGTGACCAGTGCGCAAGAACCATTAACAAATTATGGGGCACTTTAATGGATATCTTCATATGCAGTTTGTGCAGCCCTTCGAAGATGGCATTGTGTTGCAGTAGAAATGTTATGTGAGGGAGAGAAAAAGTGGGTTGGAAAAAAGGAATGGGGTCAGGGAGCATCAAGCACACAGTTTGTGCAAGAGTAATCATCCCTTCCGGAGAGCCAGAACGGATTAGCAGATGAGGTTGATGTATAAGGGCACAACACCCCTGCCGGGCCGTAAACGTTTCAAATACCAAATGCGCCAGCAAGTGAATATCTCAAGATGAGGAATCTGTGGGATGACCGCCAACCATTAGAATGGGAAAATTATCGGAGGAGAAAATTCTGATCACATTGAGGGTTAAACATTAGGTTCCTTATGCATCAATATGCCAGTGTGAGGATGTCTACTTGAAATATTATGGCAAGAGCCTGAGGCAGATCCTTGAAAACCTTTGACAAGATCAACAGTGGGATTCAGGAAACCATGCTAGGTTTGCTAAATCAACCAACTAGGTGACGACTGAGCCATCAGGCTATAACTTGTGGCAGAAGAAAAGCAATTGTGACTTTTCCAACAGAGCTCGACTTCAGGGGAATTAGAGAAAATAAGCACTCCAAGTTGAGGGCCAAGGCCCTCCTTCAAACCCAGGACCCACACGGTTGTGTCACTGCAAAATTTAGAGAACGGGGTGTACATTTTGTGCATACTACCTTCTCTGGTATTTAGAAATAGTAGATGTTGATGTTAAGGCTACCAGGCAGCATGCACCCTCCATAAAAGCCACAATTCCTGAGGATAATCCAGTTGGGCTACTCCTGTTCAGACAATAGTGCCTTACCACACTTGAGCCTTAGGTGCCTATGCTGGTCACAGTCACTAGTTGGGGAGTGGTCTGATAAAGTTCAGGAGAACCCCAGTGATACAAGACTGCAGCCATGTGTGGAGGACTAGCCATTTAGGCTACTCCAGTTCCAACAAGGAGAACCTTTGGGCACTTGACATTTGGTCGCCACGCTGGCAATAGCCATCCAGAGTGGTGTGAAGGCATTCTGAGGAACCACTGCAAAGCAGATTTGTGCTGTGCAATGAGTAGTTAGACTAGCTACACTCAGCCTTCAGAATCGAATCTTCAGTTCTGGATCCATTAGTAGCTTTGGATCAGCTACATGCACCTGCATGTTGATGCAATTTGGAAGATAGGTTGCTATATTGTCCACAGAAAACCAATTTTGTGTGATTGCATTCTGAGGAACACTTCTGTGGTTCTGTGCTGTGAGGTAGCGGTTAGTCCAGAATTGATGTAGTAACCCACCATTTGGTATAGGCCTGTACTACACAAGTTGGTAGTGTGACTGAGCAGCCAGGCTTATCTCAAGAGGGGTAAATGTGAGCTGTAGCTTATACTCAAGGTTTGTTATAAATAGTTATTTATTAAACATCACATTTTAAATAAGCGATCTTGAAAAAGGGCAATATATTTAACAATCAAATATACTTTAAAATACTTTTCCAGAATCAGCACAAAGCTAGTTGATACTCCTGCTTTTTACACACTTCCTACACCCTGAGGTGACTTCCTTCACAAGGACAGTAATAGCATTTATATATCACTAGTACACTTTGCAGATTCTGAGGATTGCAGAAAGTAAAGGTTAAAGGAAGGAAAAAGGTTAAACAGATTCTCAGGACATGCGAGTATATTTAAATCTTCCAAACAAAACAAAAACCTTTCCCAGCAATAGTAGTTTAAAACCAGGTTATCACCTCTGAGGGACAGAAAATATCAAAGTCAATGGACCAGAGTCTGACAGCCAAAGTCAATTGGAGCACAGTCCATGTAGCGGAGGCAGTTAGATAACAAAATGTCTTGCACAAGGTTAGAGCGTTTTTGTAGAAAATCACTGTAGGGTCACAAGCTGTTACACTTGTGGAAAGTAGAGTTGAAATCAACTCCAACAAAAATAGCCACTGTAAGTCTCCACTGAGAAGAGAAAAGCTAAAGACACTGAGGTAAGTACCCCAAATCTGAACAGTACCTCTGGTTAGAGGAGTGGTCCAGCTGACTTCTGTCTGGTTGCAGTGATGCAGTTCCTGAGCCTAAGTCTTAGGGACAAGAGGGAGGATGTCTGAGGACTCCTGCGGCAGCTACGGGCTCTTTTCGGATCAGCTGCACTTCGCAGTGTCAGCGTGCGGTAAACCGCACCAACGTGGATCTTGGATACTGGTTGGGCTTCCTTCACTAAAGTCCTGCACTCTAGTGAGGGGACTCTAGCTCTGGCCATCCTGCTTCTGGAGGATCCTTAGGAGACTGCTGGAGCTTCTGGCCGGATTGCAGACGTTGCACTAGACTACGGATTTCTCGACCCCTTGCACTTGGTTCCTGCAGCAGCAAAGAAGAACAGCCAGACGGGGAAGATGGTCAAGTGGAGTTTGTCTCAGGGTTAGTTGGGCCCACTAACCCAAGGGAAGAAGTCGTCCCTTCCAGAGCTTCTCTTGTCGAACAGAAAAAGGAGTTTCAGCACAGCAGCAGGGCTTCCCAGGCAATTCAAAGGTCCAGGAGGATGCAGCAAGCTTCGCTCACGGTTTCTTCGCTGGGTGTTCTTCGCAGTGTATGACCCCGCCTCTAGTTCCAAAACCCTCGCCTTTTAAGCAGGTTTCTCCCATTCATGCACAGCCTATGCTGTCACTCAAATGGCAGGGAGGCTGTCGTGAAAGGACAGCCAGCCAGCCAATCAGGACTGGGTGCATTCAGGCATTCCTAAAGACAAAATAAAAGGGAGTTTCGGGAACCTCCCTCACTTCCTACCCTTCCGGACACACTGGAGCCAAAGGCGGGTTTCAGTACTGAAGCCTGCCAAAGGTAAAATGAACAAAGGGCTCAAACCTGGCTAGGTGTGCAGAGTAAAACCCAAGACCTCACAAACAGAACATGGAGAAAAAAGAAGAGCAGGGCCATCTTGACAAAATGGTCACCCATGGGTGCTATACTACAGCTGAGGATTCAGCCTGCGGTAGAAAAGCACAACAGTAGACACATTAAACCACTGCCACAAGCCATTTAAAGTAGTGAGGGTAACAACACTTTTTACATGAGCAGATAGGACAAGGGGCTACTAAGTAACCCCCCCCCCCCCACCCTCCCCAGCACTCCACATAAGATGGTGTGTGCTGGACCTACAAAAGAGAAAAGGTAAGTAAAGTCAATTTCACTTTACTATCCCTGGGAACAGTAGTTCACAAAAGGAAAGATATTTAAACCTTATAAGAAATCTAAAGGATTTCTCTCTCTGTGACACTGCACTGAATGCCTATGGAGTTTGTGGGACTCCAAAAACAAAGGAAACATAATCCAAATCAGGTCAAAACATGAGTGAGAAAAAGGTCCCACTCAATGCAGGGTTAAAATTAAAAAGTCCTAAAGTCCAGCAAAAGAGCGGGGTGTCTCTAAGGTGGGAAGAATTTAGCACCAAAATGAAAATTCACCCGAACAGTGGCTAGTCTGGCAACTCGGTTCCAACTGATCGAGCTTTGGGTCTTCAACATTTAGCAGCAATGAAGTCTATGAATAATGGCATGATGCGTGGGCCTCTTAGAGAAAATAACAGGAGCTGTACCATTAGGCCTTTGGAGTCTGGCTACCAGACTTAAATTCTTCCCCAAGGGGGAACCCATGAGCCTTTATTTTTTCAGAAAGTGGCTCAACACTCCCGATAGTTTTCAAATTACACACTTTGTGTAGTATACGGATGCTAACGCATGGGCTAAGGTTGTCAACCTCTGTCATGAAATTGCTGCGACACCCAGGAAGTAGAAGGCCTTTGATTAAGACCCAAACCTCTGACCAGAGTTGGATGTTTCTGAACTCAGGAGTTCCTGAACTAGCTAGGTCTGGACTCTGGTCTCTGTGGCTGCAACCAGAACTCAGTCAAAAGACTGGCTGACCATTGTCTGAGTTTAGGAGTCCCTGACCAGACTGCCGGTGTCCCCTTGGGCATGAGACCAATCCCTCAAGGTAGGCCGGTCGCTGATTCAACCATGCATGCGTGCTTGAGCTACAATTGAATCAAATGCATAGCGCAACTATAATGAAGAAAGGTACTAATTTGCAGGGTGGGAGAAACACATGCTCACTCTGTTTTATCAATCCTCAACATTCATTAACTCACTGGGAGCGGTCTGTCCTTCCATGAACATTGATCAATGGACTAGAGCAGCCTGGGTAGAGTATTACAACAGTTCTGTTTATTCCCAATTACTGAACGGAAAAACAATCCATTAGTTACAAGACTAGGACTGAATCTCAACATAATCCCCTTCTGTGTCCCATTCTTCCGTTTCCCCAAAAACACCAAAGAATAACTCCTCGAGTCAAACCTAAAGCCAAGAAAATCCAGCATAAAATGTCAGGAAAATGTATGAACAGTCCCAGGAGTCTTAAGGTCTCCATTCAGAGTTCGCAAGATTTGTAGGTTCCTCCACCACAAAAAGTCCATGTCATTCTGCTACTTGGTGATGTTTGGGCATGGACACATCTGATGCTTCCTGCAGGTTTGGTAGATGTTTCTGCTATAGTTACGCAGGAAGAGATTTTGAAGATAGTATCGCCTCACTTTACTATGGTTCTGATTTTTACCCACTGTCCCTCCACTTGTGTGCTCCTGGCTGTACTCCAATGTTAATTCCTCCTACCACTATGGGTTCAACTCTTTAAGATTAGAGTCACCTGCCTACCAGCAGCCTAGGTCTATGCTTGCACCCTCTGCTCCTGCCACCTCCCAGTCCCCCTTCTGTCCGTGCCACCTTACAACTCTCCTCCCCCCCAGTTCATGCCACCTCATGGTGCCCCTCCTCCCCTCCTGCCACCTACTGGAACCCTTCACCTGACCCCTCCTGGTAGTCGTCCCAACCGCTCCTGTTCCTCCCCCCAACCCCCTCTGATTCTGTCACCTCTCGGTCCCCCGGATCCTGCCAGCTCCTGACCCTCCCCAGTTCCCCTGATGCCCCCCCCTCCTGCCAATTCCTGATTGACGAGTTGCTGCTGGTCACCTTGTGATAGTTCTTTCCCCTCCAATAGTTTCCAGACTCCATGGGCAGTACTGGTCATGTGGGTCTGCAGATGTGTGGACTGATCGTGCTCGACTATGGATTGGCTCTGTGCAGTTTCTTGTACTGGGACCAGCCACTGCTTTTTTTAAATGTATCTATGATATACTTTCAGCCAAAATAGGCTTTATATATGCACACATCACAAACAATTCCTTACAAAATACAGCAATATTATAAACAACACCTAAAAACCAATAAATACCATCAATACAAGTTCATATTGGGATAAACCGCATTCCATCAATATAAAATCCCATGCACTAAGTCACGTGAAATTTCCATATATTATAAAATGTTACCATAGGATACATAAAATGTACATCATTCCCTTCCATTAAGGCCTGCCATAAAAAAAAATTGGATTACAAATCATTCCAGAATTGTAACATTTCATATAATTTGTACCTAATGCTTTCCAAGCTAGCACATATGAACATTATGTTTTTTGTGGTTTCAATATCAGCCTCACCACAGTCTACAGAGGCCTTCTTGCCTTGGGATGCCCAATTTTGCACCCTCCATCTACATGACAGAGGCCTGTTAAATGTAATCAATAAGTACTGCCTTACTATACGGCTGTTAGGGAACGCCTCGATATGGATTGGCAGTGGTCTCCACTCAAACCTGTAGTGAATAAAGGGGCCCCTGTTAACATTTGATGCCAGTTTCACAATGTCAGCATCAGAGCTGAACTCTTTTAGCCTATACTTAACAGCTCTCTACAGAGATTGATTTGTGGACATAGTGCCTGACCAGACAACCATATCTTAAGCATACCCAACAGATTTCCAAGACTACCAGCCCGCTCAGATTCATACATCTGCTGCAAAGCCTGGAAAACATTTACCATTATTGTGTCGTTAGTCCAATTTCATTAATTTCTCGGAGCACATGGCTAATTTGTAGATTACCTCTGAGAATACTCAGGTGGAATTCTAAACCAATATATTCCAAAGATGGCGATTTAGGCATTTAGAGAATGTAAAATGTTACCCTCTAATTTTAACAGTTCCTTCTTGTAATTGTGACCAGACACCTCCACACCATAAAGCGGGCAAGTTACAATTTTAGCTATATATAATAGCAGAACTGTCAAATAGAGTATCCTCCCTGCAATAAATGGACACACTCTGGTATGTCTAATACAGTTACCATATGTGTATTCCCAATGGAGGGTCTATTTGTTGATCACGACACCCAAGTATCTATAACAACCAACTTGTTGAATTGGCTTAGAATCAAGCCCCAAACAAATTCTGCAGCAGAGCTCCGTGCTAACATGAATGACATAATTTTAGTTTTTTCGATGGTGATACATAGACCATTTAGCACGTGAGGAGTTTAAATTTTCCAATTAGTACGACAATGTTTGCCCCAGATTATTTGCAAGTATATAGCATATTTGCCCAGAGCATCCATCAACAGTTGGAACCCTCTCGGGAATAGTCCCGGAGTAGCAGACCATGTGGGTATCCCAGCCATCCTATTTTTAGAGCCCTCCAACTTTAACCGGACAAGCTGCCTGTACATTTAAGACATCGACCAGATCAGCAAGGTATAAGTTTAAAGAGGGTTGGGGCCAATATGCAGACCTGCTTAACCCCCCTCTTAGTAGGTATTTATTCCAACACTCTACAATGCCAATCTAGTAGGACTCTCACCCTGGTGTCCAAGTGCAGCTGCATGATCGACAACCGGCCGCTGGCAATGTACCATGACATCAGTTTCTGCCAAAGGCGATATCTTATTACAGTGCCAAATGATGCACTGAAATCAATAAAAGCAACTATGCCAGCCAAATTCTACTACCGACACCAAGGTAAGAAAATGTATGGTACTAGCTTGGCCCCTAAATCCCATCTGACTTGCAGGGAGGATTTTCCTCTGATCAATCCATTGGTTCAACAGTACTCTTGCAAATAGTTTTGCCAGTATGTGCAACATCGCTAATAAACGATAATTTGCAGGGTTCTTCCAACATAACTTTTTATATATCGGCAGGATATTACTTTTCTTCCATGTGGGGGCGGGAGGAGGGGGGGACTCGTCTGCTTGCCAATACCCACAAAAAGTAGGTGTAGCACAAGGGCCCAAGGCCACAGCGTTGCACGTCCCATCAGGGCTGGCAGCACGTGATGAGTTTAAATTTTCCAATTAGTACGACAATGTTTGCCCCAGATTATTTGCAAGTCCAGCTCTCTACAATATTCAGCCTTTCTACATCAGCTGGTAGCTCAGCCCCTAGCGTGTTCCATATGTAAGTGCAACAGTCCTCATCGCAGACACTATTGACCGTTAAGGTCTTTTTCTCCTCTGCCTTAATAACCCACCATATCCCTGTGGTCTTTATCCTCGAATACTGGGCCAACTGCATCCAGACTCCCATAGCGCAGACCTGGCAGTGACCCCCATAGCCATCGACAATGGCTTGTTTTTAGTCTTAATTTCCTCTGTCACTCCATCGTGACCAACATGATTGTGTATGGTAGAGTGTACATACAATGTCATGACAGTTTCCTTTTGGCAGCTTGTATTCTGCGGTCATAGCATCTACTTTTATGGCCATCCCTATTCCATCTTTCACTGGCACTCTTATGAGTTATTTTTGTCATAATGTGATCAACCATAGTTGCAAAGTCATGGATAAAGGTAGCTTCATCCCAACCATACTGGTCAACCATTTATTAATATGAATATGATATGGCATTTATAACGCACCTATACAGAAGTGTTTCAAAGCGCGTCGATGCAAGGGAGGGGGAACAGAGGGAAGACAGAGACAACAATCTGACTAAGCCAGGTGATATTGAGATCGCGCAAGTGCAGGGTGGGGGTGGGGGCAGTGCGGAGGGAGGTGAAAGTGGAGGGGGCAGTACAATGCATGGGATCAACAGTAAAATAAATAAAATAAATAAAATCAGTAGGCAAAAGTGCAGCCAGCTAGTGATAAGTGCAGACTTCAAGTGCCAAGAGCTGGTGGGGACTTTAGGGATACAAAAAACAGTCCCCAAGTGCAGGGAGTGTGCACGTGTGCAGCTGGCATGGGAAAGTACCTGGGCCCGATAACAGGGTAGCCAGGTGACCAGTGCAGTTTCAGTCCAGAATTCAGCAGGGGAGAAGAGGAGAGAAAGCAGAAGCAAAGAGGAAGGTCTTGAGGTGTTTCCGGAACTGGAGATGGTTCTCCTCCAGTTTTAGGGAGGCTGTTCCAGAGGGAGGCCCCGGCTGAAGAAAGATCTATCACCAACTCGTTGCTTGGAGAAGCAGCTGACCCTGAGGGAGGTGGAGGCAGATGAGCAAAGAACTTGAGAAGGAAGATTTTTAGGAAGAGAGAGTTGGAGGTATTGAGGGCCCAGGCCCCAGAAGGCCTTGTGGACAATGCAGAGGCTTTTGAACTTAATCCTCGCAGCCACTGGGAGCCAGCGCAGAGATTTCAGTCCTGGAGAGATAAGATCCCTGGGCTTGAGGCCAAGGACAAGTCTTGCAGTCCTTTGCTGGATGAGTTGCAGAGGGCGGAGAGTCGAAGCAGGCAGATTTAGAAAGAGGATGTTGCAGTAGTCCAGCCTAGAGAAAACCAGGGCTCTGGAGACAGTACACTTCTGGGAGAAGGAAAGGAAGAATACCTCAAAGTAGGTGCAGCTGGTACTGCGTCTTAGAGATGTCCGAGATGTGTGGAGAGAAGGAGAGAGTGGAGTCGAAGATGACCCTGAGGTTTTTAGCCCTACAGGTGGGAGAAGGAAGTGGCCCAAGAGAGGCTGGCCAGAGTGACAGGAAAGGAGGGAGCAGGTGTGCTGATGAAGAGAATCTCAGTCTTACTGGCATTAAGGCAGAGATTGTTGGCGCACACCACTTCTGGATAGCAGACATTCAGAGATGAGAGAAGGAGAAGAGATGGCAGAAGGAGAAGAGATGGCAGAAGGAGAAGAGATGGCAGAAGGGAGCCTGAAAATGAGTGGAGTCGTCCGCATAGCACTGAAAGTTGGGGCAGAGAGCTGCAATGCGGTGGGCAAGGAGTGCATGTATTTGCTGAACAGCCAGGGAGAGATGTTAGACCCCTGGGGAACACCATAGGAAGAGATAGAGGAGAGGAAGGACCCAAGTTGGACCTGGGAGAGTCGGTCGGAGAGGAAAGAGGTCAGCCAAGCCAGGGCCTGATCGGAGATACCTCGGTTATAGCGAACGGTTGAGCAGGATGGCATAGTTGACCGTGTCAAAGGCAGAAGAGATCAAGTAAGATGAGGACACAGTGGGTATTTGAGTCAAGGTTTGAGAGCAGGTCTTCACGGACGTTAAGGAGAGCAGTTTCTATGCTTCTGGCAGCTCTGAAGCCAGACTGATTGTCATGGAGACAGCCGATCAATTCAGTGTGAAGATTGCAGATTACCAGCTGTTCCAGGGGTTTGCCCAGGAAAGGAGTGATGGAGATTGGGCGGTAGTTGGCAGGGCAGGAGGGGTCGGCTGAGGGTTTCTTAAGAAGAGGGTGCACAAAGTGGGGAAGGGAAGAGTCCTGTGGCAAAGGAGTGGTTGCAGAAGTCAGCCAAACCAGGAGCCAGGGTGTCAATGTGGTCCTTGATGGTTTAGAGGAACAAGGGAGAACCTGTTTTGACGATACCATCATAGATTGGACTTGTCTAGAAACCTCACCTGGGGAGAAAAGGGGACAGGCAGAGAAGGGGGGAGGAGAGATGGCCATAGAAGAGCCAGAGGAAGAGAGGGGAGCAGAGGGAGGAGAAAAAGAGGAAGATAGAGGACAGGATGTCCTGAGTTTTAGAGATGAAATAAGAAGCCAGGGCTGTGCAGAGGGCATGGGAGGGTACAGGCGAGGTAGAGACTGCAGCAGGATTGGAAAACTCATTGCCGATTTTAAAGAGTTCAGCAGAGTTGTTGAAAGCCACAGAGACATGGGCTTAGATGAGTGTTCTGTTCTTGGTGCGGACAGAGAGCCGGTAATGCCTTTGGAGCAGGCGGCAGGCCAGTTTGTCAGAGGATGTACAAGAAGCACGCCATTTCCAATGATCCACCTTGCACTTGCATTTAAGAGTGACTAGGTCTGAGTCCTTCCAGGAATTGCACTTGGCTTTGGGCTTCAAGTGGATCCTCATGACAAGGGCAAGAACATCAAGAGTATCAGATATAGCAGGTTGAAGCATAGAAACAGCTGTGTCAGGGTGTAAGTCAGCAGAAGGGGGAGGTGGGGGGCATGGGGGAGAGGTGGCAAAAGCCTCAACTGACACGCTTCATGGGTCGGATAACCGAGAAGGTAGGTGGCAGTGCTGGAGTTGGCTTGGCCTGAGGGATGGAGAGAGAGTGAGAGTTGGGAGGAAAGGAGAAAGTGATCACTCCAGGAGAGGAGTGGTGAGAGGGATTGAAAGGGGAAGTTCTGTTGAAACCACCATCTGTGCCTTATCTAGGTTCATAGGGTTCCACTGTATGCGATCAGCTCTATTAAGGAAAATGTCCCCATTCAAGTCATAGTGACCAATATGCTCCTCGGATTCTAATATAATACAGACTGGCAGATGATCACTTTCTTCTCGATTAAATAAGGCCATACCTTTTACTAAACCAAGTGCAGCATCATTTTCTAAAGACAATCGATAATGCTAGCACTCTTCCCACTTATGCGTGTAAATGCTTTGTGAGCATTGTCTGCGCACAGTTAGTTGGTGGAGCAGCAACATGTCGGCCCATGCTTTACCCTGTCAGTTACAGTCCTTAAAGTTAAGAGTAGACTTTTTGAAGTCTGTGAAACCTTCAGGGGGAATTTTAGTCTCCTGATACAGGATCAACACTGCTCATCATTTTTTTAACTTATGTTTTGCTTATACCTCACACCATTTGGGCGAGGGGATCAATCATGGATTTTGATGAGTATTTTCTACCTGCAACGCCCCTAAATCACCTACGATTCTCCCTAATAGCACTGTTGGAGTAGTCCCCTTTATTTCGGTCGAGGGATGACACACTGAGGCAAGGACTTGACTTGATAGGTTATTTATAACTCGCTTTATACCCAGAGGTTTCCAAGGCGAGCACGTTGCCGCTGAGCTATAATTCCGAGACCCACTGAGCTATCCTCCCAAGACACCCCTTAGGTCTCCCTTTGGGCCCTTTCAATGCCAGTGACTGTAGGGTACTCCTTCCATCAATTTCAATAGCCGAAGGCATCTATGTGTCTTGCAGAAGCACATTACAAAACAGATCTATATTTTCCAATAGGCCATCAGCCGAGATATGAACACATGCCCTAATGTTTCAGGAGCATATTCCGTGCTGTTGCGAACGTGATAAGTTTGAAAAGTGGGCCTGAAAGACCGTTGGGAGCCATTGCAAATAGCCCTCAGCTCTTTCATTTCCAACATTTCTTTTATTAATTTCCATATTATGTTGACGCTGTATTGGTAGGGACCTATTCTTCTCTTTGTCCATATGATATGATCTATTTTATTTATATCGCGCCCATACAGAAGTGTGTCCATGGGTTTCCCTTTGCACTACGGACGTAGATATTTCTTGACCGTCACTTTGATTTTGTGGTGAATATAATTTGGAATATTTATTTACCAAAGTATTTACCAAGGTACATTGATACCCACTCTTAAATGAGTCATCTTCATACTGCAGAATATAATCCAGTATTGCCTCAGACATGAACCAAACATTTGATATGGTCAAGGCCACATTTTGTAATTGAGCGTACTATTCAATGCCACATCTTCTAACTGATCGTACTATTCAGATATCTTCCAAGATTACCCGGAGTGGTACTACACTATGAAAAATGCACAGGACCGTTGCTCTATTAAGGGATGGATGTTGGTCAGTTGAGGAGACTACCTTTAATTGCAGAACTCTGGTCTCTTCTGTATTGTAGCTGTCAATTGAACCCACCATGCTCCTTAAATGCATCACCTTCCGCTCTATGCGTTGTTAGATTAAGTTAAATTGGTACAACTTAATTCGTTTGGCAGGTGGCATCATTAGGTAGGGCAGCTCCTGACATTACCAACTCAGATGTGGTAGAAGCCACTTTCTGGTTAGGGGTGTTCCCCCTCCCTGGTCTGCATATCAACAGATTCCTCACTGTCCATATATAAACAGCCCAGATCTTCCAACACTGCATCTTGTATACCAGGTATCACCCTCCGAGTCTTCTATTTGCGTGCTCTTCGCTTAGCCCCACCACATTGTGAGCTTGGATTACTTATAAGATCTTGCTGTTGTAGCATCTATGTACGTATGTGCAGAAGGTTCTACATTATGAATCATGACAGCACCATCAGTAACAACATCCCTATGGGCAAGCTTGTTACCTACCCCCCACCCCCCAATTCCTCACTGGTTCTTTGTGTTCCATGCTGTATCAGAGTTTTGATGTGTGCTAGTCACCTCCAAATCCTGTTCAATGATGATTATATTGTCTTTGGACGTAACACATATGTTACCAGATATTAGATTTTTTTACGCTTTCAATACATCACTGCTTGTGAGATTATACTTTTTTCCTTCGTCCTCTTTTGTCCAAGTGCATTCCTTGCCTCGTTAATTTGCCAATTGTTTCAGTGGCCTTGACACCATTTACTTCAGTGGTTATCCCCCCCCCCTCTGCATCCCAACTTGTATTGTGTGGAGTATACTGGATACTTCCACTCTGAACAGCATCAATGTCACTCAGCTCACTCACAATATCTCAGTGTTGGTTCCTTGGTCTTTTAATGTCTTCCTACCCCTAGTTAGACATTTCTGTAGTAATAGTGATTGATGGTCAAGCTTATTTTCCATATGTTCTCTATTTTGCACCAAGGTTGTTAAGAGATTTTGAAATACCGCAAACGTGGCTGTCGAGGAGATGCTCATTGCACTATCCAGTGAATCATGGGCATTATCCAGATTGAACTCCTACTCATCTGAGTGTGTTACAGAGCTCGGTACAGACAGCAGTGATGTTATTACTGAATCCCAGGGGGTTTTGTTAGTTTATTTTATTATTTATAATGTACGAACATACCCTTGGGTAACAGGGCGCAGCAGTTGCATGTATTTGCAAAGCTTAGTTACAACAGTGCGATTATATGACAATGCATTACTTACCGTAAAAGCAGTTCTGATGGTTGTACCCGTTTAGATTCACATGCTGTGCATAGTCCGACATCCAGTGGTCACTGCGGAGTATTGCATTTTGTTTTTCGTAGTCGAAAAGGGGACGTCGACGAGGCGTGTCTGTAACACTAGCCCTATAGTGACGTGCAGTGTACCCACAATCCCTCACGCATTGAGGTCCCTCTGTTTGTATTTTTTCTGCCCTGAGGGAGCCTATTAGACGTGAGTGAGTACAGAAAAGAGAGCGATAGAAGAAAGTCTATGTTCCTTCCATCCGAGCGGGGAGGAAGGGTGGGTGCATGTGAATCCAAGCAGATACATCCATCAGAAATGCTTTTACGGTAAGTAATGCATTGTCTTCTGATGTTTGTTAATCTGCTTGGAATCACATGCTGTGCATAGACTAGCGAGCAGTACCCAGAGTTGGAGGTGGGTTGTGAGAAGGAACAGTAGAAAAAAGATGTCTTAATGCTGCTTGGCCCACCTGGGAATCAGATCTAGAGTGGGCATCTAGACAGTGTTTTGTAAAGCTGCGAACAGAACTCCAGGTTGCCGCTTTGCAAATGGACTCAAGAGGGACATTTGCAATGAAAGCTATGGAAGCCCCGGTGCCTCGAGTGGAGTGTGCTCTTGGCTTGAAGGGTAGTTCACTCTTAGCAAGAGAGAAAGAGTGATGCATTGTACAATCCATCTAGAAATAGTGGATTTTGAAACTGCATCTCCTTCTCTTCCTGCTGCCACCGAGACAAAGAACTGATTAGTCTTTCTCAATGGTCGAGTTCTTTCCATATAAAACATCACAGCTCTGCGAACATCCAGTGTATGCAGGCTCTTCTCACCTAAGTTTGAAGGATTTTGAAAGAACGTTGGTAGTTCTATAGACTGGTTGACATGGAATTTAAATATAAATTTTGGTGCAAACCTAGGATGTGTGCGTAGAACCACCTTATCCGTGTGAACGGTTACAAAGGGGTCTATTACTTAAGAGTGAGGTCTTTAAGTGTTGCTTTGTGCATGGGTTCAAAGGGAGACCCCATGAGCCTGGTTAGTACCACATTTAGGTCCCATCTGGGAGCGGGAATAGCTATGGGAGGGTGGATCCTCTTCACTCCTTCCATGAAGGCTTTAATAACTGGGACTTTCCACCATGACACTAAGTTGGTAAGTGGTGTATGCGGAAAGTGCAGCTAAATGGACTTTAATAGAGTTAAACACCAAGCCTGAGTCTAGTAGGTGAGTCAGCTACAGAACAATTTGTGTGGGAGAGCAGACAACCGGGTTGATGATCCTTCCCCTACACCAGATGATAAATCTTTTCCATTTGTTAGAATAACAGTGACAAGTGTTAGGCTTTCTAGCCTCCCTGAGAATGTCCATGCATCTCTGCGGGAGATGTAAATGTCCAAATTCTATGATCTCAGGAGCCAGGCTGCTAAGTTCATGATCTGAGGGCATGGATGTAGTGTCCTGCCCTTGTCCTGTGACAGCATGTTGTATGGGCAGGGAAGTTTCACTGGAAGAGATAGGGACATCTCCATCAAGTGAGCGAACCAAGGCTGTCTGGCCCACATGGGGCCCACCAGTATCTTGGTAACGTGTTCCTGGTGCATCTTGTGCACTATCTTGTTGAGAATGGGAGTCGGGGGGAGGGGAAGCGTAAACACATTTCCCTGACCATGGTATCAATAGACTGTTCCCCCTTGGATTGGTTCTGGGGGTACCTGGAGGCGTAATCTTGGCATTGGGAGTTCTCCAGAGTTGCGTACAGATCTATTTCTGGGAATCCCCATTGTGTGAAGACGAAGACGATGTCTTTGTGTAACCGCCATTCGTACTCTGAGGGCAGAGGGAAGTCTCTGCCGAGTTCATCTGCTAGCAGATTGAGTTCCCCTGGTACATGTTGTGACACTAGGAACATGTGTTTGAGAGCCCACTTCCAGATGTTCTGGGACAGCTTGGACAGTCCTAGAGAGTGAGTGCCCCCTTGCTTGTTGAGGTAGTACATGGCTGTGATGCTGTCCGTGAGGACCATCACTGTCTTCCCTTGCAGGTGTGCCTGGAAGGCTTTCAGTGCCTTGAACACAGCTAGTAGCTCCAGTAAGTTTATGTGCTTGGATGCTACGCTCAGAGTCCAAACTCCGTGAGCAGTCTGATGGGATAGGTGAGCCCCCCCATCCTGTGAGGGATGAGTCTGTGGTTAGAGTGGCTTCCACTGCGGGGGTGGCGAATGGTTTCCCTATTACCAGGTTTTCCTTCGACCACCACCGTAGCGAGAAAACCAAGGCTTGCGAGACCACCACTAGATCGTCCCATTGTCCGCTGGCCTGACACCACTGGCTGTTGAGCCACTCTTGTATTGGGCGCATGCGCAGGCGCGCGTGAGGTACCAAATAAATACTTGACTCCATCATTCCTAGTAAGCGCATTGCTTTGCGTACCGTCACCTCTCGACCGGCCACATATTGAGGGATTTGAAACAGCATGTTTTGGACCCTCTCGGAGGGGAAGACGAGGCCGTCCTTTGTTCGAATTAGAGCCCCTAGGAATTGTTTGATCTGGCTGGGGTCTAAACTGGACTTCTTCTCGTTGATGGAGAAGCCCAGTTGAAACAAATGGTCTACAGTCTTTTGGGTATTTGAGAAGCAGGTTTCGTAAGAATCCCCTGTTGTGAGCCAATCGTCGAGGTAAGGGTATACTGGGATGGACAACCTGCGCAGGTGGGCCGCTGCCACTGCCAGTACCTTCGTGAATACTCTCTGCGCTGATGCTATGCCGAAGGGTAGCACTCTGAACTGGTAGTGTTTGCCCTCTATCATGAACCGGAGGTATTTCCTGTGCGCTGGCAACATTAAAATATGAAAGTATGCATCTTTCATGTCCAGTGTTGTCATGTAATCTCCCTGTGAAAGCAGGGGGATTACCTCCTGTAGAGTCACCATACAAAACCTTTGAAGTTTGACAAATTTGTTCGCTAGGCGCAGATCTAGTACAGGGCGCATGGTTAAGTCCTTTTTGGGTACAAGGAAGTACACTAAAAAAATACCTTCCGTACCTGTGATAGAGGCACGACCTCTATAGCTCCTTTTTGTAGTAGTTGGTCCATTTCTTGAAGAAGGATGGCGAGGTGTTGTGGCGACATGCGTCGTTCCCTTGGGGGTCTGTACGTAGGGGAACTGTTGAATTCTATACAATAACCGCGGGCTATGGTTGATAGTACCCAGCGGTCTGATGTTATACCCTCCCATGCTGGAAGAAAGGATGTTAACCGGCCCCCGACCGGCGATGCATGGGAGGGGATCCGAATCTTTGAGTCATTTGGTGTTTGTGGCTTGGGAACCTCTAGGGGTGGGACCCCGACCTCTTCCCTTGCCACGACGTTATCCTCTTTGGTTGTATTGTCCACTGGTGCCTTGGTTAGAGGACCAGTTACCTGCAGAGTATTGCTGCTGCTGCTGCTGTTGTTGTTGTTGCTGCTGGCGTTGGCCTCGAAAAAAAGCATTTGTTGCCATAACCACGTTTGTTGGGAGGCCTTGAAATTTGGTCTAGGGTTTTGATGGTGTCAAATTCCTTCTTTACGGTCTCTAGTGCCTCATCCACCACCTTACAAAGTGGTTTGCGTCTTCTATAGGTTTGTTAATTAAAGATGCTTGTGTTTCAGGTTTAAAGCCTGAATTACATAGCCATACATGGCTTTTAAGGAGGATTCCTTGGACTAGGGAACGGCCAGCCGTTTCTGCGGCATCCAGAGTATTTTTAATGATGCTTTGGTTGACTAAGGTCCCTTCAGTCACCGTGGCTAGAAGCAGAGTACGTAGGGGCTCCGGTACCTCCTCAATGTCCTTACGTAGTTTGCTCCATTGTGCATCTGCGTAACTTGCCAGCAGAGAATTGTTGCTGGCAATTCTTGCAGAAAAGGCAGCTGAGGCTGTAATCCTCTTTCCTAGGGCATACCATTTTTTACCCTCTATCTGGTGGTGCCTCGCTAGTTGACAGCGGGACCCCTGCTCTCTTCCTAGTATTTGTCACCACTAAGGAGTCTGGTACAGAGTGGCCCCTGATGTATAACGGGTCCGATGGAGAAGGACTAAATTTCTTTATCCTCGGGTTGACCCCTCTGATCAACGCGGGAGTGGATAGTGAAGGAATAATTTGTCTCTTTTCTTTACTGAGGCGAGAAGGGGAATGGTTTGGCTGACATGGGGTTTCTCCTTTAAGATCTTTTCTACAAAGTCGATGTCAGGAGAAGTTTCCCCGGTCTCGATCTGGAAATGTGCTGCTGCCTTGCGTAGTAGTGCATTAAAGGTCGGTTGATCGTCTATAGGTAATGTATTCCTAATGGGTGAGTCTTTGGGTGGGGACAGGTTTATGGCGTCAGGGTCTGAAAACGCTGATGGGGACTGCCAGGGCTGTGAAGCGCCTTCTTCTCGGTCTTCCCCGAAGCCCCCATCACCCATATCCGGGTTGTCTTCAAAACCTTCCTCCTCTAGGTTTTGTTCCCGTTCATTGCCCAAGAATTCATCCCCCTCCTGAAAGTGGGGGTCCTCACCAATGAGATCATAAATCTACATCCTCTTGGCGGGGATCAAACAGCCTAGGGTACTTGGCCCTGGGATCCTCCCGAGGTCCCTCTCTTGATCTCTTAGGTGTTGGAAGGTTCTGAGTCTCCATAAACCTCTCCATTTTGTCCATACAGAACTGGAGTCTCTCTAGGGTCTTTTGAGGTACCCCAGAGCGGTCTGGGGGGGAGGCTTCCGTTAGAAAACGCTTCAACCTATCCCATAACGTCGAAGAAAGGTTCCCCTCGCCTTCTGAAAAGCCTTCTGGTAGGCTAGGAGTCCCTCTCGACGGAGGGGGCAGTTCCTGCCTTCCTTCTGACCTTTTTGGTGTCTCCCGGGCCTTATGAGCGGTGACCGATGTTTTTTTCGCCGTCCGTCTCTGGCTATCGGTGGAAATAATCTGCGCCAGGCTCTCGACAACTAAACTGTCTGTCGAGGGTACCTCCGGCATAGACTTTATAGGCGTCGCTTGCTCTACGCCGACGGGCGCTCCGACGGTGTGCGTCATCTGGCAGTTTAGTGATAGCGCCCTTATCTGGGGGTAGCCCAGTCGCTAGTCACGTTTGCGGTTGGGAGGGGGGGCTTAAGACTCATATGGTCTGAGGAGGCCGCTGGTAGGACCTGTGTCTCCGTTGGCGCTAATGCCATCTTCGTCTTCGAGTAAGAGCCGTGGGTCGTGTGTTTATGGGAGTGTTTTCTGTGTGCATCCTTTTCGCCGGGGTGTTCATCCCCATAAGCGGGGCATGAGCAAAGCTTGTCGGGGCCGGGGACAGACGAGGAGCGTGAACGCTCCTTAGAGAGACCTACGACTTCTGAAACTGACATCGGGTTGTCACATTACTCATCACTTTCGGCGGCGGCGGGTGATGAATCAGACCTAGACATGGCATAGGCTGCCCACCTTTTGACCCTGCAGTCTTTTAAACTCTTTGGCTTAAGGAGCTGACAAGCCGCACAGCTATCTTCCTTGTGGTCGAGGGGCAAGCAACGGTTACACCGTTTATGCTAGTCTTTCCAGGTAAACTTGCCTTTGCAACGTGGGCAAAACCTAAAGGGTGTCCTCTCCACAGCTGAGGAACCGATTGCATGCGAAAGGGAAAGGGAGGGGAAAGGGAAAGGCATTCTCAAAGAGAAACAATAAAATGTCCCACAACCCCACTCTCCCTACTGTATTTGGTCGTCGAGGCCAGGCCACGTGTTCGGCGAACAACTGTCATGACCACGGGACTTTTGCCATACAATTCCTTGAGGTGGTTTTGGGTAGGCGCACCATTCTTGGGTTAAGAGTAGCAAAATATATTGGGCCATAACTATTCAATTGTTCTGCATCACTCAATATGGCCGACAGGTGGCCTAACCTGATTTCTGTAAGCGCGGTCCAGTAGCATGGGTTCTGCTAGTATTTAAGCCCCTCCCCTCTGTTATGTGGCGCTTCGCGTCTTTGGCTTAACAGCAGACGCTTACCACGGTTCACCTCTCACAGAAAATGTCTCCAGTCATAGTTCCCCTTTTACACTACAGTGTTTTCAGTTGTTTCCTCAGATTTTACCTCCGGTAGTTCTTCCCCCTTAATTCCTGTCAAGGTTCGGTCCCTTCAGTAGTATTTGCCATTGTGTGGAAAAAACCTGTACCTTGAGGAAGCCGTCAGGAGAGGTCTTCTGTACCTTTTCCACAAACCGCAAGTAAAGCGTATAATTGAACTCAGTTGGTCTAGTTGCAACAGTGTGGCTTATATTTTAGGAACGCTAGTTTATATTTTAGACGCGCTTCGCTCCTTTAGGTTAGGGGAGCTCGAGCTTGAATTCAAAAAGTTACAACGCATCTTAGTACTTGCTTGATGCCGGCATTTGCCATATGTTCATTCCTCAGAGCATTAATCAGGTTATAGGTGCGGAGGAGAAAGATTTTGGATCATAGTGCACATATTGTCAAGGCGTTCTGTTATTCATGTCATAAGGACACACACATAGTTTTAGGAGTACTTTAGTCGCTCATTTTTTCTTTGTTTCTCTTCCATTCATTTAGCGTTTGTGAGAAGATATTGAGTACAGTTGGTTGTTCTACAGGGAAATCGTTGAACAGGCTTGCATGTTAGGTGCAGCTTATTTAGTCAATAGTTGTGCCTTTCAGCTTGCGTTCATTTTCATTCATTCTCATGCACATATGGCCTTGTGATTGCTTTCAGAATCTCCTAAGTACATTATAGTGTTTTCCTAGGTTTTCGGGGTTGTTTTTTCCCCTAGCACTTTCACCAACACAGAGTTCCTTTTCTACTCATTCACCTGTGCCCCTCTTCAGAACCTGCGCCCTGCACAGATGCAGGATAGAGAGCACATTATAACATAAGCTAAGGTGAGCAAGAGGAATTTAGGAAGGTGCTAGGTTGACTGGTGAGAACTAACACTCCATTGCATACTTGAACCATTTTGTTTAGTTGTTACATTCCACAGATTTATTTCTGCAATTGAAGAAGGAAAGGTTTAGTGCTAGAACCACGCACCCAGAGAAGAATAGTTAAGGCCATCAGGAGTGGTATTCCCACGGAGCCCAAGGAAAGCGTTACAACAACCTCCTCCGTCGAAGGCAGCGCCGTCAGAGATCTTGATCTGCGGTGAACAGCTTCGCAGCTACGACGCCGAAGAAGGGTGTAAGTAATATAAGTTAAGAACAACCAAAGGACGAATAAAGTTTTTGCAATGTCTCTCGAGGAGCTCTGCATAAAGGCGACCAATATCTGGGCGGAAAAAAACAATCTGAGGGACCTCGACGCGTGAGGGATTGTGGGTACACTGCACATCACTATAGGGATAGTGTTACAGACACGCCTTGTCGACGTCCCCTTTTCGACTACGAAAAACAAAATGCAATTCTCCGCAGTGACCACTGGATGTCGGACTATGCACAGCATGTGATTCTAAACAGATTAACAAACATCAGAAACATACATACAATTATAGCGAAATTATATATATACAAGAAATATAGGTACATTATATGTAGCAAGCGGACCGCTTACTGGCATTGGAAGTATGAACAAATAAAAGATAGATAAAGTATGTACAAATAAACAGTGGGGTGGAAGGGCGGTGCTCCTCGCGGTAAGGCCTGGCACCATGTTGCGTTTAAAGGTCCTATGTTTACAACCATAGGACAATGATAGACCATAAGTTGTGGTAGAGAAGGTCCATTCTCAGAGTGGGAGGTAGGGAGTTCCACAATTTAGCTGCTTTCACCGGGAAGCTGTTGCCCCCTAATGTGGAGCGATTGCAGTTAGGGATAGAGAGGCAATCTTTATAAGCTATTCTTGTGGGTCTCAGGGAGGTCTGCCTGTGGAATCTGTCCACCAAATAGGTGGGAGCTGCGTTAAGAAAATTGTGAGTAAGTGACAGGGTTTTTAGGAGAATTTTGTCGTTGATAGGGAGCCAGTTATTCTGTTGGCTATATGCAGAGATGTGGTCTCTTCTGGAGATGCCTAATGCCGCTCTGAGGGTGTTATTTTGTAAGGTTTGTATTTTACTGGTGATAGCTTTGTTGGACACTAGATAAAGGGCATTCCAATAATCCAGGCGAGACAAGATAAGGGCTCTGGCAATGGTCATGCAGCTGGTATCGGAGAGAAATGGCTTGGCTGCACGAATCAGTTTACACGTGTAGGCCGTAGAGGATGCTAAGGAGTTCACCTGTTTGTTAAATGAGAGGTTTGAGTCCAGGTAAAAACCCAACGTTTTGACCTCTTGTCCTACTTTGAGAGTGTTGCCATCAATTATAAATTAGGAATAGACATGGCCTAGTTTCTGTAGGCTAGAGGTGGTGCCCAGGAGGATGAGTTCAGTTTGATCATTCAGGCATAATCCATGTGTGGCCATCCATGCCTGGATGATGATGTACACACTGTTCACCAAGGCCAAATCCTTTCCATAATCCCCAGAAAGCGGAAGGGGGATCTGGGTATCATCTGCATAATTAGTGTAGGGGATACCGAGATGATCCAGATCATCGAAAGGGGGCTTGGTGAAAATATTGTATAGTGTGGGCGAGACACAAGAGCCCTGTGGCACGCCACAGGTGATAGGTATATGGTCTGCTGCTGCTGTAGGCAAGAAAACCCTCATGGTTCTGCCGTTTAGGAAGGATCTAATCCAGGTAATAGCATCATCGGAGAAGTGAGCGGCTGTGTTAAGGTGGGTGCATTGGATGGCATGGTCGACCAGGTCAAATGCAGCCGAGAGGTCTAGGAGGAGGAGTAGGGCGGCTTTACCATTGTCTCTAAGCTCATCGACTTGGGTCTTAAGGTCAATGTGGGCAGTCTCTGTCCCATGTTGGGGATGGAAGCCTGATTGTCTAGGTCCTAATAGGTGGTGTGCTTCCAAGTGCTTCTGTATTTGTACGTAGGCAACCCTGTCCAGGATTTTTAGGAGAAAGGTTACAGCCTTGATAGGTCTATATTTTATTGCCGTGGATGGGTCAAGGGTGTTTTTTTTTTTTTTTAAGGAGTGGAAGTACCCAGGATTGTTTGAGATTGGTGGGGATGGTGCCAGAGGAAAAGGATGCATTAATTAACTTTGTGATGAAGGGGGAGAGGTCTCGGGCAGCATTTTAATAAGCTGTGCGGGGCACAGATCACCCTGACAGTTGGAAAGTTTCAGTGACAAACTTTGGTGAAGTTGAAACGGGTAGATTCAGTATCTGTAGTACACTCGATTGGGTTTGGATGGGGGGGTTGTTTAAAAAAGCTCTTTTGCAGGAAATTTGGTTTTGTAGAGTGGAAATCTTGTTGGCTAATGCATTTTGGATCTCTGATCACCAGTTTTTGTCTTTGGTACACGTATCAACTGGTGCTAAAGGAGTCAATTTCTTTGAGGATAGAGAATAGTTGCTTCATATTTGATTTAGCTTGGCATATGCTAGAGTCGAAAGAAATTTGTTTTGCTAGGTATATTTCTTTTTTGTAGAGCGCTGACAGTTTAGTGAGTAAGTTTATTGGCTACTGATGGAAGTTTTTTGCAGGTGGCCTCACAGTTTCTTTTTTGCTGCGTTAGGGTTTTGAGGAATGGTGTAAACCATTTGTTCAGATGCGTTTTGTGCTTACTTGGTCTGAGTTTGAGGGGGCAATTTGGTCCAGCGAGGAGGATAGGATTTTATTGTATTCTTTAACCAAGGTCTCGCGATCCGAATTGTCAGGGAGCGTGTTGAGGGTGGGGAGTAAGGTCGGGATAAGTCTCTCCAGAGTGATACTCTTTATTTCTGGTTTGCGTGGGTGGAGCCCTGATGGCTAACAGGGGTGGGGGTCCGATAGAAAGCATGAATGACACAAGGTGATGGTCAGTCCAAGCTAAAGGTGAAATATCGATGATGTTGGCTTGACAATTGTAATCGGCCACCCAGTCGAGTATTTATACCTTTAACGTGCGTGGGTGCATTACTTCTTTGGGTAAATCCTATTTCTGAAAAGGTGTTGAAGGTAGTAGTGGCAAGCTGGTCAGCTGGATCATTGAAACCCATATTGAAATCCCCAAGAATAATAACTTGTGTGGAGCTTTTGAGGTTGCTGGACAAAATGGTATTTATGTCCTCATCAAATGTTCCCGTTGGGCCAGGGGGACGGTAAATCAGGTGGATGTTGAGGGTTTGGGCATTAGTGAGTGGAACTTAACAGAGTAATTCACATGAGAGGACATTGATTTTAGTAGCTAATCTCATGGAGAGGCTACATTTGTAGATAATAGCAATACCGCCTCCTCTAGAATTGAGTCTGTCTTGTCTCAGTATAGAGTAACTATCCGGGAATGCTAGCATAAGCTATGGCCTGCTGCCAGATGTAGCCAGGTTTCTGTAATGGCAAGGAAGTCAAAGTCTTCTCTGAGGATCAAATCTGCAATTTCTGTTGCGCAAGCTACTAAACATCTGGCGTTGATTAGCGCTCCCTTGATCTGAGGACTCACGGTAGTTGTGTTGGGGTGGCGCACATGTATATTTTTGGGTTTGCTGTGCTTAGGTGGACTATTTGGAGGTCTGGAGACAGCGTTATGAAGTAGTTTAGAGCTTAGGTTAGTTTGACTGGGCCAGGATGGTATGGTCCTTAGTCTAGAAGTAGTGGGCATAGAGCGGATGGGAGGCTCATACATTTTGGCTAATCTGACTTTGAGTCTTAAGTTCCTAGCTAACGTTGGGCATGGATTACAAGTTAGTAGAGGTTGGGTGTCATTCATATCTGAAGGTGATCTAGTAGTTGACGTGTTGTGGGGATTGGGTGAGCACATGAGGGTGAGTGAGGTAACATGCTATATAGCGTGATACTGCAAATAAACAAGAGACAGACAGTCTGGCTGGTGGCCGGGGGGAACATGCTAGTTAGTTATGGCAGATGTTTCATAAGTGGCTAATTATTTAGCCCTATCTCTTGGGGGTAGTAGATCAGTCAATACGGTCCTAGGCTGCCCCAGAACAGACTAGGTCAAGCAGATCCTTTGGGGGGGTGAGACATGCAAAGAATACAGGACATATAGCAGATGCAAGTCATTTAAGGCAGCAAGCTTAGTGAGGTGCTGACCACAAGCTCAGTCGCCCGGTCAGATGGTAACTAGGAGAGCAGTATCTGCAGGCATAGGCCGATAAGGGTCATGTAGGAACAAATTAATTATTCAAGTCCTGGGTCTCGTGCCAAGACATACTATCAGTGTAAGGGAGGGGCAATTACAGGGCAGGTTAGGACAGGCAGGCCAGTGGAGATGGTGGACACAGGCTGGCTATAAGGTGCAGCAGATTAGTATGGTTTGGGGAAATTGCGGGTTGGTGAGGTGAAGGCACAGAGGGGCACTGGCAACATAACTAATATGCAGTGCTGGCAATTAGGTATCAAGGCGATTTAGTCACTGGCCATGGCATAGCAGTCAACATAGGAGATGAGGCAATCAAACATGGGGAGGCACTAGCCTCATTCAGGTGTGCAAACGAGTAAATTGCACGAGTAAGTGAGAAAGGCGAGCAGACATGTGGAGACATTGGCCTCTCGCTATCAATGTAATACATACAGGGTCACTGCAATATAGCAATGTAGGCTCAAGTAATTGCGGGCCAGTGGAGTGAAGGCACAGAGGCGCTGGCCACATATTAATATGCAGTACTAGCAATTAAACATCAAGCAATTTAGATATGGACATTTGCAGGCAATCAATATAAGAAGCAAGGCAATCAAACATGGGGGAGCAGTGGCCTCGTCAAGTATAAGGAGGAATACAATTGCATCTCAGAAACCTATAAAGACGCCAACCTAGTACAAAGCAAGAGAGATCAAGCAGGTATGCCTGTAGGGGCAGTGGCCTTACGCTAGAAATGTAATGCGGGAAAGTTAATGCCCTGGTTAGATGGATTTGCGCAATTACAGGAAAATATGGCACTAGTCACATACTACCTAAACAGTATCAGCAGTTGTGCAATGTGGCGGACAGAGCATAGGCAGTTGAAGGCAATCAAACGTAAAGAGACACCGGCCATATGCGCACAGGTCGCTCACAGTTGATTAGGCAAGGTAATGCAGTCATAGGTGCTTACACGGCAGACATTAAACAAACTGGCACATGCAATGTAGGGGGGTGCCGTTAGATGCAATACAGATTGGGGTGTCCATGTGTACCTCCCTCACTACCAGCTGTGATTCACAATTAGCTTAAAAGAATATTGGCGTCTGGGTCAGGTCAAGTACCTCAAAGGGCAGATGTCGTACGCCTATAGTATTGACCACTGTCTTATGACTAGTAGTAAGATTAACACTGGATAGCGTGTGAAATTCATCACCCCCAACCCCACTGTTCAGCAGAAAGCCCTTTGATGTTGTAACAGATAAATTCAACTGGGACTCTCCTCGTTAACCAAAGCTGTCAATAGGTCTGTCAGCTATTTCTCCAACCAATTGCCGAGAACCCTCTTTCTCCAGGATTTGCAAAGACTCCTTATTGAATTTCTTGGCCCCCTCAGCCATCACCGGTTGATCTTTTGACTTAAAGGATCAAAAACCTCAGCAACTCCAAGTTGACGGATACTAATTTCGGCTAGCAATTTAAGCTCCCCCGAAACAGGAGCCAAAGGGCATTTCAGTCACTTTGAATGGGAAGGCAAAGGCACAAGTTGATAGAATAGATCACAAGTACTTTCTTAGGCATTGCAAATAGTTATAGTTCACTAGAGGACTCTATTCAGTTCAATAGGCATAGGCCAAAGTAAATGGACTAGTGTCTTGGATAGGAAGGAACAAGTTACCTACCTGTAACTGTTCTCCCGCATGGGTCTGGCATGGATTCCCATGCTCATGAATATTCTCTGTCGTCAGGCCGGGAATCCTCGGTAAAGAAAAAATCAGTTTTGTTTTGATCTGTCTTTCTCAGTAGTAACCAATCACTGGTCTCTGGGTCATACTGCCCCCAGCCAATGACTGCCCTCTCCCTAAGCCCCTCCTCGGGCAGCCATCTTCAGGTTTGGTAGCACGCAAAATGGCAGTATGACCAAGTGAAGAGCCGTAGCAGGGTAGGAGGGAGGGTTCGCATGTGAATCCATGCCAGACCCATGCTGGAGAACAACAGTTACAGGTAGGTAACTTGTTCCTTCTCCAGCATGGGGTCTGGCATGGATTCACATGCTCATGAATATAAGAATACATAGCAGTACACACATGCACAACCAACGGGAGGTGGAAAAAAGGCTCAACATTAAGCATTACATCAAAACTCAACATTAAGCAGTTCTTACCTCCTCACCAGGCTCAGCTTAGGCGAACAAGTTGTGCAGCACCGCTTGGCCGACCCTGGACTCCTCCCTGGAATCCCGGTCGACGCAGTACAATCTCGTGAAGGTGTGCGTCGACCTCCACGTAGCAGCCCTGCAGATGTCCAGCAGGGGCACACCTGACAAGAACGCCGTGGTAGCAGCCATAGCTCTGGTCGAAAGGGCTCTCGGACGGCCAGGCAACGGTCGGTTTGCCAACCGATGACAGTGCGTGATGCAGCCGGAGAGCCATCTGGAAATGGAAGCGTTCGAGAGAGAGCCTTCCCTTGGTTCACAGATCTAAATTTTACAAAAAGCTGTGATGTCTTCCGAAAACTCTTCGTGTGGTCCACATAGAACTTCAGCGCTCTAGCCACATCCGGCGAGTGCAAAGTCCTCTCGGCCGGTGACGAAGGCGATGGGGAAGAAAACCGGTAACACCAAGGGCTCGTTGAGGTGTAAGTCTGATGGCACCTTGGGCATAAAAGAGGGGTGTGTACTCAGCACCACCCTTGTGTCGTGAAAAGTCAAGTATGGAGGCTTGCAGTATAGGGCCTGGATCTCTCCCACTCGCCGTGCGGAGGTGATGGCCACAAGAAACGCAGTCTTCCACGACAGGAATTTCAATGGTACGGAATGCAGGGGCTTGAATGGCGTCCCCATGAGCCTGATCAGCACCACGTTCAGTTCCCACGCCGGGGCAGGGGCCTTCACCGGCGGGAACGATCGGAACAGTCCCTTCATAAATTCCTTCACCAGGCGATGGGACCACAAGGACGCCCATCCTGTGGTTCAGGTGTATCGGGAGATTGCAGCCAGATGCATCTTGATGGAGGCGTGAGCCATTCCAGCCTTGGCCAGCGACAGTAGGTACGGCAGCACTTGAAGGGCCGTAATCCGTAGAGGGTTAATCTTCTGTGCAGGGCACCAGACAGAGAACCTCTTCCACTTATGTCCGTAGCACTTGAGAGTTGAGGACGCCCTGGCTTTTGCAAGGACCTCTCTGCAGTCAGCCGGGATATCGTACCCTCCAAACTCTAGTGCTGCAGGAGCCAGGCCTGCAAGTTCAGCGACTCCGGGTCGTGATGAAGTATGGCGCCTCCTTCTCTGGAGAGAAGATCTGCGTCCGTCGGCAGCTTGACTGGTGGGGACGCTGACAAGTTCAGAAGGTCCGGGAAACGGATCTGACTCGGCCACGCCGGTGCGACCAGGATCATCCTGCACCGGGACCTCTTGAGCTGGTTGACGAGTCGGAGCAGCAACGGCAACAGAGGGAACGCATATAGGAACAGGCCGTCCCAGGGGAACGAGAAAGCATCGCCCATGCTCCTCGGCTGGGGGAACCTGCTGGCGAACCTCTGGCATTTGGAGTTTGTCGCCGTCGCAAACCGGTCGATTTGGGGTTTGCCCCATCGTCGGAAGAGTCGATCCACTTGATCCTGGCGTAGTTCCCACTCATGGCACGAGTGCAGCTCTCTGCTGAGTGAGTCGGCGATCGTGTTTTTTATTCCTGCCAGATGAAGAGGCACCAGAAACATCCCCTGGGCAACGGCCCAGTGCCACAGATCCTGGGAGTCCTTGGAGAGGGCTGGGGATCTGGTTCCTCCCTGCTTCCAGATGTAGAACATAGTGGTGGTGTTGTCGGTGAAGATTCTCACCACCTTGCCCTTGAGGGACGGGAGAAAAGACCTGAGGGCCCAGAACACTGCACGGAGCTCCAGGATGTTGATGTGGAGCGTCTTCTCCTCTGGGAGCCAAAGGCCTCTCGCGTGATGTTCTCCGGTGTGCGCTCGCCACCCTTCCAGGGAGGCATCCGTCGTCACCGTCATCTGTTGGGATGGGGTCTGAAAGTCTGCCCGCCGTCAGATGAGCGTGGGTGCCCCACCACCGGATCGCTCGTCGGACGGTCTCGTCGAGCGGGATCCTGTCCTCAAAGCTGCCTGTCGCTTGGATCGAGCGGGAGTCGAGGAACTCTTGCAGAGGGGGCATCCGAAGCCTGCACAGGCGCACGAGATATATGCAGGAGTACATCATCCCGAGGAGGGACTTGATGGACCTCACCTTGGCCACGTCCGTGGCCAGCAGACGCTGCACCTTGCCCAGGATGGCCTTAGTCCTTTCCTCCGACGGCGAGGCCAGACACGCCACTGTGTCAAGCTTAGCTCCCAGAAACAGTGCGACTTGCAATGGGACCAGGTGGGATTTGGGAAAGTTGATGGAGAATCCCAGGTCCGTGAGCAGCTGGACGGTCTTTGCTGTGTGATCCATGGCAAGCTCGTCCAGGTAGGGGTAGACGTGGATCCCCTGCAGGTGCAGCCGCGTGTGCCACCGGGGCGAGGCACTTGGTGAACACCCTGGGTGCAGAACGGGAGGGCCTTGAACTGGTAGTGCCACACTTGGACCACGAACCTGAAGAACTTTTGTTGTCCTTTCAGAATGGGGCTGTGGAAGTACGCATCCTCCAAATCCAACGACGACAGGAAATCGCCCTCGTCCAGCTGTGCCAGCACGTGCTGGAGGGTGACCATCCGGAACTTCTGTGCCTTGATGTACTTGTTCAGTCATTGCAGGTCCAGGATGGGGTGCCATCCTCCTGTCCTTTTTCACTAGGAAGTACCTTGAGTATACTCCAGAGCCCGGAGCCTCTTCGGACGAGCTCGATGGCACTTTTTTGAGCAACGCCCTTACCTCCAATAGCAGTTGAGGGACGTGATTTTCCTTCCTGACCCCTGGGCCAGGGCGTCAAGCACCCAACGGTCGGTGGAGATGGACTCCCACACACTGATGAACTTCGCCAGCCGGCCTCCCACTGGGGTGCTTCGGTGGGGCCCGACACCGCTGTCGGTTCAATCTTGCTTGGAGGACGCTTTGCCGCCTTGGCCTCCAAGGCGACGATGGCGGGGCCCACCCGACTTGCCTCATCCTCTATAGGCTTCCTGTGACAGGGAGCGGGCCGCTTGGCGGTACGTAGAGGAGCCACCACCAAATCCCTTGGAGGCACCCTGCTTGCCACCGGTGCTCCGAAAGGATGGCCTTCGTTGCCGGAGAACGCCTAGGGCCCTAGCTGTCTCCGTGTCCGCCTTGATGGCTTGGAGGGACTCATCCACCATTTCCCCAAACAGGTTGTTCCCGTCGAACGGCATGTCCAACACCTGGGCTTGTACATCCTGGCGGAAATCCGTCGCCTTGAGCCAACCTCGTCGTCTAAGGCAAACACTGTTGCCTAGCTGGCGGAAACCGGTGTCGGCAATGTCCGTTGCCACCGTAATGGCGTGGTCCGATGCCACTTCGCCTTCTTGCAAGATCTCCAGGGCCTCGGCCCTCTTGTCATCCATTAGGAAGTCCAACAGGGAGGCGATCTTGTACCATAACTCCCTGTCGTAGCAGGCCACGATCGCAAGGGTGTTGGTCGCCTTAATCCTCGTTGCCGCCGATGAGATAGCTCGTCATCCCATTGCGTCCAGCTTCTTCCCTTCGCAGTCAGGCGGGGACGTTAAGGCTGATGCCCCCCCCCGCTTTCTTCTTGGCCGCCGCAGAGACGACTGAGTCAGGGGTCGGTTGTGCCCTAAGGCACAAAGGGGCCCTGTCGGGGACCCGGTACTTCTTCTCGTACTGATCCGTCTTGGCAGGCGTCGTAGACGGGTTCTTGAGAAGGGTGAGACCCTCGTCCCAGATGTCAACCAGCAGAGGCACGGCGAGGACTGCCTTCCTCTTGGCCTCGCGCCGTTGGTAAAGGAAACCTTCCTTCCTCTCTTCGGGGCAGAGCTGAAAAAGCTTGGATGCGCTGGCGATCATTGCATTAAAAGATCAGATGTCGGACGGGGTGGCTCGGGCTGGCGATGGGAGCTCTGTCCCGTTGTCACTGCCGTCGGTACCCGTCGTGGCCGTGTCCGTTCCTGTGTTATCCCCAGGGACAGGGGATGTGAGTAAAGGCCGAGCAGGCCGCGAGGGCTGAGAAGGCGGGGCTGGACAGATCCGTCTTCTCTTGTTCAGGGGGCTTCCCGCCGTGCCCGGCTCTGGTTCCTCCATCGAGCCTGGTTCCGGATCCTCCTTCGGTGGTAAGCGCAATCTCGTCCTTATCTCCGAACATAAGAATTGCATTGCCAACAAAATGGCTGCAGAGTTATCCTGCGGCTCCGGAAGCGACGGGGGCGCGACGGGCGACTAGGACCCTCGCCGGTGCCGCCGTCACTCTCGTTGTCACCCTCATCGGGATCCCTGCCGTGGGGACGGGCCTCTTCGAAGCCCTCGTCGAGGCCCTCTAAGACTTCTACCAGCTCCTCCTCGGATGCTGTGCCCGTGTCAACAATGGCCACCGCCCCCTCCCCTCTTTTTCCACTGGGGTCTTCATGGGGGTCTTTTCGATGGGTCTGAAAGAGGCTTCCTCTGTGTAGGCAGGGAGACTCTGGTCCCCGAGGTCACCTCCACTGGTGTAGCCTCCACAGACTGCGCCAGGGCCGCCGCGACTCCCTCGATAAAGGCTGTGGCCGGGTGAATCAAGGCCTTCACTGCCTTAGGCGTGCTTGAGGCCTTCACCTTTGGGGGAGGGTCACTGCCTCGCTCCCCCTCGGCCGAATCCTTCGAGATCGACCAGGGCCTCTCCAGAAGCTTACCTGGGTTCTCGGATTTCCTCTTCCCCGAACCAGAGCGTTGGCTCGTGGTTGATGGTGCCGGGGAAGGCGCGCCCTGCCTGGCAGCCGAAGAGCCAGACCGTTCGGCGCTCCCGGTGCCCGCGGTGCTTTGCCTTCTGTTGGGCCCCCGTCGCCGAGGCACCCTCACAGGACTTAGAAGACTGCTTAGACTACTTCTTCTCACCGGACGGACTCCTTCCTTCCAGCCAGTTGGAGAGAGGAAGGCGTCGGTCCCTGATGGTCCGTTCCGACATGTTCCTGCAAAACGCACTGTCCTCCTCCATGTGCGTTTTGTCCTCATGAAGGCAGTAGAGACATTTCGAATGCTCGTCCTCCTTGAACACATTCTGTAGCTGGCATCCAGGGCAAACCCTGAACAGCTTTCCGGGCGTCGAGCTTCCTTTCTCCTGGGCCATGTTCGGATAGGCCGCAGAAACTTCTGAAATCCCCCAAGAAGCGTAACTCGACGAAATCTTCACCCTTGAGGGGCGTAGAAAAAATCCAACATGGATACCCGGTAATCGGATGTAGAGACAGTGGAGCTTGAGGCTCTATTTGACCGAAAAATGAGAAATTCTCTTTGAAAAAGCACGAAAACGCAGCAAAAGCTCGAGAGCTAAACATGAGGACTCCCAACAGTTGAGCGTGCAGCAAAAATCTGAAGATGGCTGCCAGAGGCGGGGCTTAGGGAGAGGGCAGTCATTGGCTGGGGGCAGTATGACCCAGAGACCAGTGATTGGTTACTGCTGAGAAATTAGAAACGAAACTGATACTGATTTTTTTCTTTACCGAGGATTCCCGGCCTGACGGGGAATATTCATGAGCATGTGAATCCATGCCAGACCCCATGCTGGAGAAAGAGCAGTTCTTGAAGTAAACGGTAAAGTCTTTGCCAAAGTTCTCAGAAGTAGTTTGTACGAAAAAGAATCATATGTTGGGTCACAAGCTGATTAGGCCTGAAAGTTGGGAAAGTTCCATGAACTTTCACTGCGAGAGAAGCGTTCTCTCAATCGGGTTGGCACAGTACCTTAGTATGAAGCAAAAGATGCAGCTGAAGACGTTGGTTCCTTGCAGTTCCTGCAGATCTCGCTGTTCCCGAGCCTCAATTGTGGGACACGAGGGAGGACGTCGGTAGACTCCTGCACTGCACGGGATCGTCGGAAAACGCTGACAAAATTGAGTCACTTCAGTTCGAATAGCTGTTCTTCAAGCACACAAGCTGGTGTCCTTCCCCCTGGTTAATTCTAACCAGCTCCGAGAATGGTATCCAGCTGGCTTAGGAGTTGATTGGTACCACCAACTCAAAGTAAGAAGTCATCCTTGAAGGGACTTCTCTGTCAAGATGAACTTGGCAATTCGGCCCTGCAACAGGGCTTCACCGGGCAAACCAGCGGTCCAGGAGTTGCAGCAGCCGTCCTCTTGCAGCTCGTCTTCGGTTCTTTTGTTCCAGTCGTCGACTGCTTTCCAGTCCAGGAGACTCGCCATTTAAACAGTTTTCTCACATTAATTCCAGCATACCTGCCACTCACCCAGCAGGGTGGCTGTCCTTGCCTGACAGTCAGCCAGCCAGTTACGACAGAGTGCATTTGGGTCTCCTAGGAGACTAAGCACAGGGAGTTTCGGGGACCTCCCTCACTTCCTGCCGAACCCAGATACTCCGACGCCAGAGGCGGTCTTCAGTCCTGAAGCCTGCCAAAGGCATGGAAACAAAGGGACCAAACCTGGTTTGGCGCGCAGAGACAAACACTAGAAGGACCTTTCCAAAGAGAAATGGCAAAAAATAAGACCGGGACCCGTTTAAACAAAGGGACTTAAGGCGCCATCCTGAAAAACATGGCTCCCGTGATTTTTAGCTAGCAGTTTTCGCGGTTGGAAAAATCATGGTAGTTTGTTTTAAAACCACTGCCACCAGCCATTCGATAGAAAGGGGTAGCATATGACTGCTACATACGTTTCTAGACACAGGGGATACTAGGTAACCCCTCCAGCACTCTATAGTAAGATAGTGTGCTGGGTCTAGGAATTTAAAAAGACTAGTAAAGTCAATTTAACCTTACATTCTGTGGGAAACCGTAGTTTATCCCAGAGAAGGTTTTTAAACCTTTGGGAAGTCTAAAAAGACATCCCTGTGTCATTTCACTGAGGGTGCTGTGTAACACACATGAAAAGATGCCTATGGAGTTATCTTAAAAGCTCCATAATCAAAGAACACAAGAGTAAAACATACATCAAAATACATGAGTGGGAAAAAAGGCTCACTCTCTTTCCAGGTAAAAAAAAACAAGTCCTCAAAATCCAGCAAAGCTGCTGGGGGTCTCTAAGGTGAAGGGAATTAGCACATTTATGAGAATTCTCCCCAACACTGAGCTGTTGGGTTCCTGGAAGAAAGCCGGTATCTCAATTGACTGGTTTACGTGAAATTTGGAGATGAATTTAGGGGAGAACCTAGGGTGAGTACGTAAAACAAGCTCGTCTTTGTGTACAAGAAAGGATCCTGCACTGACAATGCTTGTATTTCACTCACTCTTCTAATGGAAGTGATAGCCACTAAGAAGGAGGTTTTGGAAGTCAGGTGTTTTAGACTAGACTTGTATATTGGCTCGAAAGGGGTCCGCATGAGCTTGGCGAGTACCAAGTTGAGATCCCATCCTGGTGGTGGTTTAGAAATAGGAGGGTGGAGTCTCTTTACTCCTTCCATGAATGCCTTGATGACAGGTACCTTCCACCATGAAACCTTATTATGGTAAGTGGCGTAGGCTGATAAAGCCGCCAGGTGGACCTTTAGGGAGTTGAATACTAAGCCTGCATCTAGCAAATGGAGCATATAAGTTACAATGTGGGAAGGAGTACATGCTATGGGGTTGATTTGTTTAGAATGGCACCAAATTAAGAATGTTCTCCATTTGTCAAAGTAACACCTTCTAGTATTTGGTTTTCTTGATTCTTTCAAGATATCCATGCATCTCTGTGGCAGGTTAAGAAGTCCGAACTCTGACTTCAGGAGCCATACTGCCAAGTTCATTGCGTGAGGCTCCGGGTGCACGGTTAGTCCCTCGCTGAGTGAGCAGATTGTACTGGCACCGGAGTATGATGGGATTGCACATCGTCAGTTTGCGCAGATGTGGATACCATGGTTGTCTTGCCCACATAGGAGCAACTAGGATAAGCGTCATTGGTTCCTTGTGGATCTTGTTCACCACCTTCCTCATGAGACATGTTGGGGGAAAGCGTAAGCAAATTTCCCTGACCAGTTCATCCGTAGAGCGTTCCCCCTTGGAGCCTGGCTGGGGGAACCTGGACGCCGAAGTCTAGGCATAGACTGTTTTCACTTGTAGCAAGCAAGTCTATTGTGGGGAAACGCCATGGAGAGAAGGTGTTCTACGACTCTTTCGTGTAGACGCCACTCATGTTCCTCTGGTAGGGGATCCCTGCTCAATGTGTCTGCTAGAGAGTGGAGTTCCCTTGGAACATGCTGTGACGATAGGAACATCTTCCGTTTGAGTGCCATTTCCAAATTTGCTGCGCAAGCATGGACAGATTTGGAGAATGCGTGCCCCCCCATTTGTTGATATAAAACATTGCTGTAGTGCTGTCTGTCAGGACTTGCATAGATTGGTTCTTTAAATGGGATTGAAATGCCAAAAGGGCTTTGAATAGTGCCAGAGGTTCTAGCATATTAATGTGGTTTTGGGCTGCCGTGCAAGACCACAGTCCCCGAGCTCTGATGAAGGTAATGAGCGCCCCACCCCGCTAGAGAGGCATCCGTCGTGACAATTGCCTCCATTTCTGGATCGTAGAAGGGTTTCCCCTCAGCAGATTTTCCCTTGTCCACCAGCGAAGATTATGTACAAGTGTTGGCAAAACGACCACTAGATCGTTCCACTGACCACTTGCTTGAGACCACTGTTTAGCCAACCACTCCTGCATGTGTCCCAGGCGCGCGTAAAGAATTAGGTGAATGCAAGATGCCATCATGCCTGGCAAACGCATAGCTTTGTGCACCCTTATCTGGCAGCCGGCCTGATAATGCGGTCTTTGCAGTAACACATTTTGGACTTTTTCCTCTGACGGAAAGACCAACCCCTCTTGAGTGTTTAAGACAGCTCCTAGGAACTGTGGAAGTGCTTGTCACTTGGCACTAGGCTTGACATTTTCTCACCAATTGAAATAGGAGGTTGATTGTCCTTTGAGTATTTTGTCTGCAAATTAGGGGGTACTCCCCTGTAATGAGCCAGTTGTCCAGTTAAGGGTACACCTCCCTATGTAGGTGTGCGCTGCCACCACTGCCAGTACCTTTGTGAATACCCTTGGAGCAGTGGGTATTCCAAAATGAAGCACTTTGAATTGGTAGTGCTGGATCGCTGTCTTTAAACGCAAGAAGCTTCTGTGTGCTGGGAACATTGAAATATGAAAATAGGCATCTTTCATATCCAATGTTGCCATGTAATCCACCTTTTTTAGTAGAGGATTACCTCTTGTAGCGTGGTCATGCAAAACTTTTGTGGCTTGACATACTTGTTGGCAGGGCGCAAATCTAATACTGGGCACATTGTTAGATCTTTCTTTGGCACAAGGAAGTAAATTGAATAAATAACCCGGTTTACCTGGTTGGCCGGGACGACTTAGATGGCGTCTTTATTAGACGAGAGCACCCATCTGCCTGAGGCGATTCCCTCCCATGCGTGGGTGAAGCTGGAAATGCGCCCTCCTACTGGAGAGGCATGGGCGGGCACCTCTGCGTTGTCCTCTAGGATAGCCCTGGGAGGACTGACTGATTATTTCCCCAGGAGGAACCTTGGTTTTGACTGTACTTGGACCCCCGTTGAGAACCATGGCCGCGAAAACGGTGACAATTGCCATTACCCCTTTAGCCGAGTGGCTTGTTGGTGAGTTGGCCGAACGATTTAAGTGTGTCATACTCGTCTTTGGCTGTCTTAAGGGTGTCCTCGATGGCCTTACCCAAGAGCACATTGGGTTCAATAGGCATGTTAATTAGTGCGGCCTGCGTTTCTGGCCTGAAACCGGAGTGCTGCAGCCACGCATGACGTTTGATAACAGTACCCTGAGCAATGATTCTTTGGTATTTTCTGCCGCGTCAAGGTTGGTCTTAAGTAAGCAGCTTGACACTGTCCTCCCGTCTGCGGCCACCTGTGCTAGCTGGGACTTCAGTGGTTCTGGAGCAGACGATAGTAGAGCCGACAGTTCCTCCCATTTGTGGCAGTTATAACTGCCCAAAAAGGTAGCATTGTTTGCAATTCTGGCTTGGTAAGCCGCGGAGGAGGAGACTTTCCTACCCGTGGTGTAAATCTTTTTGCTTTCCTTGTCGGGTGGGGCCTCAGAGGCAGCAAAGGGGGTGCCTGCTCTTTTCCTAGTTGTAGTTACAACTAAAGAGTCTAGCTTCAGCTGCCCTCTAATATATAGTGGGTCTGACGGTGCGGGTTTAAAAAGCTTTTCTACACGTGGGTTCACAGCCCATGTGAGGTTAGGGGGTTCTAATGATGGTTGTATCCTGCGCTGTATTGACTTGAGTAAAGGAATAAACTGTGCCACTGTCTTCTTTCCACAAGGATCTGTTATACAAAGTCTTTATCCTCCTGTATTTCTTGGGTGCCAATTTGAAAGTGCTCTGCCGCCTTGGCTAGAACCTCATTAAGAAGGGGTTGGTTGTCAATAGGAGAATCAACTATAGGAGGATCCTGATCGATAGGTGAGTCTATCGGGTACATAATGGCCTCTGGGTCAGCCTCTTGGTCCTCATTGTCCCCATAAGAGTCTGCTGCATCCTCATCACACTGAGGATCAGCTGCCTCTACAATTGAGAGGTCCTCGTTTTCGGAGTCCGGGTCATAGAGCTCTATGACTGTGCTACGCACTTGAGTTTCTGTACGAGACCTTTTAGAAGGAGGTCGAGAAGGCTGAGCAGAGACTTGAGACCCAGAGGGAGCTGTGGAGGGAGGGGTGGAATGGAAACTATGGAAGTATGCAGGGTCTTTTTCGTAGAAATTGGCCATAAAGGACATTCTCCTCATGAACCTACCTATGTCTTGTGAAGACCATTTTGCTGAACTTGGGTTTACCAAGGGTTGGGAAGGGAGTCCTAAATCTTCATCTGTGGAAGGGATAACCCCAGATTTTTTAGGCCTATTCTACAGGTTTGTACTCTTTAGGGATGGGCCTAATTTCCTTAGGCTTTTGTTTCTGAGAAGATTTTTCCCTAGGAGGGCTTTTATCCCTATGAGGGGTCTTTGAGGACTTCTTATGTACTGTCCCCCCATCCCCCCGGTGGCCAGAGCCGTGTGAATCCGACTGTTTCGGGCCTACTACCTGATTTGATGCTGAGCGTCGACTTTCGGGAGTGGGATGGGCTAAAGCCTTGCCTGCAGACGACCGGCCTTCGGAGAGAGTGTTGCACGCAACACCCTTCCCTTGCTGTCTTTCAACGGTTGGGACCTGTCATGCGGCGATCTCGAACGAGAACGTCCAGGGGACAGAGACTCAACTGACCTTTCCCTGGGTGCGAGTCTCAACTTGGGGTTATGTGTTTAGTGGAGTGTGATTTTAATGCGCTTCCGCCACCGGGTGTAGTCCCCACAACATGGTTGCCGGCCTGTCCTCTGGGGTACGGGGTCTGCGCTTGGGTAGCCAGAGCTACCCAGTCGCCCCCGCCGTCCGAAACGGCGGCGTTGCTGCCATCACTGAAAGCGCCTTCTACCTCCATGGCCTCAAGTAGCCTGGCATAGTGGGCCCAGCGTTTTGTGGAGCGGTCCTTTAAGTCTTGGGCTTGAAGAGCCTACACGCTCGACGTTTCGACGTGGTCTCTTGGGTGACACAAGTTACAGACTAAATGCTCGTCGACCCACAGGAATTTACGATTGCACTTGGGGCAGAATTTAAATGGCGTCTGGTCCATAACTACAAACTATGGCAGCTGGGCGAAAATATTGTAGGAAAAGGGGCATATGCATCCTAAAATGACCTCTCTCGCCCTACTATCTGGGCCGAGGCCCGGGGCGGCCCTCCAAGGCCAAGCAGTCCGTCGTGGTAGTCTTTCGATGGGCAGTTTTTGTCTTCACTGGCGTGATGTTTCGATGGTTGGTGAAGTAAAGGACAGAAAGAATGTACTACCGATAATTGAAATAAGTAAATGGCTTTACGCCGAAAGAGAAACTCTGCTTTACGCGTCCGTCTAGAATGGCGGAAAAAAACAATCTGAAGGACCTCCAAGTGTGTGGGATCATGGGTATAGTGGACATCACACTAGGGATAGTAATAGTGGCACGCCCTGTCGACGTCCCTTTTCGAGTTTCGAAAATAACTAATACTCCACAGCTTCGACTAGATGTCGGCCTATGCAAAGCATGTGATCTAAGCAGATTCCACAAGCCTCACACCCAACTGCAGTGCGCAGGAGCCGCCTCTCCCCCCTCTCCAGCTTCCCCCCCCCACACAGACCCTGACAACGCCACAGTTAGTGCTTCGTGCCAGCATCCGGTTTCCTACTGCAGGATGCAGTTATACACTCGCTGCTAGTCACAAAAGGCTCGGAATGTCGGTAAAGGGAAGCAGCAACCCTACAGATAAGGGGTGTATCTGCTACTTTTAATCCCTAAAAATAGGCAAATACTCCCCCAAAGAAATAGGGAGTAAAAATACTCCCAACAAAAAATAGGAAACAAGACACATAGGACCTTGAGCCTCTGCTTTCAATCACACAGCTATAGGGATATGCTTGGACCAATAGTACACGTAGTACTGCAAGAAGAAACTACTGTTATAGTTTGATCGGCAGAAGTAAACACATTTCTTTTAAAGGGTATGAGTAACTGGGTACAAAGTAATGATGATTACGAAAACATTTCAGTTTTCCCGTTAAAACATTTTTACCCGCTTATAAAATGCTACCATTGGGAATTGAATTACATATTTGACTCTGTTAAGGGACTTCAATTCAGCACTCCAACTAAGTCAATGCCTGGTCTGGGATGCCCAAGGGAAGCCCTTATTTATATATTTTTATGACAAGTTATAATCTGGATGATAAACCCTTATATAACGCCCCTCTCTTTGAATCCCCCTGACCTCACTGAGCCAAGAAGTAGGTTTGTTTTGCAATTTACAAATTTATTGGAAAATTAAACTATATATATATATATATATATATATATATATATATATATATATATATATATATCACTTTGATAAATAAATTAATATTTGATAACACACTTATGAAGATAATGTTGAACAATGGATCCTAGCACACTTTTTCATCAGTTAGGAGTTGGTACAGAAAGGATAAAATAGCTGAGAATGCTTTATGGTTTCAAGTAAGAGTAATGGTGGAAAGGAATGCCGTACCGTAATAAACTGATATGGTTTCAACAAGAGATAATATAATCCCTTTTCCCCTTTGTGGCAATTCACTCCCCCCCTATGCAATATAAAGAGATGGAAGGAAAGCACACAGTTTTCAGGGATACAATCGCAATACAATAGGAATTTCAGTTCCCCCCTAGCAAGCTTAGAACACAGGGATAATTTTAAAACACAGGCAAAATACTTAAATGTGATTTGCAAAGAAGTGAAAATATGCTAAAAATGATTTTAATTCCCTATAGGCGATTCAGGGTAGGTGGAAGCTACTTTGAATTAGTTCAGGTCAACACTATCAGTGATCCATGAGGGATTATAAGGTTGAAAACCGATTTCAGCAATGCAAAGCAAAAGACAGCTATTATTGACAGGTGAAGAAGTTTGAGCTAGTTTTCAATTCGCGGCACTTTTTCCGAATGCGTCAAGCGCGATTACGGAAAAACTATGAGGAGTAGAAAGTTTTGGGTTCGTTGGAAAGCTTAGATTCTTAGCTTTAAATCTCGTTCCTAGCACACGCGGTTCCAAAGATACGGACAATTTAGTGGAGGTAGATTTTCAGAAATGAAATTTTAAAGTTCAGAATGACAAATGACACTTTTACAGGTTTAATCACAGAAGGGACACACGATTTCTATGATGCAGTTCTGGACAGGTTAAAATGGTTTGAATAAGATTATTTTAGACTAAGATATTGGTTCTGACACAGTTTTCAGGATACTCACTCCTACTCTTGGAAGGAATGGGCCTCCGTCACAGATCTGGTCAACAGGTTTAGCTGCGGTTCTCTCGCCACGGACGGTCTCTGGTACCCGTTCTGCTCATAGCGATCTGGGTCAGCTCTGCTCTGCTGGTCTGGATCTCTGGTCTTCTCTGTGGTTCTGGATACAGTACCGCTTTCTGGGTTCTGGCATAGGGTTCTAGCCAGAATCAAACCGCACAGCCCAGCTGCTGAAGAGTCAGGTTACAAAAGATTTTGAGGCCTGCTGAAAAGGATTCAGCTTGTAGTTCAGGCCCCTCTGCTTTAAAGTTCTGGAGTCTAAGTTCTGGATGGTCCTTCTTGATATTGTCTGGTCGGGCAAAGTTCTTCGCAAGAAATCAGTTTGAAGTGGAAAGTGAATGTCCCTTCCTGGGTCTTAGTGGCTCTTTTTATGTCTTTTGAAAGTGGGTGGGGAGGCGGACTTTCTATGCCCCACCCTCTCATGATCCCGATAAGCTAGAGAATTCTCTGTGCTCTCGCTGGGGAACTAAGTAGTGAGTCAGGATGAGTCAGAGTGATGCTATTTTTATGGCTGGCTGAAGTCCCTCCCCTTTGCATTTACTTAGAAAAAAGATTTTTCATAATCACACATGCTTCTCAGGTACACAAGTTATTGAAATTACATGTACACATTGCAGATGAATTAAGGTACATTCTCGCCCAACTCTGATCTTCCTAAGAGTTTGGGTTCAGAAATGACTTATTTTTATTTTTTAGTGGGTTTTGCCATATTGGACTTTTACCCAAATGTACACAGAGGTACACCCCCTCTCTGGGCATATTACAGTAAATTACTATGTCTCTAGCATAAATACAGTGTCTACAATATTCATAATTCCCGGGGTTTGCCTCAGAACATCACAGAGCGACCAGCTGAGTCTTGAACCGTGAGTAAAATTGTCATTTTAAGAATATCAAAGTTGTACATTTCTGTCATCTGGTTACAATCGGTTATCAGTATTTTCATAAAACATATATTTGCCTTCAATTCACAAAAGTGTCTGGGTCCGCCCCCAGAAGCTTGGTGAGTCAGATGGTCACATGGCCGGTTTCCTGCCAGAGCACTGTTTACAGTTAACACCCAAATCAGCATATCCTATTCAATTGAAAGAGCCTATTGTGTTGTGTCCTGCAGGCAAGTTCCCTCCCCCCCAATCAACAGGGCCATGTGATATCCTGGGCTGTTGCTGGGAAGGGCAGGTGTGAATGTTTCCCATGGACAGGCAAGTCTTTTGAACTTTTAATTACATAAGACCACCTTCTGATCAATGCACAGTTCTGCAAGATGGCTCTCCTGTCAGGATTTATAGAGCGCCAGTGCCGTTCAGTGGTGTGCAATGGTACTGCACCCATTTTTGACAGCTGTCTTGAATTAATGTCTTCCAAAAAGGGGATTTAGCTTGACAGCGTATGATTTTAGCTGGCATCATTTTGATGGGGATCCTTACAGTAGAGTGATGTGGAACACCCCACAAGAAGGTTGAATCTTTATAGTGGTCTTGTGGGCCATGATTTTAGCAACATTTGACACCAATGAAACACATTTTTGAACAGCTCTGGGTGCAACCAAAGGATGGGTCTGGGAATTGTCAAAAGTAGATGGTGGCTTATCTGTCAGGTTTTCACTGCGCTTTTTCTGGTGGGCTGCATTGCTTTTATGCTATCAGCAACGCACAGTGATGTTGTAGGGCTTGGATGCATGGATGAAAACATCCCACAACTCCCTAAAAAATCCTTTTACTCCCTACTTTAGAAAATAGGGAAGTAAAATACTCAAAATTTCAAATCTTATCTGGAGCACTTTGAAGTAGCGTCCGTTACCTGGGCAGCCGAGCTCGTACCCCTCCAGGCTCGCTCAATCTCTCCTACTCAGCAAAGCAGCTGGGCAGGCTGAAGCAGAGCCAAATCTTTGTTCCTATGCACGATGAATGTTTGGGGGGGTAGGGGGGGGACTATTTACTAGAGTGATGTTATAGTGAAACATGCCTTTGCTCTGCCATAGGTGCTGCTGTGGGGACAATTGACAGATTATTGCGGAATGGCTGGCAATCACCATAGAATGCTGCATTTCTTAAAGGGCCAATAGCATTTTGGTTGTGTACGTGGCAGTTCCTTGCCCACTGGCGAGGACTATGCGGGGGTGCCCAAGGATCCTCTCCATACTATCCCAGAGACAATCAACCACTACTTCTGGGAGGTAATCAACCCCATTGGTAGTCCAACTATATGCCCCCAAAATAAAGAAGGGAACTTCATTACTTATCTTACAGGGGCTTACAGATCATGAAGGGGATACGCTGCAGAGGTTTGCCGAACCACCATGGTTAACCTCACAAAGTCCTTAGGAAAAGCATACCTTGTCAGACTATTCATGGACCTTTACTGCAGACTTGTGGTGTATTGCATGATGCTTGGTAAAGTAGATTCAGCTTAAATGCTAAAGTGTACGGGGTGGGTGAGAAAGCTGTGTTAGGGGGAATTCTCAGAAATGTGCTAATTCCTCTCAACCTTAGAGACCCCCAGCAACTTTGCTGGATTTTGAGGACTTGAATTTTAAACCTGGAGAGAGTGAACCCCTTTTTTCCACTCTCTCGTGTATTTTTAATGTGATTTAAACTGTTTCTTTTGGTTGTGGAGTCTGACAAACTCCATAGGCATCATCCTTTACATTGTGTCACACAGCACCTTCAGTGCTGTGGCACAGGGGAGTCTTTCAGATTTCCCTAAGGTTTAAATTCCTTCTCTTGGATAAACTACCGTTTCCAAGAGCTGTAAAGTAAAATAATTGACTTTACTTACATTTGTAAGTTTCTAGACCCAGCTCACACTATCTTACAATAGGGTGCGGGAGGGGTTACTTAGTATCCCCTTTGTCGAGCTTCTCATGTAACATTTTTATGTTACCCTTTGCTAGATGAATGGCTGGTGGCAATGGTTTACTTTTAACTACCTGTGTGCGCTTTTACTGCGGGCTGTGTTTGAGGCAGCAGTAAAGCACCCAAGGATGCAATTTGTCGAAATGGCCCTGGTCGTCTTTTTTTTTGCTGTTTCTTTGTGAAAAGGTCTTTCTTGGGGTTTACTCTGCGCGCCAAACCAGGTTTGGTCCCTTTATTAATTTTGTCTTTGGCGGGATTCACAAATGAAGCCCGCCTATGGCTCCAGGGTGTCTGGTGGGGGCAGAAAGCAAAGGCAGTGCCTGAAACTCCCTGTGCTTAGTCTCCTAGGAGACCAGAAGGCACTCCTAGATGATTGGCCAGCTGGCTGTCCCTGGAGGACAGCCACCCTGCTGGGTTTCAGACGGCTAGGCTGAAATGAATGGGAGAAATCTGCATAAAAGGCGAGGCTTTTTGGCTTGGAAAGCAGAGTCGACACTGGACAAAGGAATCCGAAGAAGAACTTGGAGGACACCTGCTGCAACTCCTGGACCTTTGGTTTGCCCAGTGAAGCCCTGCTGCGGTGCTGAAGCTCCAAAATCACCTCGACTAGAGAAACTCTGCAAGGACGACTTCTCCATTTGAGTTGGTGTGACCAATCAACCCCAAAGTAAGCCACCTGGACATCCTCTCGAAGCGGTTTGTAATTCTACTGCAGTTGCTGCTGGAACCGAAGAGCCCGGGAGAGGAACACCAGTTAGTGTGCGTTGCTTTTAAGTTGGCCGAGAGCTCCAGGAAGATCCTCCGGATTCCTAGGAAGCAGGACTGACCAAGCCTGAGCCATCTCAACAGAGTGCTGGACTTCAGACGCAAGGAAAGCCCATCTCGACATACAAGAGTCTTTAGTGTTGTCATTTGCTTAGACGCGAGGAGCTGAAACCGCAAAGTGCCACTGAATAGAAGATTGTCCTTTTCTGTCGCTGACCGTCCCGTTGCAGTGCAGGAGTCCTCCAGACATCCTCCCTCTTGTCCCCACGACTGAGGCCCAGGAACACAGGATCTGCACAGCTGCACAGGAACAGAAGCCAGCTGAAGCCATTATTCTTCTAACCAAAAGTACTGTAAAGTCTAAGAGAACTTTGTGTAACTTCACTTGTTCTCAGTTTAGACTAGTCATGATTACTTCTGTAGAGTTGCCAACAGCTTCTTTACCTCACAAGCCTAATCAGCTTGTGGCCCTGCTTTGATTTCTTCTTTTCTACAAAGACATCTAAAACATTGTGCAAATACTTTTACCTACCTGCAAGAAGTGCTTCAGCTCACCGAGACTTTTGTCCAATTGACTTTGTCCCGGCCTGGCTCCCTGAATGACTCTTCCTCCCTCTGACTTTGTGTTTGTCTTCCTCCGAGGAAGAGGTTAACTTACTTTGCATTGTGGGTTACCAAAAGTGCTTACCTGCTTCAGAATATTTGTGAGATCTCTTGTTTTGTTCTAATAACCTTTTTCTTTGACCTACTCATAAGTATTACTCTAAATGCAACAGTAATACATTAATGTCCACAGTGTTCTAGCTATTTAAGTCAGCTGAGGGTGTAGTAAGTGTCTGTGTGCCATCTCAAATGGGTATTTGGTGATTTAGTGAAGGGAGTGTATTTGTGTTACTATTATATTGCCCCTTCTGAAGAAGGCTTACTCAAACAGACTTCAATAACGTAATTGTTTAATCAAGAAACCTTGTGTGCAAGAGTTTATTTGAACATTTGTCACTGTGAATCTCCATGTAACTCCCCTACAGCTCACATTGACGCATCTTGAGATAGACCTGGCTGCTCAACACGCTACCAACCTGTGTAGTACAGGCTTGTATCAAAGGTTGGGTTCCTATAGCCAGGAGGTCAGGGTAGTTATAGTGTACCCAAAGGGTACTGCATACAATCTTGCCGAACACTGGTAGCAGGCGGTGAGGATCTGTTGTAGAGTTGTTACACTAAGAATTTACTTTGCTTTTGTTCAACTAAAAATCTTCACTAGGCTAAGCTCCACTAGAAAAGCAGTTGTAACACGCCAAATATGGATAACTTCAGTCTGGAAGCCCTGATCATTTTAATAGTAGAGCAACTGAAAGAAATGTGTAAAGTCCGGAATCTCCCTGTAAAAGGAAAGAAAAATGTACTAATTGCAAGATTGTTGAATCGTCAAAGTCTGGGTAGTAGGCCTGTCACACCTACTAACCCAGGAAATGTGGAAAGTGATAATGAGGATGATAATTCAGAGTCTAACTCTAATGTCTTAGAAGAGGGAGAGGAGTCCCAGGAATAGAGCCCCTCTTTGCCTCAACAGGCCCCTTTGCCTCAATCTTTAGCCACCGGGACCCCACAAGGTCCACATCTGAGTCCAAAATCTGTGTCTCTTGAAAAATGTTGGAATTCAAAAGGTTCTAAATCTAAGATGAAACCAAACATCAGGACAAACAAGCTGCATATTTTACTGTAGGGTATTAAGGTAAATTGTATTGTCTCTGGTTGAAATGCTGATTCAGGGGCAATGCAACATTAAGAGTAGCAATGTAGAATGATTTAGTCAAAAGGTACAGTCAGGATACATGGATTGTTGTAGCACAAGGTTACACTTAAAAAAGTAATTACTTCATAACTAATCGGACTATGCCTCATCTTAAGCGTTACATGTATTCTACTATTAGCTAAACAAAAAACATTGCCCCCTCGCAGCCTCGAGCCTTAGCATTCAGCTGCAGTGACAACAGGAAAACAAAGGTAGTAACCAGAGCCACTACTTTGCAGGTGAGTGGCAAAGTTTCTTGACCCTCCTGGGCCTTTATTTTGCCATTTTGTTTAGCGTGTTTTGAGCCCAAGCCCTGGGTTTCTCCCAGTCCGCTTCCACGTCCTTTTCCTTCCACCTCCCGTCTCCCTTCCTGCCCTCGGCCCTGATTGGCCCAACCTCGCCTCTAATTCACCCTTCCAGGGCAGCCCTCTGCCTGTGCAGCACCTGCAGCTAAGAGCCCCAAAGCAAAGGGCGGCAAAGCAAAGGGCGGGTCCTACAAGAGGCAGCTCCATATCGTTTCTGCAGGTGAAGCCAGTGGTCAGCCGTCAACCAACAGCCACTAGTAAGGTAGGAGTGGCCTGGGTGGGGAGTAGAGCAATCAACTTACTCTAGAAGCCCAGCCACATAGCAAACTTACCTACACTGGGACAATATTGAGATTACTATCCTCTGCCTCCCCCTCTCCCACTTTACAGGATTCATAAATCTAGTTTATCTTGTACTCAAACTGCATTGTGAAATTTAGGCCTCAAGCACGCAACACAGTCAACTAGGTGCCATGTCATTCACTGGCCACAACAGAGCAGCACGCTGGCGCACCACTAGGCCCAATGAGACCCCACCAGAGTCTTTCCCTACTCCCGCCATCACACAGCACTGCACACCTTCAGCATGCATCGCTCATCCCCCTCATTTTCCTCCGCCCTCACCACACACCCCCCCCCCTCAACCTGTCATACTCTCCCTCACCCGCAGATCCCGCTCTGCGAAATTAAGAGTGGCAAGATGGAGACTGATTTGAGAACCTCAACCCACGGAACTCCAGAGAATGCAGCAAGACACCTAATGTGCCCATTACACTCCAACCGTGCCAGCAACCCCCGCACCCTGACACCTCCCCGCTCACACTGTCGCCAATAAACTACACATCACATCGAACTCCCACTTCCCCAGCCTTCATGCAGCAAGAGAAGCTCTAGTCAATACCCCAATCACCAGAGAACCAACATCCATCTCCCACACACCCATGACCCCTCATAATGCAAAGAAAGGGCGAGACCACTCGCACCTAATGCCCCTCGCACTCCTAGCATCGGCCATCCTCCGACAGTTTGCAACCACGGCCACTGCAGTATAGGAGCGAAACCTCACAGCCCACGCCCAGTCCAGTCCAGTCCAGTCCTGGCTCTTTTCCCCTCCGCCCCCTGTCCCCCCACTCCAATTGTTCCTTCATCTCCACTGTGTCACTCCCTCCACACTGCCAGTCCCCACATCAAACCCTGATGTCCCCACCAACCATAGCCACAAGGGCATCCCACCAAATATCCAGCACCCTCATCAACGCTAGATCAGTTTACAAAAATAAACTTCACATCTAGGACCTCATCACGGGAGAAAACCCAGACATCCTATTAATTACTCAGACCTGGTTCTCTGATGGCTATGAACCCCTCACGCTCAATACCTTCCCCACCTGGTTACATTAACACCGTCCGGAACAGATCAGGAAGGGGAGGGGGGCTTGCAATATTACACAAAGACCAGTTCAAGCGAATAACCAAGGACAACTACACCAGCACCAGAGACTATGAATTCCTCCTGGTAAAACTCCATCTCGCACCCTCCACCTCACACAGCTTCCTACTCATCTACAGACCCCCGGGTAGCACCAAGCACTTTGCAGACATTTGTTGAAGCACTGGCCACCAACCTCTTCCTACACCCAACCTTCACCATCCTGGGAGATTTGAACATATGGTTCGGCTCCCCAAATTATGACCAGGTCACTCACAGACAGTATAGAGCCACTCAACCTGAAACACACCTCCACTCCCACCCACACGAGAGGTCACACCCTTGACGCAATATTCAGCACAGCAAACATATCTACCCAGCCCCTGCATCCTCTGCCATGGACCGATCACTCAGCAGTGTGTTTCACCATACCATCGAACATTGCGGTCAGCGGTCAAGGCCCCACACGACCACTGCCCACCCCCCCCTCTACAGTCCCACTATGAAGCAAAGTGGTAATCACCCCAGATCTTGAATTCTCACTCCGCAACTCCCTCAACTCACTTTTCCTTGCAAAGGACCCCCAGCAATAGAATCCTTCGACCTCTGGCTTACAAATGCCCTCACACCCCTCAGCCTGTTAAAACGTACCTCGCAGAGATCTGGAACGCCGCCGAGGTAAGGCCAATCTCAAACCACTAAAAACTCTCAAGCTCCGTCTGGAACGGGCCTGGAGAGCCGACCCATCAGCCCAGAACAAAACCGCCCTAGCAAGGACAACCAGAATTTACAGATCGGAAATAAAAGAAAGAAATCGTTCTATGGGAACCGAATACAAAATGCTTGCAACCTGAGTAAGTAACTACATAAAATCATAGCAGAATTCAAATCCCCTCATGCTCGCGCTTGCCCACTCCAAGCTCCCAAACTTTGAGACACCCTCTCACTCCAACAATGCTGCCAACGAAAGACACCGCCCTCATCGCTAAACAAACTCTTCGCGCCACCTCCCACTCGCCCACAGCCCTCCGCCCAAAACTCCCCTCTCCCTTCCCCCAAGACAATTTCTTTACTCGTTCTCTCCCATCAAACACCAATAATACCTCTTGTTTGTAGCAGTCAGCCGCCCGTCGGGCTCCCCAGAAGACTCGTGCCCACCATCAATGCTTAAAAAAATACTAACCTCCACCTGTGCAGGTAATGTCACATGCACAATCCTTAATCACTCACATCAGGATCTTTCCCGAAAGCCCTAAAACTTCCTACATCAAACCCATTCTCAAAAAAACAACTCTCGACCCACTCCTCCCCTAAAACTACTGTCCTATCTCCAATACGCATTTCATCAGCAAACGGATTGACCGCGCGGCTTACAAACAGCTTGGCCACTTTGCTGAAGCCAACAACCTCCTAGACCCAGCACAATCAGGCTTCAGACCACTAAGGGAACCAGAATCTTCCCTAGTCTCTATCTGGGACGACCTAAAAAGAACAGCCGACGCAGACAGCTGCGCAGTTCTCATCCTGCTAGACTTCTCTGCTGCTTTCGATGCCATCGACCACTCGATTCAACTAGTCAGACTACAAACACTAGGAATTAAAAGCCCAGCCCTTTCTTGGGATATCATCCTTTATCTCCAATCGGTCGCAAATCATGCACCTTGACCAGTTCACATCCATATCACGACCAGTATGTAAAGGTGTCCCCGAAGGAGCATGTACAACCTTACCTGCTACAACTATACAGACGATATCCAGATCATCCTCAAAATCCCAAATTCGAAGGCTCTGGCAGCCTGGACCAGTCATCGTGCCTCTGACATTGACCAGTGGATGACGACCAACCATCTCATCCTCAACCTGGGGAAAACCAAAATCCTAGTCGGTGGGAAAAACGCTCCTCCCCCAACCAATCCCGTGGCCCAAACCACTAGGACAAACACTGGCACCCTCTAAAGTGGTAAAAAACCTTGGATGCAAGTTGGACACAGATTTATCCCTCACCCAACACCACCAGTGTATCCAAAACCTGCTACCACCTACGGATTCTCAGGTGAGGTAGGGAAAAATCTGCCTATCCCCACCGTTTCTTGGCCATCAACTCCATCATCCTGTCCTGCCTAGACTACGCAAACTGCCTCTACATAGGAGCCCTGGCATCCCAACTAAGGAAACTCCAAAGAATCCAAAACGCTGCAGCACGCCTGTTCATTAACCTGCTCGTCAGAGAACCGATCAGCCCTACCCTGAGGGTCCTCCACTGGCTACCGATTGCTCGACGCACCGCCTGTAAAGCCATGTGAATCCCCCACTGCGCAGTCCACAACGGCCCGGAATTCCTCAGACAAAATTGTCCCCTACCAACCTTCCAGGAACCTCAGATCTCGCACAGCATTTCGCCTAGTGATCCCATCCTACATCCCACAAGGCTTGGCGGTTCCCCCTTCTCTGTTCAAGCGCCAATCATCTGGAATTCCCTACCGCTACACATTCGCAACACTGAAAACCACTTGAAATTCAGGAAGGCCCTTAAAACCTGGCTTTTCCCAATACTCTCCTAATCCATTGAACCCTGAGAATACACCACTAATAAAAACTCCCCTGCATCAATCAAAACAGGCAGCTCTCGCAGTGGTTTCACCCGTCACACCACCACCAATTACACAACACTCTCACCCGACAAGTACCCCAGGTAAGCTAGCAGCTTTCGCTGTGGCACATCCGCAACATTCTCACGGCCCCCGCCCATCAGATCTGTCCACAATAGAAACCACGAACAATGAGATAAGTAGCCCAGGGTAGCACACGCCCATCACTAAGGAATCACTGTTAATGTTAACCTGCACCGCTCGCTTAAGGAACTCTCAATGTTAGCAATCTCCCACTACAAATGTAGTCTCAAATACAGATATAACAAACCATCTGTCTGTAATATTATAGAAACCTACTGTATTACATGCTGAAACCTACTAAATTGTGAAGCATAGGCCTCTCTCCCACTATACAGGACTCTCTAATCTAGGTATAGCCTCCATCCATTGTTTAATATAAGGCAAAAACGACTGCATTGTGAGACCTGGGCCTCTCCCCCACTATACAGGATCCTTTAATGTAGGTGTAGCCCCAATCTTTGTTTATTATATGCTGGAACCTACTGCATCGTGTGACATGGGCACCCTCCCCAGGTCTGGGTGTAGTCTCCAGCTTTGTTTATTACATGGCGAACCATACTGCATTGTCAGACCAAGGTCTCTCTCCCACTACGCAGGGTTCTCAGGTCTAGGTGTACCCTCTTTACCCACATTTTATTCTGAAACCCTACATACAGGATCCCATAAGCTAATCCAACCCACAAATAAATGCCTTTATACTGTAAATAAAATGTATTCGGAACCTAGGCTCCCCCAATGGTAGAAGACTCAAATCTAGTCCCGTTCCTCAGCGGCATTGGACAAAGATCGACCCAGCCAAACAATGTTAAAGCTTACGGTACGTATATCTCACACCACCAGTGCGGACACAGGCCACAGGCAAGCATCCATGCACGGTAGAATGCTGCTATGGCTATCTTCATCCGGTCTAGCGCCACACATAGCTGTCCAGAATGAAACACCAGACGTACCTCAACACCTCTGCCACTAGCATAAAGCAAACACCATCCAAAGGGAACTCCGTATAGCTGGCCCCACACGGACTATCTCAACAATAGCAATCTATTGCAAACCCTCTACAGCGCCCACCCACGTGCCTGCCCTCTTTGGGCTGCTTAGTCGAGCCTTGCCAGCCACCCAAGCACTAGCCCGGCAACATGCCCACATGCATCTCCTAAACTAAACTCCTTCGAATTTTCAACCACACCGACTACGGTCACTGATTGCATTCCAACCGAATAAAGTGCAATGAGGCCACACAAGTGAGGAAAGAGCGCTATATAAATAACCAAATATACTACTGGCAAGACTATTTTTGACATTTTCACATAGGGCTGGAGAAAAATCTTGCCAACAAAAATAATTCCTAATCGATTTTTGTACCTTTGACCTTCCATTTACTCTTGGCGCCAGCTCATCCTATTGTTATGTGATCAAGTAGGAAACTTTTGCGGTTAGAGCAGTGTGCCAATTAATGTTTACATAGGTCATCATACAAATCGAATTAATGTAAAGTGCAAGATAGAACCCTTCATGGACAGTTGTCTCAAGAAAGAGTCATTTTTCTTTGTTTTATTATTTTTATTGGCTTATACAAACCTTTAACAAAAACAACAGTTCAACACATCAATTACATGTGCATCCCATCAGAGCCTGACATCTACATGGTTGTATCTATTGCCACCATGATCAAGCCATACATTTTGCCACCGATTTGCTACTAAAATGCTGTGGAAATGGGGGACACACTATTTCAACCCCTTGTTCCTTCGACGTCTACAGTTTATAGGCGTTTCTCCATTTCATCCAAAAACAGGGTTGACACAAAGGTCTGTTTTTGTCCTCCCCAGAAAACGTCGATTGCCAGTCATTTAAGAATGGAATTGGCGCAGTCTAGGTTACAACATGTCTGGGATTGTGTATTGTGACAAGCTACTGGGTGTCGTCCCTTCTCCCCAAGAGGGAGATCTTTCCAATGAGGCTAGAGAGGTGAAACAGCTACCCAATAGTCTCCTAGTCCCCTTAGGGGTCGTTCAATGTGGTAGAATCTCAAAGGGGGGGGGGGGGGGGAGGATGAGCACCTAGGTTGCAGGACTGTAAAACAGCACCCCTAAACCCCAGACGACCTCTACCGCCTCCCCTCACAACCCCCCCCCCTTCCTAGTACATAAACGTTCTTTTATCAGTCTGTACCTATTGCCTTTACTGAGATGAAGAAGATGATAGAAAACCGAGAGAGGGCACTTGCATCAGGTACTGTTACAAGTAGGGCATGCAGAGGCGTGAAGAAGGCTCCATGGAACCAGCTGCCTTCTAGGCTTCCGCAGAGGACTGTTCAATTCAGATACAATTAAAGCAAACACGGACTAGCCATAGAGGGTAGGAGAAGCTGGCCTGAACGCAGGCAAACCCGGGAAACAAAACCTGGAAGAGTGAGACAGAGTTGCTGCAGCAGGTTCACCAGAGAAGGGAACAGGCAGAGTGCTCTCCCGACAAGGTACTCTTCTGTGAATGTGCGACGCAAGAAAGGTCCGGAAGGAGGTTAAAGCGAGAAGGGAGCTCTAAGAACCAAAAAGAGGAGAACTAGGAAAACGCCAAACGTGAAAACCTCACACCCTGCAGGACCAGCACAGAGCTGCTGGAAGAAAGGAAGGTAAGAGATACTGCGGCTGGAGAAACCAGCTGCACCCGACGCCCCAAGAGGAACCAGCAACGTTGGACCTCCCTGAAGACAGTAAGGGGGCCCACGGTAGACCCGGTAGGGCGTTGGAGACCCAGAGTTGCATTGGGAGTGATCGCTCTCATACCAGTGGCAAGCCTAAGACCAATGGGAGTCAAGAAGCCAAACGTTACATCGGGTGTCAACGTCCTCGTACTAGTGGCAAGCCAAAAGCCACTAGGAGGTAAATAAGTACAGATTTGTGTCGGGAGTCATCTCTCTGGTATCTGTGACAAGCAAAGAGCTGAAAAAGAACAGTTGTGCATTAGGGGTAATCCCCTTCAGGGTGACACTTGGTAGCAGAGTAAACCAAGTCTTCAAAGTAAAGAACGAGAACCAAGAGGGTTCTGGGACCCTAAGCAAAGTGAAATAAACCGTTGAGAAGCTTCTCATTTCAGTGACATGGGGAGGGTCACTGACTCATAAGTAGTATATGGGACACTGAAAGAGTCTGGAAAGAGGAACCAGATAGAATACTGCATCATCAAGAAGTGAGAGAAGGATATTCACCAAAGATATTCACCAAAAAGGGAACCTGGGGAAGGGAGTCATTCACCCCTGGTCCAAAGTTTGCGGACACAGAATCACAGATACCAGGAGAAGGGAGTCAATCTCCTGGTGGGAGAACTTTACTTTTGTTTAAGACTGAGTGTAAGGGACATGAGTAGTCATGGGGCGCCACATTAGCCCGCCTGCCACCACCAGTTTAGAGGTGGGGGGGATCCTTCAAGGGCTCCCTCGAGCTTGTGTGGTGGGTGAAGGCACAGCACAGCAGGCAGGAGTGCAGGGTGCTTTTCATTACTAAAGGGCACAAATGCTTAACCATAAGCTCCATGCCGGATTGACAGCTGAGCTCTACTGAATTAACTCCACGCTCTAGCATGGGATCGGCGAGTTAAGCACTTAAATAGAGCACTGCTACAAGTTTTGTGGTGGCGCTCTATTCAGCAGAGCAACTAAAAATGTGCCTCCTGCCCATCCCTGCCCATCCCTGCCCTTGGCAGAGCCAAGGAGCCAGCAACTTTCAAAACTGGTCTGAGAGCGCGAGCAAAAAGCTGGAGGGCCAACGTTCAACCAAAGAGAAAACGGCAACAGATCGCAGTGGTGGCGTTACCACGACGACTCCATGGTGGGCAATATGACCGTCCAACGACGCCTACACTGTGCCGAGAAATCAGGGAACCATCCAGTTATCTGCTGCTTTAACTGGTCACACAGAGAAAGAAACCGAGAGCGGGACGCTGGAGAAAAAGAGAAGGTGAGAAACCAAAGCACCCGACCGAGTGCAGGCCCTATAGATTCCAAGGTAATGAGGAGAATGGCAGACCGCTGGGGAAAAGTTATGCAACCAGAGAAACTCATCCCAGTGAAATTAACGAGACGTTGAATATAGGTCTATGAAATGAAACTGTAATAATGTTGACAAGAGAACCGTTTTTACAGCTGGAAAAAAGGTCATTAAGACTAGGGCACACCTACCCTGACAAGAGGGGAAAGTACCACATGTGTTAAGAAGCGAAGAGTGGGACAAATCAAAGAAAGAGGGGGAGAAGGACAAATGAGTGGGAGGGGAGAGGGGGTTAGGAAGAGGGGGGAGGGACTCGATTGAGAAAAAGAGAAATTATTAAGACTGGAAGATAAGTACCCTGGGAATAAGGGAAAGTAACCGACACGATGAGAGGGACTAACAAATCAGAAGCAGAACTATGATGTAAGGTCAAGCGAAGCCCATAAGAGAAAAGATAAACAAAAACACCTCACGGGAGGGGGAATATTAACTGTCAAGAAAGTATGCTACAAAAAAGACAAAAGACATGACTACTGCATGCACTAAAGCAGTCCCTACAATCATACCAGGATACCACATAGACCCCATCCTCAAAAGCTATATCCTCTGGCCAAGGAGGACATGGGAATTTAGCATCATGGGTAACTGCTGACCGCATCCGACTTACCTTTATGCTTTTTGGGCACTGACCCTCGAGTTGCTCTTTCCAAGAATGTCTTTGTACCTTCTGCAGCAGTGCAATATTGCTGCACTCCCTGATGGTAGCTAGAAATCGTGCACAGCAACTGCCACTGGAAACCACCAACCACATCCCTGAACTGCTTGTTTGGTCCTGGGTATTGCTATCCTGATTCTCTGTTGCTTGTGGTGGGTTTTTGCTTCATCATTCTTTTCATCATTGGACCCCTTCATTTTCAAGTGATTTGTGAGTGCGTCCCTCCAACAAACTCCTGGAACTGCTCCTTGTAGCACCTTTGCACAAAGGTAACTCTTTGCCACCAAAGACGGCCCATATTCGCAAAACTGGTCCCTCATGGTCTCAGTTGAACTTCCCAGATTAGAAAGAAAAACATCTTTCTTTTCCAGGAAAGAGTCTTTATGGAAAGTAACCTTATTCAGGATTATTTACCTGAAACATTGTGACCTCTCTTTTACAAAGTTTTACTCCTCTGTTTCTGTATTGTTTTTCTCTTCTCTTTTTCTTAGTATAAAGAGAATTAGTGTGTGGCCCTTCTGTTATTTGGTATTCATGAACATTTTTTACTGTTCCTGTGAACCACCCCTCTACCTGCCTTAAGTTAGACCTGAGGCTCTCTGTCACAACTACCACTTGTAGAGCCTGGTGAGCTTGAGGGAATCGCTTGTAGTACTTGAGTCAGTAAGATATACCGAGGACCCTGACAGGGGTATTAGTAAAATCTGTCTACAAATCTCTCGCCATGTGTGTATTGCACAGCAGATCTGGAGAGGTGGCCACACAGATTCTAACCGTACTGAGTCAAGTGTTCCTGACAACCTTGTTAAGAAGCCGCTGTTGTTATAGACCAATTGGACTGGGATGATTCCACTGACTCAGTGTAGTCGCAGCTGTCCAAATAGGCTGCAGGATGATGGGCCGGTGCAGGGTAAGAAGACAGAAGTGTAGTGGAGGAATAGTGGCTTTCATGTTGAGTACCCCCTGCGCGCGTGAAAATTAACTCCCTACTTGGGAGGCAAGATTATGATATAGGATATCCATTTTTCCAAGACAAATGTTTTGGTCACAGTAAGCAAGATGTTGAGGATGTCGTTTTTTGAAACTTGCAAGAAGCCAGGAGGCTGGGCACCTTGCCTGAGTAAATGATAGGGTGACTGTGGACTGTGGTGGTTCAGAAGGACTACACGGACACCGATTTGCCAATGGTTATTTTTTTTAAATGATGGCCTAACTTTTCCTATTCCTATGGGGTTATGTCCTGCCTATGTAAATAACTAAGGTGTTTGTCAGGAAGTTGTAAACAAAAGGGTCTGCTGTCCAAAAAAGCGAATTCTAACTGACCCTACCACTATTCTTTTTATTCTTTTTATTTTTTATTATTTTTTTAAGAGTTCTACCTACATTTAATGGGGGTAAGGTTGAAATCCCAGTAGCTTAGCTTGAGAAAACAGAACTATGTAACCCAAGCCATCAAATAAACAGATTACAATACTTACAACAATGATCCATTTGCATAGAGCCTCCACGTAATAATGCCGCCACCCACATTGTCTAATCTCAAGAGAAATGTTCTGAGAAACTTATTTTTTTTAAAAAACTTTATTTTATTGCGCTTGACAATACATAGAGGGGTGCGTTGTGGGTTACATTCATTGATTCCAACGGACAACATACAATGATAAATGAAACCGGGACAACGCCTCATTAGTGGTTAGTTGCTGAGGTTACATAGCATGACCAGAATAGATTGCATATTCAAGGGGGATTGTTTTGTGATGGGGACTGTGCAGGGGAAGAGGTATCTGATTCAGTGGACATATCTGCCAGATAGGAGCGGAATATAGGCCACACATCCCTGGGCCTCGTTTCTTGTGGGAGTTGGAATGACCAAGCATCCTCTGTGTCTGAGGCACAGGTAACGGCTGCTAGCCACTGAGCATGCACGAGTGTCCGAGGCCGGAGCCAGCATAATAGAATACATTGTGTTGCTAGTAACATACATAACCCTTCGAGCTTTCGGGAATCTCAATGTAGGCCTGGGAAATCATGCAAGAGACATTTCAATGGAGAGGGTGCAAACTCATGGTCTAGAATTGATGAGGTTGTAGAGCATACATCAGACCAAAATCTGGTAAGGGAGGGTAGGTCCAAATCATATGAATATAGGTTGCTTCGTTTGACTTGCATCTGGGGCAGCAGGGTGAGTGGTCCGGGAACATGCGGTGAAGTCGTAATGGGGTGTAGTATCTGTGCAGAATTTTGAATTGTATCAGCTTGAAGCGGGAGTTGAACAAGACTTTGTGGGTGCGGGAACACATCCGCTTCCAGCATTGGTCGGTCAATTCTAGTTCCAGATCTCCGGGCCAAGATTGTTTCAGCGCTTCGAATGTAGGGGAGGTCACAGATTGTAATAAAGAGTATAGCCTGGAAATTTTCCTTCGTGTGTTCATGGTACTCATTATTTCAACGAGGATTTGGTCATTGGGGGGGAGGAGGGATATGACGGGGAAGCTAGGGTATCTCTTCTTGAGAATTCGGCAGAGGGCTGAGTATTGTAGCCAAACGGGTGAGCCTCGCTGTATGGTTATTGGCAGATCCTCCCTCTCAATAAAGTGGTCCTGATCGAAAACATGCTTTCGAAACTGGCTTCTGCCCAGGCTCGACCACTGGGATGGGAACAGAGGGGATACCGGGAAGGAAGTTCCAAAGTGGTATGCCGCCGTGAAATGGGTAGGGGTTATCAGAGTGTCCGTAGTCTGGCTAGTGCATGGAATGTGATGTTTACTGGATCAAGAGGGTTATAACTGTGGTTGGGAGGGGAGAGCGTTAAGGGCCAGATAGCACGATCTCCCACCGCACGTCGTTCTATTCGTACGTGCAATGGAGGATTAATGGTGGAAAACCAGTACGAAGCAAATTGTGCTTCGGCGACCAGCCAATATTTCTCAAAGTCGGGGGCACCAAAACCCCTGAGTACTAGGGGGGTAGCCAGGGTGTTATATTTGAGGCAGACTGCTCTCGAGTGCCAGAGGAATTCGTTAAGTGTGCGGTGCAATGATCTAAAAAAGTCCCTGCCTGGCCACAAAAGGAGATTAAGAAAGCGGTAGAGAAGCTGGGGGGGCACCACCATCTTCAGTACACAACGTTTACCCGCAAGAGACAATGGGAGTTTAGCCCATCCCTGGCATTTTCGTGTAAGCTCGGTCAAATAGTTCCGGTAGTTGGCATCATAGACCCTGTCGTGCATACACGCCATAACCATGCCGAGGTATGTGGTTTCTGATTGTGCCCAGGTGAAGCCCATGAGATCGGGGGGCAGGAGGTTGCGTCAGTTAATGGGAATAGTGTTGATTTGGTACAATTAACGTTAAGACCGGAGAGCTCCCCGAACTGCACAACGTCTTCAAGTATCGGGCGAGATTATGTTCAGGTGAGCAGATGAAAAGCAGGGAGTAATCTGCGTATAGGGTAATGTCAGGTGTGTATAGTAGACGCAGACCTCGTTGTGAATGTGCCTGTCGTATTCTATCCGCTAGGGGTTCGATGGCAATGGAGGGAAAGGACATCCCTGTCTCGTGCCTCGGGATATACAAAAGGGGGCGAGCACACACCGTCCGTGCGGACCCTGGCTACAGGGTTTGAATAAAGTAGTTTGACCCATGAAAGAAACCGGGGCCAAAAGTTGCATTTTACAAGTACTCTCCAGAGATAGCCCCAAGACACAGTACCGAACGCCTTCTGCATATCAAGAGCTGCCGCCATGGCATGAGTGTTTCGATCGATCCTGCTAATGATGTTAAAAAGGTGACGCAGGTTTAGAGAAGTGGAGCGGCCAGGGATAAACCCGGACTGATCTGGATGTATAATGTGAGGCAAATAGGGGGTCAGGCACATGGCCAGCACCTTGGTGTATATCTTGATGTCACAGTTTGAGTGAGAGAGGCCAATATGATCCGCATTGGGTGGAAGGCTTACTGGCTTTAAGTAATGTGGTTATGATGGCCTCCCGGAGAGTGGGTGGAAGCGTGGCTGATATACAGGATTCTTCCCATAATGCTAAGAGATGGCGGACCAAACGTGATTTGTATTTATAAAACGTGATGGGGAAACAGTCGGAGCCCGGGCGTTTGTCTAATGCTAATGAGTCGATGGACTCTATTTCTTCAGTTGTGATAGGGGAATCTAGGGCGGTACTAGTGTAATTGGAAAGAACAGAGAGGGAGGGCATCTAAATATGTATCTGTCTGACTCCGGGAGAGTGTCAGTGTTTGTATATAAAGCAGGGTATAATAAACAGAGCTGGTCGTTGATGTCTGGTAGAAGGGTAGCCAGGGAGCCATCCAATCTTTCAATAGCAGGGATGTGTGGCGAACCCATTTCCTGCTGAAGAAGTCTGGCCAGCACGCGGCCAGGGCGCTCACCCTTGCCATAGCCTCTCACCAGTCCAGGGGTGTCTATGAACTTTCTCTCCCTTTCCGCATGAGTACAAAGTGTCTCGCTCCACACCGATTCTGGCCAGGGTAGTTGGTGAATGATGTAGGGAATATTGGGCCTCTAGGGAGGAGAGCATAGATTTGCTCAACAAGATGTCCCTGAGGATGGTCCTGAGGATCCCAGACTCTTTGGAAATAGCGACTCCCCTGATGTAGGCCTTAAATGACTCCCCTAGGGTAGCTTGTGTAGGGACAGACCCAGAATTCAGTGTAAAGTAGTCGTCAATTGCCTCCTCTAGGTCAGACTTGAAGGCCACGTCCAACAGCGACTGAGGTTTTAGTTTCCAGGAACGGGATGCAACGTGAGCCACGCCCCAGGCGATTGAGATGGTCACAGGACAATGATCAGAGTGAGTTCTGGGAAGAATTAGCATTTGCATGACATATCCGAGTAGTGTGTTTGAGGTGATCCATCTGTCTATCCTGGAGTGGGAGTCGTGGACAGAGAAGTAAAAAGAGTAAGTCTGAGAATTGGGATGTATTATTCTCCACGCATCGGATAGCTCTAGTTGTGGTAGGGATTCTAGAATGATCTTGGCAGCGCTAGAAAGTTGGCGGGGCCTGGTGCCCGACTTGTCCCGATCGACATCCAGGATCGTATTAAGGTCACCGCCCCAGAGAATGGGAATCAGGGGGAACCCAACTAGTAGTGTGATGAGACATGAGTAAAACTCGGTCATCAATGTTAGGTCCATACACACTGAGAAGTATGATCTCTTGGCCGTTCAGGACTCCATGAAGCAGAACATATCACCCTAAGGGATCTGTGTGAGAGGAGTTGAGATGGAACTTAATACTTTTATGAAGTAGAATCATGACACCCCTGCTCTGGGTAGAGTAGTCAATACAGAATCTCTGTGTACCCCATGACTTTGCAAATTTTAAGCATCCCTGTGACCTGGCGTGTGTCTCCTGCAAAAAAAGAATCTTAGCACTATGACGTTCTACGTACAATTGAATAGACCTCATTTTTTTTTGTAATTTCCCAGTCCCCTCACATTCCAGCTTAATAAGGTCTATTCATGATCAGCCATTAGAGATATTTGAAAGGGAAAATACCACACAGCAATGAAACCGCATACTATGTAACGATTGATTGATATGTTATTTTTGTCGCGCTTGTACACAAGTGTTTCAGAGCGTGAGAAGGCAAGGGAGGGGAACAGGGGAGAACAAAACAGCGATCTTACTAGGCCCAGTGACATTGAGAACACGCAAGTGCATGGGAGAGGGGGAGGGGAAAAGTGCATGGAAGGGGGGAGAAGTGAAAAGTGCGAAGCAGTACAGCAGTACAGCGAACGCAAATAGGTGTTTACACCTGGGTGTCCATTGTGCCGAGATTAGCCATGGAAGTGTTCCTCTATGAATTTGTTAGCTTCTTCAGGGATAGTGGAAAAAAAGGATCTGGTTTGCGTGTTCAATCGTGAGCTTGGCGGGGTATAACATGGAATATTTCACACCTAGGTCTCGCAGTCGCTTCTTTACTGACAAAGGGCTTATGCTCTTGCTGTACTGTGGTAGAGCAATCTCGGTAAAGGTGAATTCTAGAGGACCCCAGGAGCAGTTCGCACTTGGCTCGCGCGGCACCTAGCAGGGCGTCCCTATCACGGTAGTTTAGGACCCTCGCAATGATAGGGCATGGCTGGGCGCCAGGTTTGGGTTTAGCAGTGAGGGAGAGGTGGGCCCTCTCGATGGTGAACTGTGGGGATAATTTGGGGGAGCCCAGCAGGGTCGAAAGAGTTTGTTCCACATACACCTCCATGGGTCCATCGATGTTTTCGGGTATGCCAATAATACGAATGTATTGCGCCTAGAGCGTGATTCAAGGTCATAGTTCTTCTTACTAATGTCTTGGACCCTGCTGGTCAGGGTGTTCACCTCAGCTCGGAGGGAGGCGATGTCATCTTCGGCAGTGTTAACCCTGTTTTCGACCTCTGTGACCCGGCCGCCTGTTTTCTCCATGTTTGCCTTAATCGAGCAGATTGTCCCGCTCATGTCTAGTTTATAATGGAGAGCCGTGAACCCCTTCCTCATATACTCAACATTTTAGAAGAGTCTTGGCTGCCAGACTGCGATGGTATGGCCGTCTTGGGTTCTGATCGTGGTTCCACCATCTTCTGCGTGGTTTTAGTAAACCTATTGATTGTGCTTTGCTTCCTGTTGTTCCATCCGGGCATACTGCCCGTGGAGTGTTTGGCGGGCAGTGCTCCGATAGTAAGCCAGTGTGCTACGAGCTGGCTAGCAGCGATTGGCGCGCAGGGCCTGATGGGGAAGTTTATACAGAGCACGTCAAGTAATTCATAAGTTTGGGCCTCTGATGTAGAAGATGTTAGCAGCAATAGCTGTATGTCCGCTTCTCCTGCCGCCCGGATCAGATGACAGGGCAACTATTCTGTCAGTGTTGAGGGTGATGACAACCCGCAGCAGCGAGCCACGTGCAGGAATGAAGGTCATGCCTGGGGCAGCAAAAATTCAACGTGATCAGCAGTAACTAGGGTGTTCAGGGAAGCGGGCCCGCGGAAGTCAGTACTAGCCAGCATGCGTGGGGAGCTGTGGGCTCAGAGTGTTTAGTAGCTCACCTTATGTCCGGCAGTAGGGTCCATGTGAGATGTTGGTGTAGAAGGTTATGACTTGCGACAGCGGGGGGGAGGGGTCGTAGATGCTGTAGGCTGGATCCCTTGAGCAGAAGTGGGAATCCGACAGTGAGCCCAGCCAAGAGCGAGGGAAGCGTCCACCATGTGTCCGGATGTTGTATTGTTGATCCGGATAGCAGCGGGGGCCATTCGCTACTTGCGATGTGGCAGTGGGAAAAGGCCATGGAGAGTTTCGCCCACATGTTGGGGCAATTCAATGAAGCAGGGAGGGGGTCCGGGTCACCCCTCACCGGAGCCCAACAGCCAAAGGGTCTCGGGATCGAGGCGCTCCCAGGAGCGCATCCTCCGTACGGGGCAGTCGCCCATGCGCAGCACCAGCACCGCTGGGAAGGTGATCAAGGACGGGCTGCCAGAAAAATAGTACAGGCGGGTTGGGGTCCGATGAAGGCAGCAGCTATGGAGTATATGCAGCAGGCAGGCGCGCTGATCATTGCTGTCCAGGATGGGTGAGAGAGCAGCCCGGGAGTTCAGGTCAGCAGAGCCCCTCCCCCCAGTGGGCCTGCCTTGGTGTCAGGTGGCTGGGGAAAGGCCGCCTCCGGAGCCGACACGCAGGTACAGCCAGAGGATCTCACCACAGCAGGGACACAAGCCGCAGAGAGGGCCGGGACTAGCGCAGTCAAAACAGGAGTACTATGGCTCGCGGCTGGTGAAGCAGCAACGAAGTTCGCAGCGTGTAAGTGCCCAGTAGACAGATCAGAGGGTGATCCCAACACGAGCAGAAGCTCTACGCAGCCATTTTCAGACGTGCGCAACAGCGCCCCCGACCCTACCACTATTCTAACAAAATAAGGTCCAGAGAATTGCTCTCCTGATTCTTTTATCATGTTTTCCCTTTGCACAACCTTTTTGTTAGTAGGCTCATTTTTAGTAATCTAATCGCCTTCTGTACAAGTTCTTGTTTCTTTTGGATTTTCCCCCCTCTTTAGTGATTATTCTCCAGAAGTCCCTTTCAACTTTCTTGAGGTGGAGCTTGGAGCGTGGGAGGCCTGGGGATTCCACAGAGTGTCGGTTGGGACTTGGAGATAGACTGCGAACCAGAGCAGAGGCTTGTTACTTACTCTCCTACCTTTCATTGACTATACCCATGTAACTAAGAAGAATAAAGCCTGTTCCTTTTATACTTACCTGAGTCAGCCTGGTTCCTACTCCATGTCATTCCTGACTCAGATACACCAGTCTGCTTGGAAAGACCCAAGGAATAGCTGATGTAGAAAGGTTGAGTAACTCAATAGAGAAAAGTGAGTCACAGAAGGATATTTTGTAGTTGCAGAAGACAAGGTAGCAAGGCATCTGATGATTCACAGGTGAGGGGAGACTGAACCAGAGTGGTCTCCTGATCACCCGAGATAAAAATTCTCTCGTTGGTTCGACTCAGAGAGACTGCAGAGTCCTGGCAGAAAAGGAGCTCTCGCTTCTGGCCCCAGCAATGTAGGCATAGTGAAGAGTTTCAGAGACACGTGGGCTTCGAGCCGCTGTGATCCAGTTGTCCCCACTGGAGCAGGGGAAAGGAGGGCCGTTGTGGGTTCCTTCTAGTTTTCTTTCAAGATGCAGAGCTTCACTACTGCATTCTTTGGGACGTTACAATGGGTGCTGGTAGAGAACTCAGCCCTTCCTCAAACAGCAGGGATTCCACAGTGCAGGTTCAAAGATTCAGATGTAGCCAACCGGAGTGGGAAAGGGGGTCTGCGGTCATCTCCTTTGGGAATGAGTTACTGAACCTGCATCCAATCACACACCAAGCATAATAAAAACCAAGGGGTGGCCCATCCATGGCACAAACCTGCATTTTGAAGAGGTCTCTCAAACAGAAGGATCAATCGGCACTGTCCAAACTAGGCATTTGCCAGACAGATTTGTTTTCAGGCTGACTACAGCTCCCAGTACTGGAACACACACCTCCAGTGGCCAAGCTGGTCATCCTCACGTACACAAAGAGGGACATGGTCTAGTGACCCCCATGAGGTCTTTGAGGCTAACTACAACTCCGATCTTGATGAATGGAGGAGCCGGTCGAAAAGGACCGTTTATTTAAAAATTGATTTCACCCAGAGAAAAAGGGGTAACACTTCTTTAGAAGTCAAAGAGTCTTAAGGCAGGGCAAATAGAAACAGAGCCACACTTGGTCAGGCTTGAGATTAAGCCTGGCTGGGAGAAAACAAGCATAAAAGCCAGCAAAAGGTACAGGGAACTACCACGTGTTAAAACGTGGGCATTCTGCATAATATAGGTGTAATTAGCTGGTGACCCGGCCAACATTTTTGCTACCATCTTGGGTTGTAAGGACTCCATGTCTCCTGACAACACTTGGATAACCACTGCCTGTATCTATGTACCCGTTGCCACCGCCAAAAAGATGATACTTGTGTGGTGGCAAGGCTCTACAGTTATCCCTCAGAGTGCTTCTGCTTTTAATATCTTGACACTTGTTGAAAGGGACACTGCTTACTTTCCACCCTTTTGGAACCAGCAGCAGAAGTGCTCAGAGTGTGCTGGCTCTGGTTCCATTGCAACCCAGGGGGAGGCTTGTCCTCATAGTTTGGGAACAAGTCTGTGCTCCCTACAGCAACTGGCTTCGAAATTAAGCACAGCAAGCCTCAGATCTTTTGCAGTCATTGCAAATCCCTAGACACTACATGCATCTATCATCACCGTGAGAAATGAGCATCATCCTAGAACACCTGGTGCATGCTTTAAAGCCCAGAGCCTTCTTGCTCATTTTGATCAAAGACTTTAATAAGAAAATATGGGTACATCATACATGACCGTGGGGTCCAAGACTCAAAGCACATTCTGAAGTCATGCAACCATTGAACTCGGGATAGGTGGCACCACTTAAAACCTGGGCACCATCACTTCTAGTGGAGGCAACAAGGGTGCCCTTGTGGTGGTATGGGTGCGCCACCTCGCACCATTCAAGAGTGAGTTAATGTCAAGTTCGCAGCCTTGCGGCTAGACATTTCACCAATTAGGACTCCGCAAAGGCGAATGCATCCATTAGACAAGTGCATTTATAATAATGCATTGAGGTTTCAACTATACTGCATCTATGAGCGGTGTACACACTTGATGGAATTAAATGGCTCATTCAGCCGTGCATCACACAGACACTGAACTGGAGACAAATGTTAAGAGTCTATTAAGGGCTGCTTTGAGACCTAATGAATGTAATTAAAGCTGATTAACAACATTGCAGATCTGGACATATTTAAATCTTTAAATGTACCCAAAGTAATATGTAAACAAAAAAGACAACAAATCGAAGCAATTTATCAGCACTGTTTTATTCATATTGATAAGCAATATATATGACATCCTAAAGTAGGCCTCATAAAATCGAACAAGCGTTACCTGATAGATGCTCTTTCTGCCCTTCTACAGGTACCGCCTTTTCTTCTGAAAAAAACAGTAAATATTCTGTTAAGTACGGTTAAGATGTATATAAGAAATTAAAGTTACTCACCATGGGGACTAGAGTACTCTCAGTCCTTAGTCCCTTTTCCTCCATCCTTGTAGGCGTCCAACATGAGGACGGTACCAGATCCTTTGGCAACAGAGTTTCACCTTTAAATATAGCATGCAGGAGGCGGCCTCGGGTGTGGGAATGTCCAGCTGAGGGCCCGCCCTCCAGCGCCTCACCTCAGTCCCCCAGAACATATCGGACCCTTAGATACCTGGCTACTCTTAGTACATATTAGCCCTTGGCATACTAGCGGGGAAAGGTGGGTGGGAAGTATGGAGGAAAGGGGACTATGAGTAACTCTAGTCACTATGGTGACTAAGACAAGCATTACTCAGCGTAATAGCATTCCGATGATTGTATCTGCTTAGTTTCACATGCTGTGCATATAGTGACATCTAGTGGTAATCGTGGAGTATTGCATCTTTCTTTCGAGGATCGAAAGGGGACGTCGACATGGCCGTGACTAACACCATCCCTAACGTGACGTGTAGTGTACCCAAAATACCCCACGGTCTAGGTCCCTCCGATTGTGTTTTTTCTGCTGTGAGGGAGTATTATAGCCAGCATGAGTGAGTACATAGGAGAGAAAGTGTAAGGGGTCTATGTTCCTTGTACTCCATGAGGGGAGGAAGGGTGGGCGCATTTGAATCCAAGTAGATACAATCATGAGAAATGCTATTACGATGAGTAATGCATGTCTTCTGATGCTTGTTAATCTGTTTAGAATCACATGATGTGCATAGACTAGCGAGCAGTACCCAGACATGGTGATGGGATGTGAGAAGGAACAGTAGCAAAGAGATGTCTTAGCACTGCTTGTCCCACCTGAGAATCAGACATAGTGTACGTCTAGGCAGTAGTGTTGTGTAAAGGTGTGTACAGAACTCCAGGATGCTGCTTTACAAATGGACTCAAGAGGAACATTTGCAATGAATGCTATGGTAGCCCCTGTGCCCAGAGTACAGAGTCCTCTAGGCGTGAAGGCCAGATCTCTCTTGGCAAGAGTATAGCACAGTGTGATGCAGTTTACGATCCACTTTGAAATAGCTGACCTAGAGACAGGGTCCACTTCTCTACCAGCTGGCAATGAAATGAAAAACTGGTTTGTCTTTCTCAGTGGTCTTGTCTTCTCCAGATAATAGATCACAGCTCTCCTCAGCTCTAGTGTGTCAAGGCTTCTTTCGGCCACGTTAGTGGGGTCCTGGAAAAAGGTGGGTCGTTCTATAGACTGGTTCACATGAAACTTTGAAATACATTTAGGCGCAAATCGTGGGCGAGTGCGCAGGACCACCTTATCCATGTGAATTGTGACGAATGGGACTTGAACTGAAAGGGCTTGCAGTTCACTAACTCTCCTTATTGATGTGATCGCCACCAAGAAGGTAGTATTGTTAGTGAGTGCTTTGAGGCTAGCCTTATGAATAGGTTCAAAGCGAGGCCCCATTAGTCTAGTAAGTACAACGTTCAGGTACCATCCGGGAGCTGGATTGGAAATAGGGAGATGAAGTCTCTTCCTCCCCTCGATAAATGCCTTCATCACTGGAATTTTCCACCACAAAACTTTCTGGGACGTGGTGCATGCTGAAAGTGCAGCGAAGTGGACTTAAGGAATTGAAAACCATGCCTGAATCTAGCAGGTGAGTTGGGTACAGGACGATATGCGTAGGTGAGCATTCAATTGGATTGATGTTTTTGCCATTACACTAGATGAAAAAGCATTTCCATTTGTTGGGAGTAGCAATGTCTGGTGTTGGGTTCCGCGCTTCCCGGAGTATGTCCATACATCTCTGAGGGAGTTGGAGGTGCCCGAACTCTATGACCTCAGTAGCCAGGCAGCCAAGTTGACAGTTTGAGGGCATGGATGTAGTGTCTCCCCCTTGTCTTGTGACAGCATGTTGTAAGGGCACAGCAGCTTCCTGGGAGGGGATACTGACATTGCCATGTGATGGGAGAACCAGTTGGCAGGCCCATATCGGGGCCACCAGAACCATCCCGACTGGTTCCTGGTGCATCTTGTGCACTATCCTGTTGAGTAGGAGAGTCAGGAGGGTTAGGGGGGCCAAGCAGAGACATTTCCCTGACCATGTTAACCAGAGATTGTTCCCCTTGGAGCGGTTCTGCAGGTACCTGGAGGCGTAATATGAGCACTGTGCGTTCTCCAGAAAAGTCGATCTCTGGTAAGCCCCAGTCTGCAAAGAAGTTGAGAACAATTGCCACTTGTACTCTATGGATAGTGGGAAGTCTCTGCTGAGTACACCCGCCAGGAGATTGAGTTCCCCTGGAACCTGTTGTGACAATGGGAACATTTATTTTTTATTTATTTTGCATTTGTTAAGCGCACTTGCAGCCCATGAGGCATCGAGGCGCTGTTACAGAGGATACACAGATTTAAGATTACATTCGGGTGCAGGAGGCTCTTAGTTACAGGTTAGCAGGCATATATGCAGAAACAGGTTAAGGTCATACAAAGAGTCTGGTTTTGATAGCCTTGCGGAAGGCTAGGTGTGACTCGATGAGTCTGAGGTGAGGTGGCAGGGCATTCCAGTGTGTGGCTGCTAGGGTGGGGAAACTGGAGCCACCAGCACGCACTTTCCGCGAGGTAGGCCTGACAATGGTGTTGGCGTAGAGAGATCTAAGTGGTCTTGTGGCGGAGTGCCTGGTGATTCTGTTCGTCAGGTAGGGGGGGGCAAGCTCGTGAATGCATTTGTGGGTGATGGCAAGAGTTTTAAAGACAATTCTTTCTTTAACAGGGAGCCAGTGCACTTGCCTTCTGATTTCGGAGATGTGGTCTCTCCTTGCGGTGCCGGTGGCTGCCCTTAGAGCATTGTTTTGAGCTAGCTGAAGTTTGGCGATGTTTTTTTTGGAAGTCCCGACGAGAAGGGCGTTACAGTAGTCAAGTCTTGATCCGATGATGGCCCTGGCAATCGTGAGGCTACTTTGACGGGCAAGGAAAGGCCTGGTTGCGTTGATGACTTTGGTGTAGTAGGCTGAGGAGGCGGCGATGGCATTAACCTGTCTGTCCATCGACAGGTCGGAGTCAAGGTAGACTCCGAGTGTCTTAATATGGTTAGAGACTTTAATTGGAATATTATCAATGGTGAAGGAGGTGTACTGTTCTCCGAGATTGCCGATGGTGAAAGGTGAGCCAATAAGGAGGAGTTCGGTTTTTTCACCATTGAGGCAAAGCCAATTCTCCGCCATCCAGGATTGGATGGTAGAGTAGATAGAGGAGAGGGTGTTAGAGTCCGCTAGGTAGTCGCCTGTGAGTGGGATGAGTACCTGCGTATCGTCCGCATAATTGGTGTATGAGATACCCAGGGAGTCCAGGATGCTGAACAGTGGCCTCGTGAAGAGGTTGTAGAGAGTGGGTGCGATACAGGAGCCCTGGGGGACACCGCAGGTGAGGAGGCTGGGGGTGGCAGCAGCAACTTCAGAAAAGACTTTCATGGCCCTTTCTTTGAGAAAGGAGGTGACCCATTGGCAGGCTTTAGGGGAGAAGTTGGCTTGTGTGGCTAGGTGGTGACACAGGGTATTGTGGTCGACCAGATTGAACGCAGCAGAGAGGTCAAGGAGCAGTAGAAGGGCCGGTTTGCCTGCGTCTCTGAGATCGTCCATTTGGTTTTTCAGGTCTAGGAGGGCCGTTTCAGTGCCATGGCGAGGGCGGAAGCCAGATTGTCGTAGACCGAGGAGGCGGTTGTCCTCTAGGAACTTCTGGACTTGCAGGTAAGCTGCTTTGTCCAAGATTTTGAGAAGGAACGGTACAGTCGTAATGGGCCTGTAGTTCCCCGGGACGGTTGGGTCAAGAGAAGGTTTCTTGAGAAGCGGGCGAACCCAGGCTTCCTTAAGTCCTGGTGGAACATGGCCTGATTGGAAGGATGAGTTGATAAAGGCTGTGAGGAAGGGGGCTAGGCTGGGTGCGGAATCCTTGATGAGGCTGGCGGGGCATGCATCCCCTTTACAATTGGAAGGTTTAATGGAGTTGAGCAGGGTGATGACCTCTTGCTCTGTGATGTTTTTAAATTCGAACAGCGGGGAGGACGTGGTCTTGGTGGCTGGTTTAGCATGCATGTTCGCTATATTCTCGGAGAGGGCTTTTTGGTGGCCACAAATTTTACTTTGGAGAGTGTTGAGCTTCTCAAGCATGGCAGATTGAATGCTGTTACACCATTTGTCATCTTTGATGATAGAGGAGGGGGGGGCAGATGGTTTTTCGAGTTCCCTGAAGATGGTGAAAAGTTCCTTGGAGCCTGACTTAGCGTCAGCAATCCTGGTGTTAAAGGAGGCAGCCTTTGCTCGAGTGATGTTGGTCTTATATAGTTTGGAAATGGCTTTGAATTTTTGTTTAGTGGCTTCAGACGGGTTTGCCTTCCATGAGGAGAGAGCAACCCTCTTCTGTGCACGTTGATCAAGGAGTTCTTTGGAGAACCAGGAGTTGGCATGTTTGGCTTTTTTGGCTTTTTTGAGAGTTAGGGGGGCAATGGCATCCACAGCTGATGTGATGATATCCTTAAAGGTGTTAGCTAAGGTATCGGGGTTGTTCGAAGAGGGGGTTTGAAGGGCTGGGTTAAGGAGGTAGGGTGCCAGGTTTTCGGCTGTGAGAAGGCGTGAACTTCTGGAGTACGTGTCGGGGCAGGGTGGTGGCGGGGAGAAGGCAGCTTTGTTAGTTCCGAGGTTGAATTGGATGTAGTGGTGGTCGGACCAAGGAATGGGGTTGTTGTCCTTGATGAGAAGGGTGCAGTTGTGATGGCTGACCCAGTCAAGGGTGCGTCCTTTGATGTGTGTAGGCTGGGAGATGGAGTGCGTGAAGCCTAGGTTGGAGAGTGCCTTCTTGAGGTGTTTTGCAGGGGAGTCCTTGGGGTCGTTCAACCCTAAGTTAAGGTCACCGAGGAGTAGGACCTGTGAGGTCTTTTTGATGTTATGAGAGAGTGCAGAGATGAGTGTGTCGTGGAAGTCGGTGCACGGTCCTGGGGGTCTGTAGACAATGTGCATGGATATGGTGCAGTTAGCTGATACGTTAATTTTTAGAGGGAGGTAGTCGCTATTGCTGTCAAGGATGCCTTCTGCTTCTCTGATGGAGAGGGTGTCTTTGGCGATGAGGGCAACGCCTCCACCTCTCTGAGAGGTGCGGTCTTTCCTGTAGATGGAGTAACCAGGTGGGATGGCCAGTGATAGGGCAGGGCCCGAACTTTCGTTGAGCCATGTTTCAGTGAGGATGAGGAGGTCTAGTTCGTCTTTTATGAGCAGGTCATTGATGTCGAGGGCGTGGGCTGGTACAGAGCGGGCATTGAGCAGGGCGCACAAGAGCGTGCGGCTAGGGGGAGGCAGGGGGAGTGGGAGGCTGGTAGCTGAAGGAGGATCAGAGGAGCTAGGTGGGGAGGTCAGGGGGGAGTCAGCGGTAAGATTAGGGGGCACGGAGGTGTCATTGGGCAGCACACAATCAAGGGGGGTACCAGCAGTGGGACCAGAAAACATATGAACATCATTAGGCCGCAAACAGTCAATGGAGGCACCAGCAGTGGGTTCAGAAAACATATGAACATCATTAGGCCGCAAACAGTCAATGGAGGCACCAGCAGTGGGTTCAGAAAACATATGAACATCATTAGGCCGCAAACAGTCAATGGAGGCACCAGCAGTGGGTTCAGAAAACATATGAACATCATTAGGCCGCAAACAGTCAATGGAGGCACCAGCAGTGGGTTCAGAAAACATATGAACATCATTAGGCCGCAAACAGTCAATGGAGGCACCAGCAGTGGGTTCAGAAAACATATGAACATCATTAGGCCGCAAACAGTCAATGGAGGCACCAGCAGTGGGTTCAGAAAACATATGAACATCATTAGGCCGCAAACAGTCAATGGAGGCACCAGCAGTGGGTTCAGAACATCCTGTGTTTGAGAGACCATTTCCGTATGTTCTGTGACAGTTTGGATAGCCCTGGAGAGTGAGTGCCCCCTTGTTTGTTTAGGTAATACATGGCCGTAGTACTGTCCGTGAGGACTAGGACTGTTTTCCCCTGGAGGTGCATTTGGAAAGCCTTCAGACCTTTGAACACTGCTTGTAGTTCCAATAAGTTTATGTGGTTGGATGCTACCACTGGGGACCAACACGCTGTGCACCATCTGAAGGAGGAGAGTCCCCAACTCTGGCAGTGATGAGTCTGTGGTAAGAGTGGCTTCTAATGCAGGGGTGGTGAAGGTTTTCCCTTGAAGGAGGTTCTCCATTGACCACCACGGCAGAGACTGAACGAGGGCTGCAAATAATCATTAGATTGTCCCATGGTCCGCTGGCCTGCCATCATTGGCTCGAGAGCCACTACTGCCTGGGGCGCATGCGCAGAGGTGCGTGTGGAACTAGGTAAATGCAGGAGGCCATCATCCTTAACAGTTGCATGGCTTTGCGTACAGTCACCTCGCCACTGGCCCATGGTGAGGGATTAGGAGACAGCATGTTTTGTACCCTCGCGTTGGAAAGACAAGGCCATCTTTGGTCTGAATTAGAGCACCTAGAAACTGTTAATACTTGGCTGGGGTCGAGGCTGGACTTCTCGTTGATCAAGAACCCTAGACTGAAGAGGAAATCTACTGTCTTCTGGGTATTTGGATAGGCATGTTCCATACGAATCCCGTTATTAGCCAGTCGTCAAGGTAAGGGTAGACTGGGATGGACTTTCAGCGCAGGTGAGCAGCTATTACCGCCAGTACTTTCGTGAACACCCGTGGAGTTAAGGCAATGGCGAAGGGAAGAACCTTGAACTGATAGTGCATGCCCTCTATCATGAACCTTAGTTACTTTCTGTGCATGTATGCATCTTTCATATCCAATGTTGCCATGTAATCCCCCCTGCACCAGCAGTGGGATTACTTCCTGCAATGTTGTCATTCTGAACTTTTGCGGTTTGACAAATTTGTTCGCTGGATGCAAATCTAACACAGGGCGCATGGTGAGATCCTTTTTGGGTATAAGGAAGTACACTGAATAAATACCCTGGTTTACCTGACGAATGGGGATGACTTCTATGGTGCCCTTTTCCTGAAGGATTTGCACCTCTTCCAGCTGGATTTGCAGGTGTGCTGGTGATAGGCGTCTGCACCTTGGTGGATGGCATTGAGGGGGCCGGTGGAACTCTATACAATAATCGTGGTCGACAGTCTTGAGCACCCACTGGTCTGATGTGATCCCCCTCCCATGCGAGAATGAATGACAACCGTCCCCCGACCGGGGAGGCATAGGAGAGAACCCAGACTCGCAAGTCATTTTGATGCAGAGGCCAGGGAGTTTCTTGGGGTTGAGTTTCTGCTTCTAGCCATGCCTCTGCGCTGTCCCCTTTGTGGATATTGGCCGTTGCCAGCTGAACCTTGTCCGGAGGACTATGGTGTACCTCCTGTGCCATATTGCCCATATGGCGAGTGGGAGAAGGACTAACCTCGAAAGGACTGACGAGAAGTATTCACCTCCCCGCTGTTGGAAAGGCTTGGCTGTAATCCGAGGGATTTCAGCGTCTCATGTTCTTTTTCTTAGCTGCTTCCAGGGCATCATCCACAACCTTACCAAACAAGTTAAGACTCTTCTACAGCCTTATTTATCAAGGAGGCCCGAGTCTCTGGCCTGAAACCTGAATTTTTTAGCCAGGCGTTGCGCTTGAGGAGTGTCCCTTGTGCCAGGGTGCGTGCCGCCATCTCAGCAGCATCTAGAGCGTTCTTGACGATCTTGTGCGTCACACCTGTCTACCCTCTGAGATGACCGCCAGCAGGCGTGATCGTATGGGTTCAGAGACCTCTTGGAGGACTTCTTGAAGCAGGCCCCAATGCACGACGCTGTAACTAAGGGTGGTATTATTCGCAATCCTGGTAGAAAAAGCCGCAGATGTGGTAATACGCTTGCCAAGGGCATATCGTTTTTTGCAGTCCTTATCAGGGGGAGCTTCCACAGTAGACAGTGGTACCCTTGCCCTTCTCCTGGTGGTTTTAACAACCAGCGAGTCTGGAGTGGCATGAACTCAAATGTACATTGGGTCAGATGGAGAGGGGCAAAACATTTTCCCAATCCAAAGGTTGACAACCCTTGTAAGGGAAGGAGACAATAAGGAAGGAACAAGGCGCTCCTTTATGGAGTTTGGCAGAGGAATAGCTTGACTTGTGGGAAGTTTTTCTTTAAAAGTCCTCAACAAAATCAGTCCTGAACAGCCTCCTGCGTGGTGATCTGAAAGTGGTCTGCGGCCCTCTTTAGGATGGCATTAAATACCATTTGGTCGTCTATCGGCGATGACTGCCTCTGCTTAGATGTGGCAGGCAGGGTCCATACAAATAAGGTCTGGGTCTGGGGTATGAGTGGGTAATAGCCAAGGCCCTTCATCTGCTGGCTGATCTTGTCCCCAGTCTGGGTACTGGTAAGTTGTGTCCGGACCAAAAGGATTGTACGTATGACTAAAAGGATCTCATATTTCTTCTGGCTCAGAAAACTCAAATACATCTTCCTGATGAGTCGGAGTCTGGCTAGGAAGCTTCTGCAGCTTTGGAAGAATGGGGCAGGAATCCTTCTCCCTAGGTCTCTTGGGAATAATGTACCTTTCTGAGAAATCCACGAATTGGGACATCTTATTCATATAATTTTCAAACCTTTGCCTAGTCCATGGGGATGAGCCAGAAGGCTCTGGAGGAGGGAAAGGCTTCAGAGAATGCCTCTCAACGAGAGGGGGTGCTTCTGGGTCCTTCAGCTGCCGAAATAATAGCTGAGAGACTCGTGAATTTTCGGCAGCTGTATGAGGGATTTTGACGTGCCTGTAGGTGCGTCACTATTTAACTCCGTCGAAACCTTTGAAGCTGACGCGCTCTTGGACAGCGCGTCTGCACTTGTGCTTTTTTGAGGGAATACCCTTATGAGTAGAATGCCCAGACGCATGTAGAGAAGACAGTTGCGGTGAGGGTACCGTACTGTGAGGTTCGGCAGGCACTGTCTAAGTCTTTGGCAGGCCTGTGGGCGTTTGGTGCTTCTTAGATGTATCCGTCGAGGAAGCTTTGGGGGTTGTGTGCTTCTCCTTGGGTGGTGCGTGTGTGCCCCCGTCGCCAAGGTGTGAACAACCCATAACAGTGCCAGTGGTCTAATAGTCGGGGGCAGCTGACCGGCACCCGGGAAAAGGATGGTTCCGCCGAGAGGTCTATGGCCTCCACGGCAGAGCCATGGCTGCCGCCGAGTCCTCGTCATCCGAGGCAACGGCACCCACGGGTGAACTTTCCGCCTGCATTGCGTAGGCCGCCCACCGCTTTGTCGGCCTATCTTTTAACGTCTTGGGACGAAAGAGTTTGCAGGACTTACAGGAACGCTCATCGTGGTCATGGGGTAAGCACCTATTGCATTTCCGATGGGTGCCTTTCCAGGGATATTTTCTGTTGCACAACAACAAAAAATAAATGGGGTACTCTCCATAGCAGAAGTAAAAGGCAGCAGCCAGACCAGAAAGGGTAAAAGGAAATGCATTCTCAGAAAGAATCAACCCAGGGCCCCAGTCTCCCTACTGTAAGGGCCTGGGCCGGAGGGCCAATGCCACGCGGTCGACGAACATCGATCGGTGCACCAGTCGCTTAACAGTAGTGCACGTCTTTGGCTTAGGGATCCATGAAGCAGTCGAAAAAGAAGTAGTCAAAACTAGATGACCATCGGTCGTGGGACAACAAAAAAACTATTTTGCATTATCAAATCGTGAGAGCTCAGCATAAGGCAACCAACTAGTTGGGCAGAAAAAATATTTGAGGGACCTCCATGCGCGAGGGATTTTGGATACACTACACCTCACGTTAGGGATAGTGTTACAGTCACGCCCATGGCAACGTCCCCTTTCGATTCTCGAAAGAGGCAATACTCTGCGATTACCACTAGATGCCGGACTATATGCACAGCATGTGATTCTAAGTAGATTAACAAGCATCAGAACTTTAATTGCTCAAACGTCCTGTCCCTTCTCCATTCTTGTGGGCGTTTCCACCGAACAATAACAGAGGAACAGAGGGTGGAGCTGTGAGAACCTACCTCATACCTAGGATGAAGCAAAAAGGTTCTTAAGAACTGCCTGACCAAACTCTACATCGCGCCTGGAGGTGGTGTCCAGTGAGCAGTGCTTACAGAAGGCTGACAGAGTGGCCCAAAAAGCCTCCTTGCTGATGACATCCCAAGAAGCATGTCTCTGAAACACAACAGCTGTGGCCTTAGCTCTGACCGCATGGGCATGAATCCCCTCAGGAATAGATTTGCCCATGGCTGTGTATGCCTCCAAAATGGCCTGAACCATCCAACCAGCTATGAATGCCTTGGAAGTCTGAGTGCCAAGGGAGGAGCCCCCCAAAAGTCCCGAACAATGACTCGCACCTCCTGAAGGATTTCTTCTGAGAGATATAAAACTTGAGAACCCTCTTGAGGTCCAAGGAATGTAGGGCCCTCTCTGACCCAGACTGTGGGTTTGTGAAGAAAACTGGCAGGCAGATCAGGTGGAACAGAGGGAACACCTTGGGCAATACGTTTGGGTGAGTGCACAAGATGACCTTGTCGTGAAATAGGTGAAGGGCTTGCACGAAGACCAAGCCGGCAGCTCACTAAACCTGCACGCAGAGGTGAGAGTCACCAATAAAACAGTCTTGAGCGTCAACAACTGGATGTCCACAGGCCATTGCCTCAAAAGGCATGCATAGCAAAGCTGCAAGAACCACATTGAGGTACCAGACAGGATGGAGCCTATGTACTGGAGGAAAAAGCATAGACAACCCCTTAAGGTGGGCCTTAACTACCGGGTTTGCTGCCAAAAACACATGCCCAGGGCAATTCTTGAAAGCCCCAATTGCCACTAAATACGTGGCGCAAGTATCCACCTGAACTCCAGAATGAGATGGGTGTGCTGAAAAGGCCAGTATGTCATTCGGAGGACAGGTGATCGGGTCCAGACCCTTGTCTCGAGCCCAATGGCAAAACCTAGTCCGTTTGGTCTTATTATGGGACCAATTCAAGAGCCACCTGGCCTGCTGAATGATGTCCAAGTGGTCATCTGAAAATTGAGCACGCTGAAGCCTCAGCTGATCAGGAACCAGGCTGCCAGGGCCAGTTTGGCCGGGTCCGGATGTTCCACTGCCCCATCCTGCTCCATCAGGAAGCCCTTGCTGGGGATTGGAAGATGGACAGGGCCCTGGGAGCACAACTGCAGCAGATCCGAAAACCAGGGTTTTGAAGGCCTGTGGGGGTTGAGGATGCAACCCACAGAGGCCCGGAACGTATGGAGGGTCAGTTGGAGCAGAGGAGTGGGCGGGAACGCGTAACCCGCAATGCTGGAACAGGGCAACAAGGAGTCGCTGTGCAACACCCACTCATAGGTGTTGAACCCCAAGCAACTCAACTAGTCCGCTTCTGCATTGCTGACCACCGAGAGATGGACTGCTGAAATTCAAATTCCCTACATCAGGGCCCATTCCCAAATCGAAACCTCCTTGATGCTGAGGTGGGGGATCCGGGGGGGGGGGGAAGTGGGTGCCACCCTCCTGACCAGAACAGACCTGTCCCTGATGAGGGCAACACCTTGAGGGCCAGGCCCACTGTCATGAGCTCGAGCAGATTGATATGCACAAGGGCTTCCGTTCTGGAGCATGCTCCATAAATCACATAGGCCCCCCACCCCCACTGGCGGGTCCTGAGCTGGATCCAAGATGGCCGCCTGTATGGCAGGCTCCGCCACATGCCACACTCAGCCGGACAGTCGTAACGTTCTTACTCACCACCTCGGAGCGAGCTCCGGTTGTCTGGACACCCTCGGCACCTGTGCCGGTTGCTGTGCTGGATTTAGCCGAGGACAGACTCTTGGGGGTGGAACTCGATCCCTTACCCCATGGGCTAGAAGAGGATGAACTTGATCGCCCTGCCAAGGACATCCTGGTAGGGACCCTGAGCCTCTCAGCTTGGGAGCCGGTAGCCAGGATGGCCTTAGGTCTGTCCCCGGAGAGCCTGGAAGAGCCCCTGGGCCACTCGGCTTGGGGGCCTGCTAGAACCTGAATCTGAGGGAACCCCGGGGAAGGAGTTGCTGTGCTGTGGAGCTGTGCTGAACAGAGGGCCTACCTTGTCTTGATGAGGTCCTGGAGACAAAGTCCATAAGGTGTGGGAGTTTGGGGGGGGACGTGTGCAAGATCTCCCTCCACCACAACCAGCGGCGATTCTTCAATGCCCTGTGACCGAGAGCACTGTAGGACCGAACATGAGTCCCAGAGGTGGCTGGGCCCCAAACACTCACAACAGAGTGCGTTGGGGTCCAAGGTCAGAAACGAGCGGGAGCATGAGGCACATCTTGTGAATCCTCCTACGGCTGTGAATCCTCCTGTGGCCGACATGCGAGGCACCGGAGGGAAGTGAAATGAGACTGAAAAAACCAACAGGGAGCAAGCAGAAAGCTAAACAAGTCTCTGCACTGGCTGCCCGGTCTGACACCATTGGTGCGTAAAAAAGGTACTGAGGTGAGGCCCCAGAGGGCAGGGCCTCGGCAGGGCATTCCCACGTGCTATACTCAATTTAAAGGGGAAGCTACAAAGGTTCCAGTACCATCTGCAAGGATGGAGGAAAGGGGATGTGACGTATGAGTAAAGTGGTTTATAATGGGACGGGAACCTAGAATATGTTACTGGTCTGTATCACCTTTCTCTTAATTATTATGTTTGTTTATTCATATAGTAAGGTTTCCTTTAAATCAAATGCACAATTGGTTTAAAAAAAAAGTAATAGTCCATTATAAAGTTGGGTAATGAGAAACACCCATCAAGGTACTTCGGGCTAGACATAGTTAAGTTTTAAAAAACTACAGGAGGTCCAAAAAAATTTTAAAAAAAAAGAAAATCACCTAACCACACCTTCAACCAAACAAAAGGACAGGCATATTTCCATCTACTTTGCAAGTTGTGGCTTAAACAGAGTGAGATGCAGTGATTTACCAAACAAGAAGACATAAAAAAAAACAAAAAAGAAAAAATGAAAATAATAAAAACCAATAAAATAAATAAATAAATAAATAAATAAATCACAGGAATGCATTAATGCCTGGGAAGGCTTTCAAAAATCCAGAACCATATGGGAGACAAAGGCACAGTGACATTTCACGGGTAAGGGTTTCAGGCACAATCCTGTTGTCATGCGGCCCAGGAGGAGAACTTCACAGCACCACCCAGGGAACCTAAACAACTGGACCAATTACAGGGAGGAGGGCAGAAGACCCAGGGAAGATGGCCCATGCTAATGGTTTCAGGGGTGGAGATCCACTGAGTGCAGGTAGAGGGCACTGGTCCTAGCAGGTTCCAGGACCCAGGAAGGATCTCTTCAAGACGACCAATGGTGAGCAAGATCAGTGACGGACAGCACAGAGGGGACTCCAAACAGGCAGTTCCAGGGAGGGCACGGGCTCAGCATAGGGCAGCCAGATCAGTCACTCGAAGAACAGCTTCAGCAAAGCAAGGCTCAATGACAATAGAAGAGAGGATTTCACGGGGCAGCAGGGATCAACCATGCAGCAGGGGGCGCTCATCTCAGGTCCAGTGTGCAACACAAGGATAGGATGGCACCAGGATGGCACCAGAGGTTGCAGGAACAGAAGGTCCATTACAGGACGCCTACAGTAGGAGAACAGTGAGGCTTATGGTCCAGATCCATTGGCAGAGGCGCTCAGCCAGAGTACCAGGGGTAAGACCAATCCAGCAGCAACAGTGCCAGCAGGGATGCTTTATCAACAGCTTCTTCATGTCAGCAAGAATTTCCAGAATTGACTGGGCTCCCATGCCTAGTATTTAGTTGAGCACACTGAGGATAAGGTGTAACCCAGCCCATTAAGTGTGCCCAGTGAATTCAGGAACCCCGGCAGTGGTTTATTTATTGTGCATATTAAGGCGCTTATACATCAAGAAATTGTGTTTCAAAGCGCCCACAGGGCAAAGGGATCAAAGACAAATAGAATAACAATGATGAACAATGACAGAGGTTGGTCCTACTAGGCCTTGTCAACATTCGGAACGTGCAAGTGATGAGCGAGAAGGGACAGGCGAAGGGGTGTGGAGGGTACTTGCTAGAGGTAACACAGAGGGGGAAGTGCCATAGAGTCAGTTACAAGGCAACAGGTACGTGCCTGGAGACCACTTGTTGGAGAGTAGTCACCTGCCAGTACAATAAGTGCAAGCCTGTGAGACAGCACAGGCCAGTGGGTGCCCAGAGGCAAGTGCAGGGAGAGGGTGAAACGCCAGGACCTAAGGACACAGGCCACCAATCTCAGCAATCAATTTAGGAAGGAAGGGGGGGAGGAATGTAACGTCTTGAGGAGCATGCGGAATGTGAGGACATCTGGCTAAAGACAGGAAGTGGGAGGCTGTTCCAGAAGAGGGAGCCAGCCCGCATAAAGAGATCGGCCACCCACTCTATGCTTAGAGAAGCGTTTGATACACAGAGTTGGAGCCGGAGTATCAGAGAGATCTGGAGGGAGAGTATTTGGTGAGAGCAAGTTGTAGATACCATGGTCCCAAGCCCAAATAGCCTTATGGATGATGCAGTGGGATTTGATTTCGATCCTGGAGTGGGATTTGAATGTGATCCTTGCAGGAGCCAGTGGAGAGATTTTAGTGCTGGAGCGATACAGTCCCTGGGCGTGAGGCAAAGGATAAGTCTTGCAGTCCTATTCTGGAATTGTTATAGATGACGGAGAGAGGAAGAGGGTAGATTAAGGAAGAGGCTATTGCAATAGTCCAGCCAAGAGAGTACCAGAGCTCTGGAGACATTGGGCTTCTGGAGAAAAGTGAGGAAAGGGAAGATACCTCTGAGGAGGTGGAGTTGCAAATGGGCCTTCTTGGCAAGGTCCAGGTTGTGAGGAAGGAAAGAGGAGTCGAAGATGACTCCAAGGTTTCTGGCTTCAGACGAAGGAGGGAGGGGGGGGCCATAGAGGGTGGCCAGAGAGAAGGGAGGAAAGAAGCAGCAGGAGTTCCAATAGGAAGGATCTCCATCTGGGAGGCATTCGGACAGAGATCATTAGAGGCACATCAGGACTGGATAGCACAAGACAGTCAGGAATGGTAGAGGAAGTAGGAAGAGGACCAGAGGGAAGTTTGGAGAAGAGTTGGGTGTCTTCTGCATAACACTGGAGCTACAGGGAGAAAGTTGAGATAAGGTGATCAAGCGCGGCAAGATAGACTTTAAAGAGGCAGGGTGAAAGGTTAGAGCCCCGGGGAACACCACAAGTGGAGCTAGAGTTGGGAGAGGAGAAAGAACCCAGGATAACCTCAGAGGGGTGGTCAGTGAGGAAGGAGGTCGGCCATTCTAGTGCCTGCTCTGAGATACTAATGGTATCATGGAGCCATTTTATGAGGATGGAGTGGTTATATCGAGAGGAGAGATCAAGTAGAATAAGAACTGGGGTGAGTTGGAGTCAAGAGATGTGAGCAGTTCTTCACAGATGTTCATAATCTGAGCAAGGGGGGGGTAAATTAGCATACCCATTTCTGATCCCCTCCCCTTGCGCGACACTCCCACCAGATTGGTGTAAGTTCCTCAGCCTACCCGGACTACGATTAGTGGTGGCCAAAGTTTTGCCAACCATCCTATCTGGCCATCAAACCCCATACAGTTAGGCACACCCACACAGATAAATGTGAATGAATCTCTAGAAGACCCTAATCCAGTTAAACCTGAATATATCCACACGTAGTGCCTTGGCAAGCTCTGTTACGAGCCTATTTAGACATAACTGCAATTCTGGTCATTCCTCATTGTGTATTAAAACAATGAAAGGCTACAAAACAAGCCAAATATTTGAAAATGCATTTGTAGTTGTAACAAAACCAGGGAATTTGTACCCTGTCCCCTAAGGGAGAGCCAGCCACTTTGGGACTAGGGTGGTGAATCCCCTGAACTTAACACCCAACTTAACACCCCCTACAGGACAGAGCAAGCGGGATTTCACTAGGAAAGAGGTACACATCTTCCCATTTTGAAGACCCCAGTATTTACCTACATGGGAATTAACCGATATTACTGGAAACAGCGCGTAAGGATGGCTGGTGTGGTTTCTGGCCCTCTGGTTGCACACGGCTCACTGGAAAAGAGCACACAGAGAGCAAGCCTATCCCTGGGCCAAAGGGAAGATAAAAGGCCAATCACTTTTGGAGCAGGAGGATAGTGACATTCGTGGAGCTGGAAGATGACCCCCACCCCTTCTGGAAGGCGCAGCAGAGAGTATGTTGGGCGTGGAGACCACGACCATGGCCAAAACCGTAGACTGCAACCATGATGGCCAAAAGAAGCAGAAGTCAGAACCATCCGGCCGAAAGAAGCATCAACCCAATACTTGGCGTGCCGAGATGCCAGCACCAGGGGACCATCAGGACAAAGTGGGCTGTGGAGCAGAGGATTAAGAAGTGCTGCCGAGTGGGACGACCTCCCAGACTCTACTGAGGTGCACCGCAAAGAAGATCAAAGGTATGCAGATGCTCCAGGGAGCAGAGAGAGGGGAGGGAGGACCCAATAAGACCACAAGCTGAGTGAAGGAAGCACAACCCCCAAGTTGGGAAGAGAGAAGGGAGACCCCAAGGCGGGGTAAGCAAGAAATGACCACAAGGAGGGGTGAAGGAAGCACGACACGCTGGCAGTGTTCGCACTGAGGCCCCAAGGCAGGACAAGCGAGAAATTACCCCACGGTGGGGTGAAGGAAGCAAAACCCCAGTGTGGGGTGAGATCAGTGAAACCCTATGGTGGGGTGAGAGGCAAAACAGTTGGACGACAGCATAGACTGTTCAATAGGGGCAGGAGTCCTCGTGAGAAAGACATTAGGGTATTGGAAACCAGCCACCATTAACTTTTAAGTGTCAAGGGCCTAATTTTCTTTTTGGTGTAGTTATATGGTTTCCTTTTATAGTGGTAGGGACAGACATTAGCATAGATTTTTGTAAAGACAAACTGAAGAGCACCTTTCTTCTGTATTTCTGTTATAGAGTAGGGCCATGATTCTTAGATTCAGGGAAATAGCTTTGTGGGTGAAAATAAGAAAAGAAAAAAAAAAGAAATCGGACAATACCACCTTGTCAGTCTCCTGATTCTAACATACCAAATAGACCAATTGCCATGCTACATGTGGCATTTGGCTGGCAATGTGGTAGAGGCAACAAATGTGTGCATCTAAAAATAAAACCTATAACTACCAACCAACCTACTTCCCATGACACATTCTGGATGAGCGAACTCCCCGGGGACAAAAGTGGATGCTCCAGGAACACCCCTGTCTTGATGGCCATATGGGTACTAAGAGCAACACACCAGCAAGCATTTGCAGCTGCATGGGAACTTCAGTAGAAGTCCTGACAGCAAATAAAAGTGTAAAAACCAGGAACGGCAGCAAAAGGTTTAGGGGACTCCGTAAACAAAAGCAACACCAAGAATGGAATTCTGACCCAACAATACCTATGGGCTATCATTAACTTGTTAAAACACTAGCCTGCCCCGCCTCTGAGCGGAGATCAAAACACCCAGAGAAATGTGGCGGGAATGACCACTGTATTTCCTTGGGTTAATAATTCGCTAATTGAAGAAGCAAATGTGCCCTTTTTAAAAGATTGAATATGAATCTTTCTCCTGAGCTTCCAGACTTGGGTAGTTTGTGCATTGCCATCATTGCCTCCTTAGTGAAGGTCTTGGAGCCAATTTGCAAGGTTGAATCAACATGACCACAGGAGGAACTTTCAATAAACAATTTGGTTAAGTTTGCATTCAACAACTTCCCAGATTATCCTATTTTTTGTATTTTATCTAGCGCCTTACACCAAAGCGCTGAACATAAGCACAAGCACAGTACAAATAATGAAATTAAGATTTCTGTGGTTGCAGTAACTCTTATTAACCAGATGAGAGAAGATAGGATCTTAGAGAGACCTGAAAAGGTGAATAAAAAGGGGGAACTAAGTAAGTGGGAGAGTATTCCAGTTTAGAGGTGCTAAGAGCGAGAAAGACCGAAAACGAGATTGAGCACAGGGGGGAGGGGAACTATAAGGAGGTGATGAGAAGCAGAACGAAGTGAGCAAAAGGACCAAGTTACTTACTTGTAACTGTTCTCCGGCATGGCTCTGGCATGGATTCACATGCTCATGAATATTCCCTGTCATCAGGCTGGGAATCCTCATTAAGAAAAAATCAGTTTAATTTCTGAACTGTCTTTCTCCTACAACCAATCACTGATCTCTGGGTTATACTGCCCCCAGCCAATGACTGCCCTCCACCTAAGCCCCTCCTCTGTCAGCCATCTTCAGATTTGATAGCATGTAAAGTGGTATCCATGCCAGACCCATGAAGGAGAACAACAGTTACAGGCAAGTAACTTTTTGCTTCTCCAGCATGGGGTCTGGCATGGATTCACATGCTCATGAATAAAGCATACATAGCAGTACACGCATGCACAACCACGAGAGGTGGCAAAGGCTCAACATAGGCATCTATTACCTCCTCACCAGGTTTACCTTCAAGCAAACAGGTTGCGCAGCACTGTTTGGCCGACTCTGGACTCCTCTGTGGAATCCCCGTCGACGCAGTAGCATCTGGTGAAGGTGTGCGACGACCTCCACGTAGCAGCCCTGCCGATGTCCAGCAGGGGCACACCAGACAAGAACGCTGTAGTTGCATAGATCGCTCTGGTCGAATGGGCTCTCGGACGGCCACGCAACAGTCGGTTTGCCAACCAGTGATGCATCGGGAGAGCCCCCTGGAAATGGAAACTTTGGAGAGGGACTTCCCCTGGTTCACAGGGCCAAAGTTCACAAAAGGTTACGACAGCTTCCGGAAACTCTTAGTGCGGTCCATGTAGAACTTCAGCGCTCTAGCCACATCCATCAAAAGCAAAGTCCTCTCGGCCGGCGACAGACATCGGAAAAAATACAGGCAACACGGAGGGCTCGTTTAGATGAAAGTCCGACGGCACCTTGGGCATGAAGGAGGGGTGCGTCCGCAGCACCACCCTTGTATCGTGAAATGTCAAATAAGGTGGTTTACAGGACATGGCCTGAATCTCACCCACTTGTGCAGACGTGATGGCCACGAGGAAAGCAGTCTTCCACGACAAGTACTTCAGTGGAACTGTCTGCATAGGTTCAAATGGAGGGCCTGTGAGCCTAGTCAGCACCACATTGAGTTCCCTCGCCAGGGCTGGAGCCTTCACCGACATGAACGAACGAAACAGTCCCTTGACAAACTCCTTAACTAGACAGTGAGACCATAGCGACAACTGTACCGGAGATCTGGTGTAGCAGGAGATAGCCACCAGATGAACTTTGATGGAAGCATGGGTCAGTCCTGCTTTGGCCAACGACTGCAAATACAGTAGCACCTGCGGAGCCGTGACTCGTAGAGGGTCGATCTTCTGTGCACAGCACCAAACTCTTCAATTTATGTCTGTAGCATTTAAGACTAGATGATGCTCTGGACTTGGCAGTTGGACCTTGCAATCCGCTGGGAGGTCGTAACCCCCGAACTCTAATGCTGCAGGAGCCAGGCCTTCAGGTTCAGCGATCCGGGTTTGTGGTGCAGAATTTCGCCTCCTTCTCTGGCTAGAAGATCTGTGATCACCGGAACCTTGACTGGAGGGGACGCTAACATGTCGAGAAGGTCAGAGTACCAGATCTGCCTCATCCACACCGGTGGAACCAGGATCATCCTGCACCGGGACTGTGAATTGATTGACTAGTCGAAGAAGCAATGGCAACAGAGGGAAAGCATACAGAAACAGACCGTCCCAGGGGAATGAGAATGCGTCCCCATCTGGGGAAACCTGCTGGCGAACCTCCGGCACTTGGTATTCGTCACTGTCGCAAATAGATCGATCTGGGTATTGCCCCATCTGCGGAACAGGTGATCCAGTTGGTCCCGCCAAAGCTCCCACTCATGGCAAGAGCACAGCTCCCTGCTGAGCGAGTTGGTGACAAGTGTTCTTCACTCCTGCCAGATGAAACGGGATAAGGAGCATCCCCTGGGCAACAGCCCAGTGCCATAGATCCTGCGCTTCTTTGGAGAGTGCCGGGGACCTGGTACCCCGCTTCCTGATGTAAAACATTGTGGTGGTATTGTCCATGAAGACCCGCAACACCTTGCCCTTGAGGGACGGAAGGAAAGATGGACTAAGGCCCAAAACACTGCCCGCAGCTCCAACACGTTGAAGTGCAATGTTTTCTCCTCTGGTAGTCACAGGCCTCGTGTGACTTCCGGTATGAGTTTCCCATCCTTCCAGGGAGGCATCCGTCGTGACCGCGCCCTGTGCGGTGGGGTCTGGAAATCCGCACCTCCGGACAGATGAGCGTGAACTCCCCACCACTGTATCGCTCGACAGAAGCTCTCGCCGATTGTGATCTTGTCCTCAAAACTTCCTGACACCTGTATCCAACGAGTGTCGAGGAACTCCTGCAGGGGACGCATCCGTTGCCTGCACAGCCGAATGAGGTATATGCATGACGACATCATGCCGAGCAGAGACTTGATGGACCTCACCGTGGCGATCTTCAGGGCCAACAGTCGTTGTACCTTGCCCAAGATGGCTGCTACCCTCGCCTTCGACGGAGACGCAAGGTCAACACTGTTGAGTCTGGATCCCAGAAACAGCGCATCCTGCAATGAGTCAAGCAGGACTTTGAAAAGTTCACCGAGAACCCTAGATCCGTCAGCAGCCGAATGGTTCTCGCCATGTGGTCGACAGCGATATCTTTCAAGCTGGCCCGGATGAGTCAGTTGTCCAGATAAGGGTAGATGTGAATCCTCTGTAGTCACAGCTGCGCCGTCACTGGCACCAGGCACTTGGTGAAGACCCTTGGCGCCAACTTCAATCCGAAGGGAAGGGCCTTGAATTGGTAGTGCTTACTATGAACCACGAAACGCAGGAAATTGCGGTGCCCCTTGTGGATGGGGAAGTATGCATCCTCCAAGTCCAGCGACGACAAGTAGTCCCCCCCTCTTCCAGCTGTCCGAGCACATGCTGAAGAGTGACCATCCAGAATTTTTGGGACCTGATGCATTTGTTTAGTCGACAAAGGTCGAGGGTGGGCCTCCAGCCCACGGTCTTCTTTTTGACGAGGAAGTATCTGGAGTACACTCCGGAGCATCTTTGGGACGAGCTCTATCGTGCCTTTCCTTAACATGGCCCGAACCTCCAGCAGCAACTGAGGGACGTGGTTCTCCTGCTGGGCCACCGGTGGTATTTGGGGACACTTCTGTTGAAATTCCAGGGTGCGTCTGTGACCGAGAGTGTCCAGAACCCAACGGTCTGTGGAGATGGTCTTCCACAGGCTGACGTAATTCGGCAGCCGGCCTCCCACCGGGGTGCTCAGGTGGGGGCCGACACCACGGCCGGCTCAATCCTGCCTCGACGTCGAAGGGCTACCTTGGTGACCCTGGCGGCGGCGATGTCCTCCTCCGAAGGCATTGGAGTGGCCCCTGTTGGTCTCTTGGGTCAAAGAATGGGAGGGCTGGCAGTAAGAGGAGCCCCCGCCAAATCCATTGGAGGATCCTGGGGACTTGCCGTCTGAGGTCCGAAAGGACAGCTTCCGTTGCTGAAGAGTGCCCAAAGCACGCGCCATCTCCATGTCCATCTTTATGGCTCAGAGAGACTGATCCACAGCCTTCCCGAACAAATTGCCCCCGAAGGGCATTTCCAGCACCATCAACTGTACGACCTGCCGAAAGTTGGTGGCCTTGAGCCAGCCACAACGACTAAGTCAAACGCTGTTACCCATGTGGTGGAACACTGCATCGGCGAGGTCTGCTTCTCTTCCTCGACAGTGTCCTCGCCGTAGTCGCCTTCGTCGGCGTGCTCGTCGTAGGGCCTTCTCCCTAGGTCATCCTCCTCCTGGACGGTCTGTAGACCGGTGAGCTCCTCAGAGGGGATATCTGTACCCTGGAGGGCCAATGCAACCCCCCACTTCTTTGCTTCCAGCGGTGCAGGTCTCGGGGAGATGACAGGCATCCTCTTCTCGGGGTCTTCTCTATGGGCCGGAATGCAGCCTCCCTCCTGGGTGGAAGGGACACCCTGGTCTTAGGGGTTGCATCCTGCGGGACCATCTTGGGGCCTTCGCCAGAGACATTGCCACTCCCTCAATGGAAGGCTGGGCCTTCGCCGGGTGCACCTGGGCCTTCATGGTCAGGGCCGGAGCCCTGTCCTGCTTGGCCTTCTCCTTAGGGGAAGGGTCCGAGCCCCGCTCCCCAGGGACTTCTCCGGTAGGACGGACTTGGGCCTCTCCTCAGGGTTTTCCCGGATGGTCCGACTTCCTCTTGGCCGAAGATCCTGAGCGTTGACTGGTGACGGAGGCTGGAGACCTCCAATGCGCCCCTGGTTGCCGAGGAGCCTGTCGCAACAGCGCTCCCGGTAACAGCGGACTTGCGATACTTTGCCTTCTGTTGGACCCCGCGGGAGGGGCAACGTCAAAAGGTCTGAGAAGCCTGCTCAGCCTTCTTGGAACTGGGAGAGGCATGCTGCTAGGCCCCAAGAGCAGAGGCCTTGGCCTGTAGCCACTCGTTCAGCTGCCTGTGCCGACCCTTCATCATGCAAGGGGCCATCTCCTGGCAAAACGCACAATCTTCCTCATTGTGCTTCGGGTACAGGCAGTAATCGCATTCGGAATGCCTGTCGTCCAAAAAGACATTCCGTGAGCCGCAGCAGATCTTGAAGTGGGGAGCCGAATCCTTCTCTGACATGGTCCAAGCAGCGTAGGCCTGAAAGAATCTTCTGGAAGCCTCCACAAAGAAACTATGAAATTCACCCTTGAGGGGCGTTGAATAATCGGGTCCACGTCAATCAGATGGGTTGATCGATGGAGCACAAGGCTCAGTTGACTGAAAAATAAACTACTCTTCCAAAAAGTGAAAAATGCAGTAAAGGCTCGAGAGCTAAACACGAGGACTCACAACACTTGAACGTGCTGTACAAATCTGAAGATGGCTGCCAGAGGAGGGCAGTCAATGGCTGGGGCAATATGACCCAGAAATCAGTGATTGGTTGTTAGGAGAAAGTTAGTTCAGAAATGAAACAGATTTTTTCTTTACTGAGGATTCCCAGCCTGACGGGGAATATTCATGAGCATGTGAATCCATGCCAGACCCCATGCTGGAGAAAGGAAGGTAAAATGCAACAAGAGGAAAGATAAGCGGGAGCAAGACCATGGAGGGCTTTAAAAACTAAAATTTAATTTTAAACATGATATGAAGAGAGCCATCCAAGATTAGGAAGGGAAGAAGAAATAGAATCACTAGGAGCAAGCAAGCAGGGAGCACTAATAGAAGCATTAAATACAGATTTCAAAGGAGCTAAGCGAGATAGGGAAAGTCCAAAGAGCGCAGAAGAATAGAAGAGCCATGAAAAGATTAAAGCAGACCCCAGTAGCTGCGTGGCTTTAAAAGTCATAAAATCCTAACCAACACGAGATCAGAAAATCACCTTTCAAATTCTCCATGCCTGCCCAAGTTTTCCTAATAGCAGCCAAATGAGACTGTCAATCCTAGTCAATCCTAGTGTGTATAGAGCGAAGAGAACCATTTATAAAAATACATCTGCCAGCTCCACCAGTGTGATGAACTTATATGTATGGTTCTAAGTAGAAGCAGAGTCAAGCCAGTTCAGGTAGTGAAGCCCAATCACGGCCATTTTCTGCACTTCAGCTCCTCTTCAGTGTGGGATCCAAAGGATCTCAGGAAACGCATGTGATTTTGGCCTTTTTAAAAAGGCAGTTCATGCTCAAAAGGGTACCAGTCTTGAGTCAGGTCACTTTGTGTCAAAATGAGGATTGTGCATTGCTATAAACACTAGATGTGGCCATACCTGATTAGGGCGTTCAGTGCTAGGCAATGCTGGTTAATGGATTAGGCATATCGATTAACACTGGACGTGTGAAGTGTTTGGAAAGCTTAACATACCTGGGATAAACCTCTAAATTAGGTTTGCTGGGTACCTCAGGCCTAAACTCTATTGTTTGCTTGTTAGGCACTTATACAATAAGAAAATAGTGTTTCAAAGCGCCCACAGGGCAGGGAGGGAGCAATGAAGAGGAAAAAGGTAGAAGGGGCAAACCTACTAGGCCTTGTGAGTATTCACAATGTGCAAGTGTGGCAAGGAAGAGGGAAGAGGGGGTAAGTGCTGGGGAGTTCGAGCTCATGGGTGAGCCACAGAAGTAGTACTAGCAATGTTGAGTGCTACACTGACAGGGGCTGCAAGTGCAAACCTCCAGGGCGGAAGGTGTTCAGATTAAAGTGCTGTGAATAGACAGGAGCTGGGCAGAATTGGTGTGGGAGGTAAAGGCCCCCAGGATGCATAAGAGCCCAGGACACCGATTCTGCAACTGTGGGATTAGCAGGGGAGAGGAAGGGAGGGAGGAGGAGGAAACTGGGGAAGATTTAAGGAGCTTCCGGAATTTGAGAAGATCCAGCTCCAGGGGAAGGGGGAGGCTATTCCATGTTTGCGCATATGTGGATACCATAGCCGTCTTGCTCACATGGGAGCAACTAGGATGAGCGTCATTTGTTCCCCGTGAATCTTGTTTACTATCTTGATCTTGCTCATTAAGGGTGTCCGGGGGAGTCTTGGAGGGGGGGGCGGGGGAGACCGGGCGGGGAAGCGTAAGCAAATTTCCCTGACCAGTTCATCCATATGGCGTTCCCCTTGGAGCCTGGTTGGAGGAACCTGGACGCAAAGTCTGGGCATTGCTGTTTTCTCCTGTAGCAAACAGGTCCAGCGTGGGTAATCCCACTGGGAGAAGATGGTCTAGTTTCCACGCGTGTTCTTCTGGTAGGGGATCTCTGTTCAGAGTCTGCTAGGGTGTCGAGTACCCCTGGAATGTGTTGGGATGATCGGAACAACCCCCGTTTGAGTGCCCACCTCCATATTTTCTGTGCCAGCTTGGACAGATTTGGAGAGTGGGTGCCCCTTGTTTTTTATATAGAACATCGCAGTGGTGCTGTCTGTTAATATCTGAACCTTCTGGTTCGTCAACTGCGCTTCGAATGCTTGAAGAGCTTTGAATACTGCTAGTAGTTCCAACAGGTTCATGTGGTTCTGTGCCGTGATGCCAGTCCACAGACCATGTGCTGTGTGGTGAAGGTAATGAGCCCCCCCCCCACCCGGAGACTGATGCGTCTGTTGTAGCGATCGCTTGAGCCTCCGGATTTTGGAAGGGTTTTCCCCCTTTTAACAGATTTTCCTTTGCCCCACAGCGTAGGTTTTTTGGTGAAACAACCACTAGATCGTCCCACTGACCGCTTGCCTGAGATCACTGTTTCACCAACCACTCCTGCATTGGGCGCATGCGCAGATGTGCGTGTGGTACCAGGTATCTGCACAACGCCATCATGCCTAGTAAACACACTGCTTTGTACGCTTATCTGATCCGGCTTGAAACTGGGGTGTTTGCTGAAGCAGGTTTTGAACTCTTTCCATGGATGGAAAGGCCAAGCCTGCTTTTGTGTCGAAGACCGCTCCTAGGAACAGTTATGTTGTGTTTGGTACAAGACTCTACTTTTTCTCGTTTATTGAGAACCCCAATTGGAAGAGAAGGTTTATGGTTCTTTGTGTGTTTTGTCTGCAAAGATGGGGCGATTCCCTTGAGATCAGCCAGTCGTCCAGGTTGGGGTACACTGGAATTGCCTCCCTGCGCAGGCGCGCTGCCACCACCTCCAGTACCTTGGTGAATACTCTTGGAGCTATACCGAAGGGTAGCACCTTGAATTGGTAGTGCTGGTTTGCTATTTTGAAACGCAAGAGTTTTCTGTGCGCTGGGAGCATTGAAAAATGAAACTAGGCATCGTTAATATCCAGTTTTGCCATGTAATCTGTTTTAGCAGGGGGATTACTGCTTGTAGCGTGGTCATGCAGCATTTTTGTGACTTTACATAAGTGTTTGCAGGGCGTAAGTCTAACGCTGGGCGCATAGTTAGATCTTTCTTTGGCACAAGAAAGTAGGTTGAATAAATACCCTTGTTTACCTCGTTGGATGGCACAATCTCTATGGCGTCCTTGAGAAGCAACAAGTTGACTTCTTAGAGAAGGAAGAGCTGTTCTTCCTTGGTTGTCTTCCTTTGGCGCTGGGGATGGGATAGTTCGATGGATTTTGGAGGAGCTCCACACAATAACCTCCCGCTACTGTCGTTAGCACCCACTTGTCCGTGGTTATTCCCTGCATTATGTGGGTGAAGTGTGAAATCTGTCCCCCTACTGGGGCGGATTGGAGGGGACTTGTAGTGGGCTGTCACTGTTTGGTAGGTGTTCCTCCACCTCTAGAAGTGGCAGACCTTCCTCAGCCGCAGGATCTGCGCTGGCCTCTCGGGTAACCTTGATATGACGGACCTTGGTTGTTATTCCAGGAAGAATTTTGACCATGTCCGTAACCGGAGCCTCTCTGGGAATTTTGGCCACGAAAGTGGCAAATGGTTCCTGCCTCTTTGGCCAGATGGTTTATTAGTTAGTTGGCCGAGGGACTTGAGGGTGTTGTATTCCTCCTGGCAGACTTAAGGGCACCTTCTACCGCTTTGCCGAATAAGACCGTTGGTTCCACCGGCATGTTAAGTAACTTCGCCTGGGTCTCAAGCTAAAGCCGGACTGGTGAAGCCAAGAATGGCGCTCGATTATGGCTCCTTCAGCAATTATTTGGCCTGCATTATCTGCAGTGTCGAGGTTATTCTTGAGAATGCAGCTGGAAGTAGCTTTGCCTTAATGCAAGTTGATACTTTAAATGCTCGCGAGCAGGATCTACTAGGGTAGTTATTTAATCCCATTTATGGCAGTCATAGCTTGCCAACAGTGTAGAGTTGTTGGTGATTCTAGCTTGAAAACATTGCCAAAGTCGCTACCTTCCTTCCCATGGTATAGAGCTTCTTGCTCTCCTTGTCTGGGGGAGCCTCTGAAGAGGCTAGTGGTGTCCCTGCCCCTTTACAGGTAGTTGTGACCACGGGCGAATGCTGCTTAAATTGGCACCTGATATAGAGTGGGTCAGACGTCGATGGGTGAAATTTCTCTACCCGCGGGTTTACTGCCCGTGTTTGATTTGGTGTCTCCAGTGAAGGTTGGATTCTTCTCTGGACAGATTTTAAAATTGGGAAGAATTTAGTGGCAGCCTTCTCGTCTCCCAAAATATCCTCCACAAAGTCCTTGTCTTGCTGAGTCTCCTGTGTCTGGATGCCAAAGCTGCTTTGATTAATGTCGTTGTGGAGGGGCTGATTATCTACCGGAGATTCAGGCACTGGGGAATCTTGTTGAATTGATGAGGCCAGGGTATACACACCACTGCCTCATCATCATCACCAACATAGCAATGGTCAGATTGCTGGTAGTCCTCATTATGCCCTTCAGTGTCTGTATTAACGTCGCTACTGCACAAGACCTTTTTGCAGGGGGCTGGCTTGAAGCTAGGGGCTGGGAACTGGAAGCCAGGGGCTGTGAGCTGGAAGCCTGAGTAGTAGGAGGTGTAACCTGAAAGTCTCCCCTCCCCCCTGGAAATATTGGCGGAAAAGTTCATTCTTGACATTACCCTACCTATGATCTATGTCCTCTGTAGTCCATAGGGCTGAACTGGGGATGACCACAGGGTACTGGGGTGTTGGGACTTGTACTAAGGGTGTAGGTGTGGATAGGCCCTTCTTTTCTAAGGCTTCAGCCAAAGAACCCTCTTTTTGTGGGGCAGGTATTGTCTCTTTAGAAGGGGTAGACTTGTCCTTATGATACTTGTCTTTAGATTTTTCTTTATGCTTCTTGGAATGAGAAGCCTTTAGCAGGCTCTCAAGGACACGTTTCTTTACCAGGTGCGACAACCCAGTGTTTTTTTACCCTACCGGCCATTTCGACGAATGTCGACTCTCAGTAGTGGGTTAGACCTCTGCCTCGTCTGCCGACGATCAGCTTTCGGTCGATGTTTCATGGGCGGCGTCCTTCGGTTTCCAGGGCCTGTCATGGGGCGAACGGGACCTCAAGTGCCCAGAGGACGGGGAAGGAAAAAGTTACTTACCTGTAACTGTTGTTCTCCAGCATGGGGTCTGGCATGGATTCACATGCTCATGAATATTCCCCGTCGTCAGGCTGGGAATCCTCGGTAAAGAAAAAATCAGTATCAGTTTCGTTTGTGATCTGTCTAGTGGACCTCCCCCTTGACGCCGTATCTGGGGGTTTGGTCGACAGCGCCGACTCATCGCCCGGTATGTACGTTTAGTGAAGTGCTCTTGCCGCCGGGTGTCATCCCCGTAACAGAGCCGCCAGCCTGTCTCTTGGGGTCAGAGGTTTGCACTTGGGTACTTGGCTGTGGCTGTCGCCCTCGCCATCCGAAAAGACGGCAACGCTGTCGTCGCTGGAAGCTCCCTTCACGTCAATAGCAGACTCGGCCTGCATTGCGTGATGGGTCCAGCGCTTAGTTCCACAGTTTTTAAGAGTCTTGGGTTTGAGGAGCTTACAGGCTCGACAATGCCCTGAGTCGTGGTTCAGACAAAGGTTGCACACACTGTAGATAGACAGAAATGTTTTATTACACGTGGGTCTGAATTTAAATGGTGTTCTATCCATGTTTGGGAAAAGCAGCCAGGCGGGAAAGGGTGGGAAAATGCATTGTACAATGACCGCCCCCCTCCCTACTGTAAAGGCCTAGACCCGGTGGGCATTACAAGGCCGAAAGGGTCCATCAAATCTTGAATTAGTCCGACAGCGCAGTCTTTTCCACTGCATCAATGAATTGGTCGATGTCGGAAGGAAAAGGACAGAAAGAGTAAACTATTTAAGCATACCTGCATTGAGGTGCCATTATGAAGGTGCATCAGAATATTCAAAAGATTATGCAACCCCTAGCTATTAAGTTCCTCCTACAAATGACTCCCGTTTACAGTGTTGAATGCTAGTGACAAATTGATACCAGCTAGAAATAGGGCACCAGGCGAATTCTCCCAGCAGCCCCTTTGGAGTTCATCAATTATGTATGCGTTCAGTGAGGTGCCAGTGCCTCACCTGAATAGACGCGAAAACCTTGTGCATCCAGTAATGCTATGGGTCCATAGTTAGAGGGATCTCGACTGAAGCCTTTTTTAAAGACTGGCACAATGACTGATGATTTCCAAGTGGAAGGAGTAATGAGGTTTCTTAAGATTGTATGAAATAGTTGAGTTAAGACCGACGCCCAGAGAGCGGGGTCATTTTTCAAAACACGGTTGCGAAGCCTGTTTGGGCCAGGAGTTATTACATTATGTAATAAACACCCTAATGTCCTCTTCATCGAAGTTGAGCTTCCACTCTCGTCTAGCTTAATCCTCTCATTACTGCATATAGGTTGGAGCAGTGATCGCACCAAACTGATTCCAAAATTAAGATTCCAAAATTGGATTCTCTTGTAAGGTCGATTGGGAGGTGCACGAAGAGTTCATTAATTTCCAGAAGTCTGTCTGATTTACTGAGGAGTGCTTTGAGCATAATTTTGCACCTAATTGAAACGCTGTACTTCGAAATGCCTTCAATGTATTTTTGTAATGCTGCTGAATCTTGCGCAAAGCAATCGCTTTCTCGTTGGGGGCAAGCTTGCTTTTCTTACCTTGCCTTATATGAGAGCTCATGGTTTTCTTGACCTCCTGGACCTCCCGAAGAAAGCAATGGGGTATCAATGTTTTTGTTTACATTTTCATGGATAGCTAGCCTGACAAACCTTGGGAATTCCCCGCAGAACAGGCCCGACAACTGAACTCAAAAGTTAGCCATTTGCATCAAAACCTTCCTGTACACCCCCTCCAAATTCCTCGGATTCCGGCTTCTAATGTTCCCTCCCTAGTTAATTGTAATAGCTATGGGTAAAGTGTCCCGGGCGGGTTGGAAAGAGTTGGTGCAAGTGGCTGACGAAATGTTGTGGTCACTGGCCATGGTATCGAGTATCCCAAACTTGTAACATCTTTTAAAGATCAACTCCGAAGTGAAAAGGTAATCAATTGTTGAAAGGGAACCTTTACTGTGCCATATCCCTCCCCTGCAAGTCTCCATTGATATTCCCATTAAAACAATACAAGGACCAAAGTTCATAGTTCTAACCATCGTGCACCTCTCAAGTTGCCTTGATGAGCAGACTGACCTCACTCTCCCTTCCTGAATTCCTAAGCAATTAGAGATCACATCTCCAGTGACGATGACGACATGCATTACTCACCAGAATAGCATTTCTGATTGTATCCGCTTAGATTCACATGCTGTGCATATCGTCGGACATCCAGTGGTAACCTCAGAGTATTGCATCTTGTCTTTCGGGGACTGAAAGTAGACGTCGGCATAAGCGTGTCCGTAACACTATCGCTATCGTGACGTGTACTGCGCCCAAAATCCCTCACGCGTCAAGGTCCCTCAGATTGTATATTTTCTGCCATGAGGGAGCCCAAGGCTATAGTGAGTGAGTACATAAAGAGAGAAAGTAGTAAGACATCTATGTTCCTTCCACTCCGAGCGGGGAGCGCATGTGAATCTAAGCAGATACAATCATCAGAAATGCTATTACGGTGAGTAATGCATGTCTTCTGATGCTTGTTAATCTGCTTAGAATCACATGCTGTGCATAGACTAGCGAGCAGTATCTGGAGTTGGTGGTGGGTTGTGAGAAGGAACAGTAGAGAAAAGATGTCTTCGTACTGCTTGTCCCACCCGAGAATCCGACCTAGAATGAGTGTCTAGGTAATAGTGTTTTGTAAAGGTGTGTACAGAACTCCAGGTTGCCACTTTGCAAATGGACTCTAGGAAAACATTTGCAATGAATGCTATGGATGCCCGAGTAGAATGTGCTCTAGGCTTGAAGGGCAGATCTTTCTCAGCAAGAGCGTAACTGTGTGATGCATTTGACAATCCACCTTGAGATAGCGGATTTAGAGACAGGATCCCCTTTTCTACCAGCTGCCACTGAAACAAAGAATTGTTTAGTCTTCCTCAGTGGTTTAGTTCTTTCCAGGTAGAACATGACTGCCCTGCGCACATCTAGTGTGTATAGGCTTCTTTCGGCCATGCTGGTAGGGTTCTGGAAGAAAGTGGGTAGTTCGATTGACTGGTTCACATGGAACTTTGAGATGAATTTAGGCGCAACCCTAGGATGTGTGCGCAGAATTACCTTATCTTTGTAAATTGTAACAAAGGGGTCTAGCACAGAGAGTGCTTGTAGTTCGCTAACCCTTCTGATAGAAGTGATAGCCACTAAAAAGGCTGTCTTACAGGTCAGGTCTTTCAGACTTGCTTTGTGCATAGGCTCAAAGGGAGCTCCCATGACTCTGGTTAAAACCACATTTAGATCCCATCCCGCAGCTGGGTGAGAAATAGGAGGATAAATCCTTTTAACCCCTTCCATAAAGGCTTTAATCACTGGTATTTTCCACCACAACACCTTTTGTTGTGACGTGGTGTAGGCTGACAGCAGCCAGATTAACCTTTAGGGAATTGAAGACTAACCCAGTGTCCAACAGATGGGTTAGGTATAGCACAGTGTGTGTGTGTGTGTGTGAGCAATCAATGGGATTGACACCCTTGGAATTGCACCAGAAAAAACGTTTCCATTTGCTGGCATAGCAATAACATGTATTTGGTTTCCTAGCTTCCCAGAGTATGTCCATGCACCTCTGAGGGAGTTGTAGGTGACCAAACTATGACCTCAGGAGCCATGCTGCTAAGCTCAGTTTGTGGGCATGGGTGAAGGGTCTCCCCCTGTCGTGAGACAACATGTTGTACGGGCAGGGTAGTTTCACTGGTGGGGAGAGGGACATTTCCATCAGGTGAGCAAAACAGGGTTGGCGGGCCCACATGGGGGCCACCAGTATCATGGTAACTGGTTCCTGGTGCATCTTGTGCACTAGCTTGTTGAGAAGGGGAGTCGGGGGGGGGGGGGGGGGGAGCTTAGACAAATTTCCCTGACCATGTTATCCAGAAACCGGTTCTGGGGGTACCTGGAGGCGTAGTCTTGGCATTGGGCATTCTCCTGAGTTGTGAACAGGTCGATCTCTGGGAAGCCCCATTCTGCAAAGACATTGGACACGAGTGGTAGTCACAACCAATGAATCTGGGACGGCATGTCCTCTGACGTATAAAGGGTCCGAAGGGGAGGGGCAGAATAATTTTTTCGACTGTTGGGTTCACCGCCCGAGTTTGAGCTGGTGACACCAATGAGGGGCCACCCTTCTCTTGATAGAATTAAGGAGGGGGATGGCCTGGCTAGATGGCGGTTTCTCCTTAAGGATATCTTCTACAAAATCCTGCTCAGGTACAGCCTCGAGTGGAAATCTTAAAGTATTCAGCTACTTTTTTCAACATGGAGTTGAATGCCATTTGGTCATCTACAGGAGAGGCCTGGCGAGCCGGGGTGGACGGAGGAGAATCCAGGCACAAAACATCAGTGTCCTGATCTTGCAGTGCCCAGGGGTCTTGACCTACCTGCTGGGTTTCTTACCAGTTCTCCGTAGTATCCTGTTCTTCCTCATAACTTTGTAGGAATGAAGCTTCCTCCTCTTGATTATAAATGTCCCTATATGAGTCCATGTGGACAACGTCTCCCTTCTGAAAGGTAGAAGGCTGATCTTCTTGAATTTGGAGGTTAGGGTCTACCCGAGCACTTTTCAGGAGGATGGTCAGAAAAACTGATAATCTTCTCCAGCTGATCCATACATCCTTCGAACTTCTGTGTAGTCCATTTAGTGGACCCAAACGGGCCTACGGGGCGGGGGGTGCTTGACCGGTGTTCTCTGCCCTAAGGTGTCGAAAAGAGTCTCTTAGGGTGTCGGAAAGAGGCTCTCGACTATCTGCGTACTCATCGTAAGAATCGGGATCCCAATCCGTCGAAGCTTTTTCCATGGCTTGTCCCATAACTTTAGGCGGGACCGGGGTAAAACCCACCACTGCAGTAATTTTTTCAATGCTGCTTTCGATAGTCGCCGAATCAGCGTGAGACAGAGGTTCCAATGGTTTATCGGTAGGTGTAGTACCTTCCGCGGCGGTAGAGGGCCTAGCGGTCGGTTTTTCGGGTAGAGGCCTAGCCGTAGTTTTCAGGCCTACCGCGGCCTTCAGGACCGTCGAGGCGTCGGATTTCCACGCTTCGACGTGTAACGTTTTTGGAGCAGCGCCCTTACTTGATTTAGATTGCCCAGTCGCAAGACACTGCTGCGGATGCGGGGAAGGCTTTGGATCTGACAGATCCGAGGGAACACGCAAAGTTTTCGGCGGCCCTGTTGGCGCTTTCACCTTTTTTCTCGACGAAGACGTTGAATACGGTGTAGGGGTTGTTTGCTTAGTGTGATGCGCTTGTACACCCCTGTCGCCGCGTGTTGTCCCTGTAGCGAGACCAGAGTCAGGCCTTAAAGGGTTGGGGACGGGCGTGGCGGACCTAGAAGCGTCCGCCTCAAGGTCTATAACAACCGCAACAGATGTTTGGTCATCCGAAGTACCCCCGTCACTCTCAGCGGGTGTGGCGGTGGAGGAAGGGGGTTCCACCCGCGACATACCGTACGCGGCCCACTGCTTTACACAGCGCTCCTTAAGGGTCTTCGGCTGAAGGAGTTTGCAAGCTGCACACCGCTTCTCGTCACGCTCTAAGGGCAGACAGGCGTTACACGTCCTGTGTTCGTCCTTCCAAGGATATCTGACCCTACACTTAGGGCAGCATCTAAAAGGAGTCCTTTCCATAGCTAAAGGGAAAGATGACCAGACCGAAAGGGAAAAGAGGGGAAAGGAGGAAAGCCATACCAATAAAATGGCCACCCCGACCCCACTCTCCCTACTGTATAGGCCGGCCTGGGGCCAGACCATGTGGAAAATCTGACTGCTGGATTTTAGGCGCCGAAATCCACAGCCGTAGACAAATCCCTATAGTCTTCATCGAAGATGTTCTTGGTGAGCGAAGTGCCTTAACGGGGAATAACCAGCAAGTCGGTAAGATAAACAATGTCACTTGTAAGAGCTCTGCTATAGGGCGACCAGTTATCTGGGAGGAAAAAAACAATCTGAGGGACCTCAGCGCGTGAGGGATTTTGGGTACACTACACGTCACGATAGGGATAGTATTATGGACACGCCTATGCCGACGTCCCTTTTCGGTCCCTGAAAGACAAGATGCAATACTCTGCGGTTACCACTGGATGTCCGACCATATGCACAGCATGTGATTCTAAGCAGATTAACAAGCATCAGAAGTAATTATTACCAAACTTATACAACTAACCTTCTAAAATCCTAGACAAATGAAGTAACATGTTTTCAAACTTCTCAATTTGGGGGGGGGGGGCAAAACACACATTTATCACCAATAGGTTGATCTGCCCCGAATTAAGAACAATATGGCTGCCACCTCGCTGCTGTGAGTGTTTTTACCAACTCCAGCCCACTGCCCCCCAGCACTCCTTTCCAGCCTGGAGTGGAGACCCCCCCCTTCTCCCCTGACCTCCCCCCCTTTTCAGCATTTTTTGTCCTTCTGGCGTCTTTTCTTTCTCTTGCTGCACTCCAGCACCCGTCTACCTCTCCCCTGTCTGATTCTTTGATGGTCTTTCTTTGTTCCCAATAGCTTCCCCCCCCATCCTTTCCCCATTGGATGCATACCTCATTAGCACTGCCCCCAGGGCAGCACTACTGCCTGTGCAGCCCCTGCGCCAAAGGGACCCAGGGCAGAGGGTTGCTCCCCAGCAGCAGTTCCAGACTGTTTGCCTGTGTTCGCTGGTGGATCTTGCAGCGCAGCCGTCAACCAGCACTTACAAGGTAAGAAAGGTGCGGGCATGATGAACAGCCGTTACTGCTCCCTATTAAACTGTCCCACCTCTCGTTAGTCCTTTTACCAAAATGCTTTAGTCTACTACCCATCATATCATACTGCACATCGCTAACAATTATGCTTCCCATATCGGGCACTTAGGGCCCTATCCAGGTAACTTGTGTTTAGTTGTTTTTACTGTTCCCTTATATGTTAAAACCTAGGCTTTTTCACTCTACCCAGGAAACTCGCATCTAGATGTTATGCTTTCTCTGCTGTATGTTGAAACCTAGGTTTTTTTCCTCTATCCAGGAAATTTGCATTTAGGCGTTATGCTTTCTCTGCTGCATGTTGAAACCTAGGCTTTTTTCCTCTATCCAGGAAATTTGCATTTAGGCGTTATGCTTTCTCTGCTGTATGTTGAAACCTAGGCTTTTTTCCACTTATCTTGAACATGTGAATCTAGATGGTAGCATTGCTGTTGTGTTGAAGTTGGCTTTGGACTTCACCCTCACATCCTCTCAGACTTCCCTTGCCCCCCCACCTCTCCACTTTGCTCCTCTTTCTCACCCACATCTGGTAAGGCCTCTGGACGGCTCCGCTCCTGTGAGTCTCATCCAAACAGCTGTCCCTTTCTAGGGAGAATTCTCATAAATGTGCCAATTCCCTTCACCTTAGAGACCCCCAGCAACTTTGCTGGATTTTTGAGGACTTGATTTTTTTCCTGGAGAGCGTGTGAACCTTTTTTCCCCACTCACTCATGTATTTTGATGTGTGTTTTACTCTTGTTTTCTTTGATTATGGAGTTTTAGACACCTCCATAGACATCTCTTCATTTGTGTCACACAGCACCCTCAGTGCATTGACACAGGGGAAGCCTTTAAGGCTGTCCCAAGGTTTAAATACCTTTTCTGGGATAAACTGTTTCCCAGAGAAAGTAAAGTGAAATTGACTTTACTAGTCTTTTCAAATTCCAAGTTCCAGCACACACTATCGTACAATAGAGTGCTGGAGGGGTTACTTAGACTCCCCTAGGTCTAGAAACTCATATAGCAATCAAATGCTACCCTTTCCTCTCAAAATGGCTGGTGGCAGTGGTTTTACAATGAACTACCATGATTTTTCCCGCACGCGAACATCGGTAGCGTTAAATTGCGGGTGCCATGTTTTTCCAGATGGCGTCTGAGCCTCCTTTGTTTAAACAGGTCCCAGTCTTTTCACCATTTCTTTTTGGAAAGGTCCTTCTAGAGTTTGTCTCTACGCGCCAACTCAGGTTTGGTCCCTTTGTTCCTACGCCTTTGGCGGGCTTCAGTACTGAAGACCGCCTCTGGCACCAGAGTGTCTGGGGTGGGTAGGAAGTGAGGGTGGTGCCTGAAACTCCCTGTGCTTAGTCTCCTAGGAGACCCAAATGCACTCTGGCGTGATTTGCTGGCTGACTGTCCGGCAAGGACAGCCACCCTGTTGGGTGAGTGGCAGATAGGCTGGAATGAATGGGAAAAAACTGTATAAAAGGCAAGCCTCTTGGCTTGGAAGGCAGAGTCCACCACTGGAACGAAAGAACCGAAGACAAGCTGGAAGAGAATGGCTGCTACAACTCCTGGACCGTTGGTTTGCCTGGTGAAGCCCTGCTGCAGGACCAAATCGCCAAGCTCATTTCGACAGAGAAGACCTTCAAGGACTACTTCTCCCTTTGAATTGGTGGGACCAGTCAACTCGAACCTTAAGCCACCTGGATACCGGAGCTGGTTGTATTTTCTTCAGAGTGCTGCAGGAAACCGAATAACCAGGGAGAGGAACACCAGTTTGTGTGCTTGTCTACAGCTATCGGAATTGAAGATTTGCCTTGGCCAGCTTTTTGACCAGTCCCAGTGCAGAAGTCCCCCGACGTCCTCACTCTTGTCCCCACGAATGAGGCTCAGGAACAGCGAGATCTGCAGGAACTGCCAGGAACAGACGTCTTCAGCTGCATCTTTTTCTTCATTGTAAGGCAATGTTAAACCCCGACCGAGAGAACTTACTTCTCACTGCGAAAGTGCTTGAAACCTTGGCAATTTGCAGGCCTATTCAGCTTGTGACCCAACATATGAATCTTTCTTTTACAAACTACTTCTGAGAACTTTGGCAACGACTTTTCCTTTTAACTACCAAAACTGCCTATCCTATACAAGACATTAGCCCATTGACTTTGGCCTAACCTATTGCATTGAATTGACTCCTTTGGTGAACTCAAACTATTTGCACTGTCTAAGAGTAACTGTAATCTTTTTATTAACCTATGCCTTTTTGCTCCTACTTCAAAGTAGTTTAAATGCCTCAAAAACTGATAGTGTGAAGTACTGAAGTATATTTTTGTGTGATATATTGACTCCTTCTAGTGAATGTTTTAGAACTGACTGTGAAATAAATTAATAAGTGTTTTACCAACAAACCTTGAGTATAAGAGTCTATTTGAATACTTTTGATTGTAGACCTCTTTGTAACATCATTACAGCTCACATTCCCCTCTTGAGATAAGCCTGGTTGCTCAGCAACACTACCAAAACCGTAGTACACACTTATACCAAAGGTTGGTTTTGCTTACACCTGTAGTCCTAGTTGTGTGTACTGGTCCCAAAGGGTACTGCATACAAACTATACCCAACATCCCCTGCTCCTCCAGAACTTTCAAGGACAACATTGCCCCCCCCCCCCCCTGCTCCAGCCTTGGCAGATTCTGCGATCACTTCCTGCCACTGGCTCCTTCCCGCTTCTCCTCAAGCATTCCCATGTGTACCCTCTCTGGTTCTCGCTAAATTCACTCGCCCAGTCGCATAGTCGAGCTATTTTTAGGAGGGGCGTGTAGCATTTACAACATGCTCAACCTTGTTGGCGAGCGTTCCCTGAGCATGATTGTTTCACTTATAAAATACCCACTAGATGGGAGCAGACAGACTAGATTGAAATTAAGACAATCCAGACCAATGACAATTGCAAAATCAGATTAGGTAGACCCAAAATCTTTATTTGCGAAGGGACTTGTCGATGGGATTAAAATAATCCTCTGGTACACAGAATACTTTCTGCCCTGAACGGAGTAAGATGCCCGTGAAGCAATGGATCAAAGCCAGCTGAGCACTATTGACCCTTTTGCCTTGTGACCGTTTTCAGCTGAGGGAGAGGAGTAGAGCGTGGAGGGGGGTGGGGGCCTCAATGCCGGTGCACTGCATGTGTAATCATGTTTTTGGAGTTGATAAAAGTATTTTTGCAAGTTCTGACTCAAAAACTGTTCTGGGGGTGAAATGGCCTAGAAGCTGAGAGATATTTAAGAAACAGGTTACCTTTTATCAGCTTCTTTCACAGAAAACTACACTAGCAGGCCTCAAAAGTGGATTTGCTCTTAAGAGCATACACACCCATGCTGCACTCACCATTTTCACAGAATACAGGTATAGCCCAGGGTCAGCATAGCAACTTCTTACACTGTTGGTACAGTGCAAGCATCTGAATTTTTAGGTGCCCTTTCATGCAGTGGCGGACGGCATGCCAACATCAGCACTGGCTGATGAGGCTGCAGGGCATTTCGATTTGGACAGCACAGCCCCATGTGCCAGAAATATTGCCACTCCGAAAGGATGGGTGCATCCATATGTGCAAACACAGTTATGGAGATGTTGGTCATGCCTTTCCCCTATTTTGTGTAGCTCTCTCGGTTGACCATCTCTAGTTAAGACCCCATTTATCCCTCACCACTTCTTGTTTACAGTCCGACTCCTGCTCTACTGTCTTCCTGTATTCCCAGTATACAACTGTCCCCTCTGTCCTTGCTCGGACGCTAGCGTCCTATGCTCACTGTATCCTCAGAGTAGTCCCAGTTAGAGTGCCAGTCCATTAGAATACCATGCAAACTAACTACTATCTACCGTTGCACTTGTAAAATGGCAGCCCTACAAATTGACTGTCCAGATTAAGAGCTAACCCTGCACATTGGGACTCCACAAGGACATGCATATGTCCACATTAGCAGACCATGCAAGCTGGTATTCGTGTAGATTAGTAGTTCTGCAAATTCAACGCCCCTGCAAACTGTCAACCATACACATTAGCAACCCCTGCATGCCAACATTTCTGTTCCTAAGAACAAGTTCTGGGCCATAATCAAGGTGCAAGAAAACAAAGTTGTGTCAGAAGACAGCAATTAAATAACACTACTTAAGTTTGATTTTAGTTGGTATGGCTGTGTAAATTCTTCTCAACTTAAAAAAGGCACATTTCACCTCACTGCATAGGTTTCTTTAGAGACCAAGCAGGATTTTACTCAAAAAGAAAATGGTCCTCCTTATTGGTCGAGTACATTACTCCTAGGGCAAGTAGATAAATTACATTACTAGACCTGCAGCTCGAGTAGATTTTATAAAGATTCTTCGAAGCCTGCCTCTCCTCAAAAGTGCAAGTGAACCTGTTCAGTTGCACTTAATATATCGTTCTCCTTCCAGAGCATTACCCTTTCCATCTCGTCCTGCACTTCTCCTCTTCCCTCATTTCTGTCACTGCACTTGCACACTCTGAAATTGTCTGACCTAGTAGGAACGCTTTTGTTGGTCGTCTTCCCTGCTCATGCCCATCCTACACCTCCCCTCCGCCCCCCTCACCCCTATTTCTGCTTATGCACATGCATGCTCCGAAAGCTCCCTTGACCTAGTAGGATTGTTATTGTTTTGTCTTCTTCCCGGCTCATCCCCAACCTTCACCCTCACCTCCCTCCCTCCCTCCCTCCCTTGTATTCTTGTTACGGCACTTGCACAATGTTAGGCAATAATTGATGTAGTGACTCTGTGTGAGACTATACATAAAACCAAAAGTTGGCTCTTTTTTCGTGATTTATAACCTGCATCAGGCGGTCAGTCATGTCTCGGCTATACTACTATACTGCCTGTACATCTCTGTAAATAAGTTTGTAAATTGCTGAATTTATAACAGTAAAAATATTGTCATGTAATTGCTTCGGTATGTATCTGTTACTGACGGTATCATGCAACTATAAGTAACCTATAACACGCCCAGATACCTTTGGGTTTGGAGCGCTATATATAAACACCACTTGTCTACTTGGTATAACGTAACGCACCTTTTGGTATAAGCCTGTACTACACAAGTTGTTAGAGTGACTGAGCAGCCAGGCCCATCTCAAGAGAGGTAAATGTGAGCTGTAGAGCTGTAGCAATGAAATTCACCAATACAAGGATCCAAATAACACTTACACTAAAGGTTTCAGTTATAGTTATTTAACATCAATTTTTAAATAAGCTTTCTTTAAAAAGGGGCAAGATAAGTAACAATCAACTACACTTTAAAATATTTTACCAGAATAAGCATAGGTTTAGTGGATGCTCTTTAGAGATGCTTTTTACACACTTCGTACACCCGCAGGTCACCTCATTCACAAGGACAGAAATGGCATTTATATATCAATAGTACACTTTGCAGATTCTGAGGGTGAAGGAAGGAACAAATGTTAAACAGGTTCTCAGGGCATCTGAGTATACTTAAATCTTCCAATGTAGTCTAGACAAACAAAAACCTTTCCCAGCAATAACGGTCTAAAAATAAGTTATTACCTCTGAGGGACAGAAAATATCCAAGTCAATGGACTAGAAGAGTCTACAGGATCCAGGACAGCCAAAGTCAATTGGAGCACAGTCTATTGAGCTGAGGCACTTCCTATCTAAAAAAAGTCTTGCACAAAGTTAGAGTTTTGTAGAAAACACTAGTAGGGTCACAAGCTGTTACACTTGTGGAAAGCAGAGTTGAAATCAACCCTAAGTAAAGTAGCCACTGTAACTCTCTACTGAGAAGAGCAAAGCTAAAGACACTGAGGTAAGTACCCAAAGTCTGAACAGTACCTCTGGTTTGAAGAGTGGTCCAGCTGGATTCTGTCCTGTTGCAGCGATGCAGATCCTCGGTTCCTGAGCCTCAGTCGTGGGGACAAGAGGCAGGATGTCTGTAGAACTCCTGCGGCAGCAATTTGGAGGTCGTCGGCAGCTATGGGCTCTTTTTGGATCAGCAGCACTTTGCGGTTTGAGTGCGCGGTAAACAGCACCACAGAGGATCTTGGATACTGGTTGCGCTTTCTTCACTCCTCGAGTCCTGCACTCTGGTGAGGGGACTCTAGCTCTGGTCGTCCTGCTTCTGGAAGGTCCTTGGGAGATTCCTGGAGCTTCTGGCCAGATTGTAGATGTTGCACTCGACTATGGATTTCTCTGCCCCTGGCACTTGATTCCTGCAGCAGCAAAGAAGTACAGCCAGTCAGAGAAGATGGAGCAGTGGAGTTTGTCTCTGGGTTAGTTGGTCCCACTAACCCAAGGGAAGAAGTCGTCATTTCGGGCGCTTCTCTTGAAGATTAAAAAAAGCAGTTTTCAGCACAGCAGCAGGGCTTCATCGGGCAATTCAAAGGTCCAGGAGGATTCAGCAAGCTTTGTTCATGGTTTCTTCATCGGGTGTTCTTCCCAGTGGTCGACTGCCTCTAGTCCTAAAACCCTCTCCTTTTAAGCAGGTTTCTCCCATTCATGCACAGCTTAGGCTGTCAATCACACAGCCTAGGCACACTGGAGCCAGAGGTGGGTTTCAGGACTGATGCCCATGAACGGCAAAACGAACAAAGGGCTCAAACGTGGCTTGACACGCAGAGTAAAACCCAAGAAAGACCTCACAACCAGAAAATGGTGAAAAAAGAAGACCGGGCCATTTTCACTAAAAGGGTCACCCATGGGTGCTATACTGCAGCTGAGGATTCAGTCTGCGGTAGAAAAGCACAATGGTAGGGAAATTAAACTACTGCCACCAGCCATTTAACGTAGTGAGGGTAACATAATAAATGTTACATGAGAATGCAAGTGTTAGGGAGAATTCTCTCTTGAGGCTGAATTTCTTAACCTATGAGTCCCCCAGCAGCTTTGCTGGATTTCTGGAGTTTGTTTTTTTTCTCCTGCCAAGAGTGAGACTCTTTCTCCCACTCTTGGACATGATTTATGGTGTTCCTTTCACTGTTAATGTGTTTTATGGGCTATGGGGTCCTTTACTCCATAGGGTCTCATGTGTGTTTACTATGTGTGTTACACAGCACCCTCCGTGCAGTAACACAGGGGTGTCATAGTGACACCCCACCATAGACTCCATTCCCTGGGACTGACTACTGTCTCCCAGGGCATGTAAAGTCACCATGGGCTTTACTAGTCCCAAATTATTAACAGAAACCAGTACAAACCATCATATTGTGGACATACTGGTCAGGGCAATTCGATTGCCCCGGGGTCTGTTAGTCGAGGGGGCACGTCACCGTCCCCCCTGATCGAGTTTTGGCTTGTGGCAGTGGAAACTACTTTTTATATTCGACCGCAAATATATCTCTATGGGATTTTCCCATTGTTCGAGGCTACCAACTTTAATTATTTAATTCTCATAGCCTCGAACATACCGCCGGGTTAATTTAATTAATAATAATTCGCCGGTTGGTATTTTTTTCCAGGACTTGATTCTAAAATGGCGTTTGTGTTCTCTTCTGTGACTCCAACCCAAGTCGAGCCCTTTGTTCCACTTTTTGGCGGGCTTCTCCACAGAAGCCCTCCAAAGTGGTGCCACTGTGTCTGGGGTACATAGGAGGGGTGGAGGGGAATTTAGGCACCCTGGACTGAGTTGCCTAGGCAACTCAAGTTGCACTCCGTCCTGATTGGCCCAAGTGGTGAGCCGGCCGGCTCACCACTTAGCATGTTTGATTGACAGCTAGGCTGAGTGAATGGGGGTATGCTGCATAAAAGCAGGGCTTTGGGGACTGGAACTTCAGAGGTCGCCACAGGACCTGAGAATGCGACGAGGGAGCCGACCTACCACGACGACACCACCGGTGGAGCCCTGCGGAACCGACTCACCACTTCCGGACGACAGAGAATATCTCCCGGCTGGAGAGGCTTCTTCCTCTGACTGGTGGGCACAACCAGTTTATCTTGTTCTCTTCACACCCCAGACCGGTTTGTGGTTGAACTGCCCGTGCCAAGCACCCCGGCAGCCGGATAGCCACTTACCAGTGGACCGCGAATCAATGGACCGCTCCTTGTACCTGAGAAACTCCGCGGCTGGTTTCATCCATGGCAGTGCAACAGACTCCTGCCTTCCTCCCCAACGAGACCCTCTCTTCCCCCGGACGAAGCACCGACTTGCATCCGCTGCCAGGAACAACTGCCCCCACTGGAGTGTTCTCACCACTTTGAGGTACCATGTCCGCCAGGCCTCCCTTTCTAAAGATTGCTACAAGGTAATAATAACCCCTTAACCTTCTGGACTGACCGCCTTGACCCTCTAACTGGTCCCTTTCTTTGGTCCAACTCCTTTTTGAACCGTTACAAGACTTGTGCACTGCAACCGTGTGACCTTGGACACATTTCGTTTTGATCCTCTTAAAGCGGTTCCGGCCTACTGACTCTGAATTCACAGTGGTACTTTGCCTTTCTCTCTTGTTGTGTTTGTGAAAAAGTGTTGGGATCTGTTTCAACTTATTCTCTGCTTTTCGCTCCCTTTTTTAAAACGAATTATTAGAGTGCCATCTACGTTAAGCGCTCACCGCTGTCTGAAAATAAGTGGGGCTTTACTTAAGACTTGTCTAATATTCTTTTAAGGGAGTGTATATCTTTTTAGTGACCGTGTTTTTGAATTGCTTACTATTAGTGCCTGTGTGTTTTTCTAGATGTGGTTTTAAATAAATAATTATATCTCTTTTACACCAAGCACTGGTCAGTGTTTACTTGTCCTATTGTGTTCTCTTGACCTATTGTGAATACTCTGTATACTGCCTAACTCTTCTTGAGGGAAGAGTGACTGCTCAGCCACAGCTACCAAGTCAATCTGTGTGGTACAGACTGCTACCAAGTGGGTTTACTGCCAAACACTTGTAGTCCTAAATCTTTTGCGGTGGTCCCAGAGGGAACTGCACAGGTTTCCGCCTAACATTAGGATAAGGGCTACTAGGTAACCCTCCAGCACTCCACATAAAATGGTGTGTGCTGGACACAAGAGAGAAAAAAGTAAAGTCAATTTCACTTTTATTCTTGGGAACAGTAGTTCACACAAGAAAAGGTATTTAAACCTTATGAGAATTCTAATTTCTCTCTGACAATGCAGTAAAGGTGCTGTGTGTCACCATACAAAAAGTAGATGCCTATGGATTTTGTCAGAACAGTGGAAACACAATCCAAATCAGGTCAAAACACACGAGTGAAAAAAGGTTTCACCCACTCCAGAGTTAAAATTAAAATGATAAAATAGTGAAATGGCTTATGTTTTCTAGAGTGCTTTACATCGATTTTAACCTGAGAATTATATATATATATATATATATATATGTTGTATTGAGTATGAGAACTCAGTAGAGTTTTGGCTTGATGGCCAAAGTTCCCAAAACAGGCCAAATGACTGACAATCATTCAGGCAAGTTAAACCAGTGACACAATTTAAGACTTCAGGAAACAGGACTAGAATGTTAAGCATCATGTTAAGCTTATGCTTGCATCTTACAACAGCTCACCTTTCTCGTCAGGATGCTTGTCTGGAATGTATTCATTCTCTTGTTCTGTAGTACCTTTAAATCAAAGGCAAAGAGAGGCGCTGTAAAACACTAGCTCATTTTCTGAACTAAATTGTAGCACACATTTACTAGTCACACAGAATTTTAGTAAAGCTAGCGAATTTAAAGCACAAAACTATAATCCATAAAACTGAACACAAAAAGATGATTTACTTCACAACCAGTATAACATCTCAGAATGACAAATGCCCACTGGAACAGCTTGCCATGAAGAAAGAACATGGACACCAGGTTATCAAATGTCCCCAAATTTAAAAGGGGAGAATGATTATCTGAGTTCATTATATTTGCCACCACAAAATAAAAGGCAGTACGTCTTTATGACGTTTTTCTTTGAGAACGTAGAATTGTTCCAAAAATATACAGTCACAGGATAATTGAAAGCTATAAATAAAGTGGATTTCTGGTGTGTATATTATATGGAAGACACATGGTTGCGAATAGTAAATAAGAGTTGAGCAGTGACAAAGAGCGCATTTACATCATGGAAACTAGTCAAGAACTTTGATGGTCAACAAAGCAGGGTTTGCTCTGGTAGTGCCAGTGATCAAAAGAGGAGGCGGGGTGGTATGGCACGCTTTTTTCCAGCTCCTGTGGTTACGATTTTTTCAGCAGACTTGAGAACTATATGGCGACACGGTGGATACTAAAAAAAGTGGTACTGCTATTGTTCCTGTAAGCAGCAACTGCAACATTGCTACATAGAAGATTTGATTGGTTGCACCTGCAGAAAATGTGAATACTTGGCAGACCTAGCAGCAAAATGACAACATGCAGGGCAGGTCCTCTGAAGAGGCAGTGCATATTAGGTAGCTACAGTTTGAGATCGAAAAACTATTAGATGTGAAAGGATCAGTGCCTATAGTATGTTACCAGTGCTCTTTACATCAGCTGCATATTTACTTATTACATTTAGTTAGTTTAAATGTTGTGAAAGCATCGTATTCCCCCTCTTTTTTCGTATCTACAAACCGCTTTCCCTTTTTTACAAACTTATTTTACTGCCGTTGCTAGGACATGCCAGATGTCTGGCACCAATACTTGACACGCCACAAGCAAAAACGACAGTGGCAGCCTCAATTGCAAACTACTGTTGGAGGCAGCCCTACATATTAGGGGTGTATCAGACCTTTTTATTCCTTTACAAAAGACCAATACACGCAGAAAATAAAATTAGGGAGTAAAAAAACTTCAACAAAATAGGAATGCGACATGTAGAACATTATGCCCCTGCTTTCACCCACACAGGTCCATGGATGTGTTTGGACCTGTAGTTCACGTAGTAACACAGGAAGAAGCTGTTATAGCTGCCTGATCGGAAGAAGTAAACCTGCATCTTTTAATGTGCATAAATAAATAGGTGCAAAGAAATAATTACAAAACATTTCAGTTTTCCAGTTAAAACATTACTCGCTTATAAAATATTCCCCTTGAGAATTGGAATTACATTTTTACTCCCTACAAACATTTTACTCCCAATTTAAAAAAAATAGGGAGTAAAATACTTCCTACTAACAAATCTGGAGCACTGGTTGCAGGAGTTGAAGAAAAGGTGCAGGCCCCGCGCACACCTGTTTCTGGAAACAATATAAACTAGCAATAGGAGGATTTCACAATCCAGAACGGATGAAGACCAGCAACTGTGCAAGCAATTCCATATCCACTGTTGACCAGAAAAATCAAAGCTACATAGTTTACTTTAAAAAAAATGGAGCACTCTGAAGTAAGCATTTCTACTTTGGGGGATTTTAGGGCAATGTTTTAGGACCCCTCAACTTTGCCACCGCCTTTACTATTTTGGATCAATTACTTATTTTTGGTTGTCAAAAGGAACTTCTGAAGACCCCTGCCATTATGACCCTTTTACCTTACTTAAGCTACATGGAATTGGGTCGTCCATAAGGCGCACAGTCCTAAGTGCGCCTCTCTGGCACCCTATTTTTTTCCTAGGGTGATTCTATCACCATCATCATATTAAGGAGTTCGGGAGTAGGTTGGTGGTAGGTATACTAGTTTTATCTTCACCATGAGTGCAAGCCATTTCACCACATTGGCAGTCCAATGTGCATTTATTTTAAATCCTTTTCTCTGCCATTTTGCGTTTTAGCACTTCCTCTGTTCAGAGAGACCATTCTAACCATGTGGGCTCTTCGTGAGACCACAATGGCACCTTCCTTATTGGTCCTAATGGTTTTAGGGCAGTATAGATAGCTGGACTCTCCCTCTCAAGTCCTTTGGGGGTGGCTTTGGCTAAGTGGCAGTTCCAGTCACCAAGCAGAATTGGTCATTAACTGTTTGCCCTCAGGCACCAACTGTGATTTGTTGGCTGGTCTTTTTGCAGACCGTTTTTGTAGTAGTATTTTAGGCTCTGCCATGCCCCAGCTTCTCTCACTTGCTGCTTTGCCTCTGAACCTTGAAGGTGGCAGGTCTGTTGACTGCTGAAGATTTCCCCAAGCACATGGCCGTTTTTAAAGCCCTCTCTTATCACGTGAAAATTGCTCTGTGCAGTGGATTGGTAATGTCCCCGTTTGTGGTGTTCAGGTCTAGAAGTCAAGCAAAGGCTTCCCGAAGACTCCTGCAGACTCCACACATGCGTGGGGTCGAGGCCTCTTCAGAGGAACCACTGAGCGGTTTCCCATCGCATCAAACTGTTTCCCGCTAGGATCTTCTGCTTGGCTGTGTGCTGATGTCCAGTAGGATCATGAGGCATCACCTCCCCATCAAGTCTTCGGCTTAGGACGTCAGAAGGTACCGCCAGCCGCTGTCCCCGTCACAGGATAATTTGCTGCTGTGATACCTTCATCTTTAGTCCACGGAGCTGCAAGGAGCAGTCTTGTGGGTTCCCACATTTTCCCAGAGTCTTCCTCACCAGGTTTTCCATTGCTCCTCACCAGGTTTTCCATTGCAAGCTTGAAGGTAGACGTTGTCGAAGAAACAAGTTACTTACCGGTAAATGGTGTTCTTCAGCATGGGTCTGGCATAGTTTCACATGTTCATGAATATTTCCCATCAGGCTGGGAACCCTCGGTAAAGAAAAAAAAAATCTGTTTCGTTTCTGAACTGTCTTTCTCCTAACAACCAATCACTGGTCTCTGGGTCATACTGCCCACAGCCAATGACTGCCCTCTACCCAAGCCCCTCCTCCGACAGCCATCTTTAGATTTGGTAGGACGTAAAGTGGCAGTAGGACCAAGAGAAGAGCTGCAGAGGGGTAGGCGGGAGGGTTCGCATGTGAATCCATGCCAGACCCATGCTGGAGAACAACAGTTACAGGTAAGTAACTTGTTCCTTCTCCAGCATGGGGTCTGGCATGGATTCACATGCTCATGAATAAAGAATACATAGCAGTACACACATGCACAACCACGGGAGATGGCAAGGCTCAACATTAAGCAACTCTTACCTCCTCACCAGGCTCACCTTCAAGCAAACGGGTTGCGCAGCACTGCTTGGCCGACTCTGGCCTCCTCCCTGGAATCCCAGTCGACGCAGTAGAATCTCGTGAAGGTGTGCGTCGACCTCCACGTAGCAGCCTGCAAGATGTCCAGCAGGGGCACACCAGACAGGAACGCCGTAGTTGCAGCGATCGCTCTGGTCGAACGAGTCGGTATGCCAACTGGTGACAATGGGTGATGGAGCCAGAGAGCCACCTGGAAATGGAAGCTTTGGAGAGGGCCTTCTCTTGGTTTACAGGGCCAAAGTTCACAAACAGCTGTGATGTCTTACGAAAACTCTTTGTGCAGTCCACGTAGAACTTCAGCGCTCTTGCCACATCGAGCGAGTGCAAAGTCCTCTCAGCCAGCGACGGGAAGAAAACAGGTAACACCAAGGGCTTGTTGAGATGGAAGTCCGACGGCACCTTGGGCATGAAGGAAGGGTGTGTCGTTTTGTGGAATGTTAAGTACAGAGGCTTACAGGAGAGGGCCTGGATCTCTCCCACTCGTCGTACGGAGGTGATGGCCACAAGAAACGCTGTCTTCCACGACAATAACTTCAGTGGTGCCGATTGCACAGGCTCGAATGGAGGACCCATGAGCCTAGTCAGCACCACAATGAGCTCCCACACCGGGGCCGGAGCCTTCACCGGCGGGAACAAATGGAAAAGTCCTTTCATGAACTCCTTGACCAGGCGGTGAGACCACAACGATGACCGTCCCGGAGTCCTGGTGTAGCAGGAGATAGCTACCAGATGAACTTTGATTGAGGCGTGAGCCAATCCTGCCTTAGCCAGCGACAGCAAGTACATCAGCACTTGTGGAGCCGTAATCCGCAGAGGGTCCAGTTCCTGCGCATGGACCAAACTGTGAACCTCTTCCATTTATGCCCGTAGCATTTCAGCGTAGATGAGGCCCTGGCCTTAGCGAGTACCTCCTTACAGTCCGCCGGGATATATCCTCCAAACTCTAGCACTGCAGGAGCCAGGCCTGCAGGTTCAGAGCCCCTGGGTTGTGGTGCAAAATTGCGCCCCCGATCTACATCCGCCGGAAACTTGACTGGAGGGGACGTTGACATGTACAGAAGGTCCAGGTACCATATCGGCCACACCCACGCTGGTGGAACGAGGATCATCCTGCAACGGGACCGTCTGAGTTGACCGATGAGTCGCTGTTAGGGAGAATTCTCCGTTTAGGCTGAATTTCCTAACCTAGTGAGTCCCCCCCAGCAGCTTTGCTGGATTTTTGGAGTTTATTTTTTTCTCCTGCCAAGAGGGAGAGTCTTTTTACCCTCACTCTTGGGCATGATTTGAGTGTGTTTCTTTGAATCTAGAAGTGTTTAATGGGCTATGGGGTCTTTTACTCCATAGGGCTTCATGTGTTTTTTTGATGTGTGTTACACAGCACCCTCAGTGCAGTGACACAGGGGTGTCATAGTGACCCCCCAGTATAGACTCCATACCCTGGGACTGACTACTGTCTCCCAGGGTATGTAAAGTCACCATTGACTTTACTAGTCTTAAATTCTGAACAGAACCAGTACAAACCATCATATTGTGGACGTACTGGCTGGGGCAATTCGATTGCCCCAGGGTCTGTTAGTCGAGGGAGCACGTCTCCGTCCCCCCTGATCGAGTTTTGGCTGGTGGCAGTGGATACTACTTTTTATATTCAAGCGCGAATATTTTCCTATGGGATTTCCCATTGTTTTAGGCTACTATCTTTATTTAATTATTTACGGTAGCCTCGAACATACCGCCGGTTTATTTAATTAATATTAATTCTCCGGTTGGTATTTTTTGCCAAAACTTGATTCTAAAATGGCGTTTGTGTTCTCTTCTGTGACTCCAACCCAAGTCGAGCCCTTTGTTCCACTTTTTGGCGGGCTTCTCCACAGAAGCCCTCTAAAGTGGTGCCACTGTGTCTGGGGTACATAGGAGGGGTGGAGGGGAATTTAGGCACCCTGGACTGAGTTGCCTAGGCAACTCAAGTCGCACTCTGTCCTGATTGGCCCAAGTGGTGAGCCGGCCGGCTCACCACTTAGCATGTTTGAGTGACAGCTAGGCTGAGTGAATGGGGGTTTGCTGCATAAAAGCAGGGCTTTGGGGACTGGAACTTCAGAAGTCGCCACAGGACCTAAGAATCTGACGAGAGAGAAGCTGAGCCGACCTGCCACGACACCACCACCGGTGGAGCCCTGCTGGACTGCCTCACCACTTTTCCCAATGACAGAGGAGATCTCCCGCCGGAGAGTCTTCTTCCTTGGACTGGTGGGGATAACCAGTTTCACCTTTTTTTTTCGCTTTCCCGACGTATCTCGTGGCCGCCTTGCCCGTGCCAAGCACTCCGGCAACCGGGATACCACGTTTTACCACGACCGGGAGACAAAGGTACCACCTTTAACCAGAAAACTCTGCGGCTGGTTTCTGCCCTGGTAGTGCAACGACCTTCATCTTTCCTCCAAGTCGAGATCTTCTCTTCCCCTGGACGACGCAACTTGCATCCACTACCAGGAACAACTGCCACCGCGGGAGGATCCTTCCCACTTAAGGTACCGTGTCCCGCCTGGCTTCCCTTGCTACCGACTGTACGGGGTAGATTTAGCCCCCGGCTTTCGAACCTGGGATAGCCTGGGACACCTTGGCTAAACTTTTCCAAGTCTCTCCCAACGCTTTTCTGAACCCTCTGCAAGACTTTCTAAGCCTAGTGTAACTGTGTGATCTTGGGCGCATTTGTGCTCTGCTCTCTCTAAGAGTGGGCCCAGCCTTTGGACTTTGACCCACCAGTGACTTTTTGCTCTCTGCCTTGCTAACAGTGTTCTGGAATCGTAGAGTGGTGTGCCTCTTCCTATTCTGTCTTTTTCACTCCCTTTTTCACACACTATTAGAGTGCAATCTAGTTAAGCGCTCACCTGTGTATGAAAAAAAGTGGTGTTTTACTGTGATCTTCTAATAGGGAAAAAGGGGTGTATATATCATAATAGTAACTGTGTCTAGAATATTTTACAATAAGAGTGCTGGAGTGTTTCAACTGTGTGTTTTTAAATAAATAATTATATACTTTGACACCAAAGCTCTGGTCAGTGTTTGCTTGTATTATTGTATCTGAGTGCCTATTGAGCATACTGCCTAACTCTCTTGAGGGAAGTCGGACTGCTCAGCCACAGCTACCAGGTAGATCTGGGTGGTACAGACTGCTACCAAGTGGGTTTACTGCCAACACCTGTAGTCTTAAATCTTTTGCAGTGCTGCACAGGTTTCTGCCTAACAGTCTCAGAGGCAACGGTGGGAACGCATAGAGGAACAGACCGTCCCAGGGGAAGGAAAATGCATCTTCCAATGCTTCTCGACTGGGGAAACCTACTAGCGAACCTCTGGCATTTGGTGTTCGTCGCCATCGCAAATAGACCGTTCTGGGGATTGCCCCATCGTCTAAACAGTAGTTCCACCTGATCCTGCCAAAGTTCCCACCTGTGGCAAGAACGCATCTCCCTGCTGAGTGAGTCCGTGACAGTGTTCTTCACTCCTGCAAGATGAAAGGGTACCAGGAACATCCTCTGGGCAATGGCCCAGTGCCATAGATCCTGAGCTTCCTTGGAGAGGGCTGGGGATCTGGTGCCCCCCTGCTTCCGAATGTAGAACATCATGGTGGTGTTGTCGGTGAAGAAACGCACCACCTTGCCCTTGAGGAACGAAGGAATGACTTGAGGGCCCAGAACACGGCCCGGATCTCCAGGACTTTGATGGGCAACGATTTCTCCTCCGGGAGCCAAAAGCCTCATCCATGGAGATTTCCAGTATGTGCGCCTCATCCCTCCAGGGAGGCATCCGTCATCACCATCTCCTGATGTGCTGGGGTTTGAAAGTCCGCGCCTGCTGCGAGATACGCGTGGACACCCCACCACCGAATCGCTCAACGGAATGTCTCGTTGAGGGCGATCTTGTCCTCGAAGGTTCCTGCCATTTGCATCCAACGGGCGTCGAGGAACTCGTGCAGCAGCCGCATCAGCAGCCTGCACAGTCGCACGAGGTAGATGCATGACGACATCATGCTGAGCAGGGACTTGATGGACCTCACCCTGGCCACTTCCATGGTCAACAGCCGTTGTACCTTGCCCAGGATGGCTTTTATCCTGTCCTCCAACAGTGAAGCCAGGTGCGCCACCATGTTGAGTCTGGCTCCCAGGAACCGAGCGTCCTGCGATGGCTCCAAGCAGGACTTCGCATAGTTTATCGAGAACCCCAGTTCCATGAGTAGGCGGACGGTCCTCGCTGTGTGCTCGACTGAGTTCCCTTGACTTCGCTCAGATGAGCCAATTGTCCAGGTAGGGGTAGATGTGGATCCCCTTCAGGCGCAGCCGCGCCGCCACCGGTGCCAGGCACTTGGTGAAGACCCTTGGGGCCTACTTCAAACTGAAGGGAAGGGCCTTGAATTCATAGTGCCACCCTTGGACCACGAAGCACAGAAACTTTTGATGGCCCTTGTGTATGGGAATGTGGAAGTAAGCATCCTCCAGGTCCAGCGATGACAGGAAGTCTCCTTCCTCCAGCTGTCCCGGCACGTGCTGCAGGGTGACCATTCGGAACTTCTGGGATTTTATATATTTGTTTAGGTGGCGGAGATCTAGAATGGGCCACCAACCGCCGGTCTTCTTTCAGACGAAGTACCGCGAGTGCACTCCAGAGCCTCTTCGGGACGTGCTCCATAACGCCCTTTGGAAAACCAGGACTCCTCCTTTGGAACTCCGGGGGACCGAAAGGGTGGCCGTCGTTGCTGGAGTGTGCCTACGGCACGGGCCGTCTCAGTGTCTGCCTTGATGGCCTGCAGTGACTCGTCCACCACCTTGCCGAACAAATTGTCTCCATCGAAGGGCATGTCCAGTACCCTCGCCTGGATGTCCTGATGGAAGTTGGTGGCCTTGAGCCAACTACGCCGGCGAAGGCAAACGCTGTTGCCCATCTGGTGGAACCTGGTGTAGGCGATGTCTGTGGCCACTGATGGCATGGTCTGAAGCCACCTCGCCTTCTTGTAGTATTTCGAGGGCCTCCGCACTGTTGTCGTCTGAGAGGAAGTCCAGGAGAGGGGCGATTTTAAACCACAGCTCCCTATCGTAGAAGGCCACGATAGCGAGAGCGTTGGCCGCCTTAATGGTCGTCACAGCTGACGAGATGACCCCGTCGTCCCATGGCGTCCAGCTTCTTCCCGTCGCCGTCCGGTGGGGAAGTGGAAGTTGATGCCGCCGACCCTGCAGATGTCTTCCTGGCCACCGCAGAGACCGCGGAGTCCAGGGACGGCTGCGCTCTGAGGCACATTGGTGCAAAGTCTGGAACCCAGTATTTCTTCTCATGCCGGGGTCGAAGATGGGTTCTTCAGGAGGGACAGTCCTTTGTCCCAGATATCGTCCAACAGCGGGACCGAGAGTACGGTCTTCCTCTTGGCCTCTCGTCGCTGATAAAGGAAACCCTCCTTTTGCTCTGGTTTGAGCTGGAACAGCTCTGAAGCCCTGGAGATCATGGTTGGGAAGGAACCAATCTCATCGGGGGAGGGGGGCAGAAGCCCTGGGTACCGGCAATGGGAGATCCGTTCCATCGTCGTCCGTAACTGTCGTCGCCGTATCCGGCTCCGTCTCGTCCCTTGCAGGAGGGGAGGGATGGTACGGTGGAGGAGGATGGACTTGTCTCCACTTAGTAGGTGGATCCTCCGACGGTCCAGGCGCCAGATCGCCCGTTGGCGTGGGCAGCCTTGCCCGTATCTCCATGCACTGGATGTGCAGAGCTTGTAGGATGTCCTTCCGATCTGCCCGTCGGTGATAGAGGCGGTTGCGACGAGAGTCGAAAGCGGCGTGAGGTCCGGTTCCTCCCCGCCCTGCCGTTCGTCGGTTCTCTCGTTGCTCTCTACATTTGCCTCGTCGGGGTCCTTCCCATAGGACATGGCCTCAGCGAACGTCATGTCCAGCAACACCTTCAGGCCTGAAAGATCCTCCTCAGAAGAGATCTGTCTAGCTGGATCACTGTGCCCCCCCCTCTTCTCGACCAGGGGGCGACGGTCTCGGGGAGATGAGCAGCATCTTCACGGGAGTCTTTTCAATGGGCACGAATGAAGATTTCCTCGTTTTGGTGGATGCTCGCTGGGAACCCATATCCGCGGCCTTCACCAGGGGTGCCACTACTCCCTTAATAGACGGTTTGGCCTGGTGAACCTGGGCCTTCACGACCATAGGCACATCCGAGGCCTTCACCGTGGTGGGAGGGTCAGCACCTCGCCCCCCTTTGGCTTTCTCCATCGGAGACGATCTGGCCTTCTACCAAAGCTTACCCAGTTGCTCAGACTTCCTTTTCTTCACTGAACCGGATCGTTGGCTCATGGTTGTCTGCGTCGGCGAAGCTGCGCCCAGCCTGGCTGCCGAGGAGCCCGTACCCACGGCACTCCCGGTGCCTGCGGACTCACAGTGCTTTGCGTTTTTTTGGGTCCCCGTCGCCAGAGCATCCTCAAAGGTCTTAAAAGACCGATCAGATTTTCTCTTGGGAGAAGAACGTTGCCAGGGCACAACTGCCGCCGGGTTCTTTGTTGCCAGCCAGTCAGCGAGCAGCTTGTGATGGTCCTTCATGGTGCGGGGGGACATGTCCTTGCAGAATGCATAGGCCTCCTCCACGTGCGATTTGTCTGAGTGTAGGCAGTAAAGGCACCGGGAGTGCCCATCCTCCTTGAAGACGTTCTGTAGTCCACATCCTGGGCAGATCCTGAACAGAGGCGTAGAGTCTCCTTTGTCTTCGGCCATGTGCACGCGGGGTAGGCCTCAGAGACCAGTGATTGGTTATTAGGAGAAAGACAGTTCAGAAACTAAACTAAAACTGATTTTGTATTTACTGATGATTCCCATCCTGAAGACTCAGAATATTCATGAGCATGTGAATCTGTGCCAGACCCCATGCTGGAGAACCTCTTTAAGGACTTGATGGCCTTGGTGCCAAACAAGTTTATGCCAAAGGACATTGTCCAGAAATGTCTTCTGATGAATGCAATGCACAGTCTGCCGTATCCAGAGCAGACTGCAAGATCTGTCAGGAGGCCTCCTTGCCGTCCCTGATCAGAGCCTCAAAACCATCACATATATCCCCTTCAGGGGATATGTTTCTAAAGCATCTGCCTTACTCGACTAGAGTCTGAAGGAGAATTTGGCCCAAGCATACATAGGAGCAGTGTACATATCGGCGACCCAAGCTTTAAAAGCAAATATCTTCCTTTCCCATGCATTTAGCTTCTTGCTCTCCCTGTCTGGGGGTAAGGACGGAAAGTAAGTGATTTTAAGATTCACTGTAGCGGCCTCGACCACCAAACTTTCTGGTGAAGCATAAGTGTAAAAGAACATGGGGTCCGACTGAAAACTGAAGCCGGTTTGGCCCATAGTCTAATCACTGTTCCCGCTACTGCCCGATTGAAAGGTAATAGTTTATTTTCCCTTTGACCTTAATCCAGTATGTCAGTAAACTCGTACTGAACCTTTGGGCGTAAAGAGACAGACCCAAAAGGTGTCAACTTCCTTCCCCATCAGGCACTGAAAAGCTGCCTGTGGCTTGCCTAGGGTAGCAGCTGGTAACATGTCGACCTCTGGCGAAGTGTCCAGGCCACTTGATTCTAGCTAGTCAGCTGCAAGATCCACCAGGTCCCTTGTTCCCCATAAAACTACTCCAGGAAATGGCCGACCTCTCTTTGGGTGGAGGAGGGTGGGGTTCATCACCAATATCCTCCAAATGGGACAGTAATGCGCTTTTGAGGCGCAGGGAACATTTATGATGCTGGCATAGTCTGCCCATGCCGATGGCACCGTGAGAGGGAGCAAAGGTCAGAGGACTGACAACGGAAGGATGGGACTCTTAGACGGGAACATGTCTCATCTACCAACGAGTCAGTTGGTTCATCCAAGCACAATGGGTTCCATCAGCTTGTCCAAAGCAGTGGGCACCAGGGTCAACACCACTGGCGCAAAGACCACTGGCAATGGAGCCTTGGCGAAGAGGTCAAGCATCATCTGCCTGGAGGCCTCCCATTCCTCTGGAGTAGAGGAATGAGTTGGGGGGACAGTGCGGGGGTGGGGGGGGGGGGGGTTACCGGTTGGGAATCCGCCTCCTCTAGACAGAGGTGTTTTGAAGCGTCAACCTGAGAACTCTACCTTGTGCGGTGCTTCTTGACCTTTCGGGCAGGGGAACATTCCTCTGTGTCACAGTCTGCACCCAGCGACCTTGAACAAGTCTGTTTATTGCCTCTCTTAGTTAGGAAGAGTGAATAGCTTACCTCACATTCTCAAAGCACCTTCAGGTGCAACGATTGGTAAGACGTGCAGTCCTGTGTGTCGTGGCATTTGCCAAGACAGTAAATACAAATGCGGTGCAAGTCCAAAATTGACATTTGGCACCCGCAGTCGCCACAGAGTTTGAATCCCGAGGACTTCACTGGAATCGGCATGATGCTGAATAGCAAACACAAAGGGGCAAAGATTTCTTAGCTAGAATTCGATAGAATTCCAAAGGGCAGTATTTCTAACACTGAGCAGATTGCATGGAAAAAAGGAACTGAGGTCACGGTGCATGTATTTGTAATTGCTGCGCCTCTACTTTTTGCCTTCATTTTACGTTTTCTGTACTTCCCTGGGCTTGGGGAGCACCGAAAACATAAAATGAAAGTGCAGGCAGACTCCTCAGCTATGCTCTGGCTGCAGTAAGCTAAAGATCCCAGTAGGGTGCTTTTGCTGCTTATTTAGTGCCACGAGGGCAGAGCTGAGGAGGCCACCTGAAATGGCAAAATGGATGCTCCCATGTAAACGCTTTGAGCATCGTTTGCTCAAAGTGTTTACATAGGAACTTTCATTACAAATATGTTTAAACTACGTTTTAGACTACTGCCCATCGTTTTAGCCAATAATATTTTTGAGGGCACTATTCCTTTAAGGTCAGTGGTTGTAGTGCCAATGGAGAATGGTACACAAACTGCCTTAACAAGCATGAATAATGGTAGAAGCAGAAAATAATTTCTCATGGATGACTCGCCAAGGTATTCTTATCTTACCCAGTCAAATATGATGAACGTGAAGATCTTCAGCCGCCCATGCCCAGACTAGCCTCTAATTGTGGCTGTTTCCTTGCACCCCACCACCTCTGCAAAGAGATCCCAGGCAGTGGACAGCGGCAAGAAGCCCTAGAGAGAACCCAAACATAAAACGTAAAGATTCCTAACCCAATTTAAAGACTACAAATGTTCCCTGAATACACTTCTATATATTTAACGGTCATGTTTGTGTTTTCGTATTCTACAACCGTGAATTTACTATGTTATTTGTTACAGTGCCAGATCTGATCGGCTAGGCTTACCAATACTAAACACGCTCACTAAAATGGTGGATGCTTCAACATTGGTCACTAGGGGACATCACAGGTTGCCGGGATTGTGCTCGGGCACCTCATAGTAGAGGGAGACCCTGGTGCTTAATTGATCAAATACCTAGGACACATAAGGGTCCCCAGGAGAGCCTGCTCATGGGCATCACCTTCTATGGATTGCGTCTGGTCACAGTCGAGGGATAAAACGATAATTTGATACATGTCAAGGTCAGTACAGACTTATTTCTGGAATGGACTAGGGAAGCAAATGTAGGAAACCTAAAGAAATCAAAAAGGAGCATACCCAGATTGCTTACTGACCACAGGGCACCCCTCACTGCCCTTGGGTTGGGCCTCCTGGCAGTCACATGAAATTAGTTTGTTGGGGTTTTAAGTGTCCCTTGCAATTCTTTGTCTTGGTCGAGGCCACTTCCTCCCTTTCCGCTTGGCTCTAGGCTTGTCAACGTAATATCCACAGTCTGAAGTAACATCAGACCTCCTTAGGTGCAAGTATGACAGGGAACAGATACCAACTGCAGATTGCTACAATCTCCACAAAGACGGTACCACTTCATATTTTTACTTTTATTTATTTGCATTTATAAAGCGCACAGAGCTGGCCTGAGGCATCGTGGCGCTGTTACAGAAGGCTTGAGCTTAACATAGGTAGGATGTAGCATTCGGTAGCAATAGCATAATGACAGTAGGAGACAATGAGGTTATGCGTTGTTGTGGTTACAGTGCAAGCATAACTATGTTGGCTTAGAAACATTAGCGGAATAGCAAGGTTTTTAGGTTTTTGCGAAAGGTAGTGTAGGAGTTTTCATTCCTAAGTGAGGTTGGCGGGGCGTTCCAGTTTTTGGGTGCAAGGTGTTGTAAGCTGGACCCTCCAGCTCCAGTTCTTTTGAATGTGGGAACAGATCTGGTTAGCGCAATGTGCTCTGGTAGGTCTGATGGAGATGTTGAGGGTGATTCTATCAGAGAGATAGGGTGGGGCATGTAGTGTGATGCACCTATGAGTGATGGCCATGGGTTTTAAGAGTATGCCTTCCTTTACCGGTAGCCAATGGACATTTTTCCTGGCTTGAGAGACGTGTTCCCTTTTGGGAATAGTCAGCGCTGCCAGGAGCGCGTTTTTGCGTGATTTGTAGTTTTTTTATGTTGTTGGCAGAGGTGCCTAGGAAAAGGGCATTACAGTAGTCCAGTTTGGTACCTATTGTGGCTCTGGCGATGGATAGGCAGTTTTTGGTGGAGAGGAAAGGTTTGACTGCGTTGATGACCTTGACGGTGAGCTCTGAAGAGGAGGCTATGGCATTGACCTGGCGTGACATGGATAATGAGGCATCTAGGTCTTGGAAACTGTGATAATGGAGTTATCGATGTAAAAGGATTTATATTGTGGGGGGAGTTTGTTGAGAGTTTCGCTGGTCCCTACTATGAGGATCTCGGTTTTATCCCCATTTAAGCAGAGGCCGTTGGCAGCCATCCAGGTTTGGATGGATGTTAAGATTTTGGTTAGGGCTGCCGCATCTTCTTCATAGGTCCCTGTTAGTGGGAGTAGTACCTGTGTGTCGTTCGCGTAGTTGGTATACGCTATGTTGCAACAGTCGAGGTCATTGAAGAGTGGGAGGGTAAATATAGCTTGTGAAGAGTGCATCTAGACTGGGATCATTTCTATCAAGTGCTGCATCCTCAGGCCACATTTTATGTAACACCAAGGAAACTTTGCCCTCAAAAGACTAACAGGAGAAGGGTCCGTGGGCCTGGAAGACAGAAGGGTTGACGACGAGATGTGGCTAGAAGAGGGGAAGTTCGGGGGGTTGAAACCCCAGATGGAGCTATTATCCCACTGATTGGAGGCCGCTCCAAGAAGGACATAATGACAGTCCTTTTTCTGGCCCTTTTGTTCTTGTACCCATGCTTTAGGTATTGCCCTCTCGCATAATGTCTCCTTAACCCCTATGAATATTCCCTCCCGCCTTAGCCTTTTGTATACCTTAGCCGTTTGTTCCTTCACAGATGTTAGCTGAGATGGATTTCCAAAATCAATGCTGGGGTGGATTCTGTGAGGCCAACCTATTCTGGTTAACGGGAAAGGCACTCAAGCCAAGCTAAACCCAACGAAGGTAGGTAGAGCAGCAAGGCTTAGACCCAGGTGGGGTGTGAGTGTTCTAGGGATACAAGATATATAGATCACTTAAATAATTCCAGTTAGAGAGGTAAAAATATACAATAATGTATTAGGCCTTTTAAAATACACACTAAGCATTGAAAAGGTAAGTTTTTTCACACAGTCACGATAAAATACAAATATACATTCACTCTTGTGAGAAGATAAAAAAGCATTTGATTCAAAACTAGTGCAATACGGGTAAGTAGTCCGATACAGAAAACACAGTAGAAACACTTTAAGAGCAACACTTAAACAGTTCCACATTACGTAATGTCCAGCTCTGAGATGGATTGTCAGTTCCAAATGATTTACTTTGCAGGTAGGTTTATAATGAGATTGGATGATGCCTGTGGTTGCGATTCAGAGTTCCACAAAATTAAGGAAAGTAACTCTCTCAATCCCACTACACTAGCATAGGCCTAGAAGGGGCTCCTTGACTAGAACACCACCGATCAAAGCCAGGAATGAGAGATATGAAATGGACCTAAGACTCATGTAACCCCAAGGAGGGTAGTGGGGCAAAGAAACCGGTATTTTAACTTGCGCCCCTGACTCAGATCTCTCCACAGCACTTCAAAGGTCCCAGATTCCGTTAGGGACACGTTCTCTGCGATTGGTCCAGTCGAGGGAAGCTCGAGGGTCTCCGATGCAGATGTCGGTTGCAGATACAGGATTTCTTTTCGGTGGGTCAGGGTACCTGTATTATGGTTCCAGGCTTCTGTGGAGCAAGCAACCTCAGGAAGCAAAGAAGACTGTTGTTGCAAGGGAAGTTACCACGCTCAGGTGGAGAAAGGCAATCTTGGATAGGCGAACGAAGGAGCAGATCAAGCAAACCTCCTCCTGGGACTAAAAGGCTGACAATGCAGGAGCAGGCGTCTTGCAACATAAAATTAGATTCTCCTTCCCAACCGCCCTCCCAAGTTCCAAGGATGCACTCTGAACGGTGACTGTTACAGGAAGGTAGCCCAAGAAAGCTTGTCAGTCCACTGGGTAGTCAAGGGACACTTGCAATGGCTCAGCAGGCACGGATCATTGAGACGAGAAGAACAAGTTACTTTCTTACCTGGTAACGTTCTTTCGATGGGATGTTCCTCCGACGTATTCCACATCTTTGACAGGTAATTACCACAGCTGTGCTGCTTCGGAAACTTGATGCCGATACCCTCCCTCGAGGACCTCCTCCGACAGTCGACGCCATGGGATGTTATAAGTAGGACGCACAACGCCGTAGCCTCAGTTGTAGTTTTTTGCCCCAGAACGTGTGGCACCAATCTTCTGCCAGAATGACTACAGAAAGGCTTGCAGAAACGGAAGCTGCAATCGTATAAGAAATTCTGTAGAGGGGCAGGTAGGGAGGGTACGATGTGGAATACGTCAGAGGAACATCCCATCGAAAGAACGATACCAGGTAAGAAAGGAACTTTTTCTTTGAGGGGATTGTGTCCTCCGACGTAGTCCACATCTTTGACAGACTCCCAAAGCAGTACCAAAGTAAGGAGTTGGGAAAAGAATTTAGAAAATTTAGAATGCCCAATCAAATTGCAGAATAGAGGACTGCCTTGCCAAAGGCCAAATCTTGCCCATGAATAGAGTCCAGGGCTTAATGTTTTACAAAAGTATGGACAGAGGCCCATGTAGACGTGTCGCAAATATTGCGAATTGGAACACCCCTCTGTAGTGCAGTGGAGGCAGCCATACCCCTAGTAGAATGGGCCCGTAAATCTACAGTAAGGTCCGTCCCCACCAAACGATAACATTCAGAGATCGTCAAAATGATCCATCTAGACAAGGTCTGCTTAGAAACAGCCTGACCTAAACGCCTTCCAGCGTAACCAATAAAGAGCTGATCATCCACTCTGACCCGGGACATCCGTGAGAGATAGAAACTCAAAGCTCTCCTAGGATCCAACCTATGGAGCCTTTCCTCTTCCGTACCAGGATGTGGAGGAGGATAGAATGCCGGAAGAATTACCTTCTGGCTCAGATGGAATTCCGACAACCCTCTGGCAGAACGGAAGGCCTTACCCTCAGGACAACCCTGTCCTTATGGAACACAGTGAAGGGTGGTTTGGCGTAAAGTGCCTGCAACTCACTCACTGTGCGTGCGGAAGTAACCGCAACTAAAAATACAGTTTTAAAGGACAACAGTCGCAATGGACAAGAATGTAAGGGCTCAAACGGAGCTCCCATCAGGAACTTCAAAACCAAATTCAAATCCCATCCCAGCACCTGGAAAGGTGACGGGGGAAACACATGAGTTAACCCTTTTAGAAACTGAGATATCAAAGGGATTTTAAAATAAGAACATTCCTCAGACGAGCGCTTAAATATAGACAGCGTCGCCAGGTAACCCTTAATGGTAACCACATGCAGGCCTTTGTGGGCTAAAGAAAGCAAAAAAGACAAAACCAAAAGGAATGGAACATTGGAAAGGATCCACATTCTGTACCCTGCACCAGTCGCAGAACTTCTTCCAACGGCAACAGTACAGGGATTTTGTTGCGGGCCTTCTGGCTGAAAGCAACACCTCCATCACATCTTCAGGGAGGTCCCAATCCTTATATCTCAGCCTTTCAGATACCAAGCATGAAGGTTGAGAGACTGGACCTCTGGATGGAGAACTTGACCTTGGTAAGGAAGACGATGTGGAGGGCAGATGGATATGTCTAGAAGGTCCGGCTAACATGCTCACCTGGCCCATGCCGGTGCAATGAGGATCATCCGGTAACCGAACCTCTGCAACACCTGCGGAATGACAGGGACTAGAGGGAACGAGTACAGCAGTGGGAAGGACCACTCCACTACGAACGCGTCCCCCAAGGCTCCTCTTAGAGGAAATTCCTGCGAGCAGAATCTTTCGCACTTCCGGTTGACACTGGTGGCGAAGAGATCCACTTGCGGGGTCCCGCAGAGGGCAAGAACTTCCTGAGCCAGCTCCCACTCAGGAGACACCGTGCTGTGCCTGCTCAGAGCATCCGCCGCCGTGTTTTCATCTCCTGCCAGATGAACTGCGGAGATCGAAATTTCCTGCTGGATGGCCCAGAACCAGAGCTGCATCGCCTCCCTGCGAAGTGGGAGTGACCCTGCCCCCTCCCCCCTTTTTGTTGAGGTAGTGAACGGCCACTGTATTGTCCGTCATAATCAGGACATTCTTCCCCTGCACAGACGGCAGACAACCCTTCAGGGCTAGCCTGAGACCGCAGCTCTAACAGATTGATGGGGAGCCTGGATTCTGGAGACCAACGACCGCTGACTGTCAGCTCGTTGGCATGAGCTCCCCAACCCGTGAGGGATGCATCCGTCACGATCGTCACCTCCGGCCATGGTTGCCAAAACCGAGCCCCTTTGAACAGATTTACTTTGACGGTCCACCACAGAAGGTCCTGGGCGACCGAGGGCGGAATCTGGATGGGATCCGACATCCTGCCGGAGAACTGTGACCACTGCATCTTGAGTGCCCACTGCAGAAATCTCATCCGCAGTCTGGCCTCTGGCACCAGTAAAATGCAGGATGCCATGAGGCCGAGCAACCTCCAGAACTCGAACACTGGGAGACTCTGGGCATGTTGAAATTTGTCCACCATCTGCAGAATGTGATGAGCCCTCACCTGGGGAGGCAAACACTGTCCCAGGGATGTACGAGCACTGCTCCGATGTACTGGAGCAGGTGGGTAGGTGTCAAATGGGACTTCTTTAAATTGAGGGAGAAGCCCAGCCTGTGAAGGGAGTGGCAGGTGATGACAGATGATCCCGGGTGAGCACGCCCTGATCAACCAATCGTCCAGGTAGGGGTAGAATTGAATCCTCCTTTTCCTGAGATACGCTGCCACCACCACCATCAGCTTGGTGAAGACCCTCGGGGCAGAGGTCAGTCCGAACGGCAGGACCCAAAACTGAAAATGCGAGTCGCCAACCGCGAACCTCCGGTACTTCCTGTGCTTGGGATGAATTGGCACATGAAAGTAAGCATCCTTGTGGTCAAGAGACACCAACCAGTCCTGAAGTTGAAGGGCCTGGAGGACTTGAGAAAGAGTAACCATCTTGAACTTGTCCTTCCTGAGGAGCTTGTTCAAACCACGCAAGTCCATGATGGGTCTCAATCTTCCGTCTTTTTTCGGGATCAAAAAATATGGGGAATACCATCCCTTGTTCCTCTCCGCTACAGGCACCAGTTCTATGGTGCCTTTCTCCAGCAGGGATATGATTTCCTGTGCAAGGAGCAGATCCGAACTCTTCAAAGAGAGCTTCCCCAGTGGATTGTCGTGAGGCCTCTGCCGGAAAGGAAGACAGTAGCAGTGGGCTATGATCTCCAGAACCCACACATCTGAAGTAATGGCACGTCATTCTACAAGATGCTGCGCCAGCCTTCCCCCAACCGGCGAACCATGGGACACGGCCTCATGGCTGAGCGGAAGCGGCAGTGCCTGAGGGCAAAGAGGCAACTGCCTGAGCGGTTTTGGCACCACGAGTACCTTGTTTTCCACCTCTGGTACTCCTACGTTGGCCCCTTTGACTGGCAGCCCCCTTCGATCTACTAAAGGAAGAGTAGCATTGAAAGGAGCTTCCCCTCCATTGCTGTCCCCTAGGCTGAAAAGGCGGAGGTTGACGCACTGCAGCGCTCAAGGACTTCGGTGCCGCTTCGGATGTCTGCAACTTCTCAAGGCTCTCATCAGCCTTACTGCCAAAAAGATGTACACCATCAAAGGGCATGTTGAGAAGTTGGGACTGTACATCAGGATCAAATCCAGACTTCCGCAACCACGCAAACCTCTGCATCACGGTGCTCGCTGCCATTGACCGGCTGACACAGTCTGCCACATCCAGACCCTACTGAACGGTCTCACATGTGGCATCCTTGCCATCCTGAACGAGGGCAAGAAAATCATCCCGTGCCTCCCCTTCGGGAAGATGTTCAGCCGCCAACGACACACAATTCCACAGAGTGTGCATGAATCTTGCCAGGGCACAAACGCAGTTGGCTGCCTTTAAAGCCATACCCCCAGAAGAAAACACCTTCTTCGCCCAACCGTCAAAGCGTTTGTCGTCCACATCAGGAGGGATCGTAGGGTACGCCGCCTGCTTTTCTGGAGCCGTAGCCACCTGTACCACCAAACTCTCCGGCAGGGGTCGCCACTGGCGGGATGGTATTTTTTCAGCAATGACTTATTAACTGCCAGAAGACTCTCCGGAGCAGTCCAAGCCGCCATCACCCTTCTTTGTAAGGCCATATGAAATCGCAACACCGGGTCAGTGGGTGGATCTTGGTTAAGGATATCTGTCAGGTCATCCTGCAGAAAATGCACAGGTGGTAGACCACCCAAGATACTCTGTCACCATTGACATGAGGCGCCTGTACGAGGATTCAGAATGCGTACCAGGCTCAGGCCTGCCAAACACAACCTCCGGGGAGGTATCTAGACCACTGGCGTCGTGCAAAGGCTGACGCAAGTCTTCCAGCTGGCTATGTCCAGACAACAAGTCATCAGGAACCTCAGGAGGCACCTCTTCCTCAGACCCTTCCTCAACCTCTGAAATGTACTCCAAGGGTTGGAACAAGTCCACCCTGGGAAGAGGAACAGAGTATGGGTTGAGAACAGGCCGCAAAGACTTGCTGAGCACCTTCCTAGGAGCTTCTACAGCTCTCCGGGGTACCTCCGGCAAAATTTCCTCCAAAGGCATTGAGGGCGCCGATAGGAGCGGCATTGACAACTTTGACAGCGGCTTCGAGGCCAGAGCCCCGAGCGTGTCCTTCGACGGCCTCGGCACCGATGGCTTCCTCGGAGCCTTGGGAAAGTCCCTCGACAGACACGGCGCCGATGGCGTCTATGCCTTCTTTGAAGGCATTGGTGCCAATGGCGTCTATGCGTTCTTCGAAGGCCTCACAGGCTCCAACGGTCTCTTGCGTCAAGGATCGGGACCTGGAGTGGGCACGATGGCGATCCTCCTTGACCGACCGGGACCTCGAAGGTTCCCGGTGATCGCGCTGACCGCCCGAGCCCGAAGGCGTGCGACCAGTGGCCCTAGAGCGTTCCTTGCCGGCTTTTCTCGAAAATCACCATCATCTCCTTATGGAAGGCGTCCCATTCCTCCGGAGATGAATGCTTGGTGGGACAAGCAACCCGCCGTCTGGCAGAGTCCTCAGACGAGGAAGGCGACTGATGATGGCGCTTCCATGCATGCCTCGAAGAGGCCGAGGAATGGCGGGACCCACTCCTAGAACGAGACCCCCTGGACTTGCGCCAACACGGAGAGTCGCCCCTCGAATCGTCAGTGGAAAGTCCAGCGGACTTCGATTTACGGGGTTTGGAAACCCTACCCGCCGACAGCTTCTTCCGCTCCCGCAAGGCCTTCGACGTCAAAGACTGCCATTTGTCACAGTTATCCGTGGCATGGCTCTCACAGAGGCACCAAAGGCAGACGTTGTGTGGGTCCGTCAGAGACATCTTGGAACCGCAGACCCGACACTTCTTGAAGCCCCACTTCGGGGTAGCAGAAGACCAAGACATCATTTTCGTTTTAACACAACGATATTCGAAGAACCGATTCACAAGAGAACCGAGGCGCGCCGAGATTTCGAAGAGAACACATTCGCGGAAAAAACAGAACTGAGGCTACGGGCGTCATACTTATAATATCTGGTGACGTTGACCGTCGGAGGAGGTCCTCGAGGGAGCGTATCAACGTCATCGACGCAGGACGGCTACGCCGAAAAAGTTTCCGAAGCAGCACAGCTGTGGTAATTACCTGTCAAAGATGTGGAATACGTCGGAGGACACAATCCCCTCGAATCAACACTTCTTGTTCCCAACAGTTCAGGGAACGAACCAGCCACATGGGCCTTCTTCAGGTCAGGACAGAGGAACAGGGCTTCACATGGACTTGGCTGGAGGAAATGCTGGTCAGCTTCAATGGTCGTCGGTGGCTGCACTTCTTGTAGGGGTCTTGGCTCCAACAATAATCTGTCTAATGTATGTAGGAGTCCTCATTTTCTCCAAGATCAGGACTGGAAGCATGCTCCGGTCTACCAATGGTAAGGCTCTGCACCAATCAAACTAGCAGTGGCTATCCAAACATGGATAGCCACCGGCCACACAATATGCCCAGCAACAGACACCCTGGGGATGCCGACTGGGACCAGACAGTCCTAGCCCCCACATCTGGCCACAAACACGCAGACTGCCACTTTGCCCGGGAAAGCAGAAGCTTTCCCTGCAAAAGGGCATACCATATATGCAAATTTTGGACCAAAGAGAGCAGGAAGAAGGCCAAATGACAATATGGTCAAACCAGCTAAAATCTTGTTGCATGGCCATTTTAGAGTGCTAGTCCTTCTCAGTAGTCATTTGCAGTAATTGCAAAAGTGAATAAAAAGTTCAAAACACTGTAGAAAAATATCCGCTGCCACCAAACCATCCTGGACACATCGCATTTCTAACTACCAAGTTACAAAAGAAAAACATAAGGACACAAAATATATTAACCACACTTCACTTTAAAGGTGTTATGTGTAACTTTAAAAATAAGAGAATTTCACCAAGGGAGAAACTATCAGTACTGGGAGGGTTTCCCAGTACTGATAGTTTTATGGACTGATCAGTTTCCCCACAGAAATTAGCACAAAGCAAAGGAAGTAAAGCTTTGGTCACTAGTCACAACAAAGCACTAAGAAAGGGTGTGTTACAACATGAACAAAAGAACACATAACAGTCTTGTTAGGCAAGATTGTATGCAGTACCCTGTGGGAGACTGCACCAGCCTGGTCATCTTGGCAATAGTTAACCCAACGTTTGGTAGAAGCATGTACTACGCAAGTTGGTAGAGTGACTGAGCAGACAGGCTTAACTCAAGAGGGGTCAATGTGAGCTGTAAGGGTTGTAACATATTCACAGTTACAAGTATCCAAATAAACACTTACACTCAAGGTTTCTTGATTAAACAATTATTAATTTAACAGTCAGTTAAATAAGGAGAAGGGAGCAAATATTTGTAACACAAAAATATACTTCAAAGTACACACTCTGTTTAAAAAAATCTTTAGATACCCTTTTGGGATGTCACACAGATACTTCATACACCCTGAGGTGACAAATAACTAGGACACGGTGGACACGGATATATCACTGGTACATTTAGAGCAATACTGAGTCAGGTGTGAAAAGAAAAGGTTTTGGGAATAAAACAATGGTTAACAAATATTCTTAAGCAGGTAAGAACCCCCCAAAAGCAAAGTAAATTAACCATTTCCCAGCTACACAAGTTAGAGAATGTGCGACTATTGTTGAGGGATAGTTAAAGCACAAAGTCAGAGGATAGAAGAGTTTTGGGGAGCTGGGACAGCCAATGTCAATTGAGCAAAGTCCAGGGGAGCTGAAGCACTTCTCGAATGTAAGTAAAAAGTCTTGCACACAGTTTTAGAAGCCTTTGTAGAAAAAGATATAACTGTTGAGCCACAATCTGGGAGGCTTGTGAGGGCCAAAGCTGCAAGCAACTCTGCAGAGGCAGTAAATGCAAGCCTCAACTGCAAACAGGCAAACTACACAGCACGAAGTAAGTACCCCTTAGTTTATAGTACCTTAAGTCTGAAGAAATTGGTTCCAGCTGGTATCTGTTCCAGTTGAAGATCCTGTTCCTGAGCCTCAGTCATGGGGACAAGAGGGAGGACATCTGGGGACTCCTGCACTACATTTTGAAGGTCGGCGGCAGCAATGGGCAAACTTTGGATCAGCAGCACTTCGCGGTTTCAGCTTCGCGCAAATAGCACCACCGTGTTTCTCGGATACCTTATGGACTTTCCTCGCATCTGGGGTCCAGCACTCTGTTGAGGTGGCTCAGGCTTGGTCAGTCATGCTCCATGGGAGTCCAGAGGATCTTCCTGGAGCCCGGGTCTGACTTAAAGACGACACTTTTCTGGTGTTGTTCTCCCTGGCAATCGGTTCCTGCAGCAGCAATAGAAGTACAGACAGCTCTGAGAGGATTTTCAGATGAGTTTGTCTTGGGGTCAATTGGTCCCACCAACCCAAGGGGAGAAGTCGTCCTTCGCAGGGCTTCTCTAGTTGAGACGAATTCAGAGCTTCAGCACTGCAACAGGGCTTCACTGGGCAAACCAATGGTCCAGGAGTTGCAGCAGGCATCTTTTCCAAGTTAATCGTCGGATTTCTTTGTCCAGTGGTCGACTCTGCCTTCCAAGCAAAAGTTCTCGGCTTTTATGCAGGTTTCTCCCATTCATTCGCAACCTCGCTGTTAATCACAGCAGGGTGGCTGTCCCCCAAGGACAGCCAGCCAATCACATTTGGGTGCATTCCTGTAACCAAGGGGATTAAGCATAGGGTGTTTTCGGGCACTTCCCTCACTTCCTGCCCTGCTAGACACGCTGGAGTTGCAGCAGTGAACCCCGTCAAAGACAAAGCGCACAAGGGGACTAAACCTGGTTTGGCGTGCAGAGTAAATCTTAAGGAAGACCTTTCCAACAAGAAATCGCAAAAAAAGGCGGCCTGGGGCCATTTTTACAAAATGGGCACCATTGGTGCTTTACTGCAGCTGCAATTGCAGCCCGCCGTAGAAACACTCAATGGTAGTAAAAAGTAAACCACTGCCACCAGCCATTAATTGTAGAAAGGTTAACATAAAAATGTTAGATGAAAAACTAGACAAAGGGATACTTAGTAACCCCTCCAGCCCCCTGTTGTAAGATAGTGTGTGCTGGGTCTAGAAAAGTTACAAATGTAAGTCAAGTCAATTTCACTTCACTGCTCTTGGAACCAGTAGTTTAACCAAGAGAAGGTATTTAAACGTTTGGGAAATCTGAAAGACTGAAGGTGCTGTGTGTCACAATGTAAAAAGATTATGCCTATAGAGTTTGTCAGGCTATAAAACCACAAGAAACACAGAGTTCAAATTAATTAAACAAAAATACACGAGAGAGTTAGAAAAAGGTCTCACTCTCCAGGATAAAAGATGAAAGTCTTAAAGTCCAGCAAAAGAGCTGGGGGTCTCTAAGGTAGAAGGGAATTATCACATTTCTGAGAATTCTCCCTAACAAGTCTTTTCACACTGCTCCAGGTTTTTGATTACTTTCTCTTGTTCAACAGTTTATATTTTCGATGTCTTACTATACCTCTGTTTCTTCTAACATCCATCAATCATTCCTTTTTCTTTTCTGCCTCCCACTGCTCTTACTCCAAGTTTTTCACCCTTCCCACTCTTTTTACTCCTTCCCCTTCGCTTACTTTCACTCTGCTTCCTCTTCCAACTCTTTCTCCAGATGTTTCCATCTCCGTTTATTTTCTCCTCCTACAAGTATTGCCACCCTCCTTTCATGCTCTCTCCTCGACCGCTCCCCACTTTTGCCTCTCCATCCATTCTGCTTTCTCTTTTCACAGATTTGTAATGCTAATGCCTTCCTCCTTCCAATACCTACACTGTGCACTGAATGTGGGCTGATTTTAAATAAGCAACGTTATACCAGCTTGGGCATGTCCCCAGGGCCCATGAATGCCAAACTGTTCAACTGTATGGGTCTGTACACTGAGCATGTGTATTGGCTCTTTGAATCTGAATAGTGTTTCACGTTTGTTCCATGCTGCCCATTGTGGTTCTGAGGAAATAACCTTTAATAGGATTGTCCTCCATCTTTGCTTTCAAATAATTGACGTATTGGTTGGTGCTGGTCCACCCCCTGCCCCTTTACACTTCACCAGCAGTTTCCCACTCCTTGATAGAGTTCATCCCCAGGCCCTCAAGCGCTTTACCTTGTGAGGGAGAATTTTCAGTTTCCTTTTGACCTTAGACACCCCCAGTCGATGTGACTGCGATTTTATTTTCCTTATAATTTCTTGTGTAAACTACAGTTCCCAAGATTAACAGGTCAACGTTTGTCTTACTTCCCTTTTTCCTTTGCGGGTCCAGCACACACCACCTTATGTGGAGTGCTGGGGGGTTATATAGTGAATCATTATCCAACTTCTCATAACTTTTTGTTACACTAACTTGAATGGCTGGTGGCAGTGGTTACTTTTTCTACTTTTTGTGCAATGTATCCGCAGGTTGATTTCTCAGCTGCAGTGCAGAACTCAAGTGTGACCATCTTACCAAAATAGACCCAGTGGTCTTTTTTCACCATTTGTTTGTTAGTTCCTTCTGGGCTTTTACTCTGTTTAGATCAGGTTTGATATGCTATGGCATTTATAACGTGCCTGTACACAAGTGTTTCTAGTTTGAGTCCATTGTGTGTTTTGCCTTTGGCGGGCTTCATTGTCCTTTGTTAGTAGGCACGCCTGATCGAAACCAGTTCCAACTGGTGGGACGCAGTCCTGAGGACGCGCCCCCAACCCCCCGTGTGATTGACAGTTTAGTGCTGTGAATAAATGGGATTTCACATAGAAGGCAAGGGTTTTTGGGTCTACAGGCAGAGTCGACCACTGGAACATCATATCTGAAGACGACTCAGAAGCAAATAGCACTTTCCAGGACCACGAAGCACCGGTGAAGCCTTGCAGCTGTGCTGACCCCTTTTTTCCATAGACAGGAAAGCTCTGCCAAGGACAACTTCCTCTCTTAGGCTGTTGGGACCAACTAACCCCTGTGTCGCTACAACATTCCTGGGCTGCAATTTCCCTATACCCAGGCTACGTGGACCATCGACGAGTGTAATGTCTTGCGAAGGATGAATACCGCTGAAAACTTTGCAGGCATCAGTGCGAGTCTACAGAAGCAAGAAATCTTCGTCCAGAGTTCCGGACCAAGGGACAGAGGACATTTCAACCAGTTATTTGTTCCCCTTTGGAGCTGAGAAAAAGGCGCCAAAACCACAAAGCCGCTGAAATTAGTGGAATCCATTGCTGCAGAGTCCCTCTAGAGAGTGCTGCTGCAGAAGCACGTCAGACGTCCACCCTTTCGTCACCACAACCAAGGTCCAGGAACAAGGGTCTGCAACTCTGCCCAGAAGGGAAGTCAGCTGGGACATCGGATTCAATTCTAAGGTACTGTGGGGGCTTTGTGTTTAACCACCTTTAGCCAAATCTAGTGCTTCCTAGATTGGGGAGTGTTTCTTTCTATCCTTTTGAATTACTTCAATTCACTTGTTCAGGCCTAACAGCTTGTGCACTTCAGGTAGGCTCCTCTTGAGCTTGTGGGGTTTTCTTCAAAGAACTGACTGTTCAACTAACTTTTTTCAAAAAAGTCCTGTCATGGCTTCCTAAAGGCATCCCTTCTGAACCCTAGTGGCTTTGGGAGTGCTTGTTCCCTATAAAGGTTTTATTTGTTTGACACTTATTGCTGGGGAAACGACTTTGTACATCCCTCTGGGAGAAAAGACTATTGCTACAGTGCTCTGTTCTACTCTAACCCTTTTCCCCACAACTCTCAATATTGTATGGTGAAGCATAAGTGCTACTACTGACCTTGATTGATGTCACTCATGTGCTGGAAATGTTTTAGTACAAAAAGAAATGACTCGCTGGCATTATTGCTGCTTGAATAACTTGATATTACTATTAGTTGATGCATATTTAGTGTGATTAATTTGTTTAGATTCACACACTATGCATAGATTAGCTAGCATTAGGTGTTGGAGATGTGTGAAGGTGGTACAATATGAAACATTGTGCATAACTGTCTGTGCCACTTACGAATTGGCTCTTGTGTGTCAATACACCAGTACTTTGCAGGTTTTTATTAAATCCCAGGTTGCAGCCTTGCAAATTGTGTCCGGGAAGTGGGGGGCAGTTTAGCATCTGTTCCCCAAGCAGAATCGGCTCCTGGCGGTGAACCTAGGGACTTGATGGCATGGTTGCTGCGTTCAGGAAGACAACACAATCCATGTAGCAATATAGGCTTTCCTTACAGGATTGCCATCTTGGACTGTGGCAAAAGAGGTGAAAAACACGCCCGCCCAGAGTACATCAAGTGTTTGAAGGACCTTCCTGCTCACCTTCCTCCTCTCACGTCCCCCTCGCCTCGTTTTGAGTAAATTATTCTACACATAAACATCAGTCCTTTGAAAGTATTGTGTGGGGGGTGGAGGGAATGGGTTAAATTCTAAAATGGCGGTAAAAAATGTCAAGTTACAAGCTACTAGCCAGTTATAAAAAGTCACTTGCCGCCTCAATTCTAAGCATACACATTACACCCTTTCTTACTCGCCAAAAGTCAATTCTAACAAGGCGACGGCTAGGAGGTGAGTGCAAATTGTGATCTCTTGTTGGGGCATTCACCTGTCGGACACAGTGTTCAAATCCTGACAAGACCGTTTAGCTACTGCTGGATAAATCCATTTGACTCCTTCCATGAAGGCTTGAACTACAGGGACCTTCCAACATAATACCGTGCAATGCGATGCTGCCAAGGCTGTAAAGTGTACTTTAAGAGAATTATACACTAGTCCAGAATCTTAGAGAAATTACAGGTAACCAACTACATTTCCTGCTGTCCGCTTTGTTGGGATATGGGACTGCTTTGGAAACCAAACCGCAAACCTCTTTCATTTAGTAAAATAGCATGTTTTTGTATTCAGTATGCACGATTCAATGAGAATGTGTACCAACCTTTATGGTCACTGCAAATAACCAAACTTCTGGGGCTATTCTGCCAAGTTCACAGACTGCCGATTTGGATGAGTGCTCTGGTGCGGGTGTGTGCTGGATGAAGTATGATTGGGGGTTTGAGTATTAGAGTCATGCGTTCCCACAAAGGTTGTTGCACCCCTCTATCAGGGGTGTTGGCAGAAAGGTGTAGACACATTCCTTTTAACCGTGTCCTCGACAGGGCCAGTGGCCCTTCTTGTGGTTCCCTGGATAGATCGTTTTGGCATTTTGTACTCGTTTAAAATAAACCTACATCTGGAGTGCCACACCTCCAGAAAATCGGCCTGAGTGTTCCTCTGCTCATTACTCACTCATGGTTCTTGCTGGACATATCTGCTGAGGGTGGCTACTTGACCATATTCTACTCTCTGGAAACATTCTGGTTCCTGAAGCCAAACCCCCATTGTATGCAGCAGTACCGAACCTGTGAGGAGTGTTAAAGGCATGGTCCAGTAAAACATTTTATTGTCCCTTCGGGTCGGCTATGTTTTTTTAAGCCTAAGTGGCTCGATTTTAGAAAACTTTCCTATGGACCTTACCCGAGTTTTCGTCCATTAAACGCACGCGAAAACAGGCACCAGGGAGCCGCCATTTTGTGATAATCCTATCACTTGCCGCATCGCTCTGGCTGACCTGCTTCTGCGGCACTAAATCAAATCCCCCGCCCCCGAGCCTGTCATCAGCAGACTCGTACCGCCCATTTCCCAATGCCAAAGCATGTCTCGTGTCAACAATCGCTGCGCCTAAGCTAATGACGTGTCGCCATGGAAATGGCAGGACGCCTCTTTCCTCAATAAGTATAAACAGACCGTTTCCCAACACACAGCAGCAGATTTTCGATTCAATTCCTCTCTCTGTATTACTTTGAGTATTCTGTGACTCGTTTCTGTGCTCTGGTCAGCTACCTTCGCCGCTTGTAGCCCGTGTGAACACCTGTACCATCTCTGTAAATTATTTTACTTTGTTTACCACACAATGGCTACAATAATGCCCTACATGTACGAGCCCGATTATACCGAGGAGGAACTACTGGAAAGGGAAGGACGCGAAAACAATGGGGATTCGGACAGCAGTTGGGAGGACGATTCAACAGATGAAGAGCCTGGGCCTAGTCGCATGGATGGCGTCTCCACCTGGTGCACATGCAATCAGTGCGAGCTAATGCCAACCGAGGACGAGAACTGCTGCTGCCGAGAAAACTCGGGATGCCTGGCCTACATTTCGGAAGGCGAGCCACGACCGCAATGCATCACTGAGCTGCCAGACTTCAGGGCAGCCTGCCTCACACGGGCCGTGTTGAGAATAATGATGGTGCTTATGCACGAACTTCACGCAACTGTTCGTCCCCGTAATCAGAGTAACGAGTAAGTATACTCTGCTTGTCATGCCACTCCTATTTCATGTTCTTCTACTATATCCAAAATTATATATTCATATCATAGTAACGCATGAAAGTCGTTCAATGGTGTGCATTGTCTAGATAGCATTTGTCCTTGCAGAATGCCATTAGTTACAAGAATTGTAATTGACAACAAACGTTTATTAAACTTATCTTGGTCATTTAAAAACAGTTTGTTTCATTCCTTTTCACAGGTGGTACAGACTGGTGGCCTATCGTTCCTTTACATGGTGGCTCCACAGGAGGCTTGGAGACCGCGTTCGAAGAGTGATACCCGCCTGTGCCGTTTGTGCCATAAGAGAAACGTTCCCGAGTGACAGCGGTCAGTACAGGGGATTTTCTCTCGCTGTGCTGCAACCTGACCTGTATAGTCTTTAAAGTCTTGTATTTTTGTGTCATGAAAATAAGATACAAAATAAAACACCACATATATTTTAACAACGGTGGTTTCGATTTTTTAAATGAATCAAGTGCGTCTCCATTCAAGGATGGACGTCAGACATCTGTGCTCCGAATGGGTGAAGGTCTGGTTGCTGTGAAGCAGGGTGGTCACTATCTATCTAAGCTAACATAACATATTCTCGATAATGCATGCACTAAATAACACTTGTTCAAAGTCTTTCAGTAGGCTAGGTCTCTATAAAAGTCACACATATATCTATACTAACAATTACCATTGGATTATACAGGCCTTAGGTTAAGGGTCTTGACCACTATAATACACCGGTTGAAGTGTGGGTCTGTGCTCACAAGAATCTCCGGTATGTGGCATTTGTTATTGATAAGCAACGATATACTATCAAAGGCAGTTCGCACCCGTGGATGAGCGCTGGCATATGGGGCTGTCTGGGGCACGAACGGCCAAGGTGCCAAACTACATGTACACTTCAAAAGGTATCCCACGCCAAGGGGCCATCGGTCACATGGCCTCCTCAGACCCCGTGTCTCCAGCCAGGCCTCCCCTTGAAGCAGGCCGCCCCCCTGCAATCCACATAAGTGTGTCTCCATTCAGCAGTCTTCCTGTGCCTTATCTGCACGCCCCAAGCCCCTCCATACCACCCCCTCTATCAAAGGCGGTTCGCACCCGGGGATGAGTGCTGGCATGGGGGGCTGTCACAAGCGCAAACGGCCAAGGTGCCAAACAGCATGTACACTTCAAAAGGTATCCCACGCCCAGGGGCCATTGCTCACATGGCCTCCTCAGACCCAGTGTCTCCAGCCAGGCCTCCCCTTCAAGCAGGCAGCCCCCCTAAGACCACGACATACATACGTCATTCATTCACAAACACACCCCTGTTTCTAATACTTTATAAACCACTTGATATGTCTCATGGGAACATCTTTGTGCTTTGCAAGTCAACTCCTGAACGTGCTACCTGGCAACCACTGAGATCTACGCTAATCTGCTCGTCGTCGTGCTATCCGTGGACTTCTGTGACCGCTTAGAGCAAACCCATCAGTGTGCTACCTGTGGCCACCCACCTATTCTCCTGCAACATACTGCTCTGCTTGCTGAATCCAACTGTTTGTTGGTCAAGGTAAAGCCATGTATCCTAGTCATATTTCGCAGATTTTTAAATTTCTATCTATTTGCGAGTACACAATAGTGCTATTTTCATTGGTCTCATTGCTATTGACTTGAGTTTCCATTGCTATGCTATCAATAGATCTATTTATTTTCATCTTTGTCTATTGTCATCGAATTGCATCCTTCGGGGGTCCAGTTTATAATGTAAGCATGTTTCCTTCTCGTGCAAGACAGAACATCCAAGGGACGAGTCACATGTTCAGATTGTAGTCACCTCATTTATACATTTCTGCAACTTATGCAAATACTAAGCCGCACATAATGAACTGGTATAGTTCCGGCGACCAAAACAAACCTTGCATTGATCATTGTATGATTCATTTACTTTTGTATCAAATCTTTATTCATGAAGATTGCATAATAATGTCGATATTTACTTTTCAGATTTATCAACAATGCCTGCCTGTTCGATTAGCGGTTGCCCTTCGAAGACCCATGCGAAATCTGAAGGCACTACAATGCATGTATTCCCGAAAACTGTTGATCGAATAAGAGAATGGGTCAGACATTGAGGATATCCACTGGATGAGCTGGAAAGTAGAGTCCAACAAGTCTTACAGGAAAAGAGGGGTGATCGATACCGCATCTGCAGCCGGCACTTTTCCTTGGACATGTACACAACATCTTGGGTAACAAAGAAGAATAAACGGCGAACGACATGGAAATTGCTCGAAAACGCTATTCCCACTCTATTCGTCCACATTCCGCCACCGATGAGTCAAGTGTCCGGATTTAGCTTTAGGCCTTGCGGTAGTGTGTAGGTAGCCGAATAGATTAATTGATATTGTAGGTGTACTATCCCTTGTAATAATTTCGATATTGATATGAGTATAGCTTTTTGAATTATGACATTTATCAATATATTCTTTTTCGATTTCATAACCCACAAACGAAATGTATATTTATGGGAACAGGGAACTGTGCTGTATTGAGCATTTTTCAAGTATTCTGTCGCCTTACATGGCCATTTTTAATATTGGCATTTCATTATCAATCATTAATTTACCTTTACAACTTCTTGACTATCCCTTGAATCTGAAGCAAGAACATTCTACATCCTTGACGTGGTCGCAGTCATCAACCACTTCTAGCGCTTATCAGGTAATCTTACTAGGCTAATCCGCTACAGACTTGTTTTATACATGTCAAGTAATAGTTTTATTCTATTGTGTAATTATTTTACCGAATGTTTAGTTAGTGCTTTCCAATTGATATACACCTTAGTTAGCGTCCACGGGTGTTTGTTTTCAGTTATAATTAGTGTTATCCATACTAATGCAAGTACTGTCTTTCAGGGAGATGCTGAGGCGTCCGCCACATATACAACATTTCTAGATGTTCTTCACCAGCAGGAGGTATGGATACTGACAGCTCCATTGAGCGTCATCATCAGAGCTGGAATTCTTGTCGTTTGATTGTCCTACACAATTTTTCATTCGTGGTTAGCCGTTGATATGTACCTGTGCTGTCGACCCCAGGTGTGTGTTATGTTTTCACTATTGTAATCCTCACTAATGCTAGTACTATGTTTCAGGCAGTTGATGGAGCGTCAACCCCTGCACTTGATGAGGAGCCTGACATTCAAGTAATTCCAGGGGAAGTGGAAGCGGGACCATGCGTATACGAATCGGCGCAACAGCTTTCGGAAGTGCGCACTACATTTGCAACATCCATAGATATTCTTCAGCAGCACGAGGTATGGATACTGACAGCTCCATCATGCGTGATCATATAACGTGATTCCATTTGCTATACTTTCTTCCCTATTAACGCAAGTGCTGTCCTGAAACACAAGTGCTGTGTTTCAGGGAGACGACGGAGCTTCCACTACAATCACAACATCCCATTTAGATGCAGATGTAAATAAAATCGGAGAAATAACTCGATGAAATGTGATCATATTTAGATTTTCCTTGTTTCTTTTAGACAATGCATCATTTGTGGTTATCTCTTTATATGTACCTGTGCCGTCGACCCCAAGTGTGTGTTATGTTTCCAATATTGAAAACCATACTAATGCAAGTACTGTGTTTCAGGGAGATGACGGAGCTTCCACTACAATCACAACATCCCATTTTGATGATGCAGATGTAAAGGAATCGGAGAAATAAGTCGATGAAATCTGCATATTTATATTTTCCTTGGTTTTAGACAATGCATCATTTGTGGTTATCTCTTTATATGTACCTGTGCCGTCGACCCCAAGTGTGTGTTATGTTTCCAATATTGAAAACCATACTAATGCAAGTACTGTGTTTCAGGGAGATGCTGATGCCTCCTCTCCAATACAACCATTCATGGCAGTCCATGCAGAGCCAGAGGTATGGATACTGACAGTTCCATCGAAATAGATCATCACTGGTCGAATACTTGTCGTTTGATTGTTGCACACAATGTTTAAATCGTGTTTGGCTATTGAGATGTACCTGTGTGTTCGTCCTCATGTTTGTTTTATGCTAACAATATTTTGATACATAGTAATGAAAGTACTATGTTTCAGGGAGACAATGGAGCCTCCTTCCGTGCTGTCTATGCGGATACAGAAAATATAGTCGTTGCAGCGCAAAAGGAATGGAGGACATGCGGAAACGAATCGGAGCTACAGTGTGCAGATGTTGAAGGTCGAGTCAAAAGAGTTGCAAAGAAAAAAAAACAAAAAAGGTTAGTTACAAACAGTTCATAACTTTAAAAAAATGTTTGTGCTGGGGACTATTTTATGTTTTTTTCCAGTCAATTGGACTACACTTTATCTTGTGTTTAAACTGAACATCCCTTTTCCAATCTCTCCTCTAGTTACCCGTGGGTGTCAGAACTATACATACACAGACAGTGAAGCGAATGGGAGATGTTGCTTGCCAGACCATGTACACTATGGAGGAACTATTAATTGAGGCGAGGCGTGTTCAGGCTAGAGATGCTCATGTCCAATGGCCAGAACATGAATTAACTGTGTTTGGAGAATACAGCAAAGTTGCATTGGACCATTGCTACAGTGTGACCACACCACCACAAGATGATATTGAATGTATTGAAGATAGCTCTGAAGAAGTTGCAGATCAATTCACACAATCTACACCCGCCAAAAAATTGCCACCCAAAAACATGTCGACATTGTTGTGTTCTCCCATCAATGTTGAAGTAGCAGATGTCGAAATGACAGAGAATGAACCAGCCGAATGTGTCTGCATTCACAATGCAGACACTCCAGAATGTAAAGTTTTGTGCTCCCTGAAAGCTGCAAACGAGGATATTACTCATGATCCATTTTCCGAAAGAAAATATAATGAAAACATACCCACAGGATGTAGACACTCACGAAGACAAGTTTTTTCCTGCCGCAGATATATCTATGTTAGCACCTGTCATTATGGCAGACCTTGATAAAAGGGTACGTCTTTCATTAGGTCCATCCATGCCAGTGTCCACTTTTGGACACTTCTCGGGAACATGTTCACTTTCACAAACTTAATATGAAAGAACATGGCAACTTTTCACATAGCTTTTCTCAAAATGGAGAAGAATTAATTTCCAAAGCTCCATACTGATCTACTAGCTCACCGTCCTCTTTATTGGCAAATAAACATAAATCCACACCAGAGAGGTATATACCAGGTGAGTTAGAAACTTCAGTGCCTGTATTTAATAGCAGCCAGTCACCAGAGGTACCTGTTCATGCAGAGGGGAAGTTTTCAGAATCCTTAGAGAAAGAAACCCAAGATTTTCCGGTAATAACTAGAATTCTCAACCTGTTAGACAAGGGGCACGAATTCACGCATACTTTATTGAAGGATATAAAAAATAATATCTTGTTAAACTCAGAGAAACAAACTAGAAGGATATATCTTTGCACAAGAGGCCTGTCAAACTCCATCTGGAATGCCCCACAAGAGCTGCCCTGATAGTAAAACAGGAAGTCTTAGTATATGAATCAGTACTAAAAAAGGGACACAAACGATAAATGATCCCCTACTTCATCATGGAAATCCTAGGTCATTCGCACAAATGGCAAGGAACCAAACTCCACAACCACTGGCGTTAATGGGGAATCGATTGACATATTTGAAATAGCTAAACTAAACTACAACATGAGCGACTGTTGCAGATTGAACAATTCTTGCACCAAACAAATCCTCAAATGCACCAAATGCACCATTCTGAAACGCCACAAATGGTTGCAGCCTTAATACCTGAGGTTGAAATGCAGAATTCCTCTTCTAATATCCCCTCTGCGATATTAGAAATCAGAGCAGGACATGGAGTTAGAGAAAATTTCTGAAGCAGAGAATACACTTGCTTCCGCCGAAGGGCTATATCACATATCTAGAAGAGCTAAAAAAAAAACTACCAAAGAGCGCTAAAAAGAAGGCATAAGAAACGGGAAGTGAGAATGGAACACATAGTATAGGATTGAAAAAACTCACAGACTGTCCCAAGAAAGGCAAAACACAAACAACTTCCCACCTCAAATTTAGATGATCATGCCTTGAATTTAAGCCAGCTGAACGAAGAAAGCAAAATTGAACTTCAAATACCACCGCAAGACGCTAATGGGGATACCAGGGTGGAGGAAAAAGATCAACCTATTGCCCATGAAGAGCTTAAGTTGGTAACCCAAACCAACTTGAAGGCATATTTCCCCGAAATGCAAATAAAAAAACAGGAAAGCCTAACAAAACAGAATGCCATGCGGGGAGAGAAAAGGCAACTCAAGAGTGGTAATCTGAAAACCCCTGATACAGAGTCTGTACCAAGCATGCCAGCTAGACAAAAAACCCTTATAGTTTCTACTCTGGTACACACATGTGCTGAAACCCAACCAGCCCCTAATGAACAGCAAGCACCAAGCTCTTCAGCAGTACCAAATAATGCCCAGTCTCCACAGAATCTGTCCAATTCTCCTCAAGCGATCAATCCCATCAACCTGAAAGCGATTGCTGTATCCATCCCTGTGGGAAATAGAAATAGCTCACAAGCCTTAGTATCTTCCTCAGATGTCCGTAATCCAGTAAGTAGCTTGCCACTGCCTGAAAAAATGTTTTTGCCTAGTGACTCAGTGTCTATTACTGCTGGTCAGGAAGTAATCACTCAACCCTTGACTATTTCCGAATCAACCCTAGTAGCATTTAACAATATTTCTGATGCTATGAAAACTATTGGATGGAAGATTGACCTAACGATGAATGGAAAGGAACGCATCAACCATTCCTTCCTAATGAAATCTTTATACAAAATTCCATCTCTTAGAAATTTAGTTTCCAATGACATTGAGAGCATTCGGCTCTCCAATACAAATAACAAATGCATGCTCTCAACTATGCTTTCCCCCCATTATTGCAAAATTATTATGGGAACATAAAACTGATCTAATGATGTTAGGTCTAGAATTGTATGCATTTTCATCTGTGGAAGACGTGATGGCTTTTCTTGATTTTCAGCCACCAAATGTAATAGCTTCCGGTACAACAGGCCATTTCTAATATAGATACCTCAAAACAAATGATGGAACAACTTGCGTCTCTTACTACAGTACTAAACCGTTTATCTTGGCTGGAACCTTTGATAAAAGCAGCTTCTGTGATAAGTTCTACGCAAGCACCCTCATAATTGAGAGATCTCAAAATCATCACGTGGAATTGCTGTGGGTTCAACAATCTTAGAAAATTGCTTCAGAATGCTCAGTTGGCCATGTTACCACATATATTTAATTCAAGAAACCATGTCCACGTTTGAACTGCACTTTGACGGTTTTACCTCCTTTGTACACCATGCAGATGGTGGAAGAGGTGGTAGACCGGCAGGTGGCTTGGCTATTCTCATTAACAACGCACTCTCCTTTAAGGTGAACCACATTTACCACTCAGATTTGCTACTTTTGGAAGATGCGACAATAAATTCCTTGCACAATCTCAATGTTTTTCTGCTCTCACTATACTGGAATCCTTCTCTTATGTCAATTCCATATGCATGTGAAATTTTTGATACAGCCCTGATGGAGGCTTATGAAAAGACTCAGCAAGCAGAAATTCTTATTGGAGGAGATTTCAATGCAACCTTTTTATCTTCTCCAGTTGGCAAAACTAAATGCCAATCAAAGTATCACTCAAGACTCGCGCATGAAAAAGGGGAAATGTGGCTGCAATATTTAGATAGCTAATCACGAAGTATTTACATGGAAAAGAGGCTCATACTCTTCGTGGATTGATTACTTGGTAGGATCCAAAACCTTATCGGGGTGAATGTCTCTTTCAAGTACTATTGATCCCGCATTAGGTGACCACTTAATGATTGCATCCTCGATGGCATGCCAGATTCCAAAATATTTATGTGACTCCACACTTGCTCTGATACAGAGCAATAGAGCAAGGCTCTCGATTAATTGGAACACAAGCACATGTAGAAAAAGTTAATTTCTCGTTAATCGTGACTTATGGCTATGTAAGAGCCCGATTCCCAACGGGATGGAATCTATTATGCAATGGAATCTGAAGATGATTGCCTTTCACTTAGGATCCATAGCTACTGCACAAAAAGGTCAATACACAATCTCTCATGGCTCTCCTGAAATTTCAGAGCTCAAACGTAAAAAAGAATATGGAATTGAGGAAAATAAGGAAGTCCCTTGTGCTCCTTGACACCAATTGCTTTGCAATTGCAAAAAAACAAATACTTATGCAATTTAAAAATGATATATCACGTATTCAATTTCTTACTTCACTTAAACAAAATCAAAACATGGTTGAGATGCTATACAAACGTAACATCAAAGATATATGGAAACATCTCAGATCCACGAATAAAGAACAGCATCTAGAATTTGATTCAGCAATTGATGGAGCAACACGGACCTTTTTCCTCCACAAATATGCAATTCCTCCTACATTTTCTCACCTAGAAAGACCTTCCACATGTGTAAACATTCCTGACATTGGTCCTTGGGATATTGATGATATCTTGTATGCCATTCACAAATTAAAGGTGTCCAAATGCGCGGGTCTTGATGGTTTGCCCCCATGCGTCATTATAGACGGATCCACTATTTTGGGCACATATTTTCCTCGAAAATTTCAAAGCAATATTTCGAAACAAAAACATTCCTTCATCGTGGCTTACATCCATTATTATACCCCTGCATATAAAAGAGCCTATCGGCAACCCTAACAACTTTAGGCCCATAACATTAATAGATGTGGCAGCCAAAATATTCACCATTCTTATCTTACAAGAAGTAGAGATTGTGATTCGCAATACTGACTGTTTAAGTTCAGCTCAAGAAGGCTTTCGAAAAGCAATGGGGACAACTCTAAATGCAAGCATTCTTGCTCACCTGATAGCATCCTGTAAATCACCAGACAAAAGTCCTATTTTTGTTGCATCACTGGACCTGAAAGCTGCTTTTGACTGTTATTAGAGGGATTTTATGGCAAAAAATGCTAAATGCTAATTTTCCACCACACTTAGTAACACTGATTTCCATGCTTCATTATAAAACAAACTTTAAAGTAAGTATTGACCGTGAAGGGACTCTTACTGAAGCTATCCCTAGTTGGATAGGTATAAAGCAAGGGTGTAACCTTAAAGCCATATTGTTTAATCTTTATATGGCTGATCTTGATAATATTTGGAATTAAAACCAATCCTTTGCAGTGCGATGAACTGTAGTTGGTAAAATTGCGACCCCTTAAAGGACAAATGAAAAAAGTCACAAATTCTGCAATTTCTCGCTTATCCCGCTTTATGAATACCATAACAAGAAGGCTGAAGCTATTCTCTTATACTGTGTGGAATTACATCTGGGAGACTTGGGACCCCTTTTCAACAGTCTACAAGGAATTCTTTGGAAAAATGCTTTAGGTCTGCCTGTCTCCCTTCCAAATGCCATCCTAAGACACGAACTAGGGCTAACGTCTTTAGCAGCACGCTTTTCCTGGCGTCTGCTGACACTATTTCAAAATGCTAGATCCTCCGAAAAATTACATTTATACAGAATTCTCCAAAATGTTAACTCAGAACAATCCCTTATCGGGTGCTCAATTTAAGGATAGAATGGACAAGCTTTTGGATAAGATTAATATACGAGCATGTGATCTTCATTTGAATATAAATCAGATGGAAAAAATGGTTTATTAATGATTGGGCAGAATGCATAACCCTAGTACAGTCATATGTGTCCTTCGGTCACTATGCAGAATTCATTCATCCACAAAGCCCTCGTCTGGCATATTTATTGTTTTCTCCCGATAAAACAATTCGGAGAACATATATGTTATTTCGACTGGATCTGATTCATACTAAAGTCAGAACCAGACACTGGACTAAGAATCAAGACTCTCGAGTTGATGACATTTGTAGATTCTGTAAAGAGACGGAAGAATCTCTAAAACATGTATTCCTTTATTGTTCTCATTTTGAAAAAAACGTGTGTAATCATGTTGAAAGAATTCACAAATACTAATATGATTTTTGCAAAACACTGCAAATGGAAGCATTGTATGTGGGGCTCTAGCAACACGGCCCGTCTTGTAAATTATATAAGAACTGAAATGGAAAAGGACTGTTTTTTAGTACAAAAGGATGCTGTATTATGAAAAATGTATATTTTATATTTGAAGAATGTTTTTTTGTTTTTGATATGTAAGGATGCATTTATCAAAGTTAATTTGTCACTAAAAACAAATTTTTAAAGAAAAAGAAAAAAGAAAAAAAATGATCATGTTACATTGTTGCCAGTTGTGGTCTGTGCAGATAGGATTGATTGAGGGGGTCATTAAAACAGATACATGGTGCACTGCTGACAATAACTGACATACAGAGCAGAGTTGCAGTTTCTTTGCATGGGAAACCTTTGGCGTCTGCGGCACTAAAAAACCCATGATCACAGGATGCATGTTCCCTCAAACTAGAAGCATCAGAGCATCTGATATCAGTTTAAAGGGTCTCACCATATCACCTACATAGATGTCTGTCACACTGAGCTGTACTTAAGGCGATCAGATCACTTGTACACTGCACGTTTCGTTCAACGGGAGCTGAATGCTGGGCAATGGTAATAGGCAGGCTTAGCAAGATAATCACGCTAACAAATAACTCCCTGCAGTAAATCAGAAGAATCAAACAGCTAAGAATGAAGAACTACAGAAGGTGAAATTGGATTAAAGGATTTCATGCTTCATACGAGAAACAGTACAGACGTTGGGACTGAAATATGACACCCTTACACCAAAAGTAGAAGCCTCCCAAAACAAGCTTGAGCTGCTCAACAGCAAAGTAGAGGATACTGAAAAAGGATTAAGGACACGGAGGACCAGTTGCACAAGCTCTCCACTGAAGTAGAGACCCTGAAAAAAAGTTGAAGTTAACATAGTGACTACTGTACTCTTAGTCAATAGTCCCGCTTATTTACACTGCCTCCATACTCATGAGAGGTCTTCATCATAAAGCAAACATTCTGCAATTTTGATTGGCTGTGTACATCTTATTTGCACAAGTAACCAGGCCCCTCCAGACACTGCCCACAGCTTCCTACAGCCAGATCCCCTTCCTCCACACTTCTGGGATATTAACCAGGACTCACACAAAGGGGAGGGGAACTTCCACTAATCAAAAAGGTTCTTCAGAACTGATTAGCCAAACCTAGCATCAGTACAGGCGCTGGAGTCCATGCCGTAATGCGGACCAAAAAAATAAATAAAAATAAAACATATGGTGAGTCCCAAGTTCCGGCCCCCAGAAATGACCTCTCTAAGGCACATGCCTCTGGAAGGCCATCAAAGATGCATTGTCCCAAACAGAATGAGCATGTGAGCCCTCATCGCCATTTCGAATACCGGAAACTATCCAGTGAACAATGGTAGCTTGGGAAAGCAGCAGTCTGAGAATTGCTTCCATAAAGTACAAAGTTTAGCTGATGAATCTGATCTCCTTATTTCTATTAAGATAGAACTTCAGAGCTTGACAAACATCTAAATGATGCATAGGCCTTCGAGGGCATATTAGGAAAGAGCAGCTCAAAGGAGATTTCTGGATTAATGTGGAAATCAAACAATCAGTTGTATCTTAACATGGTTTACCATTTGTGTTCCATTAATGGAACACAAATGTACAACCTGGAATGACCATAAAAGGAAAAATTTGTATGGAGACAGTTCTACAAGGGCTGTTGAGATTGACGTGTTGGCCGCAGGCTCGGGATTGTATTTAATAAACAGACAGACTTGCTGCATACTCAGTTGATACTCTTTCTTCACAATACAATCACTCTTTCTTCACAATACAATCTTAGGCAGAAAGGATGGATGTGTACAGAACATCACCTTGTCTTTGTGAGATAGTCCTTGTGAATATCTAGACAACAGCATTAATTTGCAACAGTATTTTTTTAAACAATTGTTGTGCAAAAGATCAACTTTCGTCTCCTCTGTGCAAAGAACAATGCACTAGTTCAAAAACAGTGACAAATGCAAATGTACGAATTAAAAGTGCAAACGCATTTAGTGTTTGAAGTCCACTAGAACAGTCTCCTTATTCAAAAGTCCTTGGTAGAATGATGTAACAACTTGCAGAAAACACCAAGCTTTTCATGCACCAGCCTTCCTCAGTTAAGCATTAAGAGGTAGGGGATATACGTGAACACAGGCATTCAAAGGCGCTAGGCGCCATCGCTATATCCCTAGGATTTGTCATACCAAAAATAACAGTCTGTTAGAATTCTGAAAACACTGAGGATCTATTGTTCAGGAGTCCCAGAAAGATCATTTTGCCTGATAACTCAATATGGTACTCATGGCAGTGCCTAGTCTACCTTTTGAGCCTATGGCTCCAGTGGACTGAAACCGGGTATCCTGGAAGACCATTTCTGGTGGGCATCATGGCTTGCAGTGTTGGTCAACTGCAGGTTCAGTCTGCAGACTAACCAGTCTGGCTTGCAAACTATTACTTGTAAGGAGGGAATTGCAGATCCTTAAAGGATACTTGCATGATTGGCAGTCCAAAACAAACGGTACTTAAATGGCTCTCACAAAGTCCACAAATGGGATGGCAACTTGACCAGTAAGGTAAATCCCACAAATCAAGAAGATGAACAAGACACAAGTACTTAAACATGATGTTTGCAGTATTTCTGAAGCAATACACATTTCTAGTACAAATTAAAAGAGGAAAATAAAAGGGAAATGCATCCAAAACGGACAGATAAGAGCCGTTCCCCAACAACTAGTTACAAAACAAGCACCAGCAGGGTCACGAGTGTTGGTGAGGGGTTATTAGCGAGGTATGTATAGGGAGGTTCACCTACAGGGGAGGAGGGGCGACTATTACATTCTAAAGAATCAGCTTTGCAACAGAAAGGGCAGTTTTCTACCCTGTCCTACTGTTGGTATGGTTCCCACCAAACTGTCATTGACAGAGTGCCTGTTGCATTATTTTGCGAAAGGGAGCTCACTAAATACATTTAAATAGTATCTGCAAGATAAAAATGAAATTACACAATGGAAGAAAGGTGGATAATATAACTAAATATTTTCTCACATTGGGCTGATGAAGACATCTACCAGGGACAAAACAAAACAGAGCAAAAAAGGGGACTTAAAACATACAAAGGTAACATTAACCAAAGGGGGCAAGTGCTTCAAACTAAAGGGGAGTACAACACGTACAAAATTACATGATTAACCGCCACTGGAGGCAGTGGTGGGGTCAGGTAGGAAGAATTGGGGATAACAAAACAGAAATAAATTGACAAAACCAAAATAAATACCTATTGTATCTGGCGTAGTAGAATCCTCATGATATTCAGTATCCTGCATTCGAAGCTCAGGCTCTTGTTCCGGCTCCATTGTCTGCTCAGGCTCTGGTTCCTCTTTATACTGAGGCTCTTTTTCAGATTCCGGTTCATCGTCCAACTCATATTCCAGTTCAAGTTCCTGCTCAGATTCAAATTCCAACTCAGGCTCCAGTTCAGATTCATGTTCAGGCTTGGTTACTGGGTCAGATTCAAATTCTGACTCTGGCTCAGATTTTAGTTCATGCTCCATTTCGGATTCCTGCCCAGGTTCCTGTTCATCATCTGGTTCAGATTCCTGCATGTCCTCCAGTTCCAATTCCATCTCTGGTTCAGTGTCCAGATTAGCTTCAAGCTCTACATCAGGTTCCTTTCCAAGTAGGGATTCCAGGTCAAGTTGCTCATCCTCTTTGTAATCATAAGTTTCTAAAAGACAATTCAAACAAGTTACCAGTTTGCAATATAATCGCCCACAATCACTTCTCCATAGAATTTCCAGCGTATAGTGGGAAAATCAGAGGGAAACAAAAAGAATTTGCTAAAACGAATACATAAATTACATCAACTCCTTCCTCACCAGAAAGTGTGCTATGCCCACTTTGGCAGAGGGCTAATTCCCAGCCACTTTGTTCAAACCATGGCCGGTCAGAAATTAGCACCTTGGTGGGTAGAGCCAGCCAATCAGTTGGCTAGGAACACAGGTTTCAACCGCCGGTGAAAGCCCACTTTCCGTCCCACCTGACGGCTGGCTTCCCCCCACTGCCATCTCACCCCCATCCTCCGTCCCCTTATATTTTTTTTTTAATTCTTCCCACCACTTACCTTATTTCGGCTGCTGCGGCACTTGGTGCTCCCGATGGCCGTTATGGAAAGGGAAGAGGGGCTCCGTACGCCTTCCTTTTCCATGGTGGCCATCTTTAGACAGTATTTTCAGTCATTGAACGGGACGCACGAGGCATCCCGTTCAATGACTGAAAAGACTTGTTTTTTTAGCACCGCAGGTTACTGCTTTCGTAGTCCGGGGTGCTAATCAGCTTAAGCACCCATTTCAAGTGCTGGAATTGGTGGTAACGGCCCAGAGCGCTCGTTAATGGCCCTTCACCCAACCCTTGGAATGGGGGCTTAAGGCCACATTAGCACATGCGCATTACAGGTATAAATAGGCGATATAGAAGTTGGGTCCCACACCCGTATGATGTATGGAGTTGGGAGTGACTGTGGGGTGGGGGGGGCTGTGGGTGGACAAGTGAGAGTGATCTAGAGGCCTGGAAGGGCGTCTGGGCTGCAGGGGTGTCCCCTGCACAAGGAAGGTTGGTGGTATGGGCGGCGAGGGTCTGATGGGCAGAAGCTGCCTCACACAAGAAAAGCGTCTGGGGAGGACTGGAATTCCAGTGTCTGAAAAACTGGTCTGCAGGGAATATTCAGACTAATTTTTATACATATATATATAGACACAGAATGAAAAGATTACTTAAATTCACTTCTAAGCCAATGAATATGAAGGGTTTTGTTGTGAAACCAAAAAAGTGAAGGGTGGAAGGATTTGAATTAATCTGAACCACTGGCATTGCTCTAGGCAACCTTCCACACAACCACGTTTTTTAGCCCGTCTGGACCATTGCAAAAGGGGTCTAGCCATATGCAAATCAGTCAGGTACTTCCACCAATGGAAGCAGCCCTGCCGAACTGCTAAAACAGGTCCCCTCTGTATGGAAACACAAGCAACCATCTGTTGCAATACATCTGATCACCTTAACTCTTTTTCACCGACTGAAATTCAAGAGTTTTGTAATGCTATATTTTCTTCGGGGGCCCACTAGCCATGGCCTTCAACCGTAGCCACTGCACATATAGCACAATTGATTTAAAAGAGAAAGCCACTGGCCCAGGTGTACCACTCAAAGCGCCCATAGCCCCCTCCCTAGTAACTAACCAGATCCATCAGCCACGGCCTAACTCCATGCCCAGTGGCTTCAGGGTCCACTGCAAATGTTGCAGCAATTTTTAAAAAAAAGCCATATCCCCCCCGTCTAGAAGATCAGATGACAGCTCTGCAGTTTTAGAAGTCTTTGCCCAAGACCCACGAGTTCAATAGGCTACTGGTTATTCCCCTTTCCCCCTCTTTTATTCCTGCAATATTATAATGGTTCCCTTGATGGCATACTTTATTCCTTGGAAATCATTCCTATAAATCATTTCCACAGTAATGCATTGTATGTGGATTTCGGTAGTAACGCGCAGTCTGCAGATCTCCACGGAAAACAATGGAAAACTAAAGAGTTTACCCCATCCTGCCAGGCACTCGCCATGAGTCCCCACTCTTCTTTTCTTGGTCTCCCACTCCCTGCCTTTGTGTTTCCCCTACTTGGCATTCTCCCATTACCCGCCCCCCCTTTCACACTCTGGTTCATGGGACACATTTGGTTTTCAAAGCTTAGCATTTGACGTTACAAACGGAATCAATGAGACGAAAAACATTCTCTCCCAAATTGGCTGCCCAGCTCACCATTAACTCCCAACTGCACATCGTCCTCTTTCACCCCCAACCCCACCTGTAGCCTGATCGTAATGCAACTCTTTCTCCGAAGGTCGCCCACTTTTCTATTTCCAACCCATTTGTGCTGTTGACCTCTCCATCAAAGGTCTCAAACCATGCTGGTTTAAAGGCAACATCTGCCCATCCTCCATCGTCAAGGAATGTGCGGAACCCCTGCTCCCTCATCACTGCCATAATTCCTCCTTTGCCACCTGCTCTATCCCTTCCACCCTCAAAAAATCTTGGATCTCCCCATTCCTTAAAAAACCCTCCCTTGACCCAGTGATCCCATCTAACTACCGACCTATAACCACTGTCCCTTCCTCTTGAAAATTATCGACCTAGTCGCCTACCTTCAAATTCAAGACTTCCAAGAATCCCATCACATTCTAAGCACAAGGCAATTAGGTTTCCGCCCAAGACATGGGACAGAAACAGCCCTTCTGGATATTTATTAACATCTAGACAAAGCAAACGATAGGGGAAACCTATCCCTCCTTGACCGCCTTTGACCTTGTTGACAACCAGATACTTTGCCACCACCATACGTCCTCCGCATACTTGTCCTCAGACGCTGCCAAATGGATAGTGCCTGTCTTGGATAACAGAACCGCCTGAGTCTTTGCTGGTGTTGCTATGCCACACCAACCTCCTATAGCCTGCCGCAAGGCTCTTGTGTCTCGTCCACGTTGTAGAACCTTCATACCAAACCTTTGTTTGACCACCCAGACTAATTAGGTATTTTTACACCAACTATGCCGATGACACCCAAATTCTCATTGCCCTCATCAGCCAGCACCTACAGAACACTCATAGTGAGCACGGTCTATGAATCTATCCAATCCTGGATGGCCTCACACAGCCTTTGTCTCAATGATGAGAAAACCAAGCTACTCCTGATTGGCCCCCAAACTGCCTGGCCAAACTGGACTCTGCATACAAGGCCTTGATCATTGATTGTCACAATAGCCCAGTGGCCACGTCGCTAAAAGTATTGGGCGTCTAACTTGACCCATCACTCAACATGTCACAAGTCAACCGTATTGCCTCTACGTCAGGTTACTCCACAAACCTCATCACTGCTAGTAAACCATTCCTTTCCTCCAAGAATCGGATTGCTGTTGCACAAGCCTTCATCGGTTCCCAATTAAGACTATTGTAATACAATACTATGTGGCACCTCAGAAAAAAACCTGAACAAACTACAAACAATTCAGAACAATGCCCTCCCGGCAGCACTGGACATAGGCAAGCGTGATCAGATTTCCGATGCCAGAAGGTCCGCCCACTGACTCCCATTCAAAGACAGAATCATCTTCAAGATGTTGTCTATTACCCAACACTGCCTGTCAAACGATGCACCCAGACACCTCTCGCAAAAACAAGACACACCCTGCTGACAACCAAAAGAACTGCTTACAGGGACAGTCTCCTCACACCCAGATTCAAACGCAAAAGAGCCGATAGCTGCTGTCTTATGTTTATGCAGAGCCCAATGTCACAGTTGCCAATATCCCCAGTAAGTAATACAGAAATTGTACAATGGTGATATAGGGGAGGGGGAATCAGATTGTGACTGCGTTTGTGGGGAGTGTAAGATCTTGATCCATTCGGCATTGCTTTGCCCACTTTTTCGTGCTATAAAGAAGAAATAAAGTTAGTGGAATAAGGTCATATGACTCGCAATTATATTTGTCTATTTTTTTTACTGATGGTGTCTAATTTTATATTGCTTAGTATTTTTCAGTTTTATTGCTTGATTAATTTTAGGCTCCTTGCTGTATATGGTTTAAGTTACTTACCTGTAACTATTGTTCTCCAGCATGGGTCTGGCATGGATACACAAAAAAACGGTTTCACTTTCACGTTAAAACTGTATTTCTCCTCTAAACCAACCACTGTCCCCTGAGTCACACCGCCCCACCCAATGACAGTCCTCTCCCTAAGCCCCTCCCCTGGGAGCCATCTTCAGATTTGCTAAGCACATAAAGTGGCAGAATGCCCAAGAAGAGCCGCAGAGGGGACGGATGGAGGGTTTGCATGTGAATCCATGCCAGACCCATGCTGGAGAACAATAGTTACAGGTAAGTAACTTAAACCTTCTCCAGCATGGGGTCTGGCATGGATTCACATGCTCATGAATAACAAATACATAGCAGTACTACATTACACAACCACGGGCGGTGGCAAGGCTGAACAGAAGTCATTAACTCATACCTCTGGAACAGGCTCTCTCCTCAAGCAAACAGGTTGCGAAGCACTGCTTGGCCGACTCTGGACTCCTCCCTGGAATCCCTGTCGACGCAGTAGAACTTTGTGAAGGTGTGTGGGGACCTCCATGTAGTAGCCCTGCAACTACAAGCAGGGGCACACCAGACAGGAACGCCGTTGTTGCAGCGGTCGCTATGGTGGAGTGAGCACTCAGGCAGCCGAGCAGCCGTCGGTTCGCCAACCGATGACAGTGTGTGATGCAGCCCAAGAGCTACCTTGAAATGCAAGCGTTGGACAAGGCCTTCCCATGGTTCGCAGGACCAAAGTTCTGAAACAGTTGTGAAGTATTCCAAAAACACTTTGTGCGTGTCACGTAGAACTTCAGGGCACGAGCAACGTTCAGCGAGTGCAAAGCCCTTTCCACCAGCGACAAAGGTTTCGGGAAGAAAACCGGAAACACCAAAGGCTCACTGAGGCAGAATACCGACGGAACCTTCAACATGAAAGATGGGTGCGTATGTAGTACCATGCTTGATTTGTGGAAAGTCAAGTACGGTTGCTTGCAGGTTAGGGCCAGGATCTCACCTACACGTATGGCAAAGGTGATGGCCACAAGGAAAGCCATTTCCCACGAGAGAAACTTGAGTGGGGCTTGATGCATAGGCTCAAAGAGGGCGCCCCCCCCCCCCCAATGAGCCTCATCACCACATTGAGTTCCCACGCCAGGGCAGGGCCTTCACAGACAGGAAAGGTTGGAAAAGTCCTTTGAGAAACTCCTTGACGAGTCTGTGGGACCAGAGCAAGGATCTTCCTGGGAACTGCAAACTCTGCCTTGTTGCTAAGCAAAACATTGAGTTGTGTATGGGATTTTTGCAGTTCTCTAAACGTTTTCCGAGCCCCTGGCTTTTTATATATCTTTCTTCGAGTTCTCCTTTGCTGAAAGCTTGTTTGTTTCATTTTGCCCAAGTGTATTTAGTCACTCCCCCTTTTCTATAAAGAGGCCCCTCTCATGCACTGAAGGCATCCGATCTTCTGCCTATATTTTATTTTGTTTAAACCGTGATCCTAACTCGAGAGCAGCGGAGTGCTGTACACATTGTAGGTAGTCCGTATTTGGACTAGCATATTTTAACAGTAGCGCAGTACTGTGAGGTATGTGCATCGCAATAGGAGTCCTTTGGAATTCATCCTTGGTCAGGTGTTGTTGAAAGAGCCATGTTTTGAGAGATTTGTGAAATTGGAGAATTGTGAGGGCATTCCGAGCAGATACCGGGAAAGAGTTCCAGAGGGAGGGTGCATGACAAGAGAATTATTTTTTGCAGTTGCTCTCTTTGCGGACAAGTTGTGATTCAAGCAGGTTGGTCGATTTGCAGCACAAGGAGCGTGTCACCAGATATGTGGAGCTTAGCTGCCAGGTACGCTGGTTGGTGTCCTACTCATGCCTGCTTTGTAGATGATACATGCAGTTTTGAACAGTATTCTGGCTTGCAGTGGAAGCCAATGTAGTTTATTTGGGATGGGGTGATCAGTCAAATTTCTGTGCTACCGTAATAAGACGTGCTGCAGCGTGGTAGACTGCTTTTAGGGAATCCAGATGAACAGTTGTGAGACCTGTCAGGAGAGCATTTCCCCGCCATCGATGTGCAAGACTGCCAGGGCCTGCACCACTGTCCTTGCGGCGGGATGAAGGGTTTGATTTTTCGAAGGGTAGAGATTCTGAACCAGGCTATTTGGGCCTTCATGGCTATGTGTTTCTGGAAGGACAGGCTGCAGTCAATGGTGAAGCCTATGTATTTTGCTGCGTATGAGAGTTGTGGATCAAATCCTTCTAGGCGCATCTTATTGAGCCATTGTTGGACAAGTTGTTTTTTTAGCGGGCGGACCGATGAGGATGAATTCAGTCTTGGATGGGTTTAATTTGAGGTGAGCAGTTGATATGCAGGTCTGGATGATGGCTAGGTAATTGCAGAGACGTATGTCCTGCTTGCTATTTAATCAGATGTACAACTAAGTATCATCCGCATATTGGTGAATGGCTATTTTGGTATCTTTGAGGAGACAGCCCAGAGGCTCCATGTAAAGCTTAAAAAGGATTGGTGAGAGGATGGAGCCTTGGGGCACTTCGGAGGAGGCCTGGAGTCGTTTAGAACAAAAAAGAGTTCATCTGAACAGTCTGGTGTCTGCCTGAGAGGAAGGCGGTAAACCAATTCAGGACAGTGCCATAGAATCCCATCCGGTCAGCAAAGAGGGAGAGGATGCAGAGGTTGACTGTCGAATGCATCTGAGAGGTCATTGAGGAGGAGACATGAGTCTCCCTTCTTATCCATGATTTGGAGGGCCTCATCGACCACCTGGATGGTGGCCGCCTCGATGCTACACTTTGGGCAGAATCCTAAATGATAGTAATTTAGGAGGTGGAGTTGATCGATTCTGGCGAGTAGGTGTGAAGCAACTACTTTTACAGGAGTTTGCCAATAAATGGGAGGTTTGTAATGGGCCTGTAGTTGGCCAGGTCTTCTGGATCTAGGGTTGGTTTTATTTTCAAAAGAGGTCATATGAGACCTGTCTTGAGGGTGTCTGGGAATGACCCTTCTGTGAGGGAGGCATTGATGATGCTAAGGAGTGCATTAAGCGCCGGGCCAGTCAATTGTTTAATGATGGAGGCCGGGATTATATCGTCAGAGTAAGAAGTAGGTTTGAGTGAGGCAATCCTTTTTTGGAGATCTGGGGAAGAGAGGAGAGAATTTGTTCGAGAGGGGCTGTGTGAATGCCAAGGTTCCGGGCGTTGCAAATGTTGTAAATTTGATTTGATGGTCTCTCGGATTCGGTCCGAATAAAAAAGGAGTTGATTCTGTTGCATTTTTCCTTATTTGCTAGTACCACGGGATCAGGTGAGGTGTTGGCACAATGCTTTACAACATCAAAGAGCTTTTCTCCAATTAGAGGCTGCCGCAATGGTGGTGAAGTAGTAAGCAGCTTTGGCCTCAGTAATGAAAATCCTACAGTTTGCGCAGAGAGATGAGGTTTGCGAGGTCTCCCAGGTTATGGTTTTGGTGCCACCAGTTCTCTGGGGCTCTGACTGAACATTTGTTGAGGCAAGCAAGGGGGTGTTTCATGGGGCGGACGGTTTGACCTTATCCCGGCTGGATTTTAGGGGGGTCACGAGAGTCCTCTAGTTTCATAGAGGAACTGAATAATTCCAGGAGGTCAGAGGCGTTCCTGTGGTGGGGAAGTCTGCAAATTTTTCTTCTAGCTCACGGTTTAGAATGAGCGGCATTAGGGGAGGCTTAGCTGGACCTTTGTGGGCCGTAGTCAGGTGGGTAACTGATGTGGCATGATCAGACCAGTCAAGTGGGATAAGGTCTGCACATGTGATGCAAGAGGATGATTTGAAGACTAAGTCTAGCATGTTGTCTTTGATGTGCGTGGTGGAAGAGCACAATTAGCTTAAGGTCCATGGAAGTGGTTAGTGTGAAAAGTTTACTTCGAGTAAGATGGTTTTCCTGGGTCTCGGGGATGTTAAAATCATCGAAAAAGACATTTGAATGTGCTACTTTGGCAGAGGAGAGTAAGTTGGAGATATCTGCAACAAAAGTCACTCCTGTGAGGTGGTCTCTAGATGAGGTGGAAGGATATGGATTCCTTTTGTGAGAGAATATGCAGGCGAAAGATTCAAACAAGCTTGTTCTGGAAGAGGGGATGATGGAGCATGGCCAATCGCTCCTGTGGATGATTGCCACTCCGCTTCCTGCCCTTCCTGGCCAGTCAGCATGTTGGATGCTGTAGCTTTGTGGTAGGACAAAGTCGAAAACATGGTGGGTGGGGGACTGGGGGGAGGAGATGGGGTAAACGACGTTTTAGAGACAAACAGGGCATAAAGGTTGCTGTACGAGAGGTGGTCAGCGATTTGAGCATGAGCAACTACTGAGCGAGCAATGATCAACATGAGAGGGCGTGTGCATGTGACCCGTGAGTGTTGGATGGGGACAAGGTCGATATTGACATGGTTCGCTGGAGTAGCTTACCAGGGGGCTGCCCAGGGCACTTGGCCATTCAAACCCTAGTGAGTGGGAAGGAGCTGTGGATGGAGCAGGCACATGGATTAGTTTGCAAGTGAAATGTAGGATAGCGTGTCAGGCCCAAACAGTCCAAGTCCTAGTCTTTGGCCGTCCTTTGATCAGGATAAGGACGCCTACGGAGGACTGATTAAATTGGTTGTGGGCGGAGCAACAGAGTGGCAGGGCCTGGTCACGTGACCAGCAGCCCACTCAATGCTTGATTTACTAGATCTTTGGGATTGTTCCTAAAAAAGGAAATTGCTATTCCTCCCTCGATCCTCCACCCCCCTTTCTTCGGTGATCCCTGGATTCAACTTCGGGATGGGTATAGCTCTCTGGACTAGGGATGTCAAATGTTACTGTGGTGGAAATGCAAACTCTGCGCAAAAAAGAGGCGCAGGAATAGCACACTAAAAGGGGAGGGACACTTACCCATTTTAAAATCATTTTTGGTGTTAGACTTAATGCCCTAAACAATTGAATTTTAAGTTGATCGCATATAAACGATAAAGATAGGTTACATGTAAGAATGTAGGGTTTAATATTAGATCGAGGTGCTGTAAACAGGACTCAGCATGATTTGCTTGGCAGCCACAGGGTGTGAAAGCACATTGCAAAGGTACATGTTCCCAGGATCGTACGAGAGGGAATGAATGAACAAGTTATAATACTTTTGAGGTCACAAAGCAGAGCTCACGGGGGCAAGGGAAAGGCAGCAAACATTTTATAATTCGTAATATTAGTTGTGAAACTGGTCTGCTGGCAGTTTCGGAGTGTCCCATGGCGGTTTTAAATTGCCCCTTAGCCCTACTCAGCCTGGGGAGCAGTTTGAAGTGTTCTTAAAATGCAACATTAAAATGGTAACTTGTCTTTAGTTCAAGGCTCTGTCAGTGTCATGATCGGTAGTGTTCTCATGGGAAGCGGATGGGGTTCGGCGGCAGATGAATAAAGATCTGCTGGTCACCCCAAATGTTTCAATACCTTGCCTTCATGATGCAGGAACTGTGGGTTGGACTACAACGTCACAGTGGGGGTCTAGGGTGGTAAGATTTTCAGGACCCAATCATTGCAGACTAATACATGTCCCGATATAGGGGAATGACAGGTTTGCTCCAATGATCCTCCTAAAAAGGATGGATCAAATGTGTCAAACTGTTTTGATGTTTATTAGTTTAGATGATTATAAAAGCTTTTGATTTAGGGCTGTTTCTTTGACAGCACTTTTCATGCAGTTCTGTTCCGCATTGTTTGGATTATGCTTTCCCAGCTGCGCCTGGGCCCTGAATGAATTGAGTTACTACTTCCCGGTGCACACTCCTTTTTGGATTACTTTAATTTTATTGGTAAGCTTTTAAGGCAACCCGTTGTACATTTTTGGTGGCTCGTACAGGGAGATACTCCAGCTTTCCCAAGCAGACATGGGGATTCCAGCCGTGCCCACGGAGGGGTGTAGGTTGGCGTTTCCAGACCAGTACTTGGACCTCAACACAGAGGAGGCATCGCAGATGAGTTTGCAAAGGTCTGCACTGGTCTAAATGACCCCTGCGCTCCGAAGGGGGTGCTGGCCTTTAAAGGGAGACTACAAGGTTGAGAGAACTTGAGAATTTCCAAAGGAAACCCAAGTGTACCCATGCATAAACGTGGTGGGGGAGTGAGAAGGGGGATTATTTCTATGGTGTATAGGACGCACCCTCAAGAGGATGGAGGCAATTGGCTGCAGTAGTTCTAGAATTTAGGTCCATTTAACAGATAGGGAGTAAGAGGGGGTGGTGGCACATCTGCGTTAGAGCAGAAGGTTGCATAGTAAGTGTCAGACCTTGTTAGACAATAGTTGCGCATAGTGCAGGCAACCGGCATCGCATCATTTTTATTTTATTTTTGCATCAGTAGGTGAAAGAATCATATGCGTTCACGTTTTTTGGAAGCGAGTAGGTGAGTAGCAGTTTATCGTGATAAATTGGAATTTGTAGAAGTTTTGTTATTGCGGCTGTGGAATTTACGAAAGGGCCAAAGCCAAACTAACATGTAAATATTGAGAGCTATGTAGCATGCGCAGGGGGCGGTTGAACAAAGGAAGGAGCAACCGCACTCTCAGCATACTAACATAGGGCACTATTGTTAAGGTGACAGGCCTGTGGAGACGGCCATTGTATTTAAGAGTGGTACGAGAGGTGAGAGGGCGTGCCTGAGGAGAAGGGCAGTGCAAATTAAAGAGGGTGAACGCGGTAAGTATAAGATTGAGTGAGTGGAAGTTGAGTGAATAATGATAAGAGTTGAGATTCAAATAAGACGGGTTAAGAAGAAAAGGGGAAGGAAAGAGTACTCTGAAATGGGTGCAATAATGTCATCCCAATGGATGGACAAACCCCTTGATCACATGCGCAAAAAGCTGCCCCAATATTGAAATCAACTATTAAAATAACACTTTCAGTGGGTATGATATATGGCATTTATAACGCGCCTATACACAAGTGTTTCAAGGCGTGACGAGGCAAGGGAGGGGAACAAAAGGGAGGACAGACAAAAATTCTACTAGGTTAGTAACAGCCAGCTTGTGGCAAGTGCATGGGCAAGTGCAGATATCAGGTGTCGAGGGCTGGAAGGGGGGGGGGACTGTAGGGATACAGAAACAGTCCCCAAGTGCGGGGGTTGCCAAGTGGGCAGTCCAGGTGGGCGACGCTGGCTACTAACCTGGGCCCGAGATCAGAGGGTGTCCGGGTGGCCAGTGCAGTTCTGGTTACAGCCAGGAGGTAAGCAGAGGCGAGGACGCGTAAAAGCAGTAGCAAAGAGAAAGGTTTTGAGGTGCTTCCGGAACCGGAGATGGTTCTGCTCAATTTTAAGGGAGGCTGTTCCAGAGGGAGGCACCAGCCAAAGAAAGATCTACCACCAACTCGTTGCTTGGAAAAGCGACTGAATCTGAGGGAGTTGGAGGCGGATGAGCGGAGAGCTCGAGAAGGAAGATATTAAGAGAGAGAGAGAGAGTTGAAGGTATTGAGGCCCCATAAAGCCTTGTGGCGATGCAGAGGGATTTAGACCTTAATCCTCGCAGCCAGTGGGGTGAATGACAGTGGGAAAGTTAACAGGAATGCCCCAGAGAGGAAATATTTCAAAAGGATATAAAATAGGCAGTATATATTCGTACTTGTTAGCTACATATAAAGATGCAGAGCTTAAAAAGAGGCAGGATATATTTTAGGTCTTTGGAAACTTTACGAAGAAATCAAGGGAGAGAAAAAGAAAAGGAAAGGAGGAAAAGGGCGGGGTTTCCGCCCCCTCTATACAGATTATATCCATTATTGAAGCCAACGACAGGACATACAAAACCCTGGCGGGAGTCTCCAGATAGGGAAAAGAAAGAAAAAGACAGAGCAGGAATCCCATTCAAGAATCTAACAAGAGAAAGGGAGTCCAAAATATTTAGCAGACATCAAAGAAATCACACAGCAGCAACTGGATACAATGTTGAGAAGCAGAAAAAGTAAGGGAAATAAAGGAACAAGGAAAAGGGGAAGATAAGGAGGGATGGACAGAAGGACACATACAATTTAAAATTGACAGATGGGGACAGGACATGGAAGAGGACAAGCAAGAGAACAGGGTTGACGATACGGCATCAGATTGGGAGGACCGTAGTCACAATGACAGTAGGGATGATGAATTCGACCTTTGCGATTCAACTCACGAGGACAGAGAAAGGAGGCGAAAAGAAGTGGGAAGACGAAGAAAGGGAAAAACAAACAGGGAACTGGGGAAATAAGCTCTGAAGCAGAAAAGCGAGGATGGAAGTAGCGAAGAGACCACGGAGCGGTATAACAGAGCGCAACTCAGTTGCCCCTTCTACAGAAGGCAAAAAGGGGGTGGGAGAGAGTACAATATGTACCGTGGCAAACAATGGCAGAGATGACAATGCATTACTTACCGTAAAAGCATTTCTGATGGTTGTATCTGCTTAGATTCACATGCTGTGCATAGGTCCGACATCCAGTGGTTACTGCGGAGTATTGCATTTTGTTTTTCGTAGTCGAAAAGGGGACGTCGACAAGGCGTGTCTGTAACACTATCCCTATAGTGACGTGCGTTGTACCCACAATCCCTCACGCGTCGAGGTCCCTCTGTTTGTATTTTTCTGCCCTGAGGGAGCCTTATAGACGTGAGTGAGTACAGAAAAGAGAGATATAAAGGAAGTCTATGTTCCTTCCATCCGAGCGGGGAGGAAGGGTGGGCGCATGTGAATCTAAGCAGATACAACCATCAGAAATGCTTTTACGGTAAGTAATGCATTGTCTTCTGATGTTTGTTAATCTGCTTAGAATCACATGCTGTGCATAGACTAGCGAGCAGTACCCGGAGTTGGCGGTGGGTTATGAGAAGGAACAGTAGAGAAAAGATGTCTTAATACTGCCTGTCCCACCTGGGAGTCAGATCTAGAGTGTGCATTTAGACAGTAGTGTTTTGTAAAGGTGTGCACAGAACTCCAGGTAGCCGCTTTGCAGATGGACTCAAGGGGAACATTTGCAATGAATGCTATGGAAGCCCCAGTGCCTCGAGTGGAATGTGCTCTTGGCTTGAAGGGTAGTTCTCTCTTAGCAAGAGTGTAACAGAGAGTGATGCATTGAACAATCCATCTAGATATAGTGGATTTTGAGACCGCATCTCCTTCTCTTCCTGCTGCCACCGAGACAAAGAACTGATTAGTCTTTCTCAGTGGTCTGGTTCTTTCCATATAGAACATGACAGCTCTGCGTACATCTAGTGTATGCAGACTTTTTTCTCCCGAGCTGGAAGGGTTTTGAAAGAACGTTGGTAGTTCTATAGTTTGGTTTACATGAAATTTCGAGATGAATTTAGGTGCAAACCTTGGGTGTGTGCGTAGAACCACTTTATTTTTGTGAACTGTTACAAAGGGGTCTAGTACAGAAAGAGCCTGTAGTTCACTTACTCTCCTAATGGAGGTGATAGCTATTAGGAAAGCAGTCTTAAGGGTGATATCTTTAAGAGTTGCCTTGTGCATGGGTTCGAAGGGAGGGCCCATGAGTCTGGAAAGTACCACATTTAAGTCCCATCCGGGAGCTGGGTTAGCTATCGGAGGGTGTATCCTTTTTACCCCCTCCATGAAGGCTTTGATAACTGGTATCTTCCACCACGACACTTTAAGTTGGGAAGTGGTGTATGCAGAAAGTGCCGCTAGGTGGACTTTAATGGAATTGAATACTAAACCTGAATCCAGTAAATGGGTCAAGTATAGAATAATGTCAGTAGGAGAGCAGTCAACTGGGTTGATGCTAGTACCTCTACACCAGATAACGAATCTTTTCCATTTGCTAGAATAGCAGTGTCGAGTATTAGGTTTTCTGGCTTCCCTGAGGATGTCCATACATCTCTGTGGGAGTTGTAAATGTCCAAATTCTATGATCTCAGGAGCCAGGCTGCTAAGTTCATGGTCTGAGGGCATGGATGCAGTGTCCTGCCCTTGTCTTGTGACAGCATGTTGTACGGGCAGGGAAGTTTCACTGGGGGAGATAGGGACATCTCCATCAAGTGAGCGAACCAAGGTTGCCGTGCCCACATTGGGGCCACTAGTATCATGGTAACCTGCTCCTGGTGCATCTTGTGCACCACTTTGTTGAGAAGGGGAGTCGGGGGAAAGGCGTAAACAAATTTCCCTGACCATTGAATCAACAGACCGTTCCCCTTGGACTGGTTCTGGGGGTACCTGGAGGCGTAACTTTGGCATTGTGAGTTCTCCAGGGTTGCGAACAGGTCTATTTCCGGGAATCCCCATTGCGTGAAGATGTCTAAGACGATGTCTTCGTGCAATTGCCATTCGTACTCTTCGGGCAGGGGGAAGTCTCTGCTGAGTTTGTCTGCTAGCAGATTGAGTTCCCCTGGTACATGTTGTGCTAGTAGGAACATGTTGTGTTTGAGAGCCCACTTCCATATATTCTGGGACAGCTTGGACAGTCCTGGAGAGTGAGTGCCCCCTTGCTTGTTGAGGTAGTACATGGCTGTGGTGCTGTCTGTGAGGACCATCACTGTCTTTCCTTGTAAGTGTTCCTGAAAGGCTTTCAGTGCTTTGAACACCGCTAGTAGTTCCAGCAGGTTTATATGCTTGGATGCTAAACTCGGAGTCCACACTCCGTGTGCCGTTTGATGGGATAGGTGAGCCCCCCATCCTGTAAGGGATGCGTCTGTGGTTAGAGTGGCTTCCACTGCGGGTGTGGCAAAAGTTTTCCCTAATAACAGGTTTTCTTTTGTCCACCACCGTAGCGAGAGAACCAAGGCCTGCGAGACCACCACTAGATCGTCCCATTGTCCGCTGGCCTGACACCACTGGCTGTAGAGCCACTCTTGCATTGGGCGCATGCGCAGGCGCGCGTGAGGTACCAAATAAATACATGACGCCATCATCCCTAGCAAGCGCATTGCTTTGCGTATCGTCACCTCTCGGCCTGCTACATAATGGGGAATTTGAAACAGCATGTTTTGGACCCTCTCGTTGGAGGGGAATACGAGGCCGTCCCTTGTTCGAATTAGAGCCCCTAGGAATTGTTTGGTTTGGCTGGGGTCTAAGCTGGACTTCTTTTCGTTGATGGAGAAGCCCAGTTGGGACAAAAGGTCTACGGTCTTTTGGGTATTGGAGAAGCATGTTTCGTAAGAATCCCCTGTTATGAGCCAGTCGTCGAGGTAAGGGTATACCGGGATGGATAATCTGCGCAGGTGGGCCGCTGCCACTGCCAGTACTTTCGTGAATACCCTTGGTGCAGATGCTATCCCGAAGGGTAGTACTCTGAACTGGTAGTGTTTGTCCTCTATTTTGAACCTGAGGTATTTTCTGTGCGATGTCAACATTAAAATATGAAAGTATGCATCTTTCATGTCCAGTGTTGTCATGTAATCCCCTTGTGATAACAGTGGGATTACCTCCTGTAAGGTCACCATACGAAACTTTTGGGGTTTGACAAATATGTTCGCTGGGCGCAGATCTAATACAGGGCGCATGGTTAAGTCCTTTTTGGGTACAAGGAAGTACACTGAATAAATACCTTCTGTTACCTGTGATAGGGGGACGGGCTCTATAGCTTCTTTCTTCAGTAGTTCTTCCACCTCTTGAAGAAGAATGGAGAGGTGTTGCGGTGTCATGTGCCGGTTCCGTGGGGGTTTGTACTTCGGGGAACCGTTGAACTCGATGCAGTATCCGTGGGCTATGGTGGATAATACCCAACGGTCTGACTTGATTCCCTCCCATGCTGAAAGGAACGATGTTAGCCGGCCCCCGACCGGTGATGCATGGGAGGGGACCCGAATTTTCGGGTCATTTGCTGGTATTGGGCGTGGAACCTCTGGGGCTGGAGCCACGACCTCTTCCTTTGCCACGGCGTTGGCCTCTTTGACTGAACTGGGTGTTACCCTGGTTGGTGGGCCAGTTGGAGCCAGAGTAATATTGTTGTTGTTGGTTCTGCTGCTGTCTTTGGCCACGAAAGGAGCGTTTATTACCATAGCCTCGCCTGTTAGGGGGCCTAGAAATTTGATCAAGAGTTTTGATGGTATCAAACTCTTTTTTAGCATGTTCTAGGGCCTCATCTACTGCTTTCCCAAACAGATGCGTCTGTTCAATGGGTTTATTTATGAGGGAGGCTTGGGTTTCGGGCTTAAAACCTGAATTGCGTAGCCAAACGTGGCGCTTGAGAAGTATTCCCTGCACTAGGGAGCGGCCAGCCGTCTCAGCGGCATCTAGGGAGTTTTTAACGATGCCCTGGTTTACCAGTGTGCCCTCTGATATTATAGCTAGCAGGCGAGAACGCAGAGGTTCAGGTGCTTCCTCTGCTTCGCTGCGCAGCTTGTTCCACTGTGCATCTGCGTAGCTAGCTAAAAGTGAGTTGTTATTAGCAATTCTAGTGGAGAAGGCGGCGGAGGTCGTGATTCTCTTCCCCAGTGCGTAGAGTTTTTTGCCTTCTTTGTCTGGAGGTGCTTCACTAGTGGATAGTGGCACCCCTGCTCTTTTTCTTGTGTTGGTAACCACAAGGGAGTCCGGAATAGAGTGTCCTCTGATGTATAAAGGGTCAGAGGATGAAGGGCTGAAGAGCTTTTCTATTCTAGGGTTGACCCCTCTTACTAGAGCTGGGTTAGTAAGGGAAGGAGAAATTCTTCTTTTAATAGAAGCCAGGAGAGGAATAGATTGGCTAACAGGGGCTTTTTCTTTGATGACTTTTTCTACAAAGTCGATGTCTGGAAGAGTTTCCCCTGTATCAATCTCAAAATGCGCTGCTGCCTTGCGCAATAGTGCATTGAGGGAAGGTTGGTCATCTATGGGAGAGGAGTTCCCATGTGAATCCTTGAGAGGAGAAGGGAGAAAGGCATCAGGGTCTGAATGTACTGATGGGGATTGCCAAGGCTGCACTGACGGTGAATGCCAGGGCTGCGAGGTAGCTGTATCCTCTTCAAACCCTGTAGGAGTGGTGTAAGGATCTTCTTCGAACCCCTCTTGCTCAAGTTCTACCTCTTCTTCTCCACCCAAACACTCCTCATCTTCTTGGAGGTATTGCTCCTCCTCAGTGAGGTCAACCAGCCTAGGAATCTTGACTCTAGGGTCATCCTGTGGCCATTCTCTTTGTCTTTTGTGAGTGGGTGGGTCTTGGTTTCCTAGAAACCTTTCCATTTTCTCCATGCAAGAATGGAGTCTTTCAAGGGTCTCATGGGGTACCCCTGAATAGTCTAGAGGGGGAAAATTAGTGTTTTCGCCTTCGAATCGTTTCGAACGCTCCCACAGCGTCGACGAGAGGTTCCCGTCTCCTTCTGAAAAGCCTTCAGGTAGTTCGGAAGCGTCCTTTGGAGAAAGGGGCAGTTCCTGGCTACTTTTGTGTTTTTTCGACGCGGTATTCGACGTTTGTTTCGTCGTCCGCGTACGTTCGTCTTCGGCGACAATTCTCGCTAGGCTCTCGGCCACGATTTTGTCCGTCGAGGGCTTTGGTGTCGACGTTGTGTGCGTTGCGCGTTGTACCTCGACGGTCGCTCTATGGAGCGTTGCGTCGGATGTTTTTGGGGTAGCGCCCGTGTTAGACGGAAGCCCAATCGCTGGTCGCGGCTGCGTTTGCGGGTGGGGCTTGTGACCTTTACGGTCTGCGGTAGACGCCGGAGTGCCCTGCGTCCCCTTCGGCGCTGATGGATCCTTCGTTCTCGACGAAGAAGAGCCGTGGGTAGTGTGTTTAGCCTTATGGGGTCTGTGTGCGTCCTTGTCGCCGGGGTGTTCATCCCCATAAGCAGGGCGTGAGCCGAGCCCGTCGGGGCCGGGGACGGACGACGAGGAGCGTGAGCGCTCCTTCTGGGGGTTCATGACTTCCGTAACGGACGTCGAGTTATCGCACTCCTCGTCACTTTCAGTAACAGCGGCAGCGGGTGAGGAAACTGACTTCGACATCGCGTAGTCTGCCCACCTCTTAACCCTACGTTCTTTAAGAGTCCTGGGTTTTAAGAGCTTGCAGGCTGCGCAGCTGTTCTCTATGTGATCGAGGGGTAAGCAACGATTACAGAGCTTGTGCTTATCTTTCCAAGTATATTTGCCCCTGCAGCGTGGGCAAAACTTAAATGGTGTCCTCTCCATAGCTGAGGCAATAATAGCTGGCGATAACAACCCCAAGGGAAAGAAAAGGGAGAAAGAAAGACATTCTCAAAGAGAAGAGACAAAGTTCTAACCCCCACTCTCCCTACTGTAAGTTGGCCGTCGAGGCCAGGCCACGTGTTCGGCAGCGCCGAAGGATCTCCTCCGCTCTTCCTCTCCGTCGAAAATAGTTCGGCGGAGAAACAGCTTCACAGCTAACGTCGAGGGGGAGGGATCGTTACCAGTATATTAAGTTATGACAAAAGGACCGAGGTCCGTGGTAAGTATAGCAATGTCTCTCTAGGAGCTCCGCGAAAGGCGACCAGAAACTGGGCGGAAAAAAACAATCAGAGGGACCTCGACGCGTGAGGGATTGTGGGTACAACGCACGTCACTATAGGGATAGTGTTACAGAACAGAGCGCAACTCAGTTGCCCCTTCTACAGAAGGCAAAAAGGGGGTGGGAGAGAGTACAATATGTACCGTGGCAAACAATGGCAGAGATAATTTGATCTCCAGTTTACCCTCATTAATGGCTGGGGCCAGCAAGTGGATATATGTATTTGAAAAGCAAACAGCAGGGATTCCGCTAGCCGCAGGAGACATTAAGTGTTTATTAGCAGTATTGGTAGGATAATGAAATGACAAAATGTGGCAACAAGCAGGGTATGCAGGAGTGAAACTGAGCACTAACATCCAACCTTCGAGCACACGTGTGGAAGGCTCCGATAGAGCTGTATCCCGACACCTCAGATATGGTTTCAATATTAGCATGAAAGATTAAGGCAAATTAAGATCCTGCATCATACATACGATCGATTCAGGAGATGTGCGGACGCAAGAGAATAAACAAAATCTTGGGACGATAAGATACCCCTATGCTAACACATTCTAATGACAAAACTCCCTACAGATGTGCAGGCTTCACTCAAAAAATATAGTAGGGGTATTGGGGGGCGAAGCAAAGGAATGGCCTGAAATACAAGCAACCGTTGTTTATTATTGGAAAAGAAAACAGGAAAAACAAAAAGGAAGCAGTGGAGAACGCGGTAAAAGCAGAAAATAAACTAGTGCAGAATTCTTTTTCGAAAATAAGCATGGAAGGAGGAGGGCTTCCAGTGGCTACAGCAGTACAACAAGAGGATATACACAGACACTATATAACACAATGGGGTGTACAACAGATACAACAGCAGCCTGGATTTATAAATACCCAACAGCCTTGGTTTGTACAGGGAGGAGGAGCAAACGCGTACATGGGACAATATTAGTCATGAAGGGGATATTATCCAAGGGGAAGAGGGTTTGGATATAGGGCAATGGGGCCTCTGTTTCGAGGACAGTGCTTTGTTTGCGGGAATATTGGTCACTATGCCCGAAAATGCCCACTCATTCAACAAGCAGAACACCAAGGGGGGGTACAGCCACAGCAGCAGTACATACAGACATACACAATCTCAGACACAAATAGTGCTGCAGAAGCAAATGCAAGTGCAACCAGTACCGAAACAGGTTATGCCAACACAGGGACAAGCATCAGCACAAGACGGCATGATAACTGGATCAAAGGGTACCTTAAGTATCCTGCAGGCACAGACACACAAGAGAGCATGGCAATATTGGGACAGAATGAGGTTCCCCAGTACACCAGAGGGGTGAAATCCTTTCACGTCTTTGAACATATTTTCTCAATAGGGGTGCCCACAGGAAATACGAGTGTCCTGTCCTAGCAGTAACTGAAGACCTGTAAGAGAAGCCTTAGGTAGCAGCTCAAATAGGACAGAGGGAATTTTCCTTTCAAATAGATACTGGAGCAACTAGAAACTTGAACAAGAAATTGGACTAGCACAGATTTTCAGTGATTTTTCAAACAAAATATTTACCATTGACAATAGGGTTGCAGCAAATTGTAGTGCCACTATTTTCAGAAGACACCTATTAACATCTTGGGAAGAGGCTTGTTAAGCAAATTAAACACCACAATTTCATTTTCAGAAAAAGAGATGTGTGCAGCACTCCTGGAACGTACCCGCTAGGGTGGCAGTACTGATACAGGCATACTACGCACACAGAGGGATACCCACACGACCAGATGTTTTTGTGCGGGATTCAGGTAATGCTAGGATGGGTCCCATGTCAAATGAATTTATATGAAGACCACGATTCCCCTCGACTATGACACCAGACACACATTGCGATAACTGGAAGTAGTAGTGCGAAAAGACATGATTATATTGGTTGCTAGAGATGACTATAACATGGAGTGGCGATCAATATTGTGCATAGATCCCACACTAATACTGCCAGGAGTTACAGACAAAGTTGTTTGCTACAAAAGACGAGGAGGGAGAGGTGGTTTTCGAATTACACATACCATGTCCAGTTCAGATAAGAGCAATACCACAGATGACAATTAGTAGAAAGAGAGAAAATACACGTAGGAAGATTTGGAGAAAGTCCCACAGAAATTAACTACAGGACCCCACGATGTGGGAATACTGAAAGGGGCAGTTCACATCAAAATAAAAGAGGGAGCTCTACTACCACGAGTGAAAGAATACCCGCTCACGAGAAGCAGATGAGGGCATTTATGAGGGGCAATGCATGCCCTATGGCAGCAAGGTATCATACAGGAATCCACATCATGCAACACTCCCATATATCCGACTAAGAAATCAAAGAGGGGTGTGACGTTTCATACAGGATCTCTCTCAACCACGTAATCAAAAGCAGAATTTCCACTGGTTCCAAACCCTGCGACAATTTTCGGCAGCATCCCAGCAGAGGCGCACTACTTCACAGTAGTGGATTTTAAGAAGGCTTTCTTTTCCATTGCCCTGAGCCAGACCCAAGGTATCTCACAGCATTTACGTATTGAGGGACCAGATTTAAACACAACAATGCTTCAAGGGTACTGTGAAGGACCCAGCATATTTAACAGAGTAATACAAATGGATTTGAGTAATTTGCAGGTAGCAAGTACAATCATTTAATATGTGGATGATCTTTTAGTGTGCAGCACAACAGAAGATGAGTGCAGGCAGGATTCAATAACAACATTAACATTACTGGCTGACAAGGGGTACACAGTGGACAGAGAAAAATTACAGTATTGTCAAACAGAAGTTGTTTACTTGAGACAGATTCTATCAGCAGATGGGAGAAAAATAACACCAAAGAGGGTTGAAGAAATACATAATACACCCCAACCAAAGAAATGCAACGGTGTTTGGGCTTATCCAATTATTGCAGATCATGGGTTTTTGATGACTCCACATACACCCGACCACTACTTCAAGCACTTAAGGAAGCTCAGAAAAACAAAAGTAAGTTAAAATGGACAGCTGAGATGAATGAGAATTTTGCTAAACTCAAGAATGAACTGGTACATGCACCAGTGTTAGCGACAACCAATTACAAAAAAGTAATTTGTTCTCTCACTCTGACGGTAAAGTAATGACTGCCGTACTACCACAAAAGAAGGGACACAAACCACTGGCATATTACGGTGGGAAACTGGACACAGTAATGCAAGGACACTTTCCTTGTGAGCAGACACTTGCTGCCACTACTTTCGCAATTGAAAAAGCATCAACAATAATAATGGGATGCCCAGTAGTTTTTTTTTTTTCGTGGAACATGCAATGTTTGCATTATTAGAAAGGCCCAAAGCAACTGACAACTCCGAGCATCAGGGTATAAAATCATATTGACAAATCCTGCAATCGAAATTGTCAGATGCAAGACAGGTAACCGAGCAGAATTCATTGCGGAACCAATAGAGGAATTAGACTACACACAATGTGTGGCATGCACAGACAGAAATCAAGGGAACCCCCTGGTAAAAGAGGAAGTGATTGAAGGAGGGGACATGATTTTCATTGATGGGTCGTATTGACCCAAATTCAAGTCAGAGACACTGGTTCAGCAGTAGTAAGGCACAAAATTGGAATACATGAGGAAGTGGGGTGAGTTTTTTTCCCCCAAACACGGCTGCCAGCACACTACTCCGCAAGCAGCAGAATTAGTGGCATTAATTGAGACACAAAACGTGTCAGAAGGACATGCAGTAAGGGATACATTACTGACCGTAATCGTATTTCTGATGCTTGTATCTGTTTAGATTCACATGCTGTGCATAGGCCGACATCTAGTGGAAGCTGCAGAGTATTACAGTTTGTTTTTCAAAACTGGAAAATTAGCGTCGACACAGGGCGTGCCAGTAATACTATCCCTGGTGTGACGTACAGTGTACCCATGATCCCTCACGCGTGTAGGACCCTCAGATTGTATTTTTCTGACATGAGGAGTAGCGTGAGTACAGATTATCCAAGCAGATAAATAAGACTACAAGCATCCATGCGCCTTCTCTCAGAGGGGAGGAAGGGCGGGCGCATGTGAATCTAAGCAGATACAAGCATCAGAAATACGATTACGGCGAGTAATGTATCCCTTCCGAGGCTTGTGGAATCTGCTTAAATCACATTCTGTGCATAGATCAGCGAGCAGCGTTAGAAAAAGGAGGTGGGATGTGAGAAGGGTCATGAGCAAACATATGTCTTAAAACCGCTTGTCCCACTTGAGTATCTCTCTTGGAATGAATGTCAATGTAGTAGTGCTGAGTAAAAGTGTGAACAGAGCTCCAAGCAGCTGCTTTGCAAATGGTGTCAAGGGGTACATTTGCAATGAAAGCCAGGGTAGCCCCCGTGCCTCTTGTAGAGTGGGCTCTTGGCGTAAAAAGGCAGAGTTCTTTCAGAAAGTGAGTAACATAGCTGGATACAATTGACTATCCACTTCGCGATGGCACCTTTAGAGACGCAATCTCTCTCTCTGCCTGTAGCTATGGAGACAAACAGTTGGTCTGTATTCCGTAGCGGTCTGGTCTTGTCTAAATAGTAGAGGACCGCTCTTCGCACATCTAGAGTGTGTAGTTTCACCTCAGCAGAGCTTTTGGGTTCTTGGAAGAAGGCCGGAAGCTCAATGGACTGGTTAACATGGAATTGGAATTTTGAAATGAATTTAGGTGAGAACCTAGGGTGTGTTCGTAGTACCAGTCTATCCTTATGAACAGTAAAGAAAGGATCCTGCACGGACAGAGCCTGAATTTCACTGACCCTTCTTATGGATGTAATGGCTACTAAGAAGGCAGTTTTATAGGTCAGGTGTGAGACTGGCTTTATGCATGGGTTCGAATGGTGGGCCCATGAGCTTAGCAAGCACCACATTAAGGTCCCATCCTGGTGGTGGGTTAGAAATTGGAGGGTGGAGTCTCGTTACCCCTTCCATGAAGTCTTTAACCACTGGTACTTTCCACCACAAAACTTTGCTAGGGGAGGTGGTGTAGGCTGACAGCGCTGCCGGGTGTACCCTGAATTAAATACCAACACTGCATCCAGCAGAGCATGTAGGTGACAATGTTGGAAGGAGTGCAATCAACCGGGTTGATTTGCTTATTCTGGCACCAGATAACAAATCTTTTCCATTTATCGAAGTAACAGTGCCTCGTATTTGGTTTCCTAGATTTCTTTAGGATGTCCATGCATCTTTGTGGTAGGTTGAGATGTCCAAACTCATGGCTTCAGGAGCCATGCTGCTAAGTTCATTGAGCTGGGTTGAGGATGCACTGTTTGACCTTGGTGCTGGGAAAGTAGGTTGTGCCAGCACGGGAGTCTGATGGGTTCGCACACTGCTAGTCTGCGTAGGTCTGGGAACCACGGTTGCCTCGCCCACATGGGAGCAACTAGGATGAGCGTCATCGATTGCCTGTGCATCTTGTTGACCACCTTCCTCATGAGAGGGGTTGGTGGAAAAGCATAGGCAAACAACCCTGACCAGTTCATCCACAGGGCGTTCCCCCTGGAGTCTGGCTGAGGAAACCTGGATGCGAATCCTGGGCATTGCCTGTTTTCACTTGTTGCGAATAGGTCTATAGTGGGGAAACCCCACTGTGAGAAGATGTCTTCTACGACTTCTCTGTGTAGACACCATTCATGCTCACCTGGGAGGGGATCTCTGCTTAAAGCACCTGCTAGTGAATTGAGATCCCCTTGAACATGTTGAGATGACAGGTAAATGTTCCGTCTGAGTGCCCATGTCCACATTTTCTGGGCAAGCCTTAACAGATTTGGCGAACAAGTCCCTCCCTGTTTGTTTATGTAAAACATTGCTGTCGTACTGTCTGTTAGGATCTGTACTGACCGGTTCAACAGGTGGGGTTCGAACGCTCGAAGCGCTCTGAAGACTGCCAGGAATTCTAGCAGATTGATATGATTCTTGGCCACTGAGTGAGACCAGGGACCCTGAGCTGTGTAGTGGAGGTGTGCGCTCCCCCACCCTGACAGGGTCGTGTCTGTAGTGACTACAGCTTGTACCTCCAGATCGTAATTGGGTTTCCCCCCTTGACAGGTTCTCTTGTCCACCAGTGAAGACTTTGTACAAGTGTTGGCGAAACGACCACTAGATCGTCCCACTGACCACTTGCCTGAGACCACTGTTTCGCCAACCATTCTTGCATGGGTCGCATGGGCAGGCGCGCGTGGGGGACCAGGTAAATACATGACACCATCATGCCTAGCAAACGCATCGCTTTGCGCACCCTTATCTGGCGACCAGGCTGATAGAGGAATTTGCAGTAGTAGATTCCGAATTCTTTCCTCTGATGGAAAGGCCAACCCCTCTGGAGTGTTTAGTACAGCTCCTAGGAACTGCTTGGAGGTGCTTGGCACCAGGCTTGTTTTTTTCTCATTGATAGAGAAACCCAATTCAAAGAGGAGGTTGATCGTTCTTTGGATGTTTGATCTGCAAATTACTGGGGTCTCCCTCGTGATGAACCAGTTGTCCAGGTAAGGGTACACTGGGATTGCCTCCCTGCGTAGGTGTGCTGCCGCCACCGCCAGTACTTTGGCGAATACCCTTGGAGCTGAGGCTATACCGAAGGGCAGCACCTTGAACTGGTAGTGCTGGCTGTCTATCTTGAAGCGCAAGAATCTTCTGTGCGCTGGGAACATGGAAACATGGAAATATGAAAATAGGCATCGTTCATGTCCAATGTTGCCATGTAATCCCCTTTTTAGAAGGGGGATTACTTCTTGGAGAGTAGTCATGCAACATTTTTGGTGCTTGACATACTTGTTTGCAGGGCGTAAATCTAATACTGGGCGCATTGTTAAATCTTTTTTTGGCACAAGGAAGTAAGTTGAATAGATACCCTTGTTTACCTGGTTGCCCGGGATGAGTTCTATTGCGTCCTTTGCGAGAAGATTGACGATTTCCTCGAGGAGGATCTTCTGGTGGTCCAGTGAAAGTATCTTGACGTGGAGGGTGGTTGCAGGGGCGCTCTAGCAGTTTGATGCAGTATCCTGCAGACACTGTGGACAGCACCCATCTGTCCCATGTGATCCCTTCCCATGCTTGGGTGAAGTTGGAAATGCGTCCCCCTACTGGGGATGCATGGGAAGGGACCCTGAGCGGAACGTCACTGCTTTGCGGGAGGCGTACCGCCGCCTCTGCCCGGGCTGCCTCTACCTCGGGCCCTCTTGTTACCTCTGCCATAACTTTGGGTAGTCTGCTGGTTGCCACCCCATGATGTACCCTGTCCCTGTGAATAATTGGAGCCCCTCTGGGAATTTTGTCTGCATGAGCGGCGAAAATTACTATTCCCTCTTTGATTAGTGGGCTTATTAGTCAACTGTCCTAGGGACTTTAGAGGATCATACTCCTCTTTGGCAGTTTTAGTACGTCCTCTACCGCTTTGCCAAACAAGACATTCGGGTTCACCGGCATGTCAATGAGGGTTGCCTGGGTCTCGGGTTTGAACCCTGACTATCTTAGCCAAGCGTGCCTCTTAATGACAGTGCTTTCTGCAATGAGCCGTCCTGAATTATCTGCGGCGTCAAAGGTAGTCTTCAGAATGCAACCGGACACGGCTCTACCCTCCGACGCGATTTGGGCCAACTGACCCTTTAGTGGTTCCAGTGCGGAGTCAAAGAGCAGCTACCTGCTCCCACTGGTGGCAATTATAGCTTGCCAGCAGAGTGGTGGTGTTGGCGATCCTTGCCTGGTAAGCAGAAGTGGAGGCTACTTTTCTTCCTAAACTGTAGATTGTTTTGCTCTCCTTGTCTGGGGGAGCCTGCGATGATGACAGAGGTGTCCCCGCTGTCTTTCTGGTGTTAGTGATTACCAAGGAGTCGGGCTTGAGTTGACACCTTATCTAAAGAGGGTCTGACTGGGCGGCCCTGAACATCTTCTCAATTCTGGGGTTCACAGCCTTAGTGAGATTAGGATTGAGAAGGGAAGGATCAATTCTACGTTGGATTGATTTGAGAATAGGAAGGCTTGCGCAATGGGTCTTTTGTCCCCCACTAGCTCCTCTGCAAAGTCCCTCTCTTCCAGCGCCCCCTGCGTACCTATGTGGAAGTGCTCTGCAGCTTTAGCCAAGCCCTGATTTAGAAGGGGCTGGTTATCTATAGGTGAGTCAGAAACCTGTGGTTCCTTGTTAACCGGGGAGTCCATATTGTAGACCTGCGCCTCCTCTTCATCTCCATAATACTCGACCCCAGTTTAGTCATCCAGCACCAAAACGTCTGGGTCATCCCGATACTGTTGGTAAGGCTGAATATGGTAAGGGTCGAAGACAGTCCCTGAGCTGGGTTATCAAGCCGAGATCTCTTATTAGGAGGCTGGGGGTCCTTGGATCCTGACTGAGTAGCATTGTCAGGGGTATAGCTAAGAAAATGCTGTGGATTATTTTCATAAAAAATTTGCTAAGGGAAACATTCTCCTCATCACCCTGTCTATGTCCACGGTGCTCCATTCTCTGGAGCTGGGGATGACAAACTCCTGATGAGGTTCCTCTTTTAATCCCATATCATAAGAGGTGGGATGGGTGAGCCTGGGTGAAGACGCAGGGACAGGGGTCTTAGATTTATCCCTATCTGACGACTTGTGTTTGTCCTTGGAGGTCGGACTCGTCTCCTGACGAACGAACCTCCGTTACTTTAGGGAGCGAGGCACTCTTGGCAACTGTGGACGGCTGCCGTGTGTCGTGCGGCGATCTCGACTTGGAACGCCCAGAGGACACCACTTCGGTGGACCGCTCTTTACGTGCCTCTTTCTTCCGAGAACTCGACACGACCACGGTTGTTGAACATGAATTGGGATCAAGTACGGTTCATAAAATGAGCTCAAAATCCTCCTATATGGTCCCATACACGGTGATAGTGTTGCTTATTGGCCCAAAAATGTGTAGAGTTCCTCATCGATATTGTGACCGTTGGGAGATTTGCTCTCAAAGTCCAAAATGCACCTGATTTCTTGTTGTTGCAATAATTTTTCTTTGTCGCCGCCTCTTGGTCCAGTGTCTATTTTCTGAATGCCAAAGAAACCAAAGCTACCCATGTTGTGGTTATGATATTCAGCAAAATGTTTGGCCATCGGGTAATTCACATCGCTGTTGATGGCACATGCATGTTGTTGGATGCGTATTTTCAATTTACACTTCGTACTGCCTATGTATCATTTCTGGCAAGAACAGGTAAGTACATAAACTACATATTCTGTTTCACATCTGATGGTCTCCGATATTTCGACCATTTGTCCTGTGACAGGATGTTTAAAGAAATTGCAGTTATTAGCATATTTACACATGTTGCAACGTGTGCATTTGTGAAAACCTTTTATTATTTATCAACCAATTCTTTTTGCTGCTTTCTTCAACTTTCGGCATATAGCTTTGCACAAGGGTGTCCTTAATAGACCGATTTCTTCTGTATGTTATTTCGGGCCTATTCTTCAAACTGGTACATAGGTCCCTGTCCACCATGAGGATTTGCCAATACTTATGTATGATTTGTTTAATGGATGACACTTGAGTATTAAAGGTCAGAATGAGGCGTGTACTCTCAGTTTCTGTGCCTCAGTTGCTTTCTTGCTTGATCCTGATAAGAGGCTCCGTCTCTCTTTTGATCTTGCTTTGAGATAGGCCCTCTCCATCACCTTCTTCGGGTACATTTGACGTTTGAAACCTTGAGCTGTAATTTTGCTTTCCGAATCAAAAACTTCTAATGTGCTGTTGTTTCTTCTGAGTCGTGTGAACTCCCCATATGGGACACTCCAAATTAGATTTTTGGGGTGTCCACTTTTTGCATGTAGTGGGGTGTTAGATCCAGTGCTCTGTGTAGCTCGTAAGTTACTTTGTTATTTACAATTCTCAGATTGTTAGAGTTCTGATTCAGAAGTTTCACAAAGTCCAACCATTTCCTTTCTGTGCCTTTCCAAATTATACAAAAATCGTTTATAAATCTTAACCACAGTACCACATTGTCTGTGTACTCGCGGTTGCAATCTGCCCATACCTCAAGTTCCTCCCATGCTCCCATTGTCAAGTTTGTATATAAAGGCGCAAAGGTTGTGCCCATAGCACTCCCCTGCATTTGCTTGAAGTATTCATTATTGAACAGAAAAACATTGTTCGTGAGGCAAAGATCTATCATTGTGAGGAGCATCTCGGTATGTTCCAAATAATTCAGAGATTTGGTATTCAGAAAATGTCGGCACGGCTTTTTACCGTATTCGTGGCCAATGGACGTGTATAATGATACCACATCCATGGTCACCATCAGATAATCTGATTCCCATGGTTTGTCCTCAACGCGCAACAGAAAGTCTGTGGTGTCTTTGAGGTATGACGGTAGCACAGATACAAAGGGGAAAAGGGCATCATCAATGTATTTGGACATGTTTTCGAGAGCCGAGCCAATCAAACAGACAAAGTGCCTTCATGGTGGTTTACTCAGATCTTTATGTACCTTAAGAAGAAAATAGATAGTAGGTACAATTGAGTTGTTGGTTGACAAAAACATTTGAGTCTCCTCTAAGAATGCCTTGTTCCCATCCCGATAGGAGTGCATTTATTTTGGTCTCCAATTCCTTAATTGGATTGGTGCTGATTCTTATATAGCATGTTTTGTCATTCAGCTGTTTGTATGCTTCTTTAATATAGTCTGTTCTATAAGACTATATTACGCCCCTTGTCTGAAGGTTTGATAATGCAATTTTGTAGCTCCTGTAGCTCTGTTAAGGCTTGTCTGTCAAGGACTGATATATATATGTATATATATATATAGGCCTGAACAAGAAAGCCAGCTACTCAAGAAGCAAAGAGCCACATGGCACTGGCCACAACCCAGGACCATGCAATAAAAAAATAAAAAAATTAGGGGTAGCAAGGGAGACACAAATGACGTCCCTCATATTTTCCAGGGAAAAAGTGTTTCAGGGGAGGAGGTTTACGCTGACAATTAAGTGCAACTTGATAGCATGGTCCAAAAAAGAGAGCCAAAGAAGAGGATAATAGAATATATAACAGAAGGCTCTAAAAGGGGGGGGGGACAAATAATTAGTGAACACAAACTAGTACAGTTTATTAAAGAAGAGGGGTGTAGTACTACCTGGTGTCACAAAACATCAATGAAAATAAAGCAGGGGCGGTGGGGTGTGGTACAGTGACCAATGGGGTGGGAGGGATAATGCAATGTCGTGCTGAGGGATTAGTGGGGTTTGAAAAAAAATGTGGTATTCAAGGTGAATGGCAGTTGCAAAACAGTCTGGGAAAAATATGCGCATGCACTGACCTGGTTAAGTGAAACGCATCAACCAGTCTATATAAAGAGCTTTACACAATTTCCTTTGTTTTTCAGGTCCAGTGGGTCAGTTTATTAGGGAACTAACAATGGCTGTGCCAAGGTGATGTGTAGCACTGTCGCAGGGGACATCAGTCCAAATCAACGTATAGAGAGCCTGTGGATCAAATGCCTACATCCAGCTCCCTCCTGATTGGGGCGCTCTTTATGCGCTTGTGACACTGGGCAGCCATGCCTGGTGGTGCCCTGAGGCAGCAACAATATGGGACTTTCGTTGAGAAAAGAATCAATTAATGCTGGAGATAGTGTTACAGCACGATAAGAAACAAGAAATGTGAGTGGTGCGTAGTAGGAGGAAACATAGTAACAATTATTGGTCGGAAAAGACTGCAGAAAGCCTGGCAGCGATTCCAGCAGAGTATTGGCTATTTTTGAAAGCAACCACTTTGTTTCCTTATTGCAGGCTGCAGCCAATGCAAATGGTTGCAGTTAACGTGGTATGAGTTACTGCGAGTAAAGAAAGAAGGGCACTGCATCTGCCGGCTCTTCAAAGTCGCTATGTTCTGGACTTACTGCCATGGAGGGACAGGGGTGTTCAAAGATTGGCAGCAGTTGGTGTACAGTAGTGCTCGATGGAGATGCACCAAATGGAACTTTGCAAGCAGCTATTAAAGAACTACAGACACAATGAGATGTCAAATGAAGCAAATGGATTGCAATCAAACACTTGGCTGGACACCCTTTTTGCTTGGGTGCCTCGTTGGCTCTCAGGAGTATTCAAATTGACTGTCCCCACGTTGGTCCTCATGCTCGTCACCTTCTGCATTTGCAAACATATTTGGCGACTATACTAACAAACGAGAGGAAGATTTATGCTGCCCCTGAATGTTGATAGGGTTAATAAAAAAGAGCAGGTTACTAACAAACTAATCAAGGAAAATGCAGTCGATATTGATGGTTGGGTTACAACAGCCTGTGGATTTAGAAAACTACAAGGAATATTGGATCTCATGTTTTAAGGATGGGCAGGGTTGAATATGGATAGGAGGCTCATTGGAGAGTTGGGAAGAAGGTAGTGCGTTATGGCTAGATTAAAATGCTATGGATCGAGAAAAAGGTTAGAGGAGGGACTGGGGAAAACAGTTTGTTATTGATAAATCAATAAAAGGGGAGAATGTGGTGGAACTGCAAACTCAGTGTGAAAAAGAGGCGTGCACATATCAGTTGCAGGAATAGCACACTAAAAAGGTGAGGGGCACTCACTGATGTTAAATCAGTCTTGAGAATGCCCAAAACAATTGAATTTTAAGTAGATAGTATATATAGATAAAGATAGATTACAGGCAAGTATGTAGGGTTTAACATTAGGTTGAGGTGCTGTACACAGGGGTCAAAGCATGCCGCTTTCATAGAAATGAACTTGCACATTTGAATTTGCCTAGAAGCCAGAGGCACTGAAAGCACATTGTAAAAGTACACTTTCCCAGAACCGTACGAGAGGGAAGGAACTGATACTTTTGAGGTCACGAAGCCGAGCTCACGGGGGCAAGGGGAAAGGCAGCAAACATAACATTTAATAATTCGGCATATTAGTTCTGAAACTGGTCTGCTGGCAGTTTGAGTGTCCCGTGGCGATTTCAAATTGCCCATTAGCACAACTCAGCCTAGAAAAAATTTGAAGTGTTCTTAAGAAGCAACATTAAAATGGTAAATTGTCTTTAGTTTAAGGCTCCGTCAGTGTCATGATGTTCTCATGGGAAGTGGACGGGGATGATTGGAGGCAGATGAATAAAGATCCGCTGGTCATCTCAAATGTGTCAATACCTTGGCTTCATGATGCGGGAATTGTGGGTTGGACTGTGACGTCACGGTTGAGGTCTAGGGTGGTGTGGTAAGAGTTTCGGGGCCCAATAATTGCAGGCCAATATATGTCCCGATATAGGGGAATTGCATGTTTGCTCCAATGATCTTCGTTCAAAGGATGGATCAAACGTGTAAATGTGTTTATGTTAATTAGTTTAGAGGATTATACAAGCTTTTGATTTAGGGGCATTTGACAGCGCTTTTCATGCAGTTCTGTTCCACGTTGTGTGTGAATTTTGCTTTTCCAGCTGCACCTGGGCCCTGAATAAATTGCGTTACTTCTTGCCCGGTGTACACTCAATTTTGGATTACTTTTGTAATTTTATTGGTGAGTTTTTAAGGCAACCCGCTGTACATTACCATCATTGGTGCATGATCTGAGAATCCCAGCTCTCCAATCCGTGAGCCTTTCATTTCATGGAGTAGGTCTCTATAAACAAAATCAATTCTAGAACAGATCCCATCTGTGTGGGAATAAAAGGTGTAACCTTTTTCATCTGGGTGTACAAGTCTCCGAGTATCCACCAAGTTTAGGTCTCCAGCGCCTTCAGTGTTGCCCTGGAAGCATGCTTCTGCCCCCAGTAGGATCCTTTCACTACATGCCAATTGGGATTTACCACCAAATTAAGAACTCCTGATAGAAGTATGTGACACTTTGCAAACAACCGAGCACAAAAGTGCAGGAGAGAGGAAGCAGTTTTGTCATTCATTAGGACCATATATGCTAGCTATTGTTACAATAACTCCACCCAGCTCTCCTAACAGGTATGTTATCCTTCCCTGATGTCCTTCAGCACAAATAGTTGATAAGTCAATTAAAATGGCTACCCCACTCTTCACTTTGCTGAAGCTAATACCTGTATAAGGTATCTCAAATTATTATGTTTAGCTGTATCTTTTGAGAAACTGTATTTCCAGGAGACATACTACGTCGACTTGCAACCTTTTTAATGCTTGCATTAGACATACTTTTATTTGGGAAATTTAATCCCTTATTGTAGGACACTAATTTGAGCTCTGCCAGCGGTTTCCCCCTCCTAACCTTTCAGCATTCCCCTTCATATATTTGAAATGGCCGTACTCAGTTGATTTCTCGTAGTTTTCAAGCAATGCCCCTTCATCTCCAAAGTAACCCCCTTCCTACTGCTCCATCCGCCCAACCCATGAATACAGTTCAACAATAATTATGCAACAGATTATTCCTACTAATGACCGATCATCTGAATCTATTCTACATGTGCAGTAGTCCTCAGGTCCGTACTGGGTTACCAAACTAATCATGTTACTACCAGTCAAACCCAGCTCTGTGTGAATTACCACCCCCCCCCGCCTTTTCTTTCTCTGGCTACATAGTGGCTGCCATTGCCATGCACCTAAATAATCACTGCTTTGTTGGGACTGATTCAGGTAATCTAGCTTATTTTTACCAAGTAAAATCTTCAGACTGCTAGGAGTTCCATACATTTCTCCTTGGCTGATGTTAAGCCAGAGAAGGCGTTCCATTGTCCCATGAGTTACACGTTACAAGTTTAGATTGTCCCACAGGATTTCACAATTTTTCCATTGCCTGAGCTGGCAGCCATACTCTGTTTTCTCTGTGGTGTGTGGTAGATCAGAATCAAGACACTGACAAGGTAGCATTGAATCAGACTTTCTGTTATCAATAACAAACCTACCCTCTAATACTCTTGGCCCTATTCTACAAAATAACTATAAAAGGGCAATCGTCAGGTAGGTAATTACAAAACAAGAAATTACTCTGTCCAGAAACCTATACTAACTAGAGTTCTGTCCCTGCCATTATAAAGGAAACCTAGAAATCAAACACATGTACTGTTAGGCCATTGGCCTTCATAAGTGAACAGTTGTTCTGGCTTCTGACCCTTCGCCGTTAGGTTTCTCTCATTAGGGTACCTCAGCCCACTGCAATCAAAATCAGTAGGTGGAATGTCTTTTCAATCACTCTCTCTTCTGCCCAGTCAAGTCCCATAAATATCTATTGGTGGGTACTTTCTCATTGGGGGACGGACTTGCGGCTCCCCGTCCTTGTGATGGTGTTCCTGGTAATCTTGACCAGGAAGGTTCCTGGTGTTCGCGCTCGAGGCAATTTTTGGTTTGTACCCCACTTTAGGTTGTGGTTTCTCTTGCCCGAGCCCGGAGTTGCGCATCTACCACCTCTCCTTGCGGCCTTGTCTCACCCCCACCTGGGCTTTCCACCTCTCACCCCATCATGGGGCCTGCTTTCTCTTTCCTCGCCTTGAGGTTTCACTTCTCTCACCCTGTCTTGATGTTTTGCTTCCCAAACCCTGCCTAAATCCGGGTCCTCTCACCCAGCTTTCGGATCAGTGTTCTTTCAACACTGCCTTGGGGTCTTGCTTAGCCTCGCCTTCACACTCCTGGTTCCCCAGAGCAACCACTTATCTCAGGTCTCGTGGTGAGATACTCAGGAGAGTCTGGGAGTTTGGTCAACACCCCTCTGCTTCTCTGGCTTATTCTCGGTGCTCTGCTGTGTGTGGAGCTTACTTTGTTTTCCTGCAAGGCTCCGGTGCCGGTCTCTCAGCACACCAGTGTTTGGGCCGCTTGTGATCCTCCCAGCCGGGCGCTCCATGCTTTGAATGGAGGTTGCCTCTTTTCCTGGGGGCCTCAGCCTGTGCTCAGAGCAGCTCCTTTACCGGCAGGGCTGTGCATTTTTAGGATTCGCCACAGTTGGGTCCGCCATGCCAAGCGCCTGTGCCCTGTCTCCTGCCACATCTCCCAGGAGGAGGGTTCCGTGCCTCTTCAGCTCCATGGCTGTCTTTCTTCCTATTCCAATTCAGATTGGCTCCATCTTTCCCTGGGTTAGACACCACACCGGCCATTCTTACAGGAAGTTTCAGGTCATACAATTGAACTCCATGTAGTGAAAGATATTAGGATCTTGGTAATAGGAAGCACAATTTATATTAGCTTCTAGGGATCTAAGGGGATGTCCAGGCCCAGTGGGATATTTCCTGCAGTCTGCTAGCGAGTGTTAACCTTAGCTGACTCACCTCCCTAGTCCCAAAGTGGGCGACTCCCCCCTTTGGCGTGTGGATGAATTCCCTGGGCTTGTCACATGTGGTACCATTCTCCAGTAAGTTCTTGCATCTTCTGCTTCTTCCTTTTGGGTCATTGAGATTACCAACAAAAGTGTGGCTTCTTCCAGCGTAGTCCACCTCAGCTGTTTCCCCTTTCAGGTTAATGTAACTGCAAACTGAAATGTCCACCTGAAATGTATCTAAAATCTGCTTTCCTTAACTTTCCATAATCTTCAGTAAGGTTTGTCTTTGCTGAAGGGTAAGGGTGGCCGGATCCTGGAAAAGAAGAAGCTCCTGTTCCGGGTAGGGGATAGATCGAAGTTCTCTTACTTTTCTCAATGTCTCCTCCTTTGTGGATAGGAATGGACTTTTTGTTTCATTGTTCCACCCTTTGTACTAAAGTCTAGTATTATTCCAGTTTTTTTTCCCCACCTCAGTGAACACCTCAAACAGTGCTCCAGATAAATTTGGAAATGGGAGTATTTTAATCCCCATTTTTAAAAGTTGGGAGCACAATGATTTTTTACAGAGTTAAAATGTAAGTCCAATTCCCAATGAGTATTTTATGAGCGAGTAAAAATATGTTTTAACTGAAAAACTGAAATGTTTTTATAATATTTACGTCTTTGCATCTAGTTATTCATGCACATTGAAAGATACAGGTTTGCTTCCTACAATCAGGCAATTTAAATAGTTTCTTCCTGTGGTACTGCTGGTCCAAACAGATCCATGGAGCTGCGAGGGTGAAAGCAGGAGCGCAAGATTGTACATGTCGGTTTCCTATTTTCAGTTGGAAGTATTTTTACTCCCCCATTTGTATTTCTAGCGCAAATTTGTATGGAGTAAAAGTGGCCGATACAGCCCTTATTTGTAGGTCTGACCGCAAACATTTTCATAGTTCAGCACTGGAGGTCTGTTCCTTCCGCTCCTTTTACTCCTCCTTTAAAATTATCTAGGTCCTCCAAGTTGGGAACCGAAAGCTTCGTATTACTCACCGTACAGATGCATAATATATTCCTGCAGGGAATTAATATTGGACTGGTTCCCCCATCCTAGGGTCTATAAGTCTTGGGCCAAATCTGTCACTGCTCTATGATTTCTGCTGTGACGTTCTGTATGTCTTGCTTGAGGATCAGTCAGGACTTCCTTTAGCGAACTTAAAACACTATTTAAGGGGCATGTTGTAGGGCGGCCCCTCATCAATATCCTCTGGGCTCGGCTCATGTAAAAGCCCCTTACTTGGGCCCTCCATGTTGCTTTGGCAAATTAAGCTGTTTTTTCGATCTGCTTTTAGTTATTTGGATCTTTTGGTTGATCTCTTTGCAAAAATCAAGGAATGGCTAACCCCCTCACACGTTGCTTGCAGTTTTTCCTATGGTTCTTCCCTCCTCTGTTGTCTTTCTAGAAGGAAGAAGGTCTTATGAAGGAGGGTCTTTCAACTTCCCCCTGCATGGGCCTCCCCAGGAGTCTCCATCTATCCTTTTGTTCTGGTTGGGTCAACCCTCTGCCCTGTACATGAAGCAGCCAGGATCACACATCCCTTCTCAGTCCATCATCAGGGTGTTTAACTACCCTGTAGGAAAAAATAAGCTCCATCTCGCCCTTTGGTTGTTTCCGCCGATTCGCTCTACTCTGGTGTGTTTCTGGCCATATGGGAGAATGCTTTCTAATCGGTTGATTAATCTCCGACACAAACACTGCTCTCAATGGTGTTACTCTCAATGTAATTAATGTAGCAGCAAGACTGTCACCCATGCTTTTATCTTCAATATCTCCTTCAGATGGGGGTCACAGGCCTCTAGTGCTTCAGCATAGATGGCTCATCTTAATTTTGGATACTGCTGGCCAAACCCTCTGCTATTCCCGCAGTGCATCAGTACCTCAAGAGAGCCGTGCCTCAATGATGTGGCCTGCCCTCTGTTGTGGGGCCCTCCACTGTTCCACCCATTAAGTGTTCTGCCAATGCGTCCTGACGCCTCTCCTCGCCTAACGCTCTCCTCGCCTAGTCAACTCAAGTGGTGGAGGTGATGGGCAGACAGGAGGGAGGTTAAATGGTGGGCCAGAACCTCCAATCTCGAGGATGGCTAACAGAGTTTGCCACAGAGAGCCGGTGTCCAGCCTTGTGGTACGTCTTGGATTCTTATCACAGGCTTCTCCACCAGACCTGTATCTGCTACCTCTTCTGCTGTTTCCGGTCACGCTACGTTTTTCCGGCCCATAATTTCCCAACTCACAAGAACTTCACTTAGAGCAGGAGAGCAGGATTTTGACCTGCGACCATCAAAGCTGTATCAAACAGCAGCCATTTTGGTGCCACTGGCCACGCCCCCTCACATTATTTTGGGCACCTTCAGCTTCCCTCGAGATTATTTGGTGCAAATCCATCCAGCAGTTTCCGCACTACGAGTGTTTAATGGAAGCACTTTTTCTCTACGTAAAAATGAAAAACACTATAGCAAAAACAGCGCCTTTTTTGTTTTCTTAACATTTCCACCTTTTAATGAATTTTCCCCAAAATATGAAGTTCGGTGGGGAGGGGGGTGGTGGATTAGGGGTGTCTGATAGGAACATTTCATCCAAATACGTCCTGCGAGTCAAAGGTTAATACCAAAGAATTGTGGGAAAAGTCTATGCCAACATGGTTGTACCTTAATATTAGGGCAGCAATCACCACCATATAATTAACCAACATTAATTACCAGTGTCTTCTGGAGTTTGCATGTTTAGCCCACCATATAGTAGTTGGTATAGAGTAGCACAAGTGGTTTACAGAAAAGTAAGGCAAGTGATGGAGGTGTGCCACTGCAAAAATCAATATGGAGGTGGCTCCCTTAAGCTCCTGGGACACCACTACTCTCTGAGCCTCTCCCAGCTGTACAATGCCCATGCACCCAGATGTCAAATATACAAGCCCGATTAGCGAGGGATCTCTGTAGACCAACAGTGCTCGATCGATGCAGTAGTGGAGGAGCCGAGGGAAGGAGCAAGCGGTACTTGTGTTGCAAGGATCCCCAAGTTGGTGCCCGAGCTGGATGCCACAAGCTCCTGGAGTAGAACTATGGAGCGCTGTGAACACAGTCTCCACACAGCAGCACTAGAGTGTGCCCCAGGTTTTACTTCCATAACGCTGGGATTGAACTGATGGATATCCGGGCATTTGCGGACACGCAGCTTCACTGAATATTTTAGGCGAGTTGCTGAATGCCTGGCTGTGGCGAGGACTGCACAGTGGAGCTGCCTTGCTGGGCACTATGGTGAAGCAGGCAGTGCAATTATGCTCCACACCCTGAACCACCTAGTTAACTGTTTGGATCCACTGGATGACTTCCTTGTCTTTGCTTGGTGAATGGTGAAAGGGGCTCTTATAAGAACTCCTGGCCTGGCAAATCAAACCTGCACAAGTGACTGCTGGAGTATGCAGTGAGTCTCCACTGAACCCATCTGTATATGGTGACTGCTGCTTTGCTGTTTGATCCATCTTTCCAGTGCTGAGGGTGTTTGTGGCACTTTTGTGAGCCCACGGGGGACCTTAAGTATATGTATATGTACTGCATGCAAAAGGTGCAACACTAAAGGAGCAATTTATCTAGAACAGAACCGCAAGACTTATCCTTGGCCTCAAGCCCAGGGACCGCATCTCTCAGGCACTGAAATCACTCCACTGGCTCCCTGTGGCTGCAAAGATCAAGCTCAAGTCCCTCTGCATTGCCCACAAGGCTTTGTGGGGCCAGGCCCTTACTATGCACAACTCTCTTCCCAAATCTCCTTCTAGAGCCCTCTGCTCGGCCTCCTCCAACTCTGCGGGTAAGCCGCTTCTCCAAACAGAGATTTGTAGGTAGATCCTTATCCTCTGCAGGTGCCTCGCTCTGGAACAGCCTACTTACCTCTGATCTAGCCGGACCTCCTTAGGTTCCGGAAATTCCTCAAGACCTACCTCTTCTCTTCTTCTCTTCTTCTCTACCTCTCCCCTGCTCACCTCCTTTCCCTTTGCTTCTTCCCCTCTTTTCCTTTTCTTCCCCAACCTGCTCAGTTAGCTGACTGGTCACCTGATGCACCTCCAGTACCTCACAGGTCCCAGTCTCCCCCGCCAGTCCTGCACTTGCCTCCAGGTCTCTGCACTCTTCCTGGCACTACTGCAATATTCTCCATGAGAGGGGCAACCTCTCTGCACTTAACCTAGGCCCCTGCTGGACGTTGCACACTTGTCCCCCTCCTTCGCACCTCCTGTTCTGCGCACTTGCACGACCTTGACCTCAATGCTCTAGGCCTTGCAAGTCTGTCTGTCCGGTCCTCCTCCTGTTTCACCTCCCTAGTTTGGTCATGCTTGAAATACTCCGTCAAAGGCGCATTGGATGACCGAGCAATCTGAAATGTCGACATGCCAGCATGGTAGTTTATTGATCTGTATGTTCCTCTGCCTCTCCCCCGCCCCCTTTGTTAAGCACTTCACTAGTAGATATGCCTCTGGCCTAGTATGCTAGCTATTCTTTGATCATTCAGAATCTTCAAGGCCTAAGAATGACGACTGTATTCCCTTGTTCCCTTCCCGCTTTGAAGCACTTCACTTGTGTATAAGCGCTTTACAAATAATTACAGAATGCTCCTAATTGCCGACATACACAGCAAAACGCTGTTTGGAGGATTTAGGCCTGCTTCTGACCATTCATAATTGGTATTACCCGAATTGCTAGAGTACAATTGTTTGAATGATACAATTGACCGAATTACAGGGGTCCAAATTGACCTTCTGCACAATTGACCATATGGTGATTATATGGGTGGGGAGGTGCGGGGGGTTTCGGCCCTGCATATATATCTTAATTGACTGTTTAAATTTGGTCAATTGTGCAGAAGGTCAATTGTCATTCGGACAATTGTCTTTCAAACAATTCGTATACAACCTCATAATTAGCCAATTATGACAGTGTCGTAAAACAACCCAAAGATTATTTCATGACTATTTGGCAGCTCTATAGAGCCACAACATACGTCACAGTTTTCACATTGTCATGTGTCAAACACCAACCTATACACATTTGTTCCACACAGATAGGAGGAAAGCAATCAGGGACAGCCTGATATCCCACAGCTCAAGCAAACTGACGTGTTCCCGTGCTTCGTAGGGGACCAGAGCCTGATCACTATAGTGAGCGCCCCTTCCCTTCAATAAGGCGCCCATGACTAAGATCAATCGCTGCCTAAGTCACCAAAGCAATAGCCTTCTCAGCAGGTTGTCTTGCAGAGCCAACCACAGGAGATCAATAATATCTCGCCAAGAGACTCAATGGGTCAGATATGTTGAACTGAACTAGACCACTGAAACAAAAGAAGCCACTGGAGTGATCTCATACATAACCAGGCCTCCAGCAATGCCATGGTGCAAAAGCCTACGAGGACCAGGATCAGGTTTACTGAATGAAAATGAAGCATATCACTAACCAATATGCACCAAGCAAAGTTTTTCACCGCCATAATGTTAAAATGTCCCCAATTCTTTTTTTTTCTTTTTTAAAGTTCATCTGTGCATCCATGTTGTGTGAACTGTCAAGAGTGTATGCTAATATTCTGTGAGAAAATGACAAATCAACGCAGTATACATTATGCAGATTGGTTTACATTTGTTTCTAAGGTCTGCATTATTAATTTCTTGATAAGTGCAAGTATAGTATTAACATTATGTTTTGCATGCATGTCACTTTAAATGTTGAATGCAGCTGAAATCTTGTAAATCTGGCCTGTGCTTATTCAGAGCTCAGCCCTCAAGACAAAAGGTCCAGAGGCCAACTTTGTGGCATAACAGACACACCATTAATCACTAACTAAACCATTAGCTGAGCTGAACACAGCCTCAGCTGTCAGTATTCAGAACATATTTTTTAATCTTGAAAATAAAGAAATTAAAGCTCTTATATTCACCCAAAAATATTTTGTGGGGATTCACGAGGGACGCCAGGTCGAAAAATCATGAACCTTTAATAAAACAATGATTTAAAAGGCCAGATCTCCATACAACTTTGATACCTTTGACATGAGGCACAACAACAAACTGGTGTGTCTGCTTCATGGTCTGGAGGAATCTATGGCATTTGTTCACCACATTTCTTTTAATGATCTACTCCCATAAAATACACAATGCACAGGTTTTAAAAAACAAAGATAAGCTTACTGCCAGCATGGAGTACAAGTAGCGTGAAGAGCTCTGCTCGTCCTCCTAAGTGGAATACCACCCCACTTGAATGCTGATGTTAGGAGTCCCTCCCCGGTGTCATTCCGGAGCGGCATAGGGCACTGAAGCAGAGATTGATAGGAGATCAGGGCATGACCGATGCCAGTGACCTCACCGAGGTGGGAGTCTGTAGCGAGCCGTGGGAGAGAACAGAGCAGGGTGAGAAGCAACCCAGTGACAGAAGTAGTGACTCGTGCATTGAGGAACCCTTCCTGTGCATGAAGGCGCATACGGTTTGTTGCCAGACACGTAGGAGATCGTCCATAGATGCACTGAGTGGCGAGGCAGATAAGGGCGAAAGTGAAGTCGCTCACATCCGGGCCAGTAATTCTTGGACAGGGAAGCTTGTTGGGAGCAGCGCTGAGGCGCGTTCTGAAGGTAAAGCTGAAGGAGAGTGCCTCCCACAACCACCCTGACTTACTTTAGGCTCGACCCTACACCCTAATTCGCTGAACTTGCTAGAGAAGATGGAGGATCCATGATTGGAACTAGAAAGATAGATCTGCTCAGAAGTACATGTTAAAGAGGAGAGGCATCCAACTGTAATAATATCTGGTTAGGAGTGGCAATGAGGAGTCCTTTTCCCCTTGGGGCAAGAATACTACATGAAAGATTGTAGTGGAGAAAATAGTGCATTTACATGCCGAGAGGGAAATCCAAGGCACCAGTGGTGCGGAACAAGACCAACGCACTCCTAGAGATGGGCACTATTCAGAATCTTTGGCTCCCGAGACCGAACATAGACAGCGGCTCTCACGAAGCATCTATGGCTAAAACAAGATATAATGCATCGGGTGTTGCGACCAATGCAATGACAAAGCAAGATCTGCAGCAGGGGCTAAAGGACTTTCAGAAATCTTTCATGGCGTCCTTCCAGACTATGTTTCATATTCTAAAGACTGACCTCACCAAAGTAATTGTGGAACTTAAAGGTAAGGTATTGCAGCTGGAGGAAAATAACTGACATGGTTGAACAAGCTTTACAAGACACGGCAGAAGAGTTGAGGGTAAATGGTGAATTGTTATAACAATTGAGCAGGATATTTCATAACTTAGAAACTACAGAGGACCTACAGAATAGAACCCAGATGTTAAAACATCTGCATTAGGAATTTATCAGGGGAGGTTTGGGACAAAGCGTGCAAATCACAAGTTTAACTCCCATTTGGTGACCTCCTGGGAATCGAGCAAACGGACTATCGGAAACGATAGCGTACATAGAATGGTCTGAAGGGCACTGACAGGGATATCCTGGTTGCACTGACAGCATATCAACAGGAGGAGATGTTGAAGGCAGCAAGAAAAACTGAATCTGGAGATCAAAGGCACACAGATTCAACATTTTCAAGATATGGCTTTTGAGTACTTTGCAAAAAAGGAAAGAAATGGGCCCGGTGGTAGGAGAACTGGCTAGGAGGGACATAAAATGGGCCTTCCCGTTTGGCCTGCTATTTACTTTGGAAGGGTCTCAGTGCTGTACAATGACACTACAAGAAGGATGTTCTGTGCTGCATTTGGAGACGGATGACCAACAGGCAGTGTCAGCATAGGTTAAGTAGCAAAAGTCAGAGTTCCTAAGAAACACTGTTCAAACAGGTGAGTATTTTACTTTAGAGTTAATTGAGGGACCAGGGGCTTCACAGAAGACACCCTAGCAGGATTCCAGCAGTGGGCCTGGGTGCACTGGACAAGAGGACTCCCAATCACAGAAAACACCCTAAAACTACACAGGAATCACAAGAGACTTGTGATACCCAAGCCAGCACAGTACCTCAGCACAGAAGATGATTTTGCAACAGGACGACTTCAGGATCTGCAGCCAAAAACCCAGTCGGTGGATTCTTTGTTATGTTGACTGCAAACAGGAACTTGGAAGGGACTTGCAGCAGGGATCAACGGGGAAGGTTCTAGGCAAGGTTTTCCTTGTGGCTGGGTGCGCTACGTGGATTTGGGGCCTTTTCAGGAGCACAGAAGACCGAATATTGCCAGTCGGATTCTCGTCGTTCGAAAGAGACAGCACTGTGCGAGGGGACTTTTCAGACTGCATTTGTTTCAACAAGATTCGTAATTCTGAAGACTGTGCACCACACAATGGCTCGAGGTCCCAGGGTATTGCAGCCCTGCAAGGTCACAGCACGGCATGGGATGGATCAAAATGCAGGTCTCCGTGGGTCTTTGCGAGTCTAGTGGAATTTCCCACCCTGGATGTCACAGGATGGAACAAGAAAGGACAAGGAACACTAAAATGGTGAAAAAACAAGACCTAGGCCCTCTTGGTAAAATGAGCACCCATGGGTGACTTTACCGGGGCTGTGCAAACAGCCTGCGGTAAAGGTGTACCAAATTAATAAAAGGTATCACTAGTTAAGTTTGTCTCTTCTTACATAAATGTTACATTTAAAATGAGAACAGGGATACTCAGTATCTCCCCGGCACTCCCTATAATGTGGGGGTGCTGGTCTCACTTAATAAAAAGTAAAAGGGATCCAAGATCCTTTCTACCCTTGGGATCTGTAGTTCTCACAAGGTTAGCCAGCGAAAGTTAAAAGGGGAGCCCCTAGGGCAACTCGGCAAAAAATAGGCACTTATTGCCAAAAAGTTGTCAAAGAGGATAACTTTTAAAAGACATTATGGAGTCTCTTAAAAATGACACCCATAAAAAGAGTAAAAGATTCTGTGAATGTGGGAAAAGGTAACAATCCACTAGTAAAATCAAAAGGTTCAGAGTTGACACAGGTCAGGAAGATTATTTTTTTTTAAACAATTTTTATTATTTTTAACAAACACACCAAACATTAAAACTTGTTAGGACGTTCGCAGTCAGAAAGAGCATCACATTATACAGTATTATTCGCCGTCCTCCTCACCCCACCCCCCCCCCCCCAACTCAAGACGTCTCATCCGCATCATCTGCATGAGCATTTTCGGGAATCTCAGTGTTTGTCGACTCATCTGAGTCTTCCGTTTCATGATTGACATTGTGGGGGTTTGCCATTGAGGTCACCAGATGCCTCCAGGCTATCAGGGGTCCCACTTCCTCCTCTCCCCCCCCTGGTGACAGCTTCGAACCATACCGCAGTTTCTGCTTCCGCCCATCATATCTCCACTCTGGGCCTCTGGACCGCTTTCCAACACATCGCAATTCTGCGCTTAGCCAAAATATAGGCCAAGTCCTTCATCTTACTGACATGCTTTAAATTACGTGGCCTGGGGAAAATCCCAAGCATACATGCCCAGGAGGACCCTATGTCAAGCCCCACTCCCCCACGAGCCATCTTCACTTTATTTCTTCCCAGAATCTGTGCACCTCAGGGCAGGCCCAAAACATGTGCAACAACCCCGTATCCTCCTCCCCGCACCTGGGGCCTTTCTGTATCACTGAGCCTCCAAACCTGGCTATTCTTCTGGGAGTCAAATAAACTCTATGGTGACATACAGCTGGATCTGCTGTAGTCTCACATTCCGGGACACCTTTTATGGTACTTTTGAGCTCTATCCCACTGTCATGGGTTCTCCCACCTCCTCCTCCCAGTCATGCCTCAGTTGGAGCAGCTCCTTCCCTGCCTTCGCTCTCAGGAGCTCATATATCCTAGATATTTCATGCCCACCCTCTGAGACATCATACATCATTTCTAGGGTGGCATCAGGTTCTTCCATTAGCAGCGGCTCTGGCCACCTCCCCCTCACCCGTTTCATGAGCCTGGTGTAAGTAATGTATTGATCACTGAGCACCCCAGTTTCCTCCTGCAATCTCTGGAATCCCAGTGCCTCCCCTTCCTGCCATATATCTCCGAGGGTGGCTAAGCCCACCGGCTCCCAGTATCTACGGACCACTTCAAATAATTGGGAGTCATCCCCGCATAGCACCACCAGCGGGACCTGCTGGGAGAGCGGATCTGGGTCACCCACCATTCTCCATGTCCTGCGCCAGACCTCCCAGCCCAACTTCAATAGTCTTCCCCTCCTCGCCATTTTAGTTTTCTGCAGCCACACAGTCTCTTAAAAAATATGGAGCTGGTCCAACTTGCAAAAGCCTAGCTTCTGCCGAGTCCTCTGCTGACAACCTCCGAGCCACATACAACTGTTCCGCCAAGTAATACAGTTCAAAATTCGGCAGGTTTATGCCCCCCTTATCACATGTGTTCTGTAGTTTCCACAGGGCCACCCTGTTCCTGGAGTTGCCCCATATGAAGTCCCTGCACATGCCATGAAGTCTCGCAAAAAGCGTCTAGGGATCAGGTACGGGACAACTCACACAAAAAAAATGCAAGAGTCTGTGCAAGACCACAATCTTGAGCAAAGCTGCTCTCCCCATCATGGCTAGGGGTAATCTAGACCAGAACGCCATGCTATTTTTAACTCCCTCAATCACTTTCTCTGTATTCTGTTTGTGTTCTGTCTCTATCCTATGGTAAATGTTAACGCCCAGATACTTGAATGTCACGGTCTGCCAGGGTGCCTGCAGGTTGGGACGCCTCTCCAATGGGGCACGCTTATACCTTCCCAAGGGGAACAGACTAGACTTCCTGGGGTTCACAGATATGCCCGAGAGGGTGGCGTAACGATCCATCACCTCCAACACATATTGCAGGTTCTCCTCCAGGTAGCGCAAGTAGAGGAGCATATCTTCCACATACAGTGATATCAGGTGTGTGCCCCCCGTCGTACGGATCCCCACCTCCCCGTATTGTTGCCGCAGGCATATTGCCAGCGGCTCTAATGCCAGGATGTATAACATGGGTGACCAGGGGCATCCCTGTCTGGTCCCCCTGCTGAGTTGCCATTTATCTGAAATTGTGGTTCCGGTTTTAACTCTTGCAGTCAGGGAGCTGTATAGCATCTGGACCCGTCTAGTGTATTCTGGTCCCATTCCGTAACCTTTCAGGGTCGCTTTCAACCATGGCCACCGCACCGAATCAAAAGCTTTAACCGCGTCCAGCGAGACGATAGCCAACTCGCCCGAGTCTCCCTCGGTCTGGTCAATGATATGGTGCAGCCTCCTGTGGTTGTCTGATTTTTCTACCGGGAACATAACCCGTTTGGTCTGGGTGTATCAACTTGCCGATTACCCTCTTTAGCCTGTTGGCCAGCACTGCCGTGAGTATTTTGCTGTCCTGATTGAGCATGGACAAGGGCCTATAGGATCCACATTCCACCTCCGGGTTACCCGGTTTTAGGAGCGGGATGATCACTGCCTCATGGAGGGACGCCGGTAGTTCCCCCTGCTCGTAGGCTTCATTAAACATGGCCATCAGCAGCTGAAGTAGCTCCTGCTATAAGTTTTATAAAACTCACTGGGTAACCCGTCCGACCCGGGCGCTTTACATGTAGGCAGGTGCTGGATCACCACCTCCAGTTCGTCCAAGGTGATGGGGGCGTCAAGATCTGCGCGTTCTAGATCATCTAAGGTGGGCAGCCCTATATCCTCAATTGTTTCCCGTATTTCTTGACTCTCATCTTTTCCTGTGTCCTCATATAATCGTCTGTAAAACTTGAGGAACCCCTCGTTTACCCCTTCCTACACAGGTCAGGAAGATTTATCATTACTATGAAAATATTACCCAACAAGATACAATTCCGGAACTGCACTTGAGGGATGTTTGGCGGGCTACAAAAGGAAATTAACATGGTTGTACCTTCTTCTCTAATGTACACAAGACACAAATTGAGAAGACACTATAGTTCGGTCTCAGTTCTGTTATTGGTTAGGGTGGAGGATATCACTGTAGGTGTCCTGGCATTGGCAGATCACGCAGCGGTGCAGATGACAACGCACGTTTCCAGGTAAAAAACTCCTTGTGCCGTTGGTCTGCCCGGGAGGAACTGTTTAAAGACCCAATCGTAAAGGAAGACAGAGCAGAAAACAATGTCCAGTTTTATGTTTTAGGAGAATGAGGACACGGGCTGATGCTTTCAAAGCTGTGATAAGACGGGAAAGCAAATGAAAACCTTGGCTATGCGATTAGAAAAGTAACTAGAAAAATCATCGGCAACGGATACTCCTCTCCCCATCTGGGGAAGCGTATGAAGCATACCTAGCTACCACTGCACAATTAGACTAGTTACATATGAAAAGGGCCCCAAAGGCACCTTTGAGTACTAGATAGCACAATTATATAGGCAGGAACAAAGCAGATAAAATGCTTGCAAGGCTTCTCAAAAGGGTTAAAAAACTATTAACACTATTGTGGATAAGGGAGATGCAATTACAAATATGAGAGACATAGCAAGGGAATTTGAGAAATGGTATCGAAATCTATACACTTCAGAAAATCCGTCTTCTAAAGTGCCACATCTGTATTTGGAGCACCTTTCATTAGAAAATACAGATCGAGGGATGAGTTGAATGCCGAAATCACTGAGGAGGTGGTTTCACAGGTTATTAAAACCCTCTCTCAAAACACCAGATGGATTCTCTTCACAATTCTGGAAGGCTTTTAGGAAAGTATTGGCACCACTTGTAAACAAGGTGTTTAACTCCTTTCGTACCACTGGGCAAATTTCTCAACTCAATGGAGGAATCCAAAAAACTTAGCCCGAAACCCAACCAAGAGCCCACTAAATGTGAATTATACCATCCAATCGATCAGTATAGACACAAAATGATATACCAAAATTCTGGCAAACAGGTTGGACCCTTTTCTGCCTCTGCTGATTCAAGCTGATCAGTCAGGCGTTAAATGTTGGCAAACCTTTGACATTAGGAAGGTGGCATATCTATTGAAAAAGGTGCAAATGGGTAATACTCCTGTGGTGCTGCTTTCCCTCAATGGCGAAAAAGTATCTGACCGGGTGAAATGGTCTTTCCTTTTTGCTACAATGTTGAAAATGGGATGTGGAGAGGAGTATGGTTAGGGCTAATAAGGGGTATTAAGCAGAGATTTCCCCTGCCCACCCTCTTGTTTTCTTTGTAGCTCAAACCTTTTTTACAAGCACTGCCGACATTGTGTGACATCCAGGGGATTCCTTTTAGGGATGTGCAACATAGGGTCACCGCCTTTGCCGATGATATGTTGCCGACTATCACGGATCCTGTGTGGTCGTTGATACACATCAGAAGGAACTGCAAGAATTCCCGTGGGTCGTAGGTTTGAAAACTATAGGGAAATCAGATTCTTCACTTAACTTTGCAGGGGTTGAGGGGAGACTTCTAGAAGAGGCCAGGGCAAATTCACCCTTTGTGTGGACTACGAGAGGGATTAAATATTTAGGGGCGACTATCGCTAGTAAAATCAGTTATATCAGGCAATTACCGGCTCAGAAACCTGTGAGCAAAGCATCTCTTAATTGGCTTGCGTTTTCTCTGAGACCGATTTCTTCCAGCTGTTTGTCGCACACAGCAGGGCAAGAATACCACAGCAATTATATCACCCTTTTTATTGGACTATGTCACAAACCCAGAGTATTAATCCCTTCTTCCCAGGGGGAAGCCACCCCTTTTGAGGCTGTCCAGTGTACATTATCTGCATATATGAGACCTGGAAAGGCTTACTTCGGTTTTGAATACTCCGGTGACACTTCTGTCTTCAGGTAATACTGGATCTTGCCCGAATGCCACCATCAAAGAGCTTCAACAGAACCCTCACTTGGGACATCACTTTGGATTCACTGTAAAGTGACATTTACAAAAACTTAACTAACATGGTTTGCATTGACAGCGTGCTGCGTTCGCAGCTGCAGTAAAGCACCCAAGGGTGCCTTTTTTGTCAAAATGGCCCTGGTCTTTTTTTGCCATTTCTTTGTGGAAAGGTTCTTCTTGAGATTTACTCTGCGCGCCAAACTCTGTTTGGTCCCTTTGTTCGCTTTACCTTTGGTGGGATTCACAAGTGAAGCCCGCCTCTCGCTCCAGGGTGTCTGGTGTGGGCAGGAAGTGAGGTAGGTGTCCGAAACTCCCTGTGCTTAGTCTCCTAGGAGACCCAAATGCACTCTGTAGTGATTGGCCGACTGACTGTCTGGCAAGGACAGCCACCCTGCTGGGTGACCGACAGCTAGGCTGGAATTAATGGGAGAGAACTGAATAAAGGGCGAGGCTTTTGGCTTGGAAGGCAGAGTCGACCACTGGACGAAGGAACCGAAGAAGAACTTGAAGAGGACACCTGCTGCAACTCCGGGACCATTGGTTTGCCCAGTGAAGCCCGGCTGCTGTGCTGAAACTACAAATTCGTATCGACAGAGAAGCCCGTGCAAGGACGACTTCTCCCCTTGAGATGCTGGGACCAATAAACTCCAAAGTAAGCCACCTGGACATTTTCTCAGAGCTGGTTGACTTTCCACAGAGTTGCTGCTGGAAACTGAAACGCAAGCGAGAGGAACACCAAATTGTATGTGTTGTTTTTAAGCTGGCCAAGAGCTCCAAGAAGATCCTCTGGACTCCCAGGAAGCAGGACTGACCGAGCCCGAGACCCCTCAACAGAGTGTGGGACCCCAGAAGCAAAGAAAGCCCATCTCGACAGCCAGGAACATAAGTGTTGCTGTTTGAGGTGGACACGAGGAGCTAAAACACCGAACAGCCACTTGTTTGAAGATTGCGAAGATTCCCGGTTGCGAGCGGTGACTGTCCCATTGCAGTGCACGAGTCCCCACAAGTCTTCCCTCTTGTCCCCACGACTGAGGTCCAGGAACAGTGAGATCTGCAGAGCTTCTCAGGAACAGAAGTCATCTGCTGCACTTTTTCTTCAATACAAAGGTAATGTATACGTCTGAGAGAACTTACCTCTTGCTGTGGAGTCGGTTGCATCTTCTACTACTCGCAACTCTAACGGCTTGTGGCCCTACATTGATTCATTTTCTTCAAAGACTTCTAAAACATTGTGCAAAGACTTTTCTTACTTACCGGCAAAGAAGTACTTCAACTCGGATAGACTTTTGCCCATTGACTTTGGCTTAGACTGTTCTATTGAATGACTCTTATTGGGGGATCTGAACGTATTTGCCTGCTTAAGAATAGTTGTAGTTTCTTGTATGTTCTAGTAACCTTTTCCTTCGACTTACTCTTAAATGACTCTAAATGCAACAGTGATATATTAATTTCCTCAGCACCCTAGCTATTAAAGTCACCAGAGGGTGTAGGTTATGTCTGTGGACCATCCCAAAAGGGTACTTAATGATTTAGAAATATTAAGAGTGTGTATTTTGTGAAGTATATTTGAGTGTTACTGTTATATTGCTCCCTTCTGAAGAAGGCTTACTCTGACTGATAAATACATTGTTTATTCAAGAAACCTTGCGTGTAAGAGTTTATTTGAATACTTGTCACTGTGAATCTCTGTGCAACTCCCCTACAGCTCACATTGACCCCTCTTGAGAGACGCCTGGCTGCTCAACACGCTACCAAAACTGTACTACAAGCTTATACCAAAGGTTGGGTTTCCTATTACCTGTAGTCAGGGTTGTTGTAGTGTTCCCAAAGGGTACTGCATACAACCATGCCTAACAGAGGCAGAGACTTGTTTCACCTGGTGGCGCAACCACAAAGCAGCTGTGGTGGACCTGTAGGCCTGTAACGGATGCCGAAACCAGAAGGCCTGAGGGAGACCAGATCCCCAAGCTCCTCAGACCTTGGACCGTAGCTACCGAGCTAAGTAGCAATGGGGAGAGCCGGCGAGGTTACACAAGCCTCAGAGACCCAAAAGAAAATATACCGCTACAAGGTACGAACATTGTCATTAATGAATGGGAAAGACACCCAGCACTTTTGCTGGACTCTGGACTTTTTTTTATATTAATCTCCTGAGTGAGTGGAACCCTTTACCACTCGCTCATTCCTTTTCTCCGACCAGGATTTTTGGAATCTGATGAACTCCAGATGTTTAATACAGACATCTTTTTTTGCTTTGTGAGACCGAGCACCCTATGTGCAGTGTCACTGAAAAGTCCCTTGGACTTCTCAGTATGTTCAAATACATTTTCTTGTGAGAAGTAAAGTTCACAAGAATAGTAAGATAAAAGTTACCTTACCCTTTTCTTTTGTGATTACAGCGCACACACAAGCCTATGTGGGGTCCTGGGGGGGTTACATTGCAACTCCTTCTCCCACTCCTCACGTAATTTTGTTACAACTGACTAACTTAAATGGCTGGTGGCAGCAGTTACTTTTTACTTATTTTGGTGCAGGTTACCAGCAGACTGATTGCTCAGCTGCAGTACAGCACCCATGGGTGACAATTTTCCCAAAATGACCCCCGTTTTCTTTTTTCGCCATTTGTTTTGCCTTTGGCGGGCTTTAGCCCCGAAGCCTGTCCAGGGTCCAGTGTGTCTGGGAAGGCAGGAAGTGAGGGAGGAGCCCGAAATATCACTGTCCTTTGCCTGTAGGTATGCCTGGCCGAAACCAGTTCTGATCGGGCAGCTGGCTGTCCTGGAGGACAGCAAACCCCAGGTGATTGACAGCTCAGTGTGTGAATGACTGGGATCCAGCATAAAAGGCGATGACCACTGGAACACGGAATCCAAAGCAGAAGACTAGCAGAGACGCCAGCAGCACCTTCCAGGACCACAAAAACACCAGTGAAGCCTTGCAGCTGTGCTGACCCTGTTTTCACAGACAGGGAAGACCCGCCAAGACCTCCTCCCTTAGGCTGGTGGGACCAACTAGCCTCAAAATCTTCATTTTGCGCCAACCCCCAACTTGCTGTGACTTCCCTGAGCTGTAGAATCCCAATACCCAGAGTAACTGGACCATTATCGAGTGCATCGTCTTCCGAAGATCAAATCCAGCTGAAACTTTGCAGTCACCCGTGTGGACTTCCAGAGCCAGGAATTCTTCACCAAAAGTCCTCTCACCAGAGTTAAAGACCGCGTAATGTAAGAGAATCCAACCAGCAATATTAGTTTCTTCTTGGCGCTAAGAAAAAGGTGCCAAAACCACAAAGAGCCGCTGGAGGGAGCTGAATCTATTGCGGCCGACCCCTTCTCCTGAGTGCTGCCACAGAAGCCTGCCAGAGGTCCCCCCTTTTGTCACCACAAGCAGGAATCGGGGTCTGCAACATTGCACTTAGAAGAAAACTAGCTACAATTTTCTCTTCACTTTCAAGGTACTGTGGGGCGTGGGTTCTAATTACCTTGTGCCATTTTTGGTACTTCGTGGCTTGGCAATTGACCCAAACTCCTTGTGCAGGCCTTGCAGCTTGTGCACCATCAGCCAGGATCCTCTTGAGCTCCCGAGTTTCCTCTAGAACCACCAACTGTTCAGATAACTTGTCATCTGAAGATCTTCAGAACTGGAACTGTCCATTTGACTTTGGCTGTCCCAGCTTCCCAAAGGTTCATTTTATGATCCTATTGGCTTTGACAATGCTAGTTCCTCCATAGGTTTGAATTGTGAACACTTATTGCTAGGAAACAGACTGCCTATGCCACTCTGGGAGAGTATTTGTGATTTACAGTCGCTGGTTGTGTTATGCCCAACTTTGAAACTTCCCCTCCCATCTCAAATATGCAAAGGTGATATATATGTGTGTGCGCGCGCTGATATGGACCTTAATTGATGTCACTGTGTGCTGGATAGGTAAAGCATAGAAAAAGTTACTCAACTACATTATTGTTTTATATTAATTGCTTCCACAAGTAAATGCAGTCTATATAAATGCTCACATTCTCCTTCATATATGTATAAATATATCGCCCTTGTGAACCTCCGCCACAGAGTTATCATAAGGTCCTTAGTGCTCAGCTGGGTGGACTTTTACAAGAGATGGTGCACGTCAGACTTCTGAGAAAAGAGGTGAATCAACTATAATTTGTCAATTGTGGAGCCCTCTTGGTGCTATGCGACAGGAAACAGGACTAGGACACTGGCTTTCATTTGACATGAGTGACATTTAACGTGATTTACACTGTCCACCAGCCGATTTAGGACATTCATCCTAATTGCATGTCGACCAAGAAGACTAGACACACTACCACATTTTATTTAGATTCTAGGAAGCAGGATTTGTACATGTTCCAAGAACAAAGGAAATAAATTAGGTAAGATGATCTCACATCGGTACAAAATTATGGAAGACACTGTAGGTAACCTTGGAAGGCATTTCTTCTCCAGAAAGCCTTTCCTAATTAACATGAAACAATCAAACTTTAACCACAAGGCAGAGGATTGGTAAAGCAAGACCATCTATGGTCAACAAATGATAAAAGCGATCTCTCTAAGTTTTGCCATACCCTGTTTTTTTTTTTTTTTAAATATATTTTTATTTTATCTCAACCAAACAACATTAAAACAGAACATAGATAAAACACATCAAACAACAAAACCAAACAAACAAAAAATAAGGCACTGCAATCCCCATCCCTCCCCCCTATGAGCCTGTAGCGTGTCCACCTTCAGTGTCCGTTCCGTGCAGTGGGGCCTCATCACTCACAAGTCCAGCCGAGGCTGATCCCGCACCAAACAGCTCAGTTAACAATAACTTCCATGCCGTGAGAGAGCCTATTTCTTCATCATCCCCTGCCATACTGCCATCTTGCCACACTGTCGTTTCGGCATCCGCCCATTTTTCGAGATCGCGCCACCAGACCTCCACTCGCGGCTTATGACATTTCTTCCACCCCATGGCTATCCTACGTCTGGCAAGCACATAGGCCAGATCTTTAAGTTTCTCGACATGTCGAAGTTTACGCGCCCTGGGATACCCTCCCAGCAGACAAGCCCAAGCCGAATCCACCTTAAGCGTGATACCCCTCCCCGCCAGCCTCTGCGCCACTTCACCCCAGTAGGTTGCAATCACTGGGCACGCCCAGAACATGTGTATCATGTCCGCATTCTCTTCGTTACACTTGGGGCACGCCTGGCGCCCACTATCCAGAAATTTGGAAATTCTAAGGGGGGTCATATATGCCCTGTGCGTAATATAGAGCTGTATCTGCTTGAACCTGGCGTTCCTCGATACCTTTTTATGGTACCCCAGGGCGCGCTCCCACATCCCATCCGACATCAGGGCCCCCATCTCCGCTTCCCACTCCAGTCTCAGGTGCCCCAAATCCTTCCCAACCTTTGTCATCAACATCTCGTACAACCTAGAGACCTCGTGCCCACCCTCTGCTGCGTCGTACATTGTTTCCAGCGTGGCATCCGGTTCATCGGCCAAAGTAGTTTCGGGCCACGTGCTCCGGACCTCCCGGACCACCCTATGATATGTTACATATTGACCCCTGTGTAGTCCCGACCCTGCCTCCAGTTCATCGAACTCCATCAGAGTCCCCTCCTGCCTGATGTCGCCCATAGTGATCAACCCCACTGACTCCCAATATGTCCGGATAATAGCTCTCAGCTGCCCGTCTTCCTTTGCCAGGGCAACCAGAGGTAACTGCGGCATACACGGCAAGGGGTCACCCATCATCCGACAGGCACGCCGCCATATGTTCCCGCCAAGGGCTAGCATCTTAGGACGCTCTCTCATCCATGAACCAGTCACCCAGATCACCTCCCGCAAATAGAAGGGGGAACAGTCTCTTCCTAGCAGCCTGTGTTCGGAGGTCTCTTCATCTGAGAGCCACCTGGCCACGTATTGCAGTTGCGCCGCAATATAATAGGCCTCAAAGTTTGGCAGCTTCACGCCACCTTTCTCGTAAGAGTTCTGCAATTTCCATAATGCGACCCTGTTGCGCGTGCCGTGCCACAGGAAATTCCTACACACGCTATGTAACTTAGCGAAAAACTTCCTAGGTATCATATACGGGATGTTATTAAAGTAATGCAGGAGCCTGGGCAGCACCACCATTTTAAGCATAGCTCCACGACCCATCATCGCTAAAGGCAATCTTTCCCAGAACCTCATGCACTTCTCAATCTTTCCCATAGCTAGCTCAGTATTATGCCTGTGTTCTTCCTCGGTCATGTGATACACGTCAATGCCCAGGTTCCGGAAGGAGCGCGTCGCCCACGGGATCCGCAGCACTGGCAACCTCTCCACCGGTATCCCCACATAACTGCCTAGCGGGAATAGTGCGGATTTCTGAGGGTTGACCGCTATGCCGGACAACCAGGCGTACCTCTCCAATACCTCCAAGATATACTGCAAATTCTCTTCCGGATGTTTCAGGTATAACAGCATATCGTCTGCATACAGGGATATCAGATGGCACTCCCCTCCCACCTCTATACCCACCAGGTCATACTGCTGCCGGAGGTAGATTGCTAAGGGTTCGAGGGCCAGTATGTACAACATTGGGGACCAAGGACACCCTTGCCTGGTGCCTCTGCCTAACTGCCATCTATCTGACACCACTGCGCCCGTACGGACCCTAGCCAGAGGCGCACTATATAATAGCTCGGCCCACCTCATGTAGCCTGGTCCCAGTCCAAACCTCCCCAAAGCCGCCAGCAGCCACGGCCATCGAACAGAGTCGAACGCTTTAACCGCTTCCAACGTCACTATCGCCATTTCGCTGTCCTCACTGCCTCCCCATTCCACCACCCTGTGAAGGCGTCTGTGATTGTGAGTAATATTCCTGTTCGGGACATAGCCCGTCTGGTCAGGATGGATCAGCTTGCCTATTACCCTCCGCATTCTGGCCGCCAGGACAGCTTTTAGGATCTTGCTGTCCTGGTTCAGCATTGACAGGGGCCGGTAGGAGCCACAATCATGTCCCGGTTTATTGGGTTTGGGGAGCGGTACTATAATCGCCTCCCTGAGTGATTCCGGCAACCGCCCCGCCTCGAACGCTTCATTAAACATCTCCAGCATGGGCGGGAGCACCTCCTCTCCATACGCTTTATAAAATTCACTGGGGAACCCATCCGCTCCTGGGGCCTTGCAAGTGGGTAGCTGCCGCACAATCTCCTGCAGCTCCTCCAGAGTGATCAGAGCATCCATCTCCTCTCGCTCTTCGTCACTTATCCTGGGCAGGCCTATGTCTTCAAGTACTACCTCTATCTCCTCCCGGCTTCCCCCCTCTCGATCCTCATATAATGCTTGATAATAATCCGCGAATGCTCCATTCACCCCTTCCTGGGTGTCCTCCTCCACTCCCTTTTCGGTGATAACTGATCGGATCGGGGATCTTGGGGTCTCGCTCTTATACAGCCAAGCAAGAAGCCTGCCCGTCTTGTCTCCCCCGGCATGCAACCTCTCAATGTACTTCCTGTAATTCAGATTACAGAGCCTGTCCCAATGTTCTGCGCACCTCTGCTGCAGATTAATGACCTCCTCCGTGTCCGTCCCACCCTCCCCCAGCTCTTTCTCCAACTCAATCTCGGCTCTACGCAGATCTGCCAGGACTCCTCCCATTAATCCCTTGGATTTCGCAATGGCAACCCCCCTCATTACAACCTTAAAGGCCTCCCACAAAGTACCAGCCGACTTGACACTGCCTGTGTTTGCCTCAAAATAAGCAACTATCTCCTCCCTCACGTCCTCTCTAAAGACTGGATCCCTGAGCGCTTCCGCCCTAAGGCGCCATGTTGGAATTCGCGCACGTGGGGGACAAAGCTGCCAACGCATGACCAGGGGCGAGTGGTCCGAAAGGACTCTCGCCCTGTAGTCTATCTGGTCACACTCCGCGACAACGTCCGGAGTGGCGAAAAAGTAATCCAGCCTTGTGTGTAACTGGTGCGGGGCCGAGTAATGCGAATATTGCCTCACGCCAGGGGTGTCTCGTCCTCCACACGTCCGCCAGGCCAAGGTCTACCAGCAGCGCCTGCAGTCCCCTCGCCGCCGGGCTGGGCCTGTCCACTCTGTCATCCGACCTGTCCTCCTTGGGGTTTAGTATACAATTTAAGTCCCCTCCCCAAATCACCGGACCCCCCATCCCTTCACCCAGTCTGGTGATCAGTGTCCTAAAGTATGTCGCCCTGTCACGGTTGGGAGCATAAGTATTTATAATACACACCACTTTATTTTCCACAAGCTCCCTTACCATGACCAGCCTCCCATCAGACTCCACAACTTCCCCAAGTAGCTTAAACGGGACATGTGGTGCAACCCAAATCAGCACACCTCTAGCATAGGCAGAATATATAGATCCAACTACTGTCCCTCTCCACTTTCTCCCCACCAGTTCCAGTTTGTCCCGTGTCAGATGTGTCTCCTGTAACAAGGCGATGTCTATCTTTTGCCTTTTCAGGTACAACATGACCTTGTTACGCTTAAGGTAGCTGTTAAGCCCCCTAACGTTCCACGTTAATATCCTAAGGTCCCCCATGATGTATCAGTGACTTCCATCTCTCTCCCAGGTCCACTCGCCTCCCCCCTACCTCAAAGGCCCCCATTCCCAGTTTCTCACCCAGGCTCATATAAAAACTGACCCACCCCACCCCCCTAACCCAACCAACTGCCCAGCTCCATCCCTGGATCTCAGGCATCCCTGTGTTCGGTTCTCTCTGGAGCCCAAGTAGAGAACCCGACAGGGTGTCACCCCACACACAGTGACTAAACTAAACTCAAACTGGGGTACGAAGAACAGCCCCGGAGGCTCCCCCTCCTGCACTTCCGTATCCGCGCACACGGATCATGTTTCAAAGTCCTAACGCCTACACTACCAAACGAATTCATACCGACTATATTCCAGTCCCAATGTTCATAGCCCAACCGGGCCCGCAGCGTCACTTATCTCTTCCCGTTCCATCCGCCGTCCGCTCATCTGGCTCCTGAGGACAGTTTTGTGCATCGAGCCATTCCATGGCCTCCTCCGGAGTGTCAAAGAACAGCATCTTAGTCTTGAAGAAAACCTTCAATCTGGCCGGGTAAAGCAACATATACTTGTACCCTGCTGCCCGCATTCGCCTCTTGACCGCCCCAAAGTTCATGCGACTGCGCTGCACTTGCAAGGTGTAGTCGGGGTAAGCAGTAATGGTCGCCTCTCCTCGCCGCATGGTGCCCCCCTTACGAAAGTGCTCAAGGATCCTTTCCCGATCCCGATAATTGAGGATCTTGGCGATCACAGGCCTGGGTGGGTTCCCCGGCGGTGGTCTTCTGCTCAAGGCCCTGTGCGCCCTCTCCACCGCAAATCCCTGCGACAGGGCTCCCCCAGTGATCTCCTGCAGCAGCAAGTTCTCAATAAACTCCGTGGGATTCTGGCCTTCGGCCCCCTCCGGCAGGCCCACGATGCGAACGTCTTTTCTCCGGGCACGTCCTTCCGCCTCTTCAGCCCTACTTTCCAAGTTGCCCACCCGCTGCACCAGGGCATGGATATCGCGCTTATGTGCAGTGCAGTCCGCCACAGTAGGGCCCATCTCCTTTTCCAAAGTTTCCATGCGCTCAGCCAGGGCTCGCACATCCTGCCTCAGGAGGTTCACGTCCTCCTGCACCGCCCCAACCTGTAGTTCCAACGCAGTTTTCAATTCGGCCACAGCAAGTTGGAGCTTGGTCTCCCACGTCGCCTTCAGGTCCGCGATCGCAGCGAGGACCTCCTGGTTTGCACCACCGGCGGCCATCTCCTTGGTCTGAGCCTTATCCTTGCTCCTGGCACCCTCCAGGCCGGGAGACGTCTTGGCGTATTCGTCGAGCGTGGGCTGTTTATTCTTCGCCCTCAGAAGCTTGTTCGACATATCTCCAGTCAGGAGCGTCCCTCTGGCCGCGCTCCGGTCCAGGCCAGGGAGGCACTGTGCCCATACACCACGACTCTGTTGAGAGTCCCAGCTCGCCCAGCAGTCTCAGGCACCGCTGTTGTCCGGCGCTCCCCCCAGATGGGCAGGGTCGCGCTGCCCCCTTCGTACCGCTGAGAGGGCGCACGTATGTTGTGGTCCCACTCTACCGCTCCTTTGTCCCCTCGTCAAGCGTCGGCGGCCATTTTGTCGTCCGTCGAGGTCTCGCCACCAGTGCTTCATTCGGCTCTTAAGTATCCGTGCGCACTACGAACCCGTGTAAAAATGTGTCCTCGCGTGCAGCCGGACTTCATGTACACAGTCACAGCGGTCCTTGCGCGGTATCAGTCGGATTATGTACGGATCAGCGGGAGCTCCCGTACAGGCACGTCTTTTCACATGGCTTCCAAGCCACACCCCCCCCTTTGCCATACCCTGTTAACTTGATATATTTCCGTACATATCTGCACTTAGGAGTATTGCACTACATTAGAAAGAGCTCTGCTGCATGCAGCCAAAATGTAAATGAGTCAAGTTATCAATCAGGAATACTAGAGTTCATGCAGCTTTTAAAAATGTGTGGCTTCCCTTCTTCATTCCTTTGGTCATCGCCTCACCCACCCTCTCTTCAGTCTATCGCCAAACAGTCTTCCTCTTTTCTTTACCCCATTACACTGCACTGCAATTTTCAGGTATAAAATTGCTCAACAAGTTAGTTTCAAGTCACAGCATCAATTTCCATCTTTTGATAAATACTCATGTACATACCATAGATTTCAGAAAGCTCTGGTTCAGCTTCCTCTACCTCTTCTTCGTGACCATGAGCAGCATCTTCAGTTTCTGAAAGATACAGTAACAATACATGCACAAGTTAATGAATCATGGAAAAAGGGTCTGGCAAGCATATGGTTTTCACGTATATATTGATTCTTTGATGATGTAGTAAAGGAAAAAGTGCCCAGGCAATCATGTGGCTATTTTACCTTAAATTAAAATTAAACAGCACTACGTTTGAAACAAAAGAAGGTGTAGTTAACTAATCTTTAATTACTAATCCATATGTCTGCAGTCATCAGGAGAGCTACAATGCCGATACAAGAAAACAAATCTAAATCAATGGCCAGTACAAACCTTCTGGTAATTATGTGCGGGAGTCACAAGATAGGCAGTATAGAAACAACTTAATTCCGAATTCAATCAGGAAGTTGAATACAACAGCCACAAACCTCCTGAGCTCCGCATCATTCATCTCATTAAATCTAAACATTCCAACACTTGGCTTGATACAGTTCTTATTGGAACTTAGAACTATGTACATGTCAATACTGAGAATGCATATGATACTTGTAACTATGTAAATTTAGTAAGCCAGTGAGGATAAAACTTTCACTCTCACCTCCTCATTCCTACATCACTTCCATCGACCTCCCTCAATACTGCCAATCTGTCCTTGCACCATTTCTCACCATTGACCAACCATACAGCATTACCCAAATCTCCCTCCACTCTCTGCAGCTAGGAATACTTCATCAGACCCTTCTCAAGTCTCACCTTTACCAGTGTTCCTTTCAGCATCACCCTTTCTCGGACGATCTTTCGAGTCATACCTGTCTTTGGATTTTATTTGTCCTTCCATTACCGTCCTCTTCACTACAGCCTCTGCCAAATCAGCCTCACACCTAAACTTGCTCCCCCCTCACCCCCTGGATGCAATTTTGAATTTGGCAACCTCCTCAATACGTCAAAAGGCGACACTCCAGTTACTTGATGCAGAGCCAATCTGTACTGTACGACTCTCTCCCATCACTGCGTGCGTCCAATCTCCTCCAATTGTAACAGCAATCCTTAGCACATCCATTAACTTTATATTGAATCTTTCCACCACAGCATTCCCTTCGGGATTATAGAACGCAGTGGTCGCAAGCTGCACACCATTTTCCTCCAGAAACTCCTCGATTTCTTCGGCAACAAATTGTGGCCCATTATCCGACACAAAATGTCCACCGCTATAATCGCATAGCTCCCTTGACAGCCCCTCACAGCAATAGGTCCCAAGATGTCCACAGCGACCACATCCCAAACCGAATTGTGGCTCCACCACACTCATGGGAAATGCCCTGACAATGAGCAACTTGCTGCTGTTGTGACACCCTCACACTCTCTCAACATTCCCTCTGTGTCATGATCTATTCCCGGCCACGAGTATTCCTGACGAATCTAGGCCTTAGTCTTGCAAATTCCTAGTGCCCTTCATAAGCAACGTTCTTCACATTATCTCTCAAAACTTCCATGACCACCATCCGATCACCTATTACTAGCACACCCCTGTCTGCCCTCAACTCATTCTTTATCCTCTTGTACACCTTGAAGGTATCTTCCAGCTCCTCCAACAGCCATCCTTTCTGTACAAACCCCACCACACTCTGGTAAAGCTCATCTTCAGCACTTTGTGCACGCCAATTCTCTTCATCACCAACTGGACAATTCGCAAACATCTCTCCTTCCACTACTCCTGCAACACCTTCATTGTCCTCTGTGGCATCTCGCGATAAAGCCTCTGCAATCATATCAAGTACACCCTTCATGTGATGTACTTTAAAATCTAATGCTTGCATGCCTGTTAGCCATCATTCATAAAAGGGATGGGTGACCCGTATACAAATGCGCTGAGACGCAAAATTCAAAAGGAATTCGGCTAGCCGTGTGGCTAGTAGTCTGTGGCACTCACCAAACCGCAAAGCAAATACAGTGTATGGGTACTACTAGCACTCGCGCTTAGCCACAAAGTAAAGAACTCCAATTACAAACTCACAGAGTATCTTGAGTACAATAATGGCAACTGATTATAAGCAGAACAACATTTGTAAACTACTTTTGAAGAATTTCTGGAGTTTATCACCTTCCAACTCCTATGGACAATATTATTGAAGACTGCTCTCAGTCATCTAATTGGATCTTATCAATTCATGGGTATTACACTGCTCATTTTGGGACCATAATTGTGCAGTGTAGCCCGACCACTCTACCCAGAAGCCCCATTTAAACAGAGGCCGCATGCATCTGAACAGAGCTTCTGAAGTGCTGTTTAGCGGTGCAGTGTTAAGCGAATCTGCAGAAAAACTCTAAATTACCATGACCTGCAGTAGCTTTTTTACTAGTCTATCTCATTCTGCGGGACAAGCCACAGAAATTGCATTAGATTAACTCAGATCTGCCTTCCTTATCATGCCACCTACCATGCCAACTGGCTTATATACATTGAGAACTGCAATGCCCCGCCGAAAGAACAGGCTAGCAAAACTAACACCCCCAAAGAGCGACCCGTACATTAAGTATCGCCCGTATATTAAGTTTCAGCAGAAGTAAGGAACAAGTTACTTACCTGTAACTGTTGTTCTCCAGCATGGGTCTGGCATGGATTCACATGCTCATGAATATTCCCCGTCGTCAGGCTGGGAATCCTCGGTAAAGAAAAAAGTTTCGTTTCTGATCTGTCTTTCGTAGTAATAACCAATCACTGGTCTCTGCGTCATACTGACCACAGCCAATGACTGCCCTCTACCTAAGCACCGCCTCTGGCAGCCATCTTCAGATTTGGAAGCACGTGAAGTGGCAGTATAACCAAGTGAAGAGCCGCAGAGGGGTAGGCGGGAGGGTTCGCATGTGAATCCATGCCAGACCCATGCTGGAGAACAACAGTTACAGGTAAGTAACTTGTTCCTTCTCCAGCATGGGGTCTGGCATGGATTCACATGCTCATGAATAAAGAATACATAGCAGTACACACATGCACAACCACGGGAGGTGGCAAAGGCTCAACATTAAGCATCACATCAACTCAACATTAAGCATCTTACCTCCTCACCAGGCTCACCTCAGGCGAACAGGTTGCGCAGCACTGCTTGGCCGACCCTGGACTCCTCCCTGGAATCCCGGTCGACGCAGTAGAATTTCGTGAAGGTGTGCGTCGACCTCCACGTAGCAGCCCTGCATATGTCCAGCAGGGGCACACCAGATAGGAACGCCGTGGTAGCTGCGATCGCTCTGGTGGAATGGGCTCTCGGACGGCCAGGCAGCGGTCGGTTTGCCAACCGGTGACAGTACATGATACAGCCGGAGAGCCATCTGGAGATGGAAGCCTTCGAGAGAGCCTTCCCCTGATTGACAGGTCCAAAGTTCACAAAGAGTTGTGACGTCTTCCGAAAACCTTTCGTGCGGTCCACGTAGAACTTCAGCGCTCTAGCTACATCCAGCGAGTGCAAAGTCCTCTCAGCCGGCGACGAAGGCGACGGGAAGAACACAGGTAACACCAAGGGTTCGTTGAGATGAAAGTCCGACGGTACCTTGGGCATGAAGGAGGGGTGCGTCCTGAGCACTACCCTCGTGTCGTGGAAAGTCAAGTACGGGGCCTTGCAGGAAAGGGCCTGGATCTCTCCCACTCGTCGTGCGGAGGTGATGGCCACGAGAAAAGCTGTTTTCCACGATAGAAACTTCAACGGGGCCGAGTGCAGAGGCTCGAACGGAGGTCCCATGAGCTTGGTCAGCACCACGTTGAGCTCCCACGCCGGGGCCGGAGCCTTCACCGGCGGGAACGATCTGAACAGTCCCTTCATGAACTCTTTCACCAGACGATGAGACCACAAGGACGTCCGGCCCGTGGTTCTGGTGTATCGGGAGATCGCAGCAAGATGAATCTTGATGGACGCGTGTGCCAGACCAGCTTTGGCCAGCGTCAGCAGGTACGGCAGTACTTGGGGAGCCGTAATCCGTAGAGGGTTAATCTTCTGTGCGTGGCACCAGACAGAGAACCTCTTCCATTTGTGTCCGTAGCATTTAAGAGTCGAGGACGCCCTGGCCTTTGCAAGAACCTCTCTGCAATCGGCCGGTATGTCGTATCCTCCAAACTCTAGCGCTGCAGGAGCCAGGCCTGCAAGTTCAGCGACTTCGGGTCGTGGTGGAGGATGGCGCCTCCTTCCCTGGAGAGTAGATCCGCGTCCGCCGGCAGCTTGATTGGCGGGGACGCCGACAAGTCCAGAAGGTCCGGGAACCATATCTGCCTCGGCCACGCAGGTGCGACGAGGATCATCCTGCACCGTGACCTCTTGAGCTGGTTGACGAGCCGGATTAGCAGAGGCAAGGGAGGGAACGCGTAGAGGAACAGGCCCTCCCAGGGGAACGAGAAAGCATCGCCCATGCTCCTCGTCTGGGGAAACCTGCTGGCGAACCTCCGGCACTTGGTGTTCGTCGCCGTCGCGAACAGGTCGATCTGGGGTGTGCCCCACCGTCGGAAGAGGCGATCCACCAGATCCTGCCGTAGTTCCCACTCGTGGCACGAGCGCAGCTCCCTGCTGAGTGAGTCGGCGATGGTGTTTTTCATCCCTGCCAGATGAAACGGCACCAGAAGAATCCCTTGGGCGAGGGCCCAATGCCACAGGTCCTGCGCCTCCTTGGACAGCGCTGGGGACCTGGTTCCGCCCTGTTTCCTGATGTAAAACATGGTGGTGGTGTTGTCGGTGAAGATCCTCACCACCTTGCCCTTGAGGGACGGAAGGAAGGACCTGAGGGCCCAAAACACTGCACGGAGCTCCAGGACGTTGATATGCAGGGACTTCTCCGTCGGGAGCCAGAGTCCCCTTGCGTGCAGATTTTCGGTGTGCGCTCCACACCCTTCTAGGGAGGCATCCGTGGTCACAGTCACCTGGTGGGCTGGGGTCTGGAAGTCCATGCCCGCCGTCAGATGCGCGCGGGTGCCCCACCACCGTATCGCTCGTCGGAAACTCTCGTCGAGCTTGATCCTTTCCTCGAAGCTGCCCGTCGTCTGGATCCAGCGCGCATCCAGGAACTCTTGCAACGGGCGCATCCGGAGCCTGCACATGGGAATGAGGTAGATGCAGGAAGACATCATCCCGAGGAGGGACTTGATGGACCTCACCTTGGCCGCGTCGGCCACCAACATCCGTTGCACCTTGCCCAAGATGGTCCTGGTCCTCTCCTCCGACGGGGAGGCCAGAAGGGACACTGTGTCGAGCCTCGCTCCCAGAAACAGTGCGACTTGCGCGGGCACCAGGTGGGATTTGGCGTAGTTCACGGATAATCCCAGGTCCGTGAGGAGTTGGACGGTCCTTGCCGTGTGGACCACGGCGAGCTCCCTCGTCTTGGCGCGGATGAGCCAGTCGTCCAGGTAGGGGTAGACGTGAATCCCCTCGCGGCGCAGCTGCGCCGCCACCGGTGCGAGGCACTTGGTGAAAACCCTGGGTGCCGACCGCAGTCCGAAGGGAAGGGCTTTGAACTGGTAATGACGCCCTTGGACCACGAATCTGAGGAATTTTCGGTGCCCCTTTAGGATGGGAATGTGGAAGTAGGCATCCTCCAAATCCAACGACGATAGGAAGTCTCCTTCCTCCAGCTGACCCAGGACGTGCTGGAGGGTGACCATCCGGAACTTCTGCGCCTTGATGAACTTGTTCAGGCGTCGCAGGTCCAGGATGGGGCGCCATCCTCCCGTCTTCTTCTTCACGAGGAAGTAACGCGAGTAGACTCCGGAGCCCCGAAGCCTCTTTGGGACGAGTTCGATGGCGCCCTTTCTGAGCATCGCCTTTACCTCCAGGAGGAGTTGAGGGACGTGAAGTTCTTTCCTGGCCACGGGGGGGACGCGCGGGCACCTTCTTTGAAACTCGAGCGCGTGGCCCCGGGCCAGGGCGTCCAGCACCCAACGGTCGGTGGAGATGGACTCCCACACGCTGACGAAGCCCGCCAGCCGGCCTCCCACCGGGGTGCTTCGGTGGGGGCCCGACCCCACGGCCGGTTCAATCCTGCTTGGACGCGGCCTTGCCGCCTTGGCCTCCTTGGCGACGACGGCGGGGGCCGCCAGACTTGCCTCGTCCTCTGTAGGCCTCTTGCGACGACGAGCGGGCCGCTTGACGGTAGGAAGCGAAACCGCCGCCGGAACCTTTGGAGGCGCCCTTGCCTCCGCCGCTCCGAAAGGGCGTCCGCCGTTGCTGCAGAACTCCAAGGGCCCGGGCCGTCTCAGTATCCGCCTTGATGGCCTGAAGGGAATCGTCCACTGTCTTCCCAAACAGGTTGTTCCCGTCGAAGGGCATGTCCAGGACCCTGGTCTGGACGTCCTGCCGAAAGTCCGTAGCCTTGAGCCATCCGCGACGTCGAAGGCAAACGCCGTTGCCCATCTGGCGGAACCCAGTGTCGGCGATGTCCGTCGCCACGGTGATGGCGTGGTCCGAGGCCACCTCACCTTCTTGCAGGATCTCAAGGGCCTCCGCCCTCTTGTCGTCCGGCAGAAAATCCAGCAGGGGAGCTATCTTGTACCAGAGTTCCCTGTCGTAGCGGGCCACGATAGCCAAGGCGTTGGCCGCTTTAATCGTCGTCGCCGCCGACGAGATGACTCTGCGTCCCATGGCATCCAATTTCTTTCCCTCGCCGTCCGGCGGGGAAGTCGACGTGGAGGCCGCACCCCCCCCCGCTTTCTTCCTGGCTGCCGCGGAGACGACGGAGTCCGGGGTAGGCTGCGCCCGGAGGCATAGGGGGGCCGAGTCCGGGACCCGGTACTTTTTCTCGTACCGGTCTCTTTTCGCTGGCGTCGTGGAAGGGTTCTTGAGGAGGGAAAGGCCCTCATCCCAAATGTCGTCCAACAGAGGCACTGCGAGGACCGTCTTCCTCTTGGTCTCGCGCCGTTGGTAAAGGAAGCCTTCCTTTTTCTTCTCCTCAGGGCAGAGTTAGAAAAGCTCGGATGCCCTGGCGATCATTGAGTGGAACGATCCAATCTCGTCGGGCGGAGAAGCCCTGGTGGGAGGCGACGACGGAAAATCCTCGTCGTATGCCTCGTCGTCCGTACCCGTCGCTGCCGTGTCAGTCCCCGTATCATCCCCTCGGGTGGACGGGGAGGAGGGCTGGACGGGGCGCGACGGTTGAAAAGGAGGCGGTGGATGGATCCTTCTTTTCTTGGTAGGGGGAACACCGGAAGGTCCCGGTTCTGGATCCCCCGACGGGAGAGGTTCCTCCGTCGGTAACGGTAGTCTCGTCCTTATCTCGGAGCATAAGGACTGTATAGCCAACAAAATGGCCGCTGAGTTGTCTTGCGGCGCTGGCAGAGGGGAATCCGACGGGCGAGCAGGGGCCCCGTCGGTATCCTCGACGATGTCGTCGTCGTCACCTGCGTCGGGGCCCATTCCGACGGGCTGGTCTTGTTCCACGCCTAGGCCGTGGCTTAAGACCTCGATCAGTTCCTCTTCTGAGGTTGAGGCCGAATCTACGGCGACGCCCTGCCCCCCCTTCTTCCCCACGGAGGGTTTCACGGGGGTCCTATCGATGGGCACGAAAGAAGACTCCCTCCGAGGAGGCAGGGAGATTCTGGGCCCCGAGGCCGCCACCACTGGTGCAGCCTCCACAGGCTGGGCCAGGGCCGCCGCGACCGTTTCGATAGAGGGCTTGGTCGAATGGATCAAGGCCTTCACCACCTTAGGTGCGCTCACCGCCTTATCCTTGAGGGAGGGGGCACTGCCACGCTCCTCCTCTGCCTTAGAGCTCGACCGGGGTCTCTCCAGGAGCTTCGCCGGGTGCTCGGCCTTCCTCTTACCCGACCCAGAGCGTTGGCTCGTGGTTGATGGTGCCGGGGAGGGTGCGCCCTGCCTGGCGCCCGTAGAGCCCGACCGTTCGGCGCTCCCGGTGCCAGCGGACTCGCGGTGCTTGGCCTTATGTTGGGCCCCCGTCGCCGGGGCGCCCTCAAAGGTCTTAGAAGACCGCTCAGATTTCTTCTTCTTCTCGCCAGACGGGCTCTTACCCTCCAGCCAGCTGGCGAGACGTTGATGGCGGTCCTTCATGGTCCGTTCCGACATGTTGCCGCAAAACGCACAGTCCTTCTCCACGTGCGTCTTGTCCCCATGAAGGCAGTAAAGGCAGAAAGAGTGTTCGTCCTCCTTGAAGACGTTCTGCAGCTGGCATCCAGGGCAGGCCCTGAACAGCTTTCCGGGCGTCGAGCTTCCCTTCTCCTGGGCCATCTCCGAGACCGGGCCTGAGAAGCTTCTGGAGTCCTCCGAAGTGTAGCTCGACGAAATCTTCACCCTTGAGGGGCACAGATGAATCCGACACGGGTCCCCGTTGATCGGATGTAGGATCGGTGGAGCTTGAGGCTCTTTTGACCGAAAGAATCGAAGTTTTTGTGAAAAAGCGCGAAAAAATAGCACTAACGCTCGAGAGCAATAGCACGAGGATCCCAACACATGAACGTGCGGTAAAAATCTGAAGATGGCTGCCAGAGGCGGTGCTTAGGTAGAGGGCAGTCATTGGCTGTGGTCAGTATGACGCAGAGACCAGTGATTGGTTATTACTACGAAAGACAGATCAGAAACGAAACTGATACTGGTTTTTTCTTTACCGAGGATTCCCAGCCTGACGACGGGGAATATTCATGAGCATGTGAATCCATGCCAGACCCCATGCTGGAGAACAGCGTTGCTGTGCAAACTCCCACACGATATCTTAACTCTGACATCCGAAACCTTTGCTCCACTGATTCTTCTGTTTCCACCCGACCTGCTCCGATTAGGATCTGCCTTGTAATTACCGCGGCTCCCCCCCTGCGTCAAAATGCCCAATAGAGATCAATTCGTTATCGATCTCTCCACCCCGCTTGACTCCTTAATGGCAGCCAGCTTCACTACTAGGCCACCCGATATGGCTCCATTTACAGCTCCAACCCCTCCGTCACCATTTCACATTCAACTGAAATTATCTGCGACGTGGACAAAACTAGTAAGCAAGCTGAAACCATCACTGTGGCTCAAATTCATAACAAATCCAATGACCACAACGCCACCACGAACCTTTTGAAGGCTGTAACCTGTCAATCTATTGTTACTCCACAAACAGGTATGGACCTCCACTATGAGGCCACAAGAATATTGTCCACCTTGCAGGAAATCTAAGCCCTGCTGGCCATTTATGGCCACAATTACAAGTAATCGATTGCCCTCTCCCGCAATCCCAAGTGCCACAAACCTTTCTCAATCCACAACCATGTTTGCACATTTCTCCCATACTCTTACGCACTGTCGATCTCCTTTGCTAATCCTACTCTGAGGAAGCAACCCTCCCTCCCACGGACCCAGTTATCTACCTCTCCCCACATCATATTAGCCCCATATGTGGATTTGGCTCTAACAGCCATGCCCATAGCTCTCCTATCATTGACCAAGTTATTTGAGAATTTGGATAACAAAATCAACTCGCAAACATCTTATTTTACAACTCCTGCAACGCAAGTCCATTGCTCCAAATGACCATACAAAATTTCAAACCTCTAATTTTAGCAGACACTTTGCCCGATGCGCATTCAACAATCTTGTTCCGTTGCAATCTACCCGACAAAAACACAGAACTTCAACACGTTCTAAAGCGATTCATATACTAGTTCATTCAGCAACAGAACATCAGCCGCTGAATCAGATCACAGACAAACCAGCTTTTACCATATTTACGAAATCAAAGAAAAAATCTGTAAGGTCTTCGCAATTCCCTCCCTCCCCCCAAAAAACAATAAAAATGAAAGCAATTACATAAAAGCGTTCCAGCTCGAAACATTTCCTACGCTGCTTGCAACTACCCAAGAAACAAGTTGAAATAGCCAAAAGCGCAATCACCAAAAAATACGCAAACATAGTCCAGAACAAGAACGTTAGTACCAGAAAGAGCTCTGCAGCCGAACTGCAGTATGGGCCACTCGACAAACTTATATTAGAAGTCAAGCACCAGAAGAAGAAAAATGCCTTCGCTTCAGTTGCAACAATTCCAGCTCCGGGGCCAGTCGCTTTCCCAATCCAATCCTCTTTCGAAGATAGCAATAGATTCCCAATGCTGGAACAAAGACGTCTACAGAAATCCGAATGAAGAACTAACGTCTCACCTTCACTCAGCCCAAGATACCTGATCACACTCAATTTCTAACAACCTAACGCCCAATACCCAATTGAAAACAAAAATAAATATCATGGACTTACCCAAGCAGGCCCGGAACATTGTACAGCAGCACTATCATCATTTAACAATATAATGCAGAGCTAGCCCATACCCGACCTATGACAAACAGAACTAGCATTTTGAACATATTCAGCGTCATCCCTAGTCTAGAAGGCTAGTCATCGTCGGATATAGATGGAGTAGAATTTTTGTGGGACTCAGATTTATCTATAGCAAGACTCTGGATACAATCTGGAGTTGTCCTCAATACTGTATGCAAGCAAGAGCCTCATTGTTTGATTAAGGCTTCCTCCTTTCCCAAGAACACCCAATAGATACATTCATGGATTCCAGGTAGTTTGAAGAAACTACTTGCACCAAAAGAACAACTCCATCATTACTAAGTCACATGTACTCAACACTTCCCCCATTTCCCATGACAAATGGAGACAATTACAAGAGATGCAAATCACTCACTCCTACGATCTGTGAACCACAAATAACAATCCCAAGACAATTTACTCTCAGTGCTATACCTTAGCCAGCTGGAATGCTCTAGGCTTCAAACATCTCATGAATACGCCTATAAATGACCTGAACAATTACGATATTGTTGCATTGCAAGAAATATGGCTATCTGACCCACCCACTTGGGATGGCCACGACACCGTATTACTTCCCTCAATAGTTCCTTCCAAAGGAAGACCTAAGCTGGACTATTAATTGCCACAAAAAGAACATCTGGACACCAACCGGAATCTTGGGTCACGCCTATCATGTATATAGAGCTGGCCAAGATAAGGTCTGCAGCTAAGACAATAATACTGAAAAATGTCTATTGGAATCACTCTGTCATAAAGGTAGACAAATGTTATCACGACTTGGAAAACATCTTGGATCTTGTTATAACTGACACATACATAACACCCAATTCTATTTGGTGACCTGAACATACATTGTGCTTCATTATAAGTTTGGCGGTCCGGAAACAAGGGTGCTGGTAAATTCATCAGCACGCTTGTTTCCAGACCGGCAGACTACAAGTCTGCCTGCCGGTGCCGCTGTGCTTCCCTGCCGGGTGCAGTGGCCACGGTAGGCAGACTTGTCACGAGAGGACCGGCACCATTACCAACAGTGCCGGTGCTCTTGTGTCCCCACTCCAATAGAGTCCTATAGGACTCTATGGAAATGGGGATTAACAAATGAACCAGCGCCCGACTTCCTGGCCGCCGGACTTGTAATAGCCCGGTGGTACAGGGAAGTCAGGCGCCAGTAAATTATTCCATGTCCGGCGGCACCTCGCCAGTAGCACCGGCAGGGTTACCGCCAGACCCATAATGAGGCCCATTGCATCTCCAAAACAACTACTGCCGAATCGGTCCTTGCATAACGGTCGTCTTCTCTTATGGGCGACAGGCAGCTAGTTATGTTAAATGGAGCATTCCCAGCCGGCATACCACCAAATAGCACCTGGAAAAGATTCCATCAAGAAGCTACTGATAGAAATGTGTTTGCAGTTGCTGAGCGATTTCAGATAATTCCCCAAAAACAGCCATCATGAGCTGCTTTTATTAACCTGGAGGTGGAGCTTGCCATGTAATACAGAAAAAACTCACTGTTTTGTTACAATGGCAACCTCATCTTAACCCAAAGGCAGAAAGAAATCTGTTTCGCCGGACGCCTAAATTGTTAGATCTAAACAATCATATTCAAGCTAAGATGAACACCTTATGTTCGAACGAAACACACTAGAGGCCTTTATGTTGCGGCTTTATAGATTTTTAAGCCAAAACCTTCTATGTCAACAAAGTATATTCATAAGCACAAACATACCTATGGCCCTGAACTACAAGAAAAGACAGCTGTAAGGGAGAATTCTCAGAAATTTGCTAATTCCCTTCTACCCTAGAGACCCCCAGCTCTTTTGCAGGACTTTAGGACTTTTTATTCCTCATGTAATTTTAATGCAATTTATTCTCTATGTTTCTTTTGACTTTGGAGCTGGACAAACTCAATAGGCATCATCTTTACATTGTGACACAGGGAAGTCTTAGATTTCCCAAAGGTTTAAATACCTTCTCTTGGTGAAACTACTGTTTCCGAGAGCAGAGAAGTTAAATTGATTTTACTTACATTTTCTAACTTTATAGACCCAGCATACACCATCTTACAATAGGTTGCTGGAGGGGTTATTTAGTATCCCCTTTGTCTAGTTTCTCTTGTAACATTTTTGTGTTACCCTTTCTACAATTAATGGCTGGTGGCAGTGGTTTACTTTTTACTACCATTGTGTGCTTTTACAGTGGGCTGCGTTTGCAGCTGCAGTAAGGGGCCCATGGGTGCCCATTTCGTCAAAATGGCCCTGTTCTTTTTTCGCCATTTCTTGTTGGAAAAGTCCTTCTTGAGATTTACTCTACGCGCCAAACCAGGTTTGGTCCCTTTGATGTGTTGTCTTTGGTGGGATTCACGAGTGAAGCCCGCCTCTGGCTCCAGTATGTCGGGCAGGGGCAGGAAGTGAGGGAGGTGCCTGAAACTCCCTGTGCTTAATCCCCTTGGTCACAGGAATGCACCCAAAGGTGAATGGCCGGCTGACTGTCCGGCAAGGACAGCCACCCTGTTGTGTGATTGACAGCTAGGCTGGAATGAATGGGAGAAACCTGCATAAAAGACAAGGCTTTTTGGCTTGGAAGGTAGAGTCGACCACTGGACGAAGGAATCTGAAGAAGGACTTTGAAGAGACGCCTGCTCCAACTCCTGGACTGTCGGTTTGCCTAGTGAAGCCCTGCTGCTGTGCTGAAGCTCCGAATTTGCCTCGACTAGAGTAGCCCTGCAAGGACGACTTCTCCCTTTGAGTTGGTGGGACCAATCAACTCCAAAGTAGGGCCGTCTGGACATCCTACCGAAGCTGGCTGTATTTCAACTGCTGATGCTGGAACCGAAGTGCCAGGGAAGGGAACACCAGATTGTGTGCGTTGCTTTTAAGTCAGACCAGAGAGCTAGGAAGATCCTCCGGACTTCCCTGATGTAGGACTCAAGCCTGAGCCACCTCAACAGAGTGCTGGAACCCAGCTGCGAGGAAAGTCTGAAGTGGTATCCGGGAACCGTGGTGTTGCCATTTGCTGTCAGACGCAAGGAGCTGAAACACAGAAGAACCGTTGACTTTAAGTTTCCACACTGCTGCCGCTGACCTTCCCATTACAGAGCAGGAGTCCCCAGACGTCCTCCCTCTTGCCCCCCATGACTAAGGCTCAGGAACAGGATCTGCAGAGCTGTACAGGAACAGAAGCCCTTGATGAACTCTTTGGCTAGACAGTGTGACCACAGTGAAGGCCGTCCCGGAGCCCTGCTATAGCGGGAGATAGCCGACAGATGTACCATGATGGAGGTGTGCCAGCCCCGATTTAGCCAATGACAATAAATACAAAGTACTTGAGGAGTCGTGACCCTCAGAGGGTTGAGCTTCTGCAACCGGCACCAAGTCGCAAAAAGCTTCCATTTGTGTCCGGAGCCCTGCAAAGTCGACGACGCCCTGGCCTTGGCAAGTACCTCCCTGCAATCCGCTGGAAGCTGTAACCACCAAACTCGTGCTGTAGGAGCCAGACCTTCAGGTTCAGCAATCCTGGTTCGTGGTGCAGAATTGCACCTCCTTCCCTGGCGGACCGCAGAGGACGCCCACATGCATCTGCCTCAGCAACGCTGGTGCGACGAGGATCATCCTGCACCGGTACAAGTAGTATTGGAACAGAGGGAACACATACAGAAACAGGCCTTCCCAAGGGATGGAGAATGCGTCCTCCCCCACCCCCACAACATGTTCCCCGGCCGGGGGAACCTCCTGGCGAACCTCCGGCACTTGGTATTCATCACTGACTCAAACAGATCGATCTGGGGACTACCCCATTTGAGAAAAAAAGGTTGTCCACTTGATCCTGGCAAAGGTCCCACTTGTCGCAAGAGTGCAGCTCCCTGCTTGAGAGTCGGCGACAGTGTTCTTTACTCCTGCCAGGTGAAACGAAATGAGGAACATCCCCCTGGGCGACGGCCCAGTGCCACAAGTCCTGTGCCTCTTTGGAGAGCGCAGGGCATCTGGTGCCCGCCCTGCTTCCAGATGGAAAACATTTTGGTGTTATCCGTGAAGATCCTCACCACTTTGCCCTTGAGTTGCGGTAGAAACGACCGGAGGGCCCAAAACGCTGCCCGTAGCTCCAGGACGTTATGTGTACCGTCCTGTCTTCCGGCAGCCACAGACCTCTGGCGTGAAGACATCCAGTGTGGGCTCCCAATCCTTCCAGAGAAGCGTCCGCCGTGACCGTCTCCTGGTACAGGGGGCTCTGGAAGTCCATGGCTCCGGCGATGTTGGAGCACCCGCCCCACCACCTTATCGTTCAATGAAACTCCACGTCGAGGGCGAGTGTCCTGAAGCCTCCGGACACCTGGACCCAAAGAGCGTCGAGGAACTCCTGTAGTGGACACATCCACAACCTGCCGAGCCGAATCGGGTATATGCATGATGACATCATGCCGAGCAGTGACTTGATGGTGCTCACCATGGCGACCCTCAGTTGCACCTTGCCCAAGATGGCCACTATCCTCTCCTCCGATGACGCCAGGCAGGACATCGGGTCGAGCCTAGATCCCAGGAACAGCACGTCCTGCGATGGAGTCAAGCAGGACTTTGCATTATTCAACAAGAACCCCAGGTCCGTCAGTAGTCGGACGGTCTTCGTCGAGTGATGGACGGCAATGTCTTTTGACTTGGCCTGGATAAGCCAGTCGTCCAGGTAAGGATACACATGAATCCCATGTAGTCGTAAATGGCCCACCACCGGAGCCAGGCACTTGGTGAAGACTATGGGCGTTGACTTCAGTCCGTAGTGGAGAGCCTTGAACAGGTTATGCTTCCCTTGAACGACAAAGCACAGAAACTTGCAATGTTTTTCGATTATGGGGACGGGAAGTATGCATCCTCTAGATCCAACGACAACAGAAAGTCCTCCTCCTCCAGCTTGCCGAGCACAAGCTAAAGCGTGACCATCCTGGACTTCTGGGAATTTATATACTTGAGCCGTCGTAGGCCAAGAATGGGCCTCCAGCCTGCAGTCTTTTTTCATACAAGAAAGTATCTTGAGTAAACGCTGGAGTCGCTGTGGAACCAGCTCTATCGCCCCTTTCCTTAACATGGCCTGAACTTCCAGCAGCAGCTGAGGGACGTTTTGTACCCGCCGGACCACCGGTGTTATTCATTGACATTTCAGTTGAAATTCCAAAGTGTGTCCGTGGGCGAGAGCTTCCAGCACCCATCGATTGGTGGAGATGGTCTCCCACACGCTGACGAAGTTCACCAGCCGGCCTCCCACCAAGGTGCATGGGTGGGGGCCGCAACGTCTTGGCCAGTTTAGTCCTCCTTGGAGGTCGGTGTGCCACCCTGGGGCCCTTGACAGCAGCCACCTCTGAAGGCCTTGGAGCAACCCCTGTTGACTTCCTGGATAGAAGAATGGGAGGGTTGGCAGTAAGAGGATGTGCCCCTGACAAAACCCTTTGACGACCTGCTAGACTCCCCTGCTGAGGAACGAAAAGAATGGCCGGTGTTTCAGTGCCTGCATGGGCCGTCTGTCGGTCTTTAGGGCCTGGAGGGATTCGTCAACGGCCTTCCCGAACAGGTTATCTGTCGAACGGCATGTCCAGGACCCTCGTCTGGACCTGGTGTCAAAGGTTGGTGGCCTTGAGCCAGTCATGATGGGGAAGGCAAACCCAGTTTCCCCATCTAGTGGAACCCTGTGTCCGCAATGTCCAGGGCCACTGTGATAGTTTGGTATGACGCCACCTCGCCTTCCTGGAGGATCTCCAAAGCCTCTGCCCGTTTTTCATCAAGGAGGAAATCCAGGATTGTAGACATCTTGTGCCAAAGCTCCCGGTTGTATCTGGCCAAGATCGCTAAGGCGTTGGCTGCCTTGACCATCGTCGCCACAGAGTATTTGAACTTTCTACCCATGGAATCCAATTACTTCCCCTCGTTGTCAAGAGGTGAAGACGACGAACTCGACAATTTCTTCCTGACAGCCACTGACACCGAGTCCCGCAACGGCTGAGACCATAGACACTTGGGCGCAGACTCCGGCACCTGGTACTTATTTTCAAGTCAGTCTCTCTTCGCTGGGACTGAGGCGGGGTTCTTCAGCAGAGGCAGCCCATCATCCCAAATGTCATCCAGGAGGGGGACCCCGACAGGGTGGTCTTCCTCTTCGCCTCCCGGCACTGGTAAAGGAAGCCTCCTTTTTCTCCCCCGGGGTGAGTTGGAAAAGCTCCGACACACGGGCGATCATAGAATGAAAGGATCCCACTTTGTTCGGTGGAGAAGCTCTCGGCGGCGGTGATACAGGGTCTCCCATCCCTGCGTCGTCGTCCGTGTCCGCTGTCACCATGTCCTTCCCCCTAGGGGGAGTTTGAGGGCAGCAATTATTGGAATGGAATTGTAGATGACAATCTCCTCTTTGCCGGTGGTTGCCCCAGTGTCAATGGGGTCACCACTGGTGGTGCCGTCGGCATCCTCCTTTGAATCCCTGACACCAGCGTGTGGAGGGTCGAGAGGATATCCTGCGATAGGTTGCTGGGAGGCACCTTGGGGACAGGGTACCCTGGGCCCAGTGCCCATGTCGTCATCCCTGCCGACGGTTTTGCCGCCGCCTCCGTTGGGCATCTCCCCGACATTCCCATTGTCGTTACCATCCTGGATGGTGTGGACGGAAAGTATCTCCTCCCCATCGGACGAAGACATGTCCGTTCCTTGGACTCTTCTCCCTCCCCCCGCCCCTCTTCGGATCCTGAGGGGTCGTTCTCGGGCTACGGTCTGGCATCCTCCTGTCTGGGAGGGAGAGCCACTCTGGCTGCCATCTGGGCACCCTGGTCTGGGTCAGCCCCTTTTGCCTTCAAAAGGGAGGCCACCACCATCTCGATTGAGGACAACAATTTGGCCAGGACCACCTGGCTCTTCACAGGCAGGTCAGACACCTTGTCCTGCTTGGCCTTCTCCTTCACGGGCAGGTTGGACACCTTGCCCTGCTTGGCCTTCTCCAGAGTCTACTGCAGCTTTCCCGGAGTAGCAGACGTTCTTGGATGAAGAGCTGGAGCGGTAGCTGGATAGCGAGGCAGAGTCGAAGCATGCGCCCTGACCGTTGCGGGACCCGCTTGCACGGCGACCCCGACGGAAGCGGACTTGCTGTGCTTGGCCTTGTTTTGGGCCCCCACGGATGGAGCGTCCTCAAAGGACTTGGAAGGCCGCTCCGGTTGGCTGGATCCAGCATGCCCCTGTGAATCACCCAGGGTAGAGGCCCTGGTCTTGAGCCACGCCGCCAACCGGATGTGTCGATCCTTCATCGTGCGCTTGGAGAAGCTACAGCAGATCTCACAATCTTCTTTATGCATCTGGTGTAGACAATACATGCACTGGGAATGCTTGTCGTCTGAAGACATTCCGCAAACTACAGCTGATGCACAGCTTGAAGAGGGAAGCTCCGTCCTTCTCCTCTAACATGATCCAATGCGGTGTAGGCTTGATGACCTTCTGGAAGCTTGCAAGAAGAAACACTTGACAATTTCTGCCCTTGAGGGACGATGAAAGATGCTGAAAAACGGGTACTCGTTAATCGGAAGGATAAGCTATGGAGCACACAGGCTCGATTGAACCGAAAACAGTTTTCCTACCAAAAATGTGAAAAAAACGCAAAAAGCTCAGTGATTGGTTTATAGGAGAAAGAGTTTAGAAATGAAACAAACTGTTTTTTCTTTTACCTAGGATTCCCAGCCAGACGAGGGGGAATATTCATGAACATGTGAATCCATGCCAGACCCCATGATGGAGAAAGGTACATTTCACATTTTCAATGGACAACTTAGATTGGAAAATGGGTAACCAATCAACCTGTCCCTTTTGTCTTGAGCGATTCAGCACCAACAGGATTCTACTTTGTGGTTCACCCAAGGAATGACTTAAATTACATTATTTTTTGTAGGTATGCACACAGTGAGATGTCCTTTTGACCTCCAAAATACTACTTCTATGTTAGGCACCTTACACAGAGCAGGAGTGAGAGGATGATCTTGCAAACACACCATCAAACCTATCCTATCAAATCTAGAATTCCAAAAGGAAAATACTCTTCTTAGAATAGTCAATTGATATATCCCCCCCTCAATGTGTCACACATAACGTGCTGCCATTTATTCTGTTTCCCTTTAAAAGATGGATCCCCCTCTGAATTATTTCCCCATGGCTTTTTACATAGAGGAGTTTCTTTTGGTTTAGATACAGGTGGGCACTATCTTAAGGACTGGTTCAACTCCCCCCGCTAAAAACAGGCAGGCATCAAATCAGCAAGATGGGGGCTGCTAGCCTACACAGACTTGTTTCCCTTCCCCATTCTATATTTGGACCCAGTCTACTGTCTCTTCCACTGAAGAAGGCATGGTACTTTAACTCCAGGTAGGCCTTCTTACAATATACTGCTAGTAATCCCAAAATGGGTCAAAAATTCAAGCAATTTATTCCATTTCCTTTCTGCTATTAATTCTCCTTTACATCCCTCTTCCTGTCTATCAACCATTAAGGTCAGAAACTCCAAGATGACATCACAACCCATGTAACATTCAAAAACGGTATATTAAACACATGTGATCATTTTACTCATCTATTTATCAGATTGCTCTCACCAAGACAAATCAAATAATGCAATTTTCATCTCGGTACGACATGGGATGTTTGTGTTAACATTTTTTGCTTTTAACACACCAACACCTGTACAAAAAAATGTTTCCTTCCCCAGCTTCGAATAACAGCCTCGCCAGCATGGACGCTAGGCTATATAAATCACGTGTGCAAAACTATCTACATTTGCCCAATTTGCATAATTAACATATTACAAAAATTATTTGTACATCCATCTAAGAGCTTATGAAGTTGAACATTTTAATAAAATATTACATCTCTACGACCTTGTGTTCAATAGTTACAAGCGACAATGCAATTTCCACCATAATTTCAATGGTGTCATTTCTTATTTACAAAATATTACATGGCATGTCCAATTAATCTGCCAAGTAGCAGAACTTCTGGTGTCCCATACTGTTAGTTTAGGGATGGTGCATTTTATGACTCCAGTGAAGGCTATTGTCATGGTGAAAGTTCTTTGTAGTAAAGCTAGCAGGCCAATTTATGACTTAAATCCCGTCCTCTTTGAAGGCTTCCAGGAACTTTTAGGAGACATACAGTCTCCAAAAGGTATGACATGTTTCCCCAGCCATCACCAGAGATGGCAAGTTTGATTACTGGAGAGGGGGCCATTACTAACCGCTGCTCATATTTAAGGAATTTAGCTTAAGCTCAGAGACCGATGGACGATATAAATAGGAAGCATGTGCGTTTATTGCTTGCAAAGCCGGTTCCCAGAATAAAAGCAAGTGTTAATGTTTTACAATCCAGCCTCCGGGCACAAGTGTCCCTTTCTTCTTTGGAAGCAAGTGACACACCCGCCCCCCCCCCCCACCCCGCCACCCCTGTTTGTGGGTTGCTAGGGATTGGAGAAAAGAGTACCATATGGTTTCTAGGCCCCCAAACTGGTGATTGATTCACAAAATGAAGCATTTTAAAGTCACCTTTTTGTGTCCATTTTGCAATTGTCACCTAAAACATAACTGAAACAGTACATTGTAACTTTTTCTTTGTCAATCCAACTCCTTTACCAACTTGATTTTGATATTTCAGTATATTTCTCGATATAAAGCTGATTCAGTCCTCTAACGGAAATAAAAACAGACAACGGAAGAATGCAGGCACAATTCCGTAGTGCTAGGCTTTAAAATGCTGTTCTTTTCAACTCAGATTGGAAATGTTTTCCATTTCAATAAAAGTTGCAGGATACTTTCCATGCAGGATACTTTCCAGTACGTGGAGATATTTATCTCGGGCCTCGTTAGTTACTTAGGACTTCATTTGGGGTGTAGATGGGGTGTAAGCTTTCCACATTTCCTTTCACATCTGCTTTTAGATGCTGTGTGCAGGCTGCAGCTCACATTTTTGTTTTGTAAACTTACTTTTCTCTGCATCCTTTTCTTCAGGATAGGCTACCTTACATAGTATAGCATTGTAATAGCGTGATTGTTATAACTGCCTGTACGAGTCTTTTTACTTGCCATTTCTGCTAAGTGTTTACTGCGCTAAACAACAGTGCCTCCTTTCCCCCTCAGTTCAGCCTTGCTGCTTTGTCAAACACTAGAAGAGAGTGGCTTTGCTCAACTTGGGTTGTGATTAACCTTGCCAAGCCAGGATGGTTTTTCCAAGTTCTGCCACAGGTAGTGACTTTAAAAAAATACTCCAAGCATCTGAAGGCAATGGGCAGGATAAGGAGTGCACTCTTTGATGCATTACATACTTGGTAACTAAAAAACCCAGACCTTACTACACTACACCACGCTATTGGTTTAAAGAAAAAATAACAATGATTAACATGGAAATCTTCACAGAAGAGGCTGTTGCTCCTCTCAAAGTAAAAAGATTTAAAGCTCACAGCTCTTGAAAGCCAGAACAACCAAGATGCGTGTGTTTTCCACATCGAACCACTGTAGATCGTGATTATAGCATGTTTCCGCAATGAGCGAACCAACAGGACCCTCTGACGCTGCCTTTGGTGTTTATTGTTCTTCAAACCGCCATTTGCCTGTTCAACTCCATTTCCCACTACACCATTTGAAGTGCGTCTCGGTCTCGGCTTGAAACAAAGTAGTACTACTGCTTGTAGAGCTGCATTTGGACGTTCTTCATAGTTATTCCTGTAAGTCCCACCCTGGTGTGCCCTGGACAATGACCGCCGAGCCTCCTCAACAAATGGACACCTGCGCATCCTGATATTAACGCACCACAGTCGAACCTCCGCCACCCACCTAAGCAGATTTAAATGCATTTTCCACAATACAAAACCGAGGGTAAATAGGAAAGCATTACTAGCCCCTAAAGATCAAAGACGCTTGGCCTCCCCGGACGTAAACAAATACTGCCTGGTGTCCCAAATCAAGATAATCGCAGAATGGACACAAATGGTAGGGAAACAGTCTTCGCTGAAAAGGCGATAGGTCAACACACAGTCCAAAGCTTGGCTGAGAAAGGAACAGAGATCTCAGGGGCTTCACTTGAATCGTAACTGGTTTTTGCCCACACCATTCAGGTGAATCTGCCCTTCTTGCTGTTTCTGATCCTCTCCCATATTTTAGTTACTCGAAAGTATCCTCCAGCCTAATACTTCTTGACTAATCAGCCGCGTTTGACAAGCTCTACCATTATGGCCTTCCTTTCCTGTTTCCATCATCTTGTCTTTGGCAATTCTGTTCTTGACTGGTTCTATTTTTTTCTCGTGATTCGCTCCTTTTCTTTCTCTTGGGTCGGTCACTCCTGGTCTGTTCCGTTCTCACTCCATCTCATGGTGTACCTCAAGGTTCTGTTCTAAGCACCTCCTGTTCTCTCGATTCTACCCCCTCTACCCCAGGTGCCATTATCTTGTCTTTTTGGTTCTCGTATCTCTACACCGATAACTCTGATTTTTCTATCTTTCTCTTCCTTCTCTGACTCTATTCATTCTTCTTTTGGTCCGTCCTCTCCATCAATCTTGGATGTGTTCTCACTACTTACGTCTCTTCTTCCATGCTTCTACTATTCCAACCCCTCTTCCCCCTCCTATGTTAGTCCTCCTGTGTCCCACCCTAGCTCTACTTTGCTCGTAATCTGGGTATCATCTTGGTCTCTTCTCTTTCCTTCCCTTCTCACATCTATCAATCCGGTCACTTTAAACTCTTTGATATCGAAGGCGTGTAGGTTTCTAACTTTTCATGCCTCTCAGCTGATCTCAAATTTTCTCTCGTTTGTTCGACTACTCTAATCATCTTTTTAGTCTACCTACCAACTTGCTCCTCTTCAATCAATCCATCCATCACTCCGCAATACACTTCCTCTGTACTTTTTCTCCTTGTGATTCTATTACTTTGGCCTTCCACCCTGGTGGCCATCCTTTGAAGCTCATCCTCTTGTCAACTTTGTATGACTTTTTAATGACTCCATTGTCTAGCCCCTGCCCATCTCTCATGTCTAATATAGTTTGTCTCCCTCTCGCACTCTCTGGTTGCAATTTCTTTTTCTGTTAATTGTGCCTCTGCTTGTTTACGTTCCTTTTTCCTACTTGTGCCCAAGCACTGGCATGCAGTCCCTCTCTGGCCTCTTACCTCTCACTTGACTCTCGCCTTAAAGAACATCTTCCGACTTGATTTGTTCACTTGACATGTCCTTACGGCCAGAGAGCTATGAGAGTCAGAGGGCCAGCAAGAGGGGTCAGGAGAGCGCAATGGAGATAAGTGGTACTTTGCAACCTCTAAGAGAAAGGGAACCTGGAGGGGTCAATAAGTCAAACCAAGAGCAGGAACAAGGGGAAATTGGATACTTCCTTTGTATAAAAACCATTAGCAAGAGATTGACCAACTGGTGGAGATGGATTAAGGGAAATCACCCCTCCATTTAAAAAACTTGAGATTTTATTTCTGTAAAGACTTTAATTCTTCCTTAAGAAGCCCAAAGAAAGACTTTTCTTTGATGAACTGTCAGGAACGAAAATTGGGACTCGGACTCAGGAAGAAACCCCGAGAGACCAAGGTAAGACTGGTCTAAAGAAGCCTGAGCATTGGGCATATTGCTCAGACTTATTTGTTTTTTTCTTGGAGTGGTAGGTCCAAATAGTTAATGGGTTTTATGCGGAGGACTATATTTTTGTTTTGACTAAAGACAACCACCTTTACTTTAGTTGATAGGCAGTGAAATTCCTCTCAGTAATAAGGACAGATAGGCATTTTTCTTTAAATAAACACCCTTGAAGTGATGTCCTCGACTGACTCTTTCTGGTTCACCACGGTAGATAGGAATTACCCTGTGGTGCAGATGCGCTGCAATTACTTCAATCACCTTGGTGAATGCATGTGGTGCAGATGCAATTCAAAAAGTAAGAATTTTAAAATGGAAAGGTTTGTTATCGATTTGCAATCAAGAAATATGAAAGTGTGCATCTTTCATGTCTAACGTGGCCATGCAGCTTCCATTCTTTAGGAGTGGTATTGCCTCCTGCACATTAGTCATTCAGAATGTCTGGGGTTTTACATAGTTGTTTGCTGGCCTTCAGTCCAAGACTAGTCTTTTATCTTGTCTTTTTTCAGAACAAGAAAATAAGCAGAGGAAATTCCTGCATTTACCCGTTTGTTTGGAACGTGTTCTATTGCTTCCAGTTAAGATGCATGCCTGGATTGCTTCCTCAAGGAGCTTTAGATGTTCCCCGGGTGCATGTTTTGCTCTCGGCAGGCAAACACGTGGTTTCATAGTAGATCAATGCACTACCACTGCGTCTCCATTTAAAGCATAACCCCCCCCCCCTAAACCAAGCGGGGCTCCAAAAATAAGCTATAATTCTACTAGCCGTATCTGCTGCATTTAGTGAGTTCCTAATGATGGCATTAACCACATTTTTTCCCTTTATTACTTTAATCATGGCAGACTAGAATGGTTCAGTAACTTCATTTGTGAAGTGCTCTATCTCATCCCACTGGTCCCTGCTACACCGTGCCATAAGTGCTGTAGCATTAGAAATACTCAGTCTTTGTGCTGCCGATGTGGCCATTACTCTTCCAAAAGCACCCAACTGTTTGCTTTCCTTGTCGGGTAGCTACTGGTTTACAGGGGAGGCACTTCCCTTTTTCGTGTAGTAGTAGTCATCAGTAGGTCTACCTTTAAATGTCCCCTTATGTAAAGTGCGTCACTAGTGGCCAGCTTATACTTTCTCTATGCAATGGTTTACCAGCTTAGTTTGTACTTGATTGGCCAAAGGGATGAGCCTTTTGCAAATGATTTTAAGAGGAGGTATAGTCAGGCAGATTTCCATTAATTTAAGATCTCCTTTACAAAATCGGTTTCCTCTTCAGACTCCAGAGTCTGTATTTTAAATCTTATAGTTAGTCTCTTAAGGAAGTCAGCATATAGCACTTCAACCTCTGTTGCGGAGGCAGTAGTAGGATGTTCCACCCTATCTGGTGAAAAGTTATAATCGACTGGGTTTATATACCCTGTGGACCAGGGGAGTGGGAGGAAAGGCATAGGTTGTCATGCCCTCCCACCGAATCTGTAATGCTTCGCCCAGGGAGCCGGGACCCTGTCCCTGCCACAACGCGAACTGATGGCACATCCTGTTCTTCCAGGAGGCAAATAGATCCACCCAAGGGTGCCCCCATTTGTTGAAGACCTCCTGCAGTACCTGGACATTCGAATGCCATTCATAATTGTCCTCTCCCAGTCTGCTGAGCCTGTCCGCTTACAAGTTGGCCTCCCCCAGGAGGTGGATGGCCGTGAGGTAGAGGTTGTTTTCCAAGGTCCATTCCCACATGCTGATCGTTAGGACGCACAGTGGAAGGGACCTGGTCCCTCTCCTCCCCCTTGCATGTTGACATATTACATGCTGGTGGATTTGTCGAGAAGGACGGACTTGCCTCCAATGAGAGGAAGGAAAGCTCTGAGGGCTAACCAGATGGCCCTGAGCTCCATCCAGTTGGTTATTCCTGCTTCTGTTGGGTCCAAACTCTGTGGACTGTGGCTGTCCAGAGTGCCCCCTATCCCCCTCAGCCTTCCAGTGAGGAGTCTGTAGTGATGGTGACCTGCAGCACCGCTGCCAGAAGGGCTTGCCCGTCCGCAGTTTGCAATCCTTGGACCACCATAAGAGGTCAGAGTGGAGAGGAGGTATGCCGATAAACTGCGCTTGCAAGCCCCTCTCCCGATTCCATGAGGCAGTGATGTGCAGCTGTAACCTCATCCAGAGTCGTGTGTTGCACAGCCAGGAGGACCGCTGCCATAATACCCAGTAAGTGTTGGTACCACCAGGCCGAGGTCACTGCTCTGGAAAGGAAGTGCGTAGTGGCTCTCTTGAGAGCCGTAGTCTTGTCCTCTGAGGGAAAGACTCTCTCGGAGCTCGTATCCCAGATCAGGGTCAGGAAGGTGAGGCTCTACGTGGGCTGCATCTGGTACTTCTTGAGGTTGAAAGTAAATCCCAGTTCGTGGAGCGTGTTCATAAGTGCAGAGGAAGTATGGGTAACCCTCTCTTGAGATCTCGCCCTGACGAGCCAGTCGTCCAGGTACGGATAGACATGGTGGCCCTGAGGAGGGTTGCCACTGCATTCATGAGTCTGGTAAATACTCTGGGGGCTGAGCTGACACCAAAGGGTAGCACCTTGTACTGGAAATGGCAGCCGGTGATCCTGAAGCGCAGGCAGTAGCAATGTGCTAGCTAAATCGGGACGTGTAGATGGGAGTCCTTCAGATCCAGGGAGCACATCCAGTCTCCCATGTCTAATGTCGCTGCAATTAGTACTGGCGTAACCAACTTGAATTTCTGAAGAGTAATAGAGAGGTTGAGGGTGGATAGGTCCAACACAACTCAGGCCAGCCTGGTTCCTTTTTTGTATGGCGAAAATCCTGGAATAGAATCCCAAACCTCTCTGGGAGGCTGGGGCTTCTTCTACGGCCTGGCTCTCGACGAGCGACCGGATCTCCACCAACAGAGTTGACGTCCAACTCTGTGGGAGTGGAGGGGAGAAAGGAAGAGCAGAGGGACTGGTAAGCGGTACCCAGAGGACCCTACAGAGAGGATCCAGGGGTTTGCAAAATTCGGGCGCCGAAATTGCACGTGGAAGGCAAGCTTTCTCCCCACTGGAGAAGAGTCATGCTTTCTTTCCTTCCGAGTCTGCTGTCGAGGAGGGGGACTGGAAGAAGCCCTTGCGCCCCCTCCCTCCCATTTTTGTTTGCGCCAGTGCGACTGGGCGAGCAGTCAGGTTGTCTCGACCTGCAGTCCTGGAAGCGCCGGAACCCGCCCAACAACCGCCCCCTGTCAGAGCATTGATGCGACTAGGTGTACGCCTGGGGCATGGCCTTTGTTAGGATAAAGACTTCACAGTTTGCGAGCTGTTCTTTTTATCTAATTCCTCATTGGTAGTAGAGTGAAGGAGGTTGCTACCTCCAACGTTGCGTTCCTGGACATCGGGGTTAAATTTAGTAGCCCAAACCCAGGCCGTCCTCATGTCCGTGGCGATGTAGATGGCCCGGCCAGAGGTATCGATGTGGGCCACAGTGGACTCCATGATGTCCTGCGCTACCAGCTTGGCCTCTCCTAAACATGCCTGGCTCTGCAACAGAAGCCCTGGAAGGAAGCCTGCTATTTCCCGCCACAGTCTCTGGTTAGCAGCTTCCAGCATGGCATCCGCGTTGCATTGATGCAGGTGCAGCAAGGCGGAGTACAGCTTCTTCCTGTATGCCTCCAAGATATTCTCCTCCTTGCCTAGCAGCGCTGAGGATGAGGTGGCCAAGGACGACTGAGGCTTAGAGTAAAGTGGCACTGCAGCGATCACTGAAGAGTGCTGTTCAGGGTGCGCCGACAAGAGTATATCCCCCTCTATCTGTCTATACTTGGCATTGAGGCCCCGATTGACTGGTTGGGCCGAGTGTGGCTTTAGCAACCACTTCTTTGCCAAGGTAACAACGTTCTCCTGCATCGGGATACCAGTCTTGGTAGGGGGTCGTAGGGAGAGGACTTCTGGCAAGACCCCCTCCTCGGGCTGCTCGAGCTCCGGTTGAGGAAAGCCAGATATTCAGCCAAACCTGCAAGCCGGTCGTGGAACGCCTTTGCAGACGACGGCGTGTCAGGGTCCTCCACCTCGTCTGTGTCTGCCAGAGTGTCTGGCTGGTCCGAGCAGGCACGTTGTCTGGCACAGTGGCCATTTTGTCAAGTTGTGTGCCACGTGCCAAAGTCGTGGTGCATGGCTCCCTGGGCCGGCCTCGTCCAAGACTCTTGGTGGTGGAGCATGAGGCCTACCATGCACCTCAGGTCAAGGCCTGGAAGGCGTATTGTCCTTGGCAGCGTTGCCGGTAGTGCTGCTTGCAGGGCCCCCCCCCCCTCGGACATTGAGCTGGTACTAGGGCATTGCCCCTCGGGTGTACACGCAGTAAAAGAACCTTGCAGTCCCTCGGCACTGATTCTGGAAGGGTGTGATGACTGCCCTCGGCCGCGAGGCCGGTAGCTGGACTAGCCTTGGTGAGTGTGCTGGTACAAGAACCAGAGGTACTCTGGCGTTTCCTTGGGAAGGAGTCGCCCTTAAGGGGTGCGATTGAAAATAGCAGCCCTCTTTTGGGCCTTGATCTCTGATGAAGTTCTTCAAGTCCTCTGGAGGCAACTTTTCAAAGAGCTCCCTCCACCTAGCTAGTCTGTTCTTCAGTGCGCGTGGAGTCAGTGCGTCGCACACGGTACAACCTTCCCAGCAGTGCTCAGGGCCCCTTCAGCGGAGGCAAAGAGCGTCGGGGTTGGACGTAGGAAAGTACCCCTCGCAGACCAAGTACCTGAATGACAAAGACAAAAAGATAGAAGAATCCGGGGAAGAGTGTGTGGTATTACATGGCAGAGCCATACCCAGGAGCTCTGTTGAAATAGGCCCGTTCCAGTAGATGCAGAAAAGGGGACTGGGGTGTGGCGCTGGTGGGCAGAGTCAGGGCAGCGCATGCTCCCAGGGCCGTACCCCTGCGCGCCTCTAAAATTAAAGGGGAACAAGGTTTTTTTCTGGTGAAAAAGGTTCCGTCTCCCAGCCCTATGAAGGGACACCCATGCAGTATGAAGGAAACAGGATGTAAAATAAGTTATTTACCTTAGTCCTTTAGCACACTAAAAAATGAAAATAGCAAGTAGTACTATCTCACAATACTCTATAAAACAAATATATAAAATCACTGGCATGTTCACTTATTAGACTTCATTAAATAACTCAACCAAACAACGCAGGTAAGTAATGCAGCTGCAGTACAATGATGGGAACCAGTGCATAAGGACAATATCTTAACTTGAGAAGTCCAAAACCTATGATGAATGGGGCCTTGTGCCCAATAGTCTCAGGGTTCAACCCAATGTTTCTCACCTGTACGAGTTCGCTTTAGGAAGGATGCAAAGGACTAGTTTCAAACTACTTAAAAGTTTTACAATAATATACCATAGGAAAGGTAAGGTTAACCCTTTCTTCCAGGCCCAAGGTTAATCCAGAGTTAGGATACCTGACCCAGGTTTGACGACCAAAGATGAGTGGAAAGGAGATAGGTGAAAGACAAAGTGACTAGTTCCGAAAGTTATCCTACGGAAGACGGGGGGGGGCAAGCTTACTTGATCTCCACCCTCCCAGCCCCCTCCCCAACTCAGATTTTCCACAAATGTCTTTGTTAATTGTATTCGGTCACTGGGGGCTCGATCCTCTGCCATTTGTTCCAGCGAGAGGTGTCCAGGAGTTGCGCGTTTGACGATTCTTCAGGTTGAATGGAAACGCAAGATGCAACCCCTGTCGGTGAAGAAATGCAGAATCCAACTATGCACTTTACGACACGTTAGGGGGATGGAGAAAGGAGAGTTCCAGCGACGATCACCATTTACAGGCGATGACAGGAATCTGAGTCGTGGTTACATCAGCTGCTCAGGACAAGTTGCCTTGAAGTTAGGAAGCTGAAATCCAGGGATAAGGTGACATGTGGCACAAGCTGGCAACCACCAAAGGTTTGGTCTTCAACACAGAACGGTGACAGTTCTGGCGAAGTAGCCAAGGGGAGAGCTGGTCAGTCCACTGGGAAGTCCAGGGACACTACTGAAGGGCTGGATCCTTGAGAAGGCGTTGAGACTACTTGGTCCCCTAGTCCAAGGGCTGATGCACAGGTCAGGGTGTTCGGAGATCACGCAGAGGAGCAGCACTTCACCAGGCAGGACAAAGGAGGGGATGGTGCGTCACTTCAGGAGTCTTCTTCAGATCATCAGCATGTTGCTCTTCTTCAAGGGATTCTTGGCTCCAAAGTAGATCTCCAGAAATAGATGCAGGAGTCCTCCTATCCAAAAATCGAGCTGTCCAAGCACACCAATGGTAAGGATCTGCACCATTCAAACAGCCAGTAGTTGTCAAATCAGGGATGGTTTCACATCCTCCCCAGAAGCATACTTTCTGGCACAAGTGATGTGGACTGGGACTAAACAGGCCCAGCCCCCTTCCACCACACAGAGACAGACACCAACAATCCATGACCTTATAAGAGCTTTCATGAACTAAGCGGGCAGAAAGAAGGCCAAACTACAATATGGCCAAAGAACAAGCAAACAATATTGTGCACAGCCATTTTAGGGCAATAGCCAGGTTTAGTAGAGAAACGCGGTAAACTCGAATGTGCAAACCAGAAATAATGCAACAATGGTAACTGACAGACCAAATGAAAAAGTGAGGCAGAAAGAACGAAAAAAATGCAAAGCAAAAGGGGGGACTTTTTTTAGTTGAAGATTGTAAAAAGGTATTACAGTGAAAAGTGAAACGAGACCATCGGCACATTGCGAAAGGAGGAAGAGAGCAGCTTAAGACCAGAGGAAGACGTTTAAAGGGTGACAAATATCTCAAATTAAAAAGGTTTGTGAGGGTGAATGGAATAGGTACAAACATCCCCTGTAGTGAAGTGGCAAGCCTCTCTCAACTCCCAAGGGACAAGCTCAAGTCAAGTTGTGGAGGGGTGCAAAGGGCATGGGAACTAGATGAGCTGTTAACCTACGACCCTAATGGGGCAGCAGAGTGTACAATACGGAGAAATACAGAGTATGCGAGAGAGAGAGAGAGAGAGAGAGAGAGAGAGAGAGAGAGAGAGAGTCTCTTAGTACCTTAGAACCTCCATGTTTCCCTCCCAGTGGCTACTGATGAACCATGCCCCGTCAGAAAGTAGTTGTCCAAGGCCACAACATCCCCAAGTGGCCCAGAGACAAATCAGGAGCAACTGTGATGTTATTTTAGAGGAGTGCCATCCTGCCAAGTCTAAATAACACCTGAAGGCCCACTGATTTTGACTCTAGGGGAAGCAACTTTAGCCTGGGACAGAAGGGCTTTGAGTAGAAAGACCATTCACCAATTTAAAAGGTCATGGTACCCTATTAGTTTAGACCGTTGATGTGTATCGTCTTTCCTATTCGAAAAACAGTTTTTAAACTATTGTGACCAAGGATCAAGCCCATGTTGCACACAGCATCATCCTGTTTAAAGCGTTTTGCATTTGGCACATGGCATATTTCAACAAAATAGTCTCCTTTCAGAAAACTGAAAACTGAACAACTCCCATATACTTCGAGAGTGCTACCACATCCAACCATGTCTACTAAGAAATGCATTCTCTCACTGACAAATTGACACATTTCTAAAGTTCTGGCTTTTCACCCGCTAATGTCACCAGGCAGCTCTTCATCCCAGATCCATTTGCCGGTTTCCTGTTGAAAGCATGCTATAGAGAGCCCTCTAATATAACCTAACCGGACACTCACCTGCTTCGTAAGTAGCGCCTGCATCCGTGGGTTCTTCCTCTTCTGGGCCTTCAAGATCTTGTTTTGGCTCACCATGAAGATCATGTGATGATAAAGGTTCCACTGGTACGCCCTCGTCCAGCTGCACATCCTCCTCGAATTGGCCATCTTCTGACAACTCTTCTTTCTCATCATCAAAGAAGTCTTCCAAAAGAAATTCTGTCTCCATATTTCCTTCATCTTCTACAGGCGGGGTTTCTTCCAAGTCATCATCCTCATTTTCATCTGCAATTCAAATAGTTGGTAATTGCATTAACAAAATGCTATTTTAGTTAGCACTCTACAAGATTACAGGTTTTCTGCAAATACTCATTGTACTGTAAATCTGTGCTATAAGCTGCCCCACTGCATTTCAACTCCAATTACGAAAGAAGGAAATATATTATGTGAGAAATTAGCAGAAGAAATAGTCATAGCCAGAAAAGTGATACTCCTGGCGGCCATTTATCATCGTGGTCATCAAGAAGTGAGAACACTTGGGATGTATTGAAGAAAACCTTATTAGAAAGAAAAATCTGGCAATGCACTCCTGTATGGATTTCACATCAAGGCAGCACTGTTACATGTATTATTTGAAAATTAAGACGTGGGAGTGGGCATTAACTGCTTGCTGTTGCATGCTTATGAAGAGTGTCTGCACTAGTGTATTCTACTTATTTAATGAGTAGGCACCTGAAAGTAATGAGGAAAGCTTCCAGTTTGTCCAAACTTGCTCTATATGTATAGTTGACACCGTTATGAGATAGGTGGTAGCCTCTACATAAAGTCAACGGCTGAGGCACTAATTTTTGAAAGGTTTAGGTTTGAAGTTTCATGCTGATTTATTAGTCTTGCATTGAGCAGGTAAAAATAATCCCTGAGAACCTAAGTGGGGGCAGTGCTGGAATCATATTTGACATTTAAAATTAATCATAATTTTGCTGGACTTTTAAGCACAATATATAGATACAAAAAAGGATGCAGTGATCATCCCCACATGTGACACAGGTAGTAGGTATAAGCGGATACAGAACAGGTTTAGTTTTATATTGAGGATTAGGTAGTGCCCATGAGTGTGTGTAGATTTAGGGGAGGCCCTGACCTAAGTCTACTGCACTTTTCTAAACTCCGTTTGGATTTTTGAAGGTTTACTTAACTGCTACTGCAGGGTGTCTGCCTTGAAGCAATGTTGCTGGGTTTATGGACTGTTAGGCAGAGTTTGTATGCAGTACCTTTTGGGACCACTACACACAACTAGGACTACAGGTGTAAGCAAAACCAACTTTTGGTACAAGTCTGAACTACACAGTTTTTGGTAGCGGAGCTGAGCAGCCAGGCTTATCTAAAGAGGGAATGTGAGCTGTAATTATGTTACAGAGAGGTCTACAATCACAGGTGTTCAAATAAACTCTTACACTCAAGGTTTCTTTGTTAAATACTTATTAACGTAACAGTCAGTTATAAAACATTCATAAAACGGAGGCAATACAATCACACAAATATACTTCAGTACTGTATACTCTAAGTTTGAGGCACTCAGAATACTTTGAAGGAGGATCAAAAAGGCATAGGTTATCCGAACATAGAAGAATACAGTTATTTCTTAGGTAGTGCAGATATTTAGATTTCACCAGAATAGTCAATTCAATTCAATAGGCTAAGCAAAAGTCAATGGGCAAAGTCTTGGATAGGATAAAGCAGTTCTGGTAGATAAACCAGAAAGTCTCTGCAACAGTCCTTAGGAATAGTTTGTAGTAAGAAGAATCATATGTTGGGACACAATCTGATTAGGCCTGAGTGTTGGGAAAGTTTCAAGCACTTTCACTGTGAGAGGTAAGTACTCGGTCTGATTTTACGGTCGCTTTACAAATGAAGAAAAAAAAAGCAGCTGGTGATCTCAGTTCCTGGCAGTTCCTGCAGATCTCGCTGTTCCTGGGCCTCAGTTGTGGGGACAAGAGGGAGGATATCTGGGGCTCCTGCACAGAGACTGGTCAAAAAGTTGGCAACTGGCAAATCTTCAATTCCGGTAGCTGTAGTCAAGCACACAAGCTGGTGTCCCTCTCCCTGGTTATTCGGTTTCCTGCAGCACTCTGAGGCAAATATAACCAGCTCTGAGAATGTTATCCAGGTGGCTTAGTGTCGAGTTGATTAGTCCCACCAACTCAAAAGGGAGAAGTCGTCCTTGCAGGGCTTCTCTGTCGAGATGAACTTAGCGATTCAGACCTGCAGCAGGGCTTCACTGGGCAAACCAACGGTCCAGGAGTTGCAGCAGCAGTCCTCTTCAAGCTAGTCTTTGGTTCTTTCATTCCAGTAGTCGACTCTGCCTTCCAAGCCAAGTGACTCGTCTTTTATCCAGTTTCCTCCCATTCATTCCAGCCTACCTGCCCCTCACCCAGCAGGGTGGCTGTCCTTGCCGGACAGTCAGCAAGCCAATCACGCCAGAGTGCATTTGCGTCTCCTTGGAGACAAAGCACAGTGAGTTTCGGGCACCTCCCTCACTTCCTGCCCACCCCAGACACTCTGGTGCCAGAGGCGGTCTTCAGTCCTGAAGCCCGCCAAAGGCGGATTAACAAAGGGACCGAACCTGGTTTGGCACACAGTAAAACTCTAGAAGGACGTTTCCACTAAGAAACAGCGAAAAAAGAAGACCAGGACCAGTTTTTTTACAGAGGGGGCTCAGACTCCATCTTGAAAAACATGGCTCCTGTGATTTAACGCTACGGGTGTTCGCGGTCGCAAAAAAATCATGGTAGTTCGTTGTAAAACCACTGCCACCAGCCATTTTGAGGGGAAAGGGTAGCATTTGACTGCTACATGAGTATCTAGGCACAGGGGATACCAATTAACCCCTCCAGCACTATTGTAAGATATGGTGCGCTGGGTCTGGGAATTTAAAAAGACTAGTAAAGTCAATTTCACTTTACTTACTCTGGGAAACAGTAGTTTATCCCAGAGAAGGTGTTTAAACCTTGGGAAAGCCTGAAAAGGTTTCCCTGTGCCACTGAACTGCTGTGTGATACACATGAAAAGATGATGCCTGTGGAGTTGTCAAACTCAATAACCAGAGTAAAACACACAGATTTAAAAGTTCAAAGTCCCAAAGTTTAGCAAAAGAGCTGGAGGGCTCTAAGGTGGGAGGAATTGGCACATTTATGAGAATTCTTCCTAAAATGGACCAAGTCTGGCTATTTTATTTATTGTGCATTTGCAAGGTGCTTACACATCAAGTAATTTGCGTTTCAAAGCGCTCACAGGGCAACAGCGAGGGAACATGGGAATGAAGAACAAATACAACAGTGAGAGATAGAGGAGGCCCTAGTAGCCTTGTGAGCATTCGGGAACATGCAAGTGCAGGGAGAGAGGGATGAGGGAGTCGAGGGGGTAAAGTGCTCTGTGTATCAAGAGCTAGGGAGTGAGCATCTGTAAGTGTCTAGGTGGAGTAGTCAGCCACAAATAATTGCTGGCCAGTGGATGCCAAGGCTGTAGGCAATTGGGTGTGGGAGGTCAGTACACGGGAGGACACATAAGTGCCCTCTTCACCAATCTCGGCAACTGTGGGATTTAACAGAGGAGCTATATTGTATAATCGCTATTTCCAGAGTCCACTCCTTTTTATTTATTCACATTTGTTTAGCGCACAGGCAGCCCAAAGGGCATCGTGGCGCTTGTTACAGAAGTTGAAAATGACTTATTATACATACAGTGAAGTCATTACTTAGTTACAAGAGGAGAATTGCAGTTGCGGGAGAGGAGGAAAAGAGTAGATAACGAGAGGGAAGAAAGTATTAGTTAAACAATGTGGTTTTTAGCTTTTTGCGGAAGGCAGAGAGAAAAGTTTCTGCTGAGCATGCTGGGTAGTGCATTCCATAGTTTAGGGACAATGTAGGGTAAACTTATTCCACCCGCTCTAGCTCGTTTGATGCGTGGGACCCTTAGTTGGTTGGTGTGACATTGTCTAGTAGGTCTGTTGGCGAGTGATCTGGCTATTGTATCGGACAAGTAGGAGGGGGCTGACAGATTGATACATTTGTGTGTGGTGGTAAGAATTTTGAAGGTAATACGCTCTTTGACAGGTAACCAGTGTGCTGCCTTTCTGGCTTGAGAAATGTGGTCCCTTTTAGGTATACTGAGAGCTGCTCTTAGTGCATTGTTCTGTTTTGTTTGGAGTTTATTAAGATTAGAATTGGAGGTGCCGGCCAGTAGCGCATTACAATAATCTAATTTGGCTCCAATGGTGGCTCTGGCAATAGAAAGGCAGTTCTCTTTGGTTAGGAAAGGTTTGATGGCATTAATAAGCTTAGTGCTCAGGGCGGAGGCAGAAACAATGGAATTGACTTGCTTGTCCATGGAGAGTGAGGCATCAATGTGGACTCCTAGTGTTTTGACAGAGCGTAGAAATGGGATGGCAATTGTCTATGCAGAAATTGGTGTACAGCGAGTCCAGGTTAGTGAGAGTGGATGTTTGAACAAGGATGAGAATTTCGGTCTCATCTCTGTTAAGACAGACCGTTCGTGGCCATCCATGCTTGGATGGTGGTGTATATATTTTGGAGGGTGACAGCGTCCCGATGGTAGAGTCCTGTGAGCGAGAGGAGCATTTGGGTATCGTCAGCGTAGTTGGTGTAGGTGATCCCAAGTGCGTCCAGTTTATCAAAGAGAGATTTGGTAAAGAGATTAAAGAGGGTAGGAGCCGTACATGAGCCCTGTGGGACCCCATACCTGATGGTGGTAGGCTCTGCGTTTGCTATATTGGAAAACACTTTCATCACTCTTCCTTCGAGGAAGGAGGTGATCCAGTTTGTGGCCTGTTTGGAGAAATGTGCAGCCTGAGTGAGATGGTTTGTGAGGATGGCATGGTCGACCAAATCAAATGCCGCAGAGGGGTCTGGGAGGAGCAGGAGGGCCGGCTTGGCTTTATCTAGAATTTCAGTGATTTGGTTCTTCAAATCTAGTAATGCAGTTTCAGTGCCGTGACCTTTGCGGAATCCAGACTGCCTTTTACCTAGGACATAGTTGTTTTCCATGTAAGACTGTATCTGCATGTGTGCAGCTTTATCGAAGATTTTAAGGAGAAATGGAACCGTTGTAATGGGACGGTAGTTAGGTTGGGCAGGGTCCAGAGTGGGTTTCTTTAAGAGCGGGCGCACCCACGCCTCTTTAAGGCTGTCTGGGACTTTGCCCGTCTTGAATGAGGCGTTAATAAATGCTGTGATGATCGGTGTGAGAGGTGCAGCACACTCTTTAATGATGTTGGGGGGGCATATATCACCTTTGCAATGAGATGGTTTGAGCTGTGTGAGGATGTGAAGAACATCCGATTCAGTGATTTGAGAAAAGTAAAATTTAGGGGAGTGCTTGTCTTTAGGGGTATTGACGGAATGGGGCTGCTGGGGGTGAAGAGCCTTGAAGTGTTCTGCTATTTTGTTGTGAAGAAGGTCTATTTTCTTTAGCATAGTTATTTGGATGATATTACACCATGCTTCATCCTTGACAAATATCTGTACAGATTGGGGGAACGGCGAGCTCTTTAAAGATGGTGAATAGCTCTTTTGAGTGGGAGTTGGCTTCTGTGATACGCTTATTGTAGGTTTCTGGTTTGGCCTTAAATATGGCACTTTTGCATTTTTTAGAAATGCAAAGAAAGTCTACTTTGGTGGCGTCACAGGGATTGGCCTGTCATGTTTTGAGAGCTTGGCGCTTACATTGGCGTAGATTTAATAGATCCTCCGAGAACCCAGAGTTGGAGTGAAACGATTATTTTTTTTGTTTTCAAGAGGAGCTGCAACGTTAATGGCATGGTGAGGGTGTCTTTAAAGATCTCTGCTAGGATGTTGGGGTCAGATGAGAAAGGGGTTGCTAGGCAGGGATTGTTGAGAAAGGGACGTATATTGTCTGCTGTACGTTTTTTGGCACTTCTGGTTAGCTCGGCCAGTGCAGGTATTGGCGGTTTGGAATATGTGGAAATGGGGATGCAGAATTGAAGGCAGTTGTGATCAGACCATCGGAGGGCGTGTTAGAGTTGAGGGTGGAGCCACAGTTGTGATCTGCCACCCAATCTAGGGTACAGCCTTTATTGTGGGTCGGGGCTGTTACCATCTGTGTGAATCCTAGGTCTGTAAGGTCTCTGGCGAGAATGGTTGCTGCTTTGTCTAGTTTGTCAATGTATCCAAGGTTTTGGTCTCCTAGGAGCAGTGTTTTGGAGATTTTTTAATTTTTCCGAGGAGGTAGTTGATTATGCCTGTGAAGTTATTGACTGGGCCTGGAGGTCTATAGATGACATGAATGTTTACTGTATCTTTAGGGGAGAGGGCTAGTTTGGCTGAGAGGATGTCAATCGTGTCTTCCCCGGTGGTGGGAGTATGTCTGATGGCAAGGGTGTCTTTAAAAATTAGTGCAACCCCACCTCCTGTTTTAGCTAGTCTGTCTTGTCTCAGGATCAAATAGCCTGACGGTATAGCTAAGTGGATAGTAGGGCCAGAGGCTATATGCAACCATGTTTCTGTTATGGCTAATATATCTAAGTCTTGACTGGTAATATGATCATTGACTTCTATAGCGTGAGCTATCATTTAGTAGAGCACATTTGAGATGTTGGAGCTTCTTGGATTGAGGTGACCTGAGGTCGGTAGTGGGAGGAAGCTTTTTGGTAATGTGATGTCTGTGGGGAGAGAGTCTTAGCCCTATTTAGGCACTTGTGGGCACTTGCGTGGGGGAGGTGGCAGGTCTTGGCGCGAGTGCGTGATCCTAGACGAGAGTTCCTATGTGTTACCTGCATGGGTATGGAGATGAGTGCTAAGGGGTGTGTGCTGCCTAAGTTGGTTCTCAAGCATTTTGGGGGGAGTAACGTGTGTGGTGGTGTGCCCTAATTCCATAATGTGGCTGTTGGGTTGCACTTTGGGCACAAGGTAAGCAATAATACTAGCGAGTATGATGTAGACTAGGCCTGTGAGGATGTGCTGTGTGTGAGGTGTACATATTGAGATAAGAGTGTGGGTGCAGGGATGCCATATGGGTTGCATGAGGCAGTTGCTTGGCAGTGCAGCTCGCAGAGTAGTCTGCTACGAGTGGAGCTTAAGTAGTGCGGGTGGCTACCTTGCAGTCAGATAGCGTCAGTTGGAGGGCGAGGATCTCACAAGAAGTAGCTAGGTAGCTTTAGGACAGTTATAGCCCTGGAGAGGAGTCTAATCGACATAAGTACAGAATATTTTCACAAAGCAAGGAGGGCTAGTTCCCCATATGGCATTCCTGTGTGAGATAACCATTCAGTGTAGGCTATGAACGTATTGGGTACAGGTGCAAGAAAGGAATACTTGCAGATTGGGAACAGTGATATAGGTTCATAAACATAGGCTAGAGCAAGGTGCCTAGGTAAGCAAGTAGGAAACTGGGAGGAAGTTACCTCATTTTGCGTGAAAGTCTCTTATATGAAATAAATATTCTGAGAAGAAGTGCGGAAAGTCATACAGATCTTTTAGAGTAACTCACCTAGGGCGTGTAGACTCTTACCTTCTGGAGGTGTGGGGTTAAGATGTGTGGCCCCAGGCTCCTTTAGGCTCAGGCAGGCTCGAGACAGGGGCAGCTTGCCTTTGTGTTTCGGCCTTCGAGTTGAGGGCCGGCTCTCACCTGCCGGCTCTCATTGGGTGCCGAAAAGGAGGGAAGCGGCCAATCGGATGCCGCGTTGCTGCTCTTAGGCAGTCAGGAAGCTGGAAGAGGATCACGATCCTCGGCGGGCGGCCATCTTTGAGAGGGGTTTCCCTCCTTGTCGGAAATGGAGGTCTGCAGCAGCAGTGGCCAAATGGGTGCAGGTGGGCTGAAGCACCAAAATCGAATCTAGGTGCTGAGATGCGGGTGGCAGTCACAGCGATTCCATGATTCTTTGAGAAAACACACATCTACTGGCATACGAAGTGGAGAGGGGCCATCCGTCTTACCTCAGAGAAGGACGTTGTTTGGGCCATTTGCTAGTCTGCTCCTGCAGTACTAGGGAGGTGAGCTCCTGCTCCTCCACGGGTCTCGCGTGCAATCATCTAATTCAGGCTCGAGACAGGGGCAGCTTGCCTTTGTGATCGTGCTTGCCTTTGAGCTCCAGTTTTTGCTTTTGGCTACTGGATGTCTGAGTCTCACCCCAGTACCGGTCTTCCTCACTAGATGGGCAGTAGGTCTTGTGCTAGAATAATTTCTAGACCGTTTTAGTGAAGTCTTTCCGATTTAGGTTTGTGCACCTCAAGGCAGGAAGATGCAGTCCTCCAAAACGGTTGAGGGACACCACTAACCCCGCCTTTGCTTTACTCGCCCATCCTAGGTAGACTCCACTGGATAGGTTTCCGTTGAACCATTTTTGAGTGTCTGCCCAGTCTTTCCCTCCAATCCATCTGGATTTGCTTCACCAGGTTCCACCATCTTCCTAAGTGTATTCCTCACCGTTTTCACTCCTGGTTGGCGGGTCACCCTGATGGGATGGTCAATTGTTCATTTAGGTCACAGGGTTCGAAATTGAGGGGAGCTGCGAGCTATTTAGCTTAAAATCAACAGTTACCAGGAGCTACTTTTGGCTCGCCAGGTTAACTGGTGCCGAACAACTATGATGCGTTTACCCGGGGATCGGACCGGTGTTACTCCGTGTCATCTTGCTTCCAAGGGCGAGCACATTGCACCAGAGCTATCCTCCCGAAATCGTGTGACTATCCCAAGACTATCCCGAGACTATGAATTTAAGTCTGTGCGCTTGGGACCATCTAAGAATAAACATTAGAACACATCTATATGACATCTAAGGCATAAGGGGTCTTAATAATGGATGAAATTATATGTGTTTGCATTTTATGTGGAAGTTAAATTTGCGTAACACTGTGCACTAGTTCCTCATTCCCCAATAGTAGCTCCTGGTTATCCAGTCTCAATTTAGACCCCTGGGTCATGTGTCGTACTTGTTCTAGAGTTAAAGTCCTGGATCCATCCCGTAATTTGACCTGAAACAAATACTTTCGCTCACTGGTTGTTTTGCCGTTCCTGAACCATGTTCTTTTAAACCGCTGCTGTGAATGCCAAAATCTGGACCCTAGGCTAGTTAGTTAATCTTTTAGCATGAGGGGACACCTTAGTATGTGGTTGTGCTTTTCTGTATTTCCACTTCTAGAGTCGTTTACCGATGTAATTGTTTATTGATAAAGAGCGTATACACAAGTGAAGTGCTTTGAAGCACTTCAAGGCAGGAAGGGAACAAGGGAATACAGTTATTCTTAGGCCTTGAAGTTTCTGAATGAACTAACAAAAAATAACTAGCATACTAGGCCTGAGGCATTTCTACTAGTGCAAGTGCATGACAGGAGGGAAGGATGGAAGGGGGTAAGAGGGGGGCTAAGGGAGAGGAGAGGAGCATATAATCATAACTACCAAACTATGCCTAACGACTTGAAATATAGTGCAAGTGCATGACAGAGTAGGGAGAGAAGGGGGAGGGAGGAGCAGGAGAAGGACATACAGAACAATAAACTACCGTACTAGGCCTGGCGCCATTTCAGAATGGTTAACATTAGCCTGAATCCAGCTTTGCTTCTCTTATTCTATGGATATCTGGGATTCTAACCTGGAACAGGAGCCCCACGCAAGAGTCTCATCTGGCATCCCCTCTGGTAGGCTGCTGCTTTCTCAGAACCTGCGATGTAAAACTCAGACTTACCTGACCTTTTCCCCCATAACCATGGCAGCGCCTACAGAATGTGTCTGGTATATACTAAGCAGAACTTCTATGACTTAGGAAAACTCCAACTTGGTGACTTAAGGGTACTTACGTGAAAACTGACATTTTTCCTAGGTCGCTTTATGATCCCTGGAGTGTCCGTACAAGAGGCCGGTATTTTAGCTTGTCCTCATGATTTTAACTAAGTCTTTGTAGTACACTACTGTTCTTGAAAATACTAAGTTACTTTGTATAAATTACTAGTTACTCACCGTAGTGACCAACGTACCCTTAGTCTTTAGTCCCCTTTCCTCTATACTGCCTGGGCGTCTCTCGCTAGGGACGGGAGAAGGAACCTTTTTCACTAGAAAAACCTTCTTCCCCTTTCAATCTAGAGGCACGCGGAGGCGCAGCCCTGGGAGCCTGTGCTCGCCTAACTCCGCCCACCGGCACCACTCTTCGGTCCCCATTGATGCGTCAACATTTTTTAACATTGCCTAATGACACCAGTATTGGGGGGGGGGGGACGTATGGAGGAAAGGGCACTAAGTAGGTTAGTCACTACGGTGAGTAACTACTCTTACGTCCTGTCCCCTTTCCTCCATACTGCATGTGCGATTACAACTGAATGTAGCCCCATGGTGGAGAGGAGACACTCCTTAAGCAAATAGGTTCCTTAAAACCCCCTGTCGGAAGGCTGCGTCTGACTTTGAGCTGGCATCCAAACTAATGCTCACAGAAAGCTGAAGGGGTGGCCCAGGTGGCCGCCCTGCTGATGACCTGCCACGGAACCTGCCGTTGGAATGCAATGGTTGTGGCCTTGGATCCGACAGCGTGAGCATGCATGTTAACTGGCAGCGGCTTGTGCTGCCCCTCGTAGGCCTCCTTGATGGCCGCAACCACCCATCGTGCAATAGAGGCCTTGGATTCTAGATACCCGGGCCTAGACCATCCCACCCCCTCTCCCCCGAAGGTGAGAAACAGTGCGTCTGACTTGCGGAAGCCCTTAGTCCTGTCCAGATAGAATTTCAGAGCGCGCCCGACATCCAGACAGTGCAAGACTGAGCCTTGTACTTGAGGTCAGCAGAAAACGTAGGTAAGACTATTTCCTCGTTTAAATGGAAAGTGGAGGGTACCCTAGGTAGGAACGCAGGGTGAGTCCGCAGGACCACCTTCTCCCTGTGGAAAGTAGTATAGGGTTCTGAGGCCACCAGAGCCTGGATCTCGCTGACTCTGCGAGTGGAGGGGAGGGGAGGCCCACTAACGAAGCTGTTTTAATGGTGACCAGCCTGATGTGGCGCCCAACACCACATTGAGGACTCACACAGGGTGTGGCTTCTTGATGAGCGGGTAGAGCCTGAACAGGCCCGCCAAATGTTTTGACTATCGGGTTGGAAGAGAAGACCACCTCTGAAATTTTGTAGGCCCCTATGGCTGCCAGACAGGTCCGACATGTGTCCGCCTGCACGCCTGAGTGTGCAAGGTGCAGAGAAGAAGCGCACATCATTCCGCGTACAAGTAACGGGGTCGATCTCCTTACAGTCCACCCAATGACAGAACGTAGTACTCTTGTATTCGCTCCTGGTAGCCTTGCTCCTGGCCCCCTGAATGATCTCCAGGTTAGCCTGTGATTGGCTCAGGTGCCTGAGGGTGACCTGCTCAGGAACTATGTTGCGATGGCTAACTTCTGTGGGGCGCGGTGGTTGACCCCCCCCCCGCCCTGCTGGGACAGGAGATGGGCGGGCCTCATCGGAAGGTGAATGGGTGGTCTGTCCATGAGGCACCGGTCTCACCGGCCACCATGGAGCTATCAGAATGCTGCTGAGGTGACAAGATTGCTTTATCTTGCGGATTAAACTGTGGACCAGGGGTGTGGGAGGAAAGACATAGGCTGTCATGCTGTCCCAACGTATCTAATGAGTCTCCCAGGGAGCCGGGGCACTGCCGCTGCCAGGACGTGACCTGATGGCACTTCCTGTTCCTCCAGGAGGCAAATCGATCTACCCGAGGGTGCCCCCATCTGCTGAAGGCCTCCAGCAGCACCTGGTCGTTCAACTGCCATTCGTAATTGTCCACTCCCAGTCTGCTGAACCTGTCCGCTTCCAAGGAGGCCTCCCATGGGAGGTGGACGGCCGTGAGGTAGATGCTCTCCAGGGCCCATTCCCACATGCTGAACAGCAGAGGGGACCTGGTACCTCCCCCTGCTTTTTGACATAGTACATGCTGGTTGTCGGTCTGGATAAGGACGGTCATGCCCCCAATGAGCGGAAGGAAAGCTCCGATAGCTAACCAGATGGCCACGAGCTCCAGCCAGTTCATATGAGACTCCTGCTCCTGCCGGGTTCAACCTCAATGGACTATGTAGCTGTCCAGAGTGAACCCCCAGCCTTCCAGGGAGGAGTCCGTAGTGATGGTGCCCTGCCAGAAGGGCTTGCAAGGTCCGAGTGGAGGGAAGGTATGCTGACCAGCTCCGCTTGGGAGCCCTTCTCCTGACTCCATGAGGCTGTGAAGTGCAGCAGTAACCTCCTCATCCTGAGCCTCTTGTGTGGCCAATAGGTGTTGGTACCACCACCAGGCTGAGGTCACTGCTCTGGTAAGAAAGTGAGTAGTGGCTCTCTTGATGGCCGCAATCTTGTCCTCAGAGGGAAAGACCCTCTCTGAGCTCATATCCCAGATGAGGCCCAGGAAGGTGAGCCTCTGCGTGGGCTGCAGGAGCAACTACTTGAGGTCGATAGAAAAGCCCAGGTCGTGGACTGTGTTCATAAGTGTGGAGGAAGTGTGGATAACCGCCTCTGGAGATCTCGTCCTGACGAGCCAGTCCAGGTACGGGTAGACATGGTGGCCCCGAGGAGGGCTGCCACTGTATTCATGAGTCTGGTAAATACTCTAGGGTTGCGTTGAGGCCAAAGGGTAGCACCTTGTATTGTAAATGGCAGCACATAATCCTTAAGCGCAGGAAGGAGCGATGTGGCTGCCAAATCGGGACGTGTAGATAAGCATCCTTCAGATCCAGGGAGCAAATCCAGTCACCCTTGTCTAGTGTCTCTGCAATGAGTGCTGGCGTAACCATCTTGAATTTCTGAAGGAGGGAGGGGTTGAGGGCAGAGAGGTCCAACAACTCTCATGCCAGCCTGGTTCTTTAGTATGGTGATAATCCTGGAATAGAAGCCCAAACCTCTCTAGGACGCTGTGACTTATTCCACTGCCCGGCTTTCAACGAGCGACTGAATCTCAGCCAACAGAGTTGCCATCCCAATCTGTGGGAGTGGAGGGGGGGTGTGGAGGAGAGGGAGGGAGGGACCTGTAGGTGGTACCCCGAGGATACTACAGAGAGGATCCAGGGGTCCAAAAGGTCTGGCGCCTAAATTGCACTTGAAAGGCACATGGACCCGAAGGAACGCATCATGCCTTCTTTCCTTCTGAGGCTGCTGCAGAGGAGGGGGACCGGACAAAGCCCATGGCTCCATCAATTTTGTTGTTTGCGCCGGATCGGACTCAGCAAGCGGTCAGGCTGCCTCGACCTCCATTCCTGGAAGCCCCAGAACCCAACGAATGACCGCCCCCTGTTGATGTGACTGGTTGTACGCCTTGGGCGTGGCCTTCGTTAGGATAAAGCAGTTTGCAAGCTGTTCTTTTTATCGAATTCCTCAGCGGTAGAGTGAAAGATGTCACTACCCTCAAATGGAAGGCCGAATGTGCATTCCTGGACATCAAGGTTAAACTTAGTAGCCCGAAATCAGGCCGTCCTTCTCATGTGCATGGCGATGCATATGGCCTGGCCAGAGGCATCGATGTGGGCCATGGTGAACTCCATGATGTCCTGCGCTACCAGCTTGGCTTCTCCTAGACCCGCCTTGAAGCAAGCTTAGCTCTGCAGCGGATTTCAGGAAGGAAAAAGCCTCTGGTTAACGGCTGCCAGCATGGCATCCGCGTTGAATTGACGCAGGTGCAGTGAGGCGGAATACAACTTCTTCCCGTACACCTCCAAGATATTCCCCTCCTTGCCTAGCAGCGCTGAGGATGAGGTGGCCAAGGACGACTGAGTCTTAGAGTAAAGGGACGCCGCAGCGATCACCGAAGAATGTGGTTGAGGGTGCGCCGACAGCAAGAGTGGATCCCCCTCCATTTGTCGATACCTGGCATTGAGGCGCCGATTGACAGGTTGGGCGGCTTGAGCCAACCTTTTTTGGCCAAGGCAACAACCCGATTTGGTAGAGGGTCGTAAGGGGAGGACTTCTGCCAAGACCCCTCCCCCCCCCCCCCAGGCTGCTCGACCTCAGGTTGAGGAAGGCCCAATTATTCAGCCAAACTTGCAAGCCGGTCGTGGGAGGCCTTTGGTGATGATGGCGTGTCAGGGTCCTCCTCCTCCTCCTCCTCGTCTGTGTCCAGCTGGTTAAGAGCGGGTAGAGGAGTGCTGGGTGCCGTGGGCTGCTGTGTGAAGACCGGAGCCGGAGGCTGGTGTGGAACCGCCTGTACTGTGGGAGGCAGAATTGAAGGACCCGGCGGGGGCAGCGGGGGCTGTGCTGGGGCCTGTGGCGCCAGAGCCATGGGAGGAATGACTATGGGCACCAGTGGGATGACCTGAGGGAACAAGTCCCTGACTGCATCCCGCAGGATGGCCACCATCTGGGGGGTTCGCATCAGCGCCAGAAACCTTTTGAGAGCCTGTGTTGTAGAGTGAATAGGTGGCAGGTGATAACTAGACCGCACTGTCTTGGTTGCAGGGGAGGGAGGAACGTGCCCTGCTGATGAATAAACTATAGGTCAGTTACCTGTTGACACCGTCCAAACTTGAAACTCATTCTCCCACCTGCTCTGTTCCTAGAAGTGGCATCGGACGGGCAGCCATGTTGTCTGGCACGGCGGTCATTTTGTCGAGCTGCATGCCAAGTGCTAAAGTCGTGGTGCTTGGCTCCCTGGGCCCGGCCTCCTCCAAGACTCTTGGCAGTGGAGCATGGGACCTACCCTGCACGTCAGGTCGGGGCCTGGAAGGCGTATTGCCTTTGGCAGTGTCGCTAGTAGTGCTGCGTGCCCCATCAGACATTAGGCCAGTACTAGGGCGTTGCCCCTCAGGAGTACACCCGGTAAAAGAACCTTGCGGTCCCTCAGCACTGCTTCCGGAAGGATCCGATGACCCCCCCTCGGCCGTGAGACCGGTAGCAGACTAGCCTCGGGAAGTGTGTTGGTGCGTGAACCCGAGAGGTTCCTCCTGCTGGGGCATTTCCTTGGGAAGAAGTCACCCTTACAGGGTGCAATGGAAAATAGCGGCCCCCGCTTGGGCCTCGATCTCCATCTGACGAAGTCCTTCAAGTCCTCTGGAGGCGACCTTGGGAGAGCTCCATCCACCTAGCTAGCCTGTTCTTCAGTGCATCGCACACGGTACAACCTTTCCAGCCGTGGTCGGGGCCAAGGCAGCGGAGGCGAAGAGTGTGGGGGTCAGATGTAGTAAAGAGCCCCTCGCAGGCTGGACACCTGCTGAAGTCCGCTGAAATCGACATGCACCGGGGAGGAGCATGACGCTGGAGGACCAAGTACCTAAATGACAAAACGAAGACTAAAAAAGTAGTATCTGGGGAAAAGCATGTGGTATTACATGGCTGAAGCCAAACCAAGGAGCGCTTGTGAAATCGGCACGTTCCTGTCGACGCGGAAAAGGGGACTGAGGACTGGCGATGGTGGGCAGAGTCAGGCGAGCGCATGCTCCCAGGGCCACGCCCCAGCATGCCTCTAGATTTAAAGGAAAAGAAGGTTTTTCTGGTGAAAAGGGTTCCGCCTCCCGTCCCCATCGAGGGATGCCCCTGCAGTATGGAGGGACGGGACGTAAGAGTAACTCTAGATATGACCGTATCCATTTTCTACAAGTGTAAAAAGACCTTATGGTATTGTTTTACTGCACGTCTGATCTAATCTTACCTGCTTGTCTCCCTCTGGGATGGGGTGTTTAAGTGTTAACCCCTTTTCTCCCTCTGGGAGCTATATTTAATGAAGGGTGTGCATTTGTATCATTTATGCTACTATGTACTAAAAGGTGTATGAATTATTGTAACCAAGTATGGCATTTTGAGTCCAGATTAGGACTATATAAATGCATATTTATTATTGTACAGGGTTCCCTTTTCTTCCCAAGCCTTAGTCCATCTATTGTTGCCAACACCAAGGTAGTGGAAAAAATGTAGTGCTGGACTGAGCTGGGTCTTCACTGATCATTACTGTTTTTATACATAAACTGCATTTTACTATGTTATGTTTAACCTTCAGTACTTATTTGTCCCGATATACATTCTGTGTTATTGTATATTAAAGTATATAATTCGGTATACCAGTGTGGTGTATTCTTTTGCAGTAACTATTAAGAACTACTTCACTACTAGCCTGCCACCGGCCTGAAATTAAGCCATACTGCTCGACCACAGCTAATCGATTACAGAATGTGGTCTTTTTATGTGGCTGGAAACCCTGTTCTGTGTTTAGCTAAGACTGTTTTCTAACAAGTGTACTACCTATTTGGACACATTATCACATAACGGTAAACAAAAGATATCACGGACAACAGAAAAAAATTCTTGGATTCACATTTTGCTACTGAGAATGTCCTTTTCCCATCAACTGCAGTTATAAATTGTTAGGTAAGAATTGGTGTAGTAACACTGTGTGAGACTACACAATACTCATCTGCTTGTGATTAGGTAACCAACCTTTTGGATAAGCCTGTACTACACAAGTTGGTAGTGAGACTGAGCAGCCAGGTCTATCTCAAGGAGGGGTAAATGTGAGCTGTAGAGCTGTAGCAATGAAATTCACAAATACAAGTAGTCAAGTAACACTTATACTCTAGGTTTTAGTTATAAATAGTTATTGAACATCCATTTTTAAATAAGCATTGTTAATAAAGGGCAAGATATTTAACAATCAAATATACTTTAAAATACTGTTCAGAACGCGCACAAGTTAGTGGATACTCTGTGGATATGCTTCTTACACAATTCCTACACCCGGAGGTGACGTAAATACTAGGACAGTAATGCAATTCATATAACTAGTTATACTACGCAGATTCAGAGGTTGTAGAAAGGAAAGTTTAAAGGAAGGAAAAAAGTTAAACAGGTTCTCAGGGCATGAGAGTATACTTAAATCTTCCAATGAAGTCTAGACAAGACTTTCCCAGCAATAACCGTCTAAATGAAGTTACCACCTATGAGGGACAGAACATATCAAAGTCAATGGACTAGAAGAGCCTGCGGGGAGCCAAGACAGCCAAAGTCAATTTGAGCACAGTCTATGGAGATGAGGCACTTCTTAATTAATAAAGGGTCTTGCACAAGTGACATGCAGACCGCGCCAGAGAACACGTGGGAGACAAGCTAGAAATTATTTATAAGGGCAGTGTAGGCAACGGCGAAACCCTGTAGTTTCTGATGGCACTCTTGTTCAGAGAATTGCCTAGCATTTCGGTTCAGGACTGCCCCGGTGGGTGGGACCAGACTCATATGCAAATGGATATTTCGCCTTTGTGAAGAGTGCAGTGAGCTACAACGTTGTTGTAGACCCTCCTGAGAGGAAGACATTCCATAAACGGGTATTTGAGACTCATGTTCGTTCAAAGTAAAGGGGCTCCCACACTCCTTTGCAATTTTGTAAAACTTGGGGTCTCACGCTAAGTAACCCAGGGTAATCCAGATATGGACCCCTTTCTCGGTATGCCTTAGAGAGGCTCTTCACCTTGCCGAGGAGGCCCAACAAAGCCAGAACACGTGCCTAGGGTTGCTGATGGTAGTCTTGTTCAGACGAGAAGTGCCTAGAATTTCGGTGCTGGCCTGCACTTGGGGTGGGACCAAACTGATATGCAGATAGATATTTCTCCTTTGTGAAGGATGCTAAAATGTGGTTGTAGACTCTGCCGAGGGGAAGACATTCCATAGAACAGGGTATTTGATCCATGTTCTTTCGAGGGGCTCCCACACTCCATTCGAAGTCCAAAAATGTAAGCCTTAATTGGTTTAGGCTTCGACTGAACCAGAATGAAGCAACTTTGTTCAATACCATTGAATGCATCTCCACCAGTGTAAGTGTTAACTAGCATGTTCATGCAACAACGACCACACTTTACATAACATAAGAGAAACACTTGCAAACATGATATTTATTACCCATAATATAATTCCTTGACAAAACACATCTTAGTACTTTATCACATGCATAGTAGTACAGCACAAACTAAAGGTTATTGGGAAGAATACAGCGCAACCAGATTTTGAAGTGGGAGGTACTTTATTCCATGTGTTTTGAAGCAGAGAGTAAAAAAAATTGCTATTCCCAATGTAGGGTATATTCTCGGCAAGTGAATGTTTATTTTAATCCTAAAATAGATATTCGCAAATCATACTTTTTTGCCCAGAGGATTTCAAGCGCATTAATAGGTATAGCAAGATTCCTGTTTAGATTGGGTAGTAATGGAAGAGCCCCTTCCTGTATCACTGCTGTGCGGATACCAGTCTGTAGTGCTGTGTTCCGATGGAAAGAGGGGAGCTGCAATGTGTCATGTTCTTCCGATATTTAAATAGGGTTATTTTAACTCTTTATGTTGGTAGTAACTGCCTGTTTTTAGGGAGTTTGTACCTATGTGTTAGTCAATTTCCAGGCCAAAGTTGTGTTCTGATTTGCTAATAATGACCTGGAGTGGGCTTTTACCAAGAGCATAAGCATTTACCAACCAATATGGAACACCCCTTCATCACCATCAGCACGCTGTGCAAGCCAAGCAATCCTGCTAATTAAAATTAAACATGGTCATGTACAAAGCTAAGGGAGCTCAAGGAATCTCCCATTTTTTATATTTATGATGGTCACGGAGGGCAGGTGAAGCTGTGACCAGGGAGGAACAAGTGAGATGAAAGATTGTCAAGGTACGTTTTTCTATTACATTTTTCTCACCCACAACTTATTACATTCAACCTATAAACATTAGGTTGAATGTTACAGAAAGAAAGGTTGCTTTAGTGTCATGACATATGATCTCCAAAGTAATCTCATCAAATCAAAATAAAGGCAAATATTTAAACAATGTAGACCTATGTGTAGGTCAATGGTGATTTACAATATTTCAAAAAGGGGGACCATATACGATGAAACTTTGGCAGAACCCCATTCCTTATGTCAGTTAGTCTCTCCATTGCCCATGTGTCCTATAGTTTGGTCCACAAGATTACAATAGGATCTTTAGGGTTCTTCCAATAATGAGTTTAAGAAAGTCTCCTGGCATTGAAAGCATGTACAAGTAAGATGTTAATGTTAAAGGATATTTGTACTGCGGACTATCACCACAGGAGTGGTCCCATGGCGCTCTGGCGGATCTGAAAGAAAAGGGGGGCAGGTTAGGGGCGTGTTAGTAGAACAAAGTTTGGAGAGGCGCAAGGGAGCTGTGATTTACTGTTGCCAGCTTCAGTTCGGTTAACAAAGTTCGCAGAGCTTTATGGTGTGGTATCCGGTCCGAGTCCGTCGTGTGCTGTTGTGTGAAGGTCTGTGTGATGTGTTTGTTGCGGTGTGGTGAAGTGCGTGCGGGTTGCAGCGTTTTAAGAAGTGTCATTGTGTTTAGTTTGAGTGTGAGAGGTGTGTGAGGAGTGGTGAGGTTTTTAGAAGTTTTTGTGGGGTTGGTTAGTAGCCTTGTAAGTCGGAGAAATGACCACACCTATTGTGTCTCTTTGGCGATTTAGACATGGTTGTATTCTTTTCAGCGATTAAAGTTTCAGCATGATAAAACTGTCTCATCTTTCGGTCATTACGTTGAGTTAGCTAGTCTTTGCATTTCTATCTCTATATTTGGCCAGCCCCTATATCCCAGTTTGTGGTTGGTGCAAACTAGTCCTTTCGTATCGATCTGCTTGCGACCTATGCCCTGTCTGAGTGGGTGAGGTTGGTTGCTGTGCCTTTGTGTTAGGCATGTTTGCCATTGTGTCCAGATGAGGTTGTCGCTTGTTTTTGTAGGAGTTTCCCTTAGTCGGTCCTAGGTGTTTGTCTGTGCCGTCGTATATTCTGTCAGCCTGTTCTTGTGTATTTCCCGTTTGATTATTTCAGTTGTTTCCATCTGGTTGTGAGGTGTTGAAGAGCCAGGTTTTTAGTAGTTTTCAAAATTTTAGGGGATCTTTGGTATTTCTTATTCCTTTTGCGGGGTTGTTCCAGGTTCTTTCTGTTAGGTGGGAGAAAGAGGAGCCTCCTCGTTTTTTTCATGACGTATGGTTTTGGTTCCAGGCGAACTTCTTTGCTTGATCTGAGGCGTCTCGTTGGCTTGTGGCTTGTAATTTTTCTTTGGTAGGAACTCTGCTCCCTGTCCGTTGATTGCCCTATGTGTTATGCACATTGTTTTGAATGTGATACAATGTTTGATTGGAAGCCAATGTAACATTTTTAGCGCTGGAGTGATGTGATCTCTTCTAGATAGTTTGAGGTGTCCAGCTGCTGCCGTTTGGATGCGTTGTAATTTCTGCAGGTGGTGATCCGGCATCCCGAGGTAGAGGCTGTTTGCTTAGTCGATTTTTGACATGAGAGCAACGATTGTCAGTGTTTTGTGTGTGAAATAGATGAAAGGTAGGATTATTTTTGTTGAGTGGAGGAGAAAGAAGAATTTCTTAATTATTGTAATTACTTGTGGTTCTAAGTTTAGAGCGTTGTCCATTAGGACTCCCAGGTGGGCGCGCGCGGTTCCCAATTCAATCAGCCAGGGAATGGAGGTGGTGTTCTCTCGGGAACTGTATAGACAGTCTCCTTCACTGCTCTCTGGCCTTCCAAAACCAGGTCTAATAGTGTCATAGCAGTTACATCTTTAATCCTTGATAGGATTTCTTACCATAAAAAATGCTTTTGGGCATGTCCATCACATGCTCGATGTCACCCACCTTACAACACCGCCTCCAACAAAGTGGTGAAAAGCCAAGTATAAAGCTGTGCAGGCATGCATAATCACAATACAACCTAAGAAACATTTTATAGAGGCACTTATTTGTGATGGGGCAACTCAATGATTTTGCAGCCCTGTGCCACATGTTTGCCCAAGTTTCCACAGAGATTGCCAAGTCCAAGTCTTCCTCCCACCTCTTCATATAAAATAGTCAATGGTCTATTTTGTATAAAGTAAAATGGTATAACTGCGATATCTTGACATTGAGAAATTGAGAAACCCCCCAGCAGAATTAATTCAAAGGATGTTGCTTGCTTGGTGCCTGCTCTGCGGATAGATTGGTGGTATGTCAAGTTGCGCATTACGATGCCTTTATTACTGTTCTGCCTCGATGAGATCAAATTTCATTTTAGCTTCTACGATTGGTTTGTCCCAAGTTAAAGCATTCCCCAAGCATTAAAAAAAAAAAACAGTCTCTCCACCGTTGAAATACATACACATTCCAGGTGAGAACTCCAGATTGCCCATCACTGAAGGATCAAGAGCCCAGGCTGGGGTTCACATGCCATTGTATTTGTGCTTTGTCCCAATAGTGGCATGAGGAAACGGTTGCTGGGAGAGGGCAGTGGGATACATGGCGCGCATCCCTCTCTAGAAACGGTAGGAATGCTGGCGTAAACTGGGGTGTTGACTGTCCAAACTAAGGTCTGAGGCATGATATAACTAATGGTAGAGATGGGCCAACTGGACTGCTAAGAGATGTCGATTGATGGTGGGAATTCCGAGGCCTCCCATTACATTAGGACGCAGGAGAATTGAAGTGGAATATGTTCCGCTGAAATGAATGGGGCAAGCAGTCTTATTGGGACTTGTGTTGTAAGGCTACTGAAAAAATAAAGAGACCAGGATCATTTTCAAGTCATGGATCCTATCTAGATGTTGTCTTGGGTCAGCCATCCATCTTATTCTGCCGATAGTTCCTTAAATAGGGATTGCAGTACAAGGGGGAACTTCTAGGGTTGAAGTTTCCCATTATAGGGTGAATCTATTCTTCAGAACCATGATGGTAGATTCCTTCTCAGAAATATTTAGAGCCCTTGAATTTAGATTTTTGCGATAGAAAAAGCCTGTAGATCACTCAAAGGTGGAAAGCTGAAGGTAGGGAGTGATAACTAATGCAAAAAAGAAAGCCATCACCTGTGTAGAGGGCAATTCGTTGCGACTTCCCCCTTGATTATCTCATTGGATCTAATCTTTACGGCGAATGGTTCAGCAAAGAGGGCAAGAACAGCAGGGCGATAAAGGGCACCACTGGTGGACCACCCTAGTCAACCGAATTATTTAAGATAATCCACTGTTGATCTACACCATCGTAATGGGGGAAGAATGTTGCTTCGATCTAAGTCGTAAATTCCAGGCAGAAGCCCATTCTTCCCCATAATATTGCTGAGAAACTTCCAGTCCACCCTATGAAATACCTTCTTGGCATCTAGCCCCACAAGCACTAGGGAGACAGACCAGGAGTCAGTCTATTGCCCTCTGTTTATTAGCCAGAGATCTTGCACGACTAAACCCAGTTTGGCCCTGGTTTATGAGTGATGGAAAAACATCTGTTTAGCAAGATTGTGTGCAGTACCCTATAGGTGCACTACAATAACCTTGGCCTCCTGGCAATAGGGACCCCAACCTTTGGTTCAAGCCTGAACTACACAGGTTGGTGGTGTGGCTGAACTGCCAGGCTAATCTCAAGAGGGGTCAATGTGAGCAGTAATGTTGTGACACAGTTTCACAGTAGCAGTTATTCAAATACACACTTACACAATATTTCTTGATAAAACAATTATTAATTTATTTCCCAGTCAGTTGTATACGCCTTCTTCAGAAGGGAGCAAAACATGTAACACTTAGTTTCTCTAAATCAGATGATACCCATTGGGGATGGCACACAGAAACTTCCTACACACTCAGGTGACAAATAGCTAGGACACTCTGGACATTGATTTATCACTGGTTCATTTAGAGCAATACTGAGTTTGGTGCAAAGGTTAGATAGGGGAATAAAACAAAGGTTAAAAATAATTAATAAACAGGTAAGTACCTTTGAAAACTTTCAATGTTCAGTAAATTAACCCTTTCATGGGGAAAGGAAAGCACAGAGTCAGATGTAAGAAGAGCCACTCAGGGAGCCAGGACAGCGAATGTTAATTGCACAATGTCTGGGGGAGCGGACTATCTTTGCAGGTAGGTAAAAAGTTTTGCACAATGTTTTTAGAAATGTTTGTAGAAAATAGAACACTTAAAGGGCCACAAGCTGGGAGGCTGTGAGGGGCAAAGCTATAGCAACTCTGCAGGGTAACCAAGACAGGTCTCAACTGAGAGCAAGTAAGCCTACACAACAAGAGGTAAGTTCTTAGAATTTACAGCAGCTGTGGTTAGAAGAAATGGTTCCAGCTGGCTTCTGTTTCTGTACAGCTCTGCAGATCCCGTTGTTCCTGAGCCTCAGTCGTGGGGGCAAGAGGGAGGACGTCTGGGGACTCCTGCTCAGCAATGGGAAGGTCAGCGGCAGCAATAGGCAAACTTCAATTCAGCGATCCTTCAGCGTTTCAGCTCCTCGCATCTGACAGCGAATAGCAACACAGCGGTTACCGGATACCACTCCAGACTTTCCTTGCTTCTGGGGTCCAGCACACTGTTGAGGTGGCTCGGGCTTGGTCAGTCCAGCAACAGAAAAGTCCGGAGGATCTGTCATGATCTCTGCTTCCAAAAGATCAGGACTTGCCCAACTCCCTTGGAAGCAGACCCATAACCCCGGTTCCGATTGCCAGCCAGTCCCAATTGGGACCTTTTGGACCCTGTCCTGGCGCCAGTGGCACCAGGCTCATAAAGATGCCCAGTCCCAGCGCTGGAAGCGCCAGGCTCATAATGCTTGGGTGGACTTACCTGCAGCCGACCATGCTGCTTACTTACCTGCCAGTTGAGCCCCTGATCCTCTTCTGTTTGGGACTACTTTTCCTGTTGGGTGGGGCAGGAGCCACTCCCTAGGTTCAGAACACTGGAACTCTTCTGGAAAGCAGGAACTCTTTTCTTATCTAGGCGAGGCTGTGGAAGGAGACACCTAAGCACTACAGGAGGCTATTTAAACCACACCCGATGGATGAATCTTGCTTTGCGTTATTCTGCATTCTCTGCAGCGGAACGCTCATCGTGTCTTCAGCTTCTGATCCTGGGCCTAAGGGAACAAAGGCTTATCATCCTGGAATCCAGTCTTCAGCAGCACCTGTAAAGACAAAGAAAGAACAGGTTAGCACTACGGTCTTCAGTGGCAGCGCATCTCTTACCTGGTCCATCGGCTGTCACCAACGCCTCGCGCTGCATTCCGGAATCTGAAAGACAAAGGCTTACCTACTCTTCGCATGCTCCGGAGGTCTTCGCACTGCATTCCGGCATCTGAAAGACAAAAGCTTACCAGCTCTTCGCACGCTCCGGAGGTCTTCGGCGCTGCATCCCGCATCTGAAAGACAATAGAAGGTGCGTTTAAAGACATTGGGCAACTTTATTACTCACGTGCCATTTCGCCTTCCCACGCCGAATCCAGTGGGTATTCCAGCACCCTTCAGCTTCTCTAAAGCTCCGAACTTGTACCTGCAAGATAAAAGGGACAATTAGTGCGCATCGTGAAGCAGGCTACAAGCGCTTACTTACGTGCTTTCAGGCGCTTCTATTCCTCACGCGGGTTCGATCCTCAATTCTCTTCAGCCCACCATCCGCCATCGCCGGAACCCTGCAAAACAAGAGACATCATTACAAAAGACTTTTAAGACATTTGAAGTGCCCAGAACTTATCGTTCGTGCAGTTAACGACGGACAGCAGTCCTCTGAGGTCAAGAGGCCTGCACCCTCATCCAGTGAAGAAACTGGTTACGGCACCCTGCCCCGAGGCAGATGGAGAGCTCGGCGTTCACTTACCTAAGGTGAGGGCGTTAACCATTGGGGTTCTACGGGAGAAGAGAAAGGGAAGAGGGAAGAGGAGAGAGGCACCCAATAACCCCAGTTCATTAATCCCATATTTTCTATCTGCAGACATCTTACTCTTCGAGTCAGACATACAGTGCACAGAGGTCCAGCCCAAAGAGCCAACCGTGTGTTACACATCACCTTTGAAGATACGGCATTCACCCAGTCAAGACCGGCGCCTCTGCGGGAATCAGGTGAGCGTTACAGGATCTTCCTAGCGCTCAGGTCAGACTTAAAAACAACACACACAATCTGGTGTTCCTCTCCTTGGCACTTCGGTTCCAGCAGCAGTGGAAATGCAGCCAGCTCAGAGAGGATGTCCAGGCTGGCCTACTTTGGATTTGATTGGTCCCACCAACTCAAGGGGAGAAGTCCTTGCAGGGCTTCTCTAGTCTAGGCGAATTCGGAGCTTCAGCACAGCAGCAGGGCCTCACCGGGCAAACCAACAGACCAGGAGTTGCAGCAGGCGTATCTTCCAATTTTTTTTTCGGATTCCTTCGTCCAATGGTCGACTGCCTTCCAAGCCAAAAAGCCTCACCCTTTATGCATGTTTCTCCCATTCATTCTAGCCTAGCTGTCAATTACACAGCAGGGTGACATATTATACCTTATATAGAATGTAAGCTGATTAGGCATTACGGTGAACACGTCAACACACGGTGTATTACAGAATCTGGAAACACACAGGACTTGACAACAATACTCAGGTAGGAACAAGGATACTTCTCCTTCTAACACCATAGTGACGATTTGATCTAACCATTATCTAATACACATATCACTATTATTATTTTCAGAACATATGAGAACTGTTTCATAAGATGACGTTTCGATCATTCCACATCGAAATGGACAATTGAAGTCCTAAAGAAAAGAAAAACACTTTTGTATTTGGAAGAGAAATTATTTGTTGATATTTACTTAGAGGATTGATGAATTATTATTAGGAAATACTGTGTTTAATGAAATAGTTATTGCTCCTGAAGAAGAGAGGCATATGGAGCGTAGAGCTCCATTTCAAGAATGTTTTTGTATTTTATGTAACCATGAGTGAACTGAACTCGGATTTTTGTTGAAAATAGGCACTAAAAATATCATGTGGATAAAATAATAATTTTTGTATAATACTGTGTCTATTGAAACTTGCTTTCTAATTAAGAATTACAAAACAAAATGATTTACGAATTTAGCTGTTCCAAAAACAAACTAGTGAAAATGATGACATTTATTTAAATTTTGGTTGGATCTTGTTTCAAATATCAAGAGGTGTGCAGGGGACGGGAGTTCCTATTATAAATAGGAATTCCATGTTTTTCATTATATTACTGACCTTTGATACCGAGGTTGTTGGTTTTCTCCCCCCGCACTCCTTAAGAGTATTTAACGACTGAACAAGCCATTGGAGCTTTGAATTTCTGTTAAAGAAATTCAAAGCTCCAATGGCTTGTCAGTCGTTAACAGAGATTAACAACTTATTTATAATATAGGGTGTGCAATTTCTTTTTTGCATTTTCTGTCCTTGCCAGAAAGCCAGCCGGCCAATCACCTTTGGGTGCATTCTTGTAACCAAGGGGATTAAGCACCGCGTCTCGGGCACCTCCCTCACTTCCTGCCCCTGCCAGACATACTGGAGCCAGAGGCGGGCTTCACTCGTGAATCCCGCCAAAGACAAAGCGAACAAAGGGACCAAACCTGGTTTGGCACGCAGAGTAAATCTCCAGAAGGACCTTTCCAACAAGAAATGGCAAAAAAAGAAGAACAGGGTCATTTTCACAAAATGGGCACCCATGGGTGCTTTACTGCAGTTGTGAACGCAGCCTGTGGAAAAAACACAATTGTAGTAAAAAGTAAACCACTGCCACCAGAACATTCATTGTAGAAAGGGCAACATAAAAATGTTCCATGCGAAACTAGACAAAGGGGATACTAAGTAGACCCTCCAGTACCCTATTGTAAGATAGTGTGTGCTGGGTCTAGAAAGTTACAAAATGTAAGTAAAGTCAATTTCACTTCACTCCTCTTGGAATCTGTAGTTTCACCAAGAGAAGATATTTAAACCTGTGGGAAATCTAAGAGACTTCCCCTGTGCCACTGCACTGAAGGTGTTTGACACCATGTAAAGATGATGCCTATAGAGTTTGTCAGACTCCAAAGTAAAAAAAAAAAAAAAGTAAAAAAACTGGTGTGAACTCGTCTGAGCCGGGGTTCTCATGGAGAGGAAGGCTCTTAACGGTCAACTCAGCCTCAACATTAGTTATAGGGGCTTCCATTGACGTCAATAGGGTTTCTAGGATTGGAGGATGGATGATCTGTTGAATGTATTTTTCCTGCTCCCATTGTGGTCTGGGACCACCCGATATCTGGGAAAAAACTGGAATGCTGGGGGCTTGGTAGCATGATGAGGAGCTGAAACTGCTCAGTGATTCCAAACATGATCTAAATATAATTGTTTACTCTGAAGTAATTCACTTTAAATTACCAGCCTACTGAAGCATTCGCTCAAAAATACTCACAGAACGATTGTGGCACCAATATTGTGATATGTGATGTGGTCTACCAATTTTTGCAGATAAGGCACATTGACATTGTTATTTGCCCAGGGTAACACCCTTTGCTATGCATTAAAACTAGGATTTTATCCCACTGTCCAGTGTGGATACCCGACCATCAACATTCTCAGCTCTAGTTGGGACACATTTCGGTTTCAGCTTTCATGAACAAATCGTATAAAGTGTACTTGAAAAGCACATACAACTCTTAGTAAAGCAACCCGACAATATATACATCCATCTAGAAACATGATAAGACATAATAAATATTTTATACCTTCTAAAGGGACAGCTACAAACACTGAATGCAAAGTAACACTACCCTAATAAAATCTGTTTTACCACTTTACTTTCAACACTAAATTTTAGAGCGTCAAAGTGCTGAAAGTAATGTGGTGAAAATGTGGTGTAAATTCCAGTTCCCAATGTATCATTATTAGTGTTGCTTTGGCTCTAGCTGTATAAATGTATTTCCCTTGCACAAATGCTTCCTTTTTCCCCAGAACAGAAGATTTTCTAGTAGGCAGAATCGTTGTGGTATTGAATGACTAACATTTACATATCCAGGCGACCCTTAAAAAACTCATTTCATTTAATATACACAAGGCAAACCATCCCTTTGCAATCTTCTGACAGGATGGAATGCATGGACACTGCAAGACCTATACATTTATCAAGATGTTTCGAAAGACGGAAAGACCTAAGAAAGCTAAGAAGGCAAAATGTTCTGGTACTTAACAGATTCAGAGCATACAAAATGGCTCCCTAATGTAACCCTTTCACAAAGAGATGGAAATTAATTAAATCGGTATATAAAAGGGTGGACAAGGGCCACCAAACCAAATATAAATTCCCAGTTTCTTTCCTGATGCAACTTCAGAATCTCTAGCCCAACCTTTCATCTTACTGTATAATCACTATCCAAATGACTTCTATTTCTCCATGGGCTTCTTCGAATTCTGTAAGTGATGTTGTACTCCCCATGCTTGCTGGACGGCAGTTATTAAATTTACCATTACAATCTCCTCCCACCTTTCCCTAAAGAAAAATTTGTTTGCAGTAGGTTTCTTTTCCTTGTGGCCTCTGCCAACAACTCCTCCTACAGCCACATCACTACTGAAACAGGTTTATGCCCACAAAGGACCTAAAACCTTGGAAGACGTAGAGACACAAATGATTCCACAAAATAATTTCAGAAATCACAATGTTAATGCTCCATATTTACAAAAGCATGTGAAACAGGGCAATAATTTAAAAACGGTCAAAAATCGGAGTGTGCAACAAGATCTTCGTGCAACCACAGAAAATGTCAAATACATACCAGATTTAGAACGCAGAGCCTCATGTATGTGACTGGCCTGTATCCTTTCTTCAACATCTTCCAGGTCACCTATATCATCTAAATTAGAACGTTGTGCAATACAGGGTTAGATTTCTAACACCTCACATTTGAATTTACATTCATCTATTTTTGTTAACAGATTTACATGGCTCAAAGACGTTTCTCCACAGCACTGTAAATCAGATCAAATCAAGAATATTGGAAGGTAGATCGCAGCGAGTGGTGCATCTGTGCTTAAATGAGGCTACAACAGCATCAAGGAGCCTGTGACATATTGAACGATGAGCCTGCCATGGTTTTTAAGTGTGCACACCCTTGTCACACGGCATACCCTCAGAAATGTTATGTCCATCCATGCGCTGTCAGATTCTTACAGTTTTCACCCCTGCACTGTACGTACACAATGTTCAACCGTGTTCTTTATAAACAAAACCACACTCTTCACTCGTGGCCACTTTGTACACATTCCATTTGCACTGCATAGAAGAAAAGACCTTTAAGCCCTTCCCTCCCCACACCCTTGACAATAGTCTGAACCTTCAAGTCAGGCTCTGCCCTTCAGAATGGTGGAGAGGCAACATTTCTTAACTAGCACAGATAGCACAGCGAGTAGAGAACTCGCTTTGACATCAGTGCAGAGCCTGCAGACGCAGGTTCGAATCCCGGCTGGGCCAAACTCAGCCTTTCATCCTTCCAAGGTCGATAAATGAGCACCACACACCATGGGAAAGAAGCAGCGCTCAGACGCGTAAGGGTTCGTAGCGCTATGTAAATGCTAAAAAGAGAAAAAACTTAAGTGGGGAAAAAGGAGCCTGCAACATGACGCCACGGTTTTGAGGAGAGAATGGGTAAAAAGATTTGTGGAGATATGTACAGACATCACAAGGATAATAAGCTACCTATTACTTTGCTCCACCACCTGTGGGGAGTTGTAGGTCAGTAAGTGCTTGCGACTTTACATCTCAACAATCGCACTAATGAATTAGATGGAACTGCAAGGAACTGAGACAAGAAGTGTCATGAAGTTCCGAATAGACTATGATCTGAACCGTCTTCCCCATAGTCAGTCCTAAAAACCAGGACATATTAGCAACATTATGGGCTACCTCCAGACGCTCAGCATGGAGCCATCTTTTCAATTATACAGTCCGGTGTTCTAGGACATGCATTGATCTGAAATCCTGCTATATAGGGTATTTCTACAACACTAGTAGCACCAATACGAAAGTGCCCAAAAACCTGTAACCTCTACGCATTGCAAACCCACTAACTTCAAGTTAGCCACCATCAGAAAATAGGGTGATCCATAGGAATTGTCCGGCACATTGCACTGAATCAATGGGAAGTGTTTGCTAGCGCACAATTGCATTTAAAAGTGTGCTGGAAAGTCTTCAGACCCAAGTGGAGAAAATGTGATTCAAACAAATTATACAGCCCCAAAACAGACTGCCAGGTGATGCATCTTCCTCGCAGGCAAGAACAAGTTACTTATCATACCTGGTAAAGTTCTTTCGATGGGATGTTCCTCCGACGTATTCCACATCTGACTAATTACCACAGCTGTGCTGCTTCAGATTTTTTTTTTTCGACGTAGGCGTCCTGCGTCGATGACATCGACACGCTGTCCCTCAAGGACCTCGGTCGACGTAAAACGGATGTTATATCTAGGACGCACGACACCCGTAGCCTCAGTTGCAGTTTTTTCCCGCCAGAGTGTGTGGCACCAATCGCCTGCCAGTATGACTACAGAAAGCCTTGCGGAAACGTAAGCAGCAATTGCATAAGAAATTCTGTAGAGGGGCCGGTAGGGAGGGTATGATGGGAGGGTACGATGTGGAACACGTCAGAGGAACATTCCATCGAAAGAACGTTACCAGGTAAGATAAGTAACTTGTTCTTCGAAGGGATTGTGTCCTCCGACATATTCCACATCTTTGACAGACTCCCAAAGCAGTACCAACGTATGGAGGTGGGAAAAGAATTTACAATTGCATCAATTTAGAATGCCCAATCAAATTTCAGAATAGAGGACTGCCTTACCAAAGGCCAAATCCTGCCCATGGATAGAGTCCAGGGAATAATGTTTCACAAAAGTATGGACAGAGCCCCATGTGGCTGCTTCACAAATATTGCGAATCGGAACACCCTTCTGTAGGGCAGTGGAGGTAGCCATACCCCTAGTAGAATGAGCCCGTAAGCCTACTGGAGGGTCCTTTCCCACCAAATGGTAACACTCAGAGATCGCCAAAATGATCCATCTAGATAAGGTCTGCTTGGAAACAGCCTGACCTAAACGCCTTCCAGCATAACCAATTAAGAGCGGATCGCCCACTCTGACCCACGACATCCGCAAGAGATAGAAACTCAAAGCTCTCTACTAGGGGCCAACCTATGGAGCCTCTCCTCTTCCATACCAGGATGTGGAGGAGGATAGAACGGCGGAAGAATTACCTTCTGGCTCAGATGGAATTCCGACACCACCTTTGGAAGAAAAGAAGGCCGAACCCTAAGAACATCCCTGTCCTTATGGAACACAGTGAAGGGTGGTTTGGCGGACAGTGCCTGCAGCTCACTCACTGTGAGTGCGGAAGTAACCTCAACTAAAAATACAGTTTTAAAGGACAATAGTCGCAACGAACAAGAATGTAAGGGTTCAAACGGAGCTCCCATTAGGAACTTTTAAACCAAATTAAAATCCCATCCTGGCACCTGGAAAGGAGACGGTGGAAACAGTTAGCCCTTTTCGAAACTGAGATATCAAAGGGATTTTAAAATAAGTACATTCCTCAGATGAGCGCTTAAATATTGACAGCGATGCCAGGTAATCCTTGATGGTACCCACTTGCAAGCCCTTGGGGCTAAAGAAAGCAAAAAAGACAAAACCAAAGGAATGGAACATTGGAAAGGATCCACATTCTGTACTCTGCACCAGTCGCAAAACTTTTTCCAACGGCAATGGTACAGAGTTTTCGTTGCGGGCCTTCTGGCCGAAAGCAACACCTCCATCATGTCCTCGGGGAGGTCCCAATCCCTGTAACTCAACCTTTCAGATACCAAGAGTGAAGGCTGAGGGACGGGACCTCTGGATGGAGAACCAAATCCCCCCGCCCATGAGAGCAGATCGTCTCGGTAGGGAAGACGACGTGGCGGGCAGATGGACATGTCGAGAAGGTCCGGGTACCACGCTCTCCTGGCCCATGCCAGAGCAGTGAGTATCATCCAGGAACCAAACCTCTGTAACCTCTGCAACACTTGCGGAATGATGGGGACTGGAGGACTTCTAAACATGCCATCAAAGGGCATGTTGAGAAGCCGGGATTGCACATCCAGAGCAAACCCCGACTTCCGCAACCACGCAAACCTGCGTATCACGGTGCTCGCAGCCATGGACCGGCTGACAGTCTGCCATGTCCAGACCCGACTGAACGGTTTCACACATGGCATCCTTGCCATCTTGTACGAGGGCTAGAAAACCATCCCATTCCTCCCCTTCGGGAATATGCTCAGCAGCCAACGACAATTCCACAGAGTGTGAGTGAAACTTGCCAGGGCACAAACACAGTTGGCTGCCTTTAAAGCGATACCCTCCAGAAGAAAATACCTTCTTCGCCCAACCATCAAAGTGCTTGTTGTCCCCATCAGGAGGGATTGTAGGGTACGCAGCCTGCTTTGCTGGGGCCATAGCCGCCTGCAACACCAAACTCTCCGGAATAGGGTGCGTTGACAAGTAGCAGGGGTCACCACTGGCTGGACGTATTTTTTCGGAAGCAACTTATTCACTGCCGGGATACTCTCCAGAGCAGTCCAAGCCGCTGCCACCCTTCTTTGCAAAGCCATATGAAATGGCAACACCGGGTCAGTGGGTGGACCTTGGTCCAAGATATCCGTCAGATCATCATGCAGACAATCAACAGGTGGAGCAGACCACCCCAAGTACTCAGTCACCCTCGACATGAGACGCCTATACGACGATTCGGCATGTGTACCAGGCTTAGGCCTGCCAAACTCAACCTCCGGAGAGGTATCAAGACCACTGGCGTCATGTAAGGATTGACGCAGATCTTCCAGTTGGCTATGACCAGACAACAGGTCATCAGGAACCTCAGAAGGCACAACCCCCTCCTCATCAAACCTTTGTTCCACCTCCGAAATATACTCCAAGGGTTGGAACAAATCCACCCTGGGAGGAGGAACAGAGTAGGGTTCAAACACAGGCCTCACCGACTTGCTGAGAGCCTTTCTCAGAGCTTCCACAGTCCTCCGGGGCAACTCCGGTAAATTTTCCTCAAAAGGCATCCGCGGCACCAATGGCGTCGACGACCTCTTCGAAGCTGGAGCCTCAAGAGAGTCCCTCAACGGACATGGCACTGACGGCGTTGATGCCTTCTTAGAAGGCCTCACAGGCTCCGACGCTGGCGATCACCCTTGTCAGATCGGGGTTGTGATGGCTGCAGATGATCGCGCCGACCACCCGAGCCCGAAGGCGTGCGAGCGGTGGCCCTAGCTCGTTCTTTGTTGGCATCTCTCGAAGGCGTGGACGGAACAGTGCCTTAGCGATTCGAAAATTGCCATCTCCTGGCGGAATGAATCCCATTCGGCCGGCGACAAGTCTTTCCTGGGACAAGTTACCCGCCGTCTGGCGGAGTCCTCCGACGAGGAAGGGGATGGCAACCGGTGATGGCGCTTCTGTGAATGCCTCAAAGAGGCAGAGGAATGGCGGGACCCACTCTGAGAACGAGACCCCCGACGCGGAGAGTCGCCCCTCGAATTGTCGGTCGAAAGGGTTTTAGAAACCCTACCTACTGACAACTTCTTCAGCTCCTGCAAGGCCTTCGAAGTTAGGGACTGGCAGTCATCACAATCATCGGTGACGTGACTTTCACCGAGGCACCAGAGACAAACATTGTGCGGCTCCATAATGGACATTTTGGAACCGCAGTCCCGACACTTTTTGAAGACCGACTTCGGGGTAGAAGACAAAGACATGATTCAATGTAGGAAGAACCGAGGTGCGCCGAGATTTTGAAGCGAACACGTTCATGGAAAAAACGGAACTGAAGCTACTGGCGTCGTGCATCCTAGATAAAACATCTGGTGACATCGACCGTTGATGGAGGCCCTCGAGGGAAGGCGTATCGATGTCATCGACGCAGGACGCCTACGTCAAAAAAGTTTTCCGAAGCAGCACAGCTGTGGTAATTACTGTCAAAGATGTGGAATACGTCAGAGGACACAATCCATTCGAAATGGTGATTTGGGCAGAGGATATACTTATAAACCTCTCACGGGCCCTTTAAAAACACAATCAAGTTTTTATTAATGCCAGCAAAAACAGACTCATTTGTTCCATAGCAGACTCACATGGTAGGCACTTCGCCAAGAACTGGGAAAATCGGGATTCAGGCAATAGATATAATAGGAACACTTAATGAACCCTCCAAAAAAACAGAATGAAGTGCCTTAACTGTGAAGGCACAAATGTATGCGTTTCTGGTAAGGCACCATCAACAGGAGAAGAGATGTTGAACACTTTAGATATGCTGCATAACCTGTCATTGGTATGACCTCAAAGCACTAGGGCAGGCAGTGACAATATTGCATTAGACAATCTCAGCACACTGCATAATATTGGAAGAGAATTGCAAATCAGCAAGACCTGTTCATTCAATGTATAGATAATGCACATAAAATGGCAGCATAGTCAGCTCATGTTGCACTTATTTATCCCAGTGCAGCCGATAATCGAAAACAAGCGTTCAAATGTTATACTTTATTTTTAGTAAAGTGTCTTAGGTTTCCAGTTGTAGATGATTGTATTATACAGATGACAGTTTCGAGTAGTAGTGTATGGAGTATGAAACGGGTCTTCAAAGTCAGAGCCGTGTCTCCATCTAGACTGACTTGTATGCATTAACTGTGAAACTGGATATAATTTAAAGTAAGCAAGCATACAATATTCCCTTTGTTCTTTTGAATTCCAATTAGGACTTCAAAGCACTTAGTGAAAGATTGCAAACCTTCTGCTCAGCCCCAAAATGAAAACTGTGGCTAGGTGGTTAAGCCAAAATTGTAATCAATGCAAACATGATAGATATTTGGAGAAGGAAATGTGTAAACAATCTATGACCTAATAGCATACGCTATGTCAAACCAGATTGATACGCAATAGTTAAAGGAATGGTTCAGTCAAAAAATGTTATTGTCCGTACGGGTCGGCCATGTGTTTTTATGCCTAAGTCACTCGATTTTAGAAAAAGTTCCTATGGACCCTACCCAAGTTTTCGTCCATTAAACGCACGCGAAAACAGGCATCAGGGTGCTGCCATTTTGTGATAATCCTATCACTTGCCCCATCGCCCTGGCTGACCTGCTTTTGCGGCACTAAGTTATATCCCCCGCCCCTGAGCCAGACATTATCAAAACATTCATATTCCCCGCCTCTCTCCGTGACGTTACTGTGCTGCGTAGGCAAACGCGCCCAGTCGTCTTCTACGCGACTTCACACAGAACCCGGAAACCAACACAGATCAACTCACAACACAGCGCGCCACAATTCGGAATATGAAACTGTACTTTCAAATCAAACAGCAACACGGTACATTTGGTAAAGTACATGTATTTAACATTAAATGTTTATAGAATATTCAGCAATTGCCATATTAAATTGGAATGTCATTTATTGTTCTTTTCTCTCCATCAGCAAATCCTGTTCTGTTTTATCGTGAGTCACGTGCGGTTACTTTATGGTACACAGGGTGGTGGTTTTCGTTAAAAGAAGCACTTTGGTCGCACGGAGAACCGCAAGGCTGTTCAATCAACTAGGCACTAGGCCAGCGTAAAGGTTGATATGTTGCTTCTAGCCGCTAGTACCGCATAAGGGCATATGGGCCCTTGGCGATCGTCCCATAAAATCGTCAAAGTGGTGCAGTTGTTTACGATAAGCTGCAGCTGGCGGATGAAGAAAACATCTGCCGGGGTCTGACACTGGTGGCAGTAGCAGTAGGGTAGGATATACCTGTTTTGAAAACATAAAAATTATAATTAGTCTCGCCAGCCGATCTTTATTAATATTATTCATTTTATTTATTACGGCCAATCTGAAACTATTTGCTTTCAAGGATAGTGCAATGGAGTATGTTCGGCTCTAAAATCAATGCGAAAACTGACGAAATAAATCGAGGTTAACACACAATGAGAAACCACTGTTTGTCTACATGCGTGTGGAATGTGGACCTGCATGCCCATGTGCCCGGTACAAAGACGATCCCACAAACGTTTTACTTGCTCTTCATTCATTCATTCATTCATTCATTCATTCATTCATTCATTCATTCATTCATTCATTCCGGTATAAAAGCGTCTAAAGAGTTACTTACATTATATTTGCAATTTCCATTGTGTCTCTGCGTAATGCAGTCCGTAAATCCCACTGTGCTCTTGACAACGATTTTTCGTATACTGAACTAACATGAAACTCGGTCTAGTTTCAGAATTTTCTGCCTTATCGTCTTTTACGTTATTGCACCCCTCCTTCAAATGAAGTCCTTTCGGCATGGTCCCTGTCTCTCAAGGTCAAAAACAATAGAACCTTATACTGCCAGTGTGAGTTGTGGGCCTCTTCAGGACGCCAGCTGAAAAACAAAGCCATTGACCTACACTCTAAACGAGCATACATTCTTACTTTGCAACATCCCGTAGTAAAGCCATCTGTGAGAACTTGAATTTTCGAATCCATCTATGTACTATCCCTCAATGTGCAAATGTGAACTGGCTTCTCTCCCATCTGCAACGGCTCGCTTGGCGCTTCCTGAGGCCCCCAATTTTGTCCTCGTTGTCCGCAAGCTTTGCAGCCCTAGAGAAACATAACTATGGAGACATGGACTTTTTGGGGGAAGGTCAGGGAAAGTATAACGTACCCGAGGAGTCGAGTTGAAAGTGAGATTTATTGTTCGTTTTATTATTTGCAATACGCAAGCCTTGCGAAACGTAGCTACAGCAACAAAAATATATACATACACATATTGACAAGGTCAGCGATATGAGGTGAATAGAGAGAGAAGTCAAACATGACACCAAGGTTGTTCGCCACCCAGGATGGTGAAGGGAGGGGTTAGGGTTAGCATACTTTGTAATATGATTGTCTTTTTTGTAAATAAATGTAATTGTACAGTGTACATAGAATTATTTAAACTGGGATTTGTACTTCACAACCAGCTCTGCTTTGGGTGGACATGGCACAGTGGCAATGTTTGGTGGCAATGCATCAGAGCTCTGCACAGAGACGTTCAAAATTCCATATCTGTGCTTTGAGTACAACAATAAGGCTCTTTACAAAGTCGAACTCCATTTCCTCATAGACCGGTTTGATGACCCATTTCTTACTTCTTTTAGAAAACAGCTTAGTGTAGCGAGGCATCCTTACATTACCCGTAGTCCTAGATTGTTCACGGCAGAGATTCTCGTTAGGGGCCAAGACCGCAAGTAGAGTCCTATGTTTCATGCCCTGTATGCTGAAATGCAAGCGCTTTGGCCTGTACTTTAGGCACATATTGTGGACCACCTCCTGTGTGACAGAATTGTGTCAGTCCCCTCAAATCTCTTGATAGAGTGTTATCGAAAACAATCTTCTCAATGGCTTTGTGGGTCGGTGAAGATGGAATCAACCACTTCTTCCTTGCCTCCTCTGGGGACAAAGGGCCATGTTCACATTGGTGGAAATGTAGGTTTCTGACCAGCGGTGAACGCTGCTACAGTGGTGCATCAGTGACCGCCATTTTTCAAGTAGTATTTCCACTGACCCTTCACAAGTTTTAGAGCTCCACAAAAGATGGTTGCTGATACTGGGACCACTGTGAAATACTTTCCAAACCTTTTTTTTCCCTGCAGCCGAGATTTTCTTATTGATTTATTTAGAAAGATGCCATACATCAAATTGATGTTTAATATGTGGGAACTGCTCTCTCATTGTCTTGGCAGTTGAAACGTGTCTGTCCGTGGCTATGAGGTCGATGTGCATTCCCCGCGATTGTAGATATTCCACTGAGTTTATAAATCCTAGTTTCTCCATGGCCACTGAGGATGTACATTGTGTTACCTGCACGACCACCGAACTCGCAATTTTCTTACTATCCATGTCCTGAAAGTGGTAGGTGCAGTACTTGGCAGAAAATCCAGGGGTGTCGCACTGTCCATCGCCGGCTAGTCTGAATCGTTTCCCTTCGAATGTACTTGCTAGTAACAATTGTTCAATTTTCCAAGCATCACTAATGGCCGGAAACAGATTATCATGTTGGTATTTGTAGTACTCCGTTTTAGAAATGAAATGAAGTCCCACAAACTGAAAGAAAGACTCTAACTTTCTAAAACTGGACCCACTAAAAAGTGATGCAGCTGCACACAGTAGATTGCCTGCTGTCAGCTTCCCCAGCATCGGTTGTGCAGACCATGAGAACGCATGATTTAAACTACAGGCGGCATGTATTTTGATGTTACTGCCTTGTTTTTGACGAGTCACATGAATCTATGGCCTCCGACATACTTTCCCTCTGACGGAATGCCCACATTTCAGCAAACTTATAATATCCAAACAACTGTCGAATACTATGTATTTGCCCTCTTTCATTAGACTGTCATCAGGTGTCACACTTGTTTCGGACTGCATCGTTGAGGACATTTCACCACAACTGAAAGAAATATCGCCAATATCAGGTTCTGATGCGTCGGTGAATGCTGCTGCTGGTTCATTCTCTGTCATTTCAACATCTGTTACTTCAACATTGATGGGAGAACACAACATTGTCGACAGCTTTTTTGGTGGCAATTTTCTGGCGGGTGTAGATTGTGTGAATTGATCTGCGGCTACTTCCGAGCTATCCTCAATACATTCAGTATCATCTTCTTGTGGTGGTGCAGTTGCACTGTAGCAATGGTCCATTCCAACTTTACTGGATTCTCCGGACACATTCATTTCATATTCTGGCCATTGGATTTGAGCATCTCTAGTCTCAACATGCGGCGTCTGAATTAATAGTTCCTCCATAGTGTAAATGGTCTGGCAAGCAACATCTCATTCACTTCACTGTGTATTTATAGTTCGTAGACCCACGGGTAACTACAGGACAGATTGGAAAAGGGATGTTCAGTTTAAACACAAGATAAAGTATAGTACAATTGACTGGAAAAAACTAAATAGGCCCCAGCACAAAGAAATTCTAAAGTTATGAACTATTTGTAACTAACCTTATTTTTGTTTCTTTTCTTTGCAACTTTCTTGACTCGACCTTCAACATCTGCACGCTGTAGCTCCGATTCGTTTCCGCATCTCTTCCCTTCCTCTTGCGCTGCAACGACTATATTTTCTGTATCCGCATAACAGCACAGAATGAGGCTCCATCGACTCGCTGAAACATAGTACTTTCATTACTATGTATCACAATATTGATAACATAAAACACACGTGAGGACGAACACACATGTACATCTCAATAGCTCAACACGAATTAAACATTGTGTAGAACAATCAAACGACAAGTATTCCATCTCTGATGACCTAGTTCCATGGAACTGTCAGTATCCATACCTCTGGCTCTGCATGGACTGCCATGAATGATTGTATTGGAGAGGAGGCATCAGCAACTCCCTGAAACAAACTACTTGCGTTAGGTATGGTTTTCAATATTGTAAACACAACACACTTGGGGTCGACGGCACAGGTACATATAAAGAGAACCACAAATGATGCATTGTCTAAATCTGATCATATTTAAATATTCCTTGATTCTTTTAATCGACTTATTTCTCAAATTTCTTTACATCTGCATCATCTAAATGAGATCTTGTGATTGTAGTGGAAGCTCCATTGTCTCCCTGAAACACAGTACTTGCGTTAATAGGGAAGAAAGTATAGCAAATGGAATCACGTTATATGAGCACGCTCGATGGAGCTGTCAGTATCCATACCTCGCGCTGCTGAAGATTATCTATGGATAATGTCAATGTGGTGCGCACTTCCGAAAGCTGTTGCGTCGATTTGTATCCGCATGGTCCCGCTTCCACTTCCCCTGGAATTACTTGAATATCAGGCTCCGCATCAAGTGCATGGGTTGACGCTTCAACAACTGCCTGAAACATAGTATTTGCATTAGAAAGGATTACAATATTGAAAAAACAACACACACTTGGGGTCGACCGCACAGGTACATATCAATGGCTAACCACGAATGAAACATGGTGTAGACAAGTGTTCCAGTCCTGATCATCACGGTCGATGGAGCTGTCAGTATCCATAGCTTGTGCTGCTGGAGAACATCTAGGGCTGTTGTCAATGTGGTGGACGCTTCAGCATCTCCCTGAAAGACAGTACTTGCATTAGTATTGATAACACTAATTATAACTGAAAACAAACACCAGGGGACGACAACTAAGGTGTATATCAATTGGAAAGCACTAACCAAACAATTGGTAAAATAATCACACGATACATAAAAACTATTACTTGGCATGCATAAAAGAAGTCTGTAGCGGAATAGCCAAGTATGATTGCCTGATACGCGCTAGAAGTGGTTGAAAACTGCGGGCACGTCACGGATGTAGAGTGTTCTTGCTTCAGATTCAGTGGATAGTCAAGCAGTTGTAAAGGTAAATTATTGTTTGATAAAGAAATGCAAATATAAAAAAATTGCCATGTAAACCGACAGGATACATGAGAATAATGCTATTGAAAATGCGCAATATAGCACAGTTCCCTGTGCCCATTAATAGATTTCCTTTGGGGGGGGGGGTTATAAAATCGAAAAATAATTTATTTATAAATGTCATTATTGAAAAAGCTATACACTCATATTAATATCGAAAGTATTACAAGGGACACAATACCTAAAATATCAATTAATCCATTCGGCTACCTACACACTACCGCAAGGCCTAAAGCTAAATCCGGACACTTGACTCACCAGTGGCGGAATGTGGACGAATAGATTTGGAATAGCGTTTGCAAGCAGTTTTCGTGTCGTTCGCCGTTTATTCTTCTTTGTTACCCAAGATGTGGCGTACATGTTCGAGGAAAAGTACTGGCTGCAGATGCGGTATCGATCACCCCTCTTGTCCTCAAAGACTTGCTGGACTCTACTTTCAAGCTCTTCCGGTGGATATCCGCAATGTCTGACCCATTCTCTTATTCGATCAACAGTTTTAGGGAATACATGCATTGTAGTGCCTTCAGATTTAGCATGGGTCTTCGAAGGGCAACCGCTAATCGAACAGGCAGGAATTGTTGAAAATTCTGAAAAGTAAATATCAAGATTATTATAAAACCTTGATGAATAAAAATGTCATAAAAAAAGTAAATGAACCATACCATGTTCAATGCAAGGTTTGTTTTGGTCGCCAGAACTATACCAGTTCATCATGTGCGGCTTAATATTTGCCTAAGTTACAGAAATGTTTTAAATGATGTGACTAAACTCTGAAAATGTGACTCGTCCCTTGGATGTTCTGTCTTGCACGAGAAGGAAACATGCTTACATTATAGACTGGACCCCCGAAGGATGCAATTCGATGACAATTGACACAGATGAAAATAAATAGATCTATTGATAGCATAACAATTAAAACTCAAGTCAATAGCAATGAGACCAATGACCATAGCACTATTGGGTACTGTAATCGTAAATAGATAGAAATGTAAAAATGACCGAAATATGACTAGGATACATGGCCTTACTTTGACCAACAAACAGTTGGATTCAGTAGACCGAGCAGTATGTTGCAGGAGAACAGGTAGATGGCCACAGGTAGCACACTGACGAGTTTGCTCGAAGCGGTCGCAGATAGCACGACGACGAGCAGATTAGCATAGATCAGTGCTTCTCAGGTAGAAGGTTCAGGAGTTGACTTGCAAAGCACAAAGATGTTCTCATGAGACATACCAAGTGGTTTATAAAGTAAAGAAACAGGGGTGTGTTTGTGAATGAATGACGTGTGTATATCGTGGTATTATGTTTTTTGCAGGGGGGCGGCCTGCCTCAGGGGAGGCCTGCCTGGAGAAACAGGGTCTGAGGAGGCCATGTGAGCGATGGCCCCTGGGCGTGGGATACCTTTTGAAGTGTACATGCTGTTTGGCACCTTGGCCGTTTGCGCCCGTGACAGCCCCCCATGCGAGCGCTCATCCCCCGGGTGCGAACCGCCTTTGATAGAGGGGGGTGGGATGGATGGGCCAGTGGGCGTGCAGGCAAGTGTGTGGGAGCGAGGGGCCATCATGCCCCCCTCATCCTTTACTTCTCAGTAGAAACTCAGACCAAGTGCCTCCAGTAGTCGGTTCGCCCCTTGCCCTTATGCGATAACTTTGGTTGACATTCGCGTAGATGGGACCACCGAGCAGGACACAGGGCATCCATTTTTGTACCCCCTTTCCACTCCATCTTGGTGACCAGGCCTCACTGCGCAGAGCACATGGCCCCCTCCCTCGTTCCCACTCTGACTGGAAAACTCCAGAGGTAATTGCAACAGCTAATAAATGTAACACATCACTCTTCCTCCGAGATCACTGTCCTGCATGTGAACCAGCGTGGACTAAGCACATAGCTCGTTCATCTCCACAAACGTGTCCTTGCTCACACACCCTCGCCAGTGGAAACTTACTACCATTCTGACCCGTGTCCCTGCAAGGTATACTCTTCATGTGCCAGACCACTGACCACGCCATGATGCCCACCTATCAGATCCCCAACATTAGACCCCTACTGCAGTATATCGTTTCCTATCAATAACAAATGCCACATACCGGAGATTCTTGTGAGCACAGACACACACTTCGAACAGTGTATTATAGTGGTCAAGACCCTTAACCTAAGGCCTGTATAATCCAATGTTAATTGATAGTATAGATATATGTGTGACTTTTATAGAGACATAACCTACTGAAAGACTTTGAACAAGTGTTATTTAGTGCATACATTATTGAGAATATATTATGTTAGCTTAGATAGTGACCACCCTGCTTCACAGCGACCTGACCTTCACCCATTCAGAGCACAGATGTCTGACGTCCATCCTTGAATGGAGACACTTGATTCATTTAAAAAATCTAAACAACCGTTGTTAATATATATGTGGTGTTTTATTTTGTATCTTATTTTGATGATAGAAAAATACAAGACTTTACACATTGTACAGGTCAGGTTGCAGCACAGCGAGAGAAAATCCCCTGTACTGACCGCTGTCACTTGGGAAAGTTTCTCTTATGGCACGAACGGCACAAGCGGGTATTACTCTTCGAGCGCAGTGTCCAAGCCTCCCGTGAAGCCACCATGTAAAGGAACGATAGTCCACCAGTCTGTACCACCTGTGAAAAGGAATGAAACAAACTGTTTTTAAATGACCAAGATAAGTTAAATAAAAGTTTGTTGTCAATTACAATTCTTGTAACTAATGGCATTCTGCTCGGGCAAATGCTATCTAGACACTGCACACTATTGAATGACTTTCATGCGTTACAATGATATGTATATGTAATTTTGGCTATAGTAGAAGACCATGAAATAGGAGTGGCATGACAAGCAGAGTATACTTACTCGTTACTCGGATTACGAGGACGAACAGTTGCACGAAGTTCGTGCATAAGCACCATCATTACCCTCAAAACGGACCGTGTGAGGCAGGCTGCCCTGAAGTCTGGCAGCTCGGTGATGCATTGCGGTCGTGGCTCGCCTTTTGAAATGTAGGCCACGCATCCCGAGTTTTTACAGCAGCAGCAGTTCTCGTCCTCGGTTGGCATTAGCTCACATCGATTGAATGTGCACCAGGTGGAAACACCGTCCATGCGACTAGGTCCAGGCTCTTCAGCTGTTGAATCGTCCTCCCAACTGCCGTCCGAAGACCCATCGTTTTCGTGTTTCCCCTTTTCAGTAGTTCCTCCTCGGTATACTCTGGCTCGTACATGTAGGGCATTATTGTAGCCATTGTGTGTTAAACAAACGAAAATAATTTATAGCGGTGGTACTGGTATCTGTTCACACGGGCTACAAGCAACGAAGGTAGCTGACCAGAGCACAGAAACGAGTTACAGAATACTCAAAGTAAGAGAGAGGAATGGAATCGAAAATCTGCTGCTATGTGTTCTGAAACGGTCTGTTTATACTTATTGAGCAAAGAGGTGTCCTGCCATTTCCATGGCAACACGTCATTAGCTAAAGCGCAGCGAATGTTGACACGAGACGTGCTTTGGCGTTGTGAAATGGGCGGTACGCGTCTGCTGATGACAGGCTCAGGGGTGGGGGATATGATTTAGTGCCGCAAAAGCAGGTTAGCTAGGGCGATGGAGCAAGTGATAGGATTATCACAAAATGGCAGCGCCCCGATGCCTGTTTTCGCGTGCGTTTAATGGACGAAAACTTGGGTAAGGTCCATAGGAAATTTTTCTAAAATCGAGCGACTTAGGCTTAAAAACACATGGCCGACCCGTACGGACAAAAAATGTTGACTTTAAGCACTTTCAAGCCAATACTGTATGACATGCATTACTTACCGTAATAGCATTTCTGACGATTGTATCTGCTCAGATTCACATGCTGCGAATATAGTCCGACATCTAGTGGTAACTGCGAAGTATTGCATCTCGTCTTTCGAGGATCAAAAGGGGACGTCGGCATAGGCGTGTCTGTAACACTGTCCCTAATGTGACATGTAGTGTACCCAGAAATCCTCACACGTCGAGGTCCCTCTGATTATATTTTTTCGGCCGTGAGGGAGCCTTATTACTATCGTGAGCGAGTACAGTAAGAGAGAAGTAGTAAGACGTCTATGCTGCTTCCAACCGAGCGGGGAGGACGTGTTGGCGCATGTGAATCTAAGCAGATATAATCATCAGAAATGCTATTACAGTAAGTAATGCATGTCTTCTAATGTTTGTTAATCTGTTATAATCACATGCTGTGCATAGACTAGTGAGCAGTACCCAGAGTTGGAGGAGGGATGTGAGAAAGAACAGTAGTAAAAAGATGTCTTAGTACTGCTTGTTTCACCTGAGAATCAGACCTAGAGTGAGTGTCTAGGCAATAGTGTTTTGTAAAAGGTGTGTACAGAACTCCAGGTTGCCACTTTGCAAATGGACTTGAGGGGAATATTTGCAATGAATGCTATGGTAGCCCCCATGCCCTGAGTAGAGTGTGCTCTAGGCTTGAAGGTCAGTTTTCTCTTAGCAAGTTTGTAGAGTGTGGTGCAGTTGACAATCCATTTAGAGATAGCTGACTTGGGTCCCCTTCTCTACCAGCTGCCACTGAAACGAAAAACTGGTTTGTTTTCCTTAGTGGTTTAGTCCTTTCCAAATAGTACACGACTGCCCTGCGCACATCTAGTGTGTTTGGGCTTCCGTCCGCCACATTAGTAGGGTTCTGGAAGAATGTAGGCAGTTCTATGGACTGGTTCACAGGGAACTTTGAAATTAATTTAGGCGCAAACCTTGGGAGTGCACATAGCTACCTTATCTCTGAATTTTTACAAAAGGGTCTAGAATAGAACAAGTCTGTAGTTCACCAACTCTTCGTATGGAAGTGACTTCCACTAGGAAGGCTGTCTTGTAAGTGAGTGCTTTTAGGCTTGCTTTGTGCTTAGGTTCAAAGGGAGACCCCTTAAGTCTGGTTAACACCACATTAAGGTCCCATCCAGGAGCCGGGTTGGAAATGGGAGGATACATTCTCTTAACCCCTACCATAAAAGGTTTAATCACTGGGATCTTCCACCAAGACAATTTCTGCTGGGACGTAGTGTAGGCTGAAAGTGCAGCTAAGTGAACCTTCAGGGAATTGAATTCAAGACCGGAGTCCAAAGTAGAACACTATATGTGCAAGGGAACATTCGATGGGATTGATGTCCTTGGTATTACACCATATGACAAAGCGTTTCCATTTATTGGAGTAGCAATGTCTGGTGTTGGGTTTCCTTGCCTCTCTGAGTATATCCATGCATCTCTGAGGAAGCTGGAGGTGCCCAAACTCGAAGATTTCTGGAACCAGGCCGCTAAATTGAGTTTGCGGGCATGGATGGAGCATACCCCCCCCCACCCGTTCCTGAGACAACATGCTGTAAGGGCAAGGCAGCTTCATCAGACAGAAGAGAGTCATTTCCATCACATGGGAGAACCAAGTTTGGCGCACCCATAATGTGCACAATTTTGTTGAGTAGGGGAGTCGGGCAGGGGGGCCAGGAGCATAAACAAATCTCCCTGACCATGTCATCCAGTGACTGTTCCCCTTGGGCTGGTTCTGAGGGTACCTGGGAGGCGTAATCTGGAATTGTGAGTTTTCCAGAGTTGCGAACAAGTCTCTCTGGGAAACCCCAATCTTGCGGAAAAAATTTGGAGACAATGTCTTCGTTTAGTCGCCATTCATACTCTACGGGCAGTGGGAAGTCTCGGCTGAGCACATCTGCCAGAAGATTGAGTTCCCCTGGAACGTGTTGAGACAATAGTAACATCATGTGTTCGAGAGCCCACTTCCAAATGTTTTGAAATAGTTTGGACAGCCCTGGAGAAGGAGTGCCCACCTGCTTGTTTAAGAAGTACATGGCTGGGGTGCTGTCCGTGAGTACCAGTACAGTATTCTGCTGCAGCAGCATTTGAAAGGCTTTCAGTGCTTTAAACACCGCTCATAGTTCCAATAGGTTTATGTGGTTGGAAGCTACTGCTTGGGGCCAAACCCTGTGCACCGTCTGAAGAGGAGCACCCCCCACCCTGTGAGGGATGCATCCGTTGTGAGTGGCTTCTAATGCTGGGCTTGTGAAGGTCTTCCCCCTTCAAGAGGTTTTCCATCAACCACCACTTCAGAGAGAGAACGAGGGCTGACGAGTCAACCACTAGATTGTCCCATAGTCCACTGGACTAACACCATTGGCTGTTTAACTACTCTTGCATGGGGTGCAGTCGCGCATGAGGCACCAAATAAATGCAGGACGCCATCATACCTAGGAGTCACATGTCCTTGCATACTTGCACCTCGCGGCCAGCTACATACTGAGGGAACTGAATCCGCATGTTTTTAACCCTATCGTTGGAGGGGAAGATGAGCCCGTCTTCTGTCCAGATAAGAGCCCCTAGAAACTGCTTGGCTTGACTTGACTGGGGTTGAGGCTGGATTTCTTCTAGTTTATGGAGAATCCCAGACTGAATAAAAGGTTGACCGTCCTTTGAGTGTTTGCTAGGCATGTTTCGCAGGAGTCCACAGTTATGAGCCAGTTGTCGAGTTAAGGATAAACTGGGATGGATTGCCTGTGCAGGTGAGCCGCTGCCACTGCCAGTACCTTTAAAAATACCCTTGGGGCTGAGGCAATGCTGAAGGGAAGGACCTTGAACTGATAGTGCTTGCCCACCATCATGAACCTTAGGTACTTTCATATTTCAATGTTGCAGACACACGAAGTATGCATCTTTCATGTCCAATGTTGCCAAGTAATCCCCCTTCATAAGAGGAATTACTTCTTGTAGCGTCACCATACGAACCTTTTGGGGTTTAACAAACTTGTTCGCTGGGCGCAGTCTAGCACAGGGTGCATGGTTAGATCCTTTTTGGGTACAAGGAAGTACACTGAATGAATACCCTTTTTTACCTGTAGAACGGGGACAGCTTCAATGGTGCCCTTTTCCTGCAGGATCTTAACCTCCTGTAGCAGGATCTGGAGGTGTTCCTGTGTCAGGCGCCTGGATATTAGGGGTCTGTACCGAGGTAGCTGGCTGAACTCTACACAGTAACTGTGGGTAACGGTCTTGAGCACCCACTGGTCCGATGTGATCCCTTCCCATGCCTGCAGGAAAGATGTTAATCGTCCCCCGACCGGGGAGGCATGGGAGGGCACCCAGGCTTGAGAGTCTCATGTTCTTTTTTGGCAGTCTCCAGTATGTCGTTCACCGCTTTTCCATACAGATTGGAATCTTCCAAGGGTTTGTTTAATCAATGATGCCTGAGTCTCGGGTTTAGGGTTTAAACCTGGAATCTCTCAACCAGGCATGGCGCTTTAACAGGGTACCTTGTGCCAGGGAGCGACCCGCTGTTTCAGCAGCATCCAAGATATTCTTGCGAATGTTGTAATCCAAGATATTCTTGCGAATGTTGTAATCAACTTGTTTGCCCTCCGCTACGATTGCTAATAGGCAGGTGCGCACTGGTTCTGCGACCTCCTGCAGGCCCTCTTGCAATAGGTTCCACTGGACATCTGAATAACTAGCCAATAGGGTGGTATTATTGGCTATGAGCATGAGTAAGCCGCAGCAGTGGTTATTCTTTTCCCCAGAGCATATAAGCTTTTACACCCCTTGTCTGGTGGTGACTCGTCTGTAGACAAGAGGACCCCCGCCCTTTTCCTTGTAGTTGTGACCACCAGAGAGTCTGGTGTAGCATGACCTCTGATATATAGGGGATCAGTTGGGGAGGGCCGAAAAAGTTTTTCCACTCTGGAATTAACAGCTCTAGTCTGAGAGGGTGTTAATAGAGGGCTATACGCCTCTTGATGGAATTGAGAAGGCCAGAGGCTTCCCTTTTAAAATGTCCTTGACGAAATCAGAGTCAATAACAGCCTCCTGTATGGCTATCTTAAAGTGCTCAGCCGCCTTCCTGAGAATGGCATTAAATTCCATTTGGTCATCCACAGGAGAAGCCTGATGCACAGGGGAAGACGATGCAGAGTCAAGGCCAATGGCATCCTGGTCCGCGGTTGGAGTCGGGGATAGCCATGGTGGGTTCTCACCAACAGGTGAGTCATCTCCCCAATTCGGGGTGTGATCACGAAGATCATCAGAAAGATCATCCCCTGTGCATAAGGGTCCTGTGCATAAGAACCTCTTCAAGGTCTGAAAGATCAAAGACCTCCTCACGGAGTGGGTCTGAGGTCCTCTGGTATTTAGTTACTGAGGGTACAGCATAAGGGATCTCTTCAGGAGGCCTTTTTGGGGTAAACCTCTCTGAAAAATCTACCATTTTTTCTAGCCTGTTCATACACCCCTAAAATGTAACCCTAGTCCATTTAGATGACCCTGAAGTGTCTAAAGGGAGGGTCAAAGGAATCCTCTAGAGGATACTGTAGTGTAGATAGTTGAGCTTTCTCACTGAGAGTCTTAAAGACTGGGGACTCTCTGTAAATTCCTGACGCTCTTTAGGGTGTTCTGGTGTCTCTTTTGACATCCTTTAAGGACTATCGCACCCTTCTGGGCATTCAGATGCGTTTTTCGACATATCCTTGAGTTTACCAGCCGCCGGGACAATCTTTGCGAGGCTTTCGCTGATGCTAACCATTATGAGATGGTGTTTAGGCTGATAGGGCGGCTGCGTCGAAACCTTCGGCACATCCAGAGTTTTCTTAAGCCTCAGCGCGCTCTTAGCAGGTGCATCGACGTGGGATTTGGGGCTGGCGCCCTTAGTTACAGAATGCCTGGACGCATGCCGATGACGCGGATGCGGGGAGGGCTGCCGATCCTGTGAATCGGCAGGTGTCGCAGAGGAACCAGACGCACCCGTTGGCACCTTTGAACACTTCGATTGAGAGACCGAAACGGTTCTGGGGGTTGTGTGTTTAGTCCCATGTGACGTGGGTGTCCATCCTCGTCGCCGGGGTGTAAACTCCCCATAGCAGGACTTGCGCTGTGCCAATAGGGCCGGGGACGGGCGGCTTGGAGTGAGTGTGCTCTGTTGTCAGGTCAATGGCGTCTGTGTCGGAGCCATGGTAGTCTCTATGGGCCTCATCACTTTTGGCGGCGGGGGAGCGACCCTCAGCCTGCGACATTGCATAGGCTGCCCACCGTTTTACACAACGCTCCTTTATGCTCTTAGGACAAAGGAGCTTACAATGCAGACATGACACTTCAGCGTGGTTGAGGGGAAGACACTTATTGCACCAAGGGTGTTAGTCTTTCCAGGGAAATTTTCCTTTACAGGAAGGGCAACATTTAAATGGAGTCCTGTCCATAGCGCAGGGAAACCAACGCAACGACAATACCAAAGGGGCAAAGAGGGGAGAAGGAAAGACCTTCTCAAAAGAAAGGAAACCCCAAACATCACTCTCCCTACTGTGTAGGCCAGCCAGAAGGCCGAGCCACGCAGTCGACGGCGTCAACCGGAATACCAGCCGTTGAAGTCTGTTCTGTCTTCGGCGGCGGTTCAGCAATCATCGAAGAGGGGACGAATGTTGTATAAATGACCAAAGGTCAGGATTTTTACAAATTGCAATTTTTGATAGAGCTCCACATAAGGCGACCAGCTAGCTGGGTGGAAAAAAACAATCTGGAGGGACCTCAACGCGTGATGATTTCTGGTTAAACTACACGTCTCGCTAGGGATAGTGTTACAGACACGCCTATGCCGAATCCCCCTTCGATCCTCGAAGGACAAGATGGAATACTCTGCTGTTACCACTAGATGTCGGACTATATGCACAGCATGTGATACTACGCAGATGAACAAGCATCAGAAAGGAACACAGGTGGCAGTCAATGCTTCAGGTTTGAATCATGATCGTCAGATTGTCAAAAGGATTCCAAGCAAAACTCCATACAAGTGGTATACCTTTCTATTATACTCACATAGATATCCAGCCAATACTCCAGAGAAAATAAAATAGGGAACAGTAGGACGTTATCTGCCCCTTCCTGCCCGCTGCACTACTCCTATGAAGAGGCCACAAAGAAAAGCGCTGCAAATGGGTTTCTGTTACGCTCACCTGGTATCCACGGGGACGCCACCCAGCACTAGTTGGATGATTTGCACTCTCGAACCCTCTCCCGGTCCCTTGGTAATGCCTCTGGTTAAAGATGGGTCTGCATTATAGGAGAGCTGGATTCAATACCAGAGTGTCTTTGTTTTCCCACCTCCCTTGGCCTCAACTCCTTCCTCCCCCTTGGGCCTTCTCCTCACCTTAATATTGTAAAAGGTGTATTCTCCGTCCTGATCCTTGTGGCAGCGGCGCATAGATGTGGGGGCGAGCAGCGACCAAGTTCCTACACTGGTGCAAGCCCCTCTGTGGGAATCCAGGCCTGCTGCAACTCGGTAGGTTTGCTGCTTTACAGTCTTTATATGCATTTCTTATGTTCCTCTTAGTTCGAATAATAATGTCTTGCTTCTTTCCTTTTAGGTATGGAAAGGTATTTTGGTGTTGTCATGCAGTTTGACGATGAGCATGGGCCGGTAGGCGAAAGCACGGTGTGCCCGAAGCTGTCCGGTGAGTAATGCGCGATGTGCGGCGCTGTTTCGCCTTTTATATTGCTAACCTGTGTCTTTTCTCTCCTTGCAGGTTGCGATGTTCCTCGCCGAGCACCGTAATGTTCCAGCAATGATACTGACCAGGAGATGACTACCCAGGTAAGAATTGTGTGGCTTTCTTCATTCGAGAGGAAATGTGAGTAAACACTTACTAATGCTGTCTTTCTTTCTCCTCTTTCCAGGTTATGGTATTCCAGGATGCATGCGGTGCCGGATGATGGAGTTTGTACCTTCAGGTGCGTGGAACTGAAGTCAGCGATGGATTGATGACAGGATACTGTCCCAGGTAAATTTCGCAGTGTTCTTTCTCTCTCTGCAGGTCCTTGGTTTCAGGTAAACTGGCATCAAAGAACTGGACACAGTGAGCGTTACGCTGCCCACAGCAGAAGAACGCAAAGCATTTTCTGTTGTTTGGGTGTGGTTTAAATAGTCTCAGGTAAAGTAGTCCAGGTAAAATAATCCCAGGCCTGCCACACCCAAAAGACTAGACCGCATAGCTCAGTTCCTTGCAACTGAGCTATGTTTGTGCTTCCATGTTGGCTGAACCCCCCCCCCCCTTCCCAAGTTAAATAATCCCAAGTAAATAGTGCCATTCTAATGTTGGTCTTCATGATGGTTATGAGCCTGGCGCCAAAGGTGCCAGGACTGACTCCAAGAGAGTCTTGGATGAGGTTTTATGGCCTTTGACATGGCCCCAACTGGAAGGCTGACTTACCAGTGAGGGCCAGGGGCAAGGGTCATGACAGTTTTCTGATCTTAAGCAGGCTTTATAATTGCAACATCATAACAGTGGTCAAAGGTATCAACATCTTTCGAACAGCTATGTGAATCATCACCATTATGAATCTCTCTCTGAATCCTTAGCCAGGTATGACTGAAATTCTCCCCACATGTCTTTTGGTCGCAATGAGACCCGCTGAATTTTGATATATGGGTCTTCATAAATCGCTAGCCCATGTTCGCTCCCTCAGCCAGTCCTTCACAGTATGTGGCTTTAGGTCTTATATTTGCATAAAATACATTGTTTGGGTACTATGCAACACATTCAAAAAGCAGCTTATTCGCTTTCCTGGAACACCCTGCCACTTCCCAAATAACATGCTCATGGGCAATTTCTCGATGTGCCTCACAAAAATAGACAGTACATCATATATCCCAACTTCCACAGTTTGCGTGGTGTGCAGGCAAACCTATGTAGTATTTTGTACTGGATAAGCTTTAGTCTCACATTCATTGACAGCATGCACATTGACCTCCAGATATGATATATGTCATTTATAACGCGCCTGTACACGTGTTTCTAGGCAAGACAAGGGAGTGTAAGGAGGGAGGACAAGACAACGATCTTATTAGGCCTGCTGTCATTCAGATTGTGCAAGTGTGGTAATGCAAAGTAAAGGGAACAGGCGTAAGGGGAGTGGGTAGTGCAATCAGGCCATCAATGCTCTGAGCCATGCATCCATGGACAGTGCAACTCTGGGTAAGCGCAAGGAGGAGGTGGACTGTAGAGGTTATAGTTGCAGCCCCATATGCGCGACAGGCCAGGAAGCAGTGCGGGGGGAGACCAGTCAAGAGGAGCCAGCTACCCAGTGAGACTGAGGGTAACCAAGCAACCAGTCAGCAGTCGGGTAGGTCAGCATTGGAGGGAGCGAGTGAAAGCAGAGGAGAAAATGAGGTTTTCAGTTGCTTCTGGAACTTCAGGTGGTCTGGCTCAAGTTTGAGAGGGGCAGACAAGGCACCTGCAGAGGAAAGTGATCTACCCCCTACTCTCTGCCTGGAGAAGCATCTGACCCTCAGAGTTGGAGGCAGAAAAGCTAAGGGCTCGAGACGGAAGGTATTTAGGAAGAGTGTTGAATTTAGTGCGGGCCCCAGCCCCAGAAATCCTTGTGGACAATGCAGAGGGTCTTGAACTTGATGCTTGCAGCCACCGGGAGAGATTTCAGGGCTGGAGAGATATGGTTGGGGGGGGGCGGTGAGAAAAGGAAGAGTACCTCTGAGGAGGTGCAGCTGGTAGTGGGCCTTCTTGGAAAGGTCTGATGTGAGGAGAGAGTCGAGTCGAAGAGGACACCAAGCTTTTTGGCCTCACAGGAAGGTGATGGAAGAGGGCCCATGGCGGGTGGCCAGTGAAAGGGAAAGCAGGAGTAGGGGTCCCGATTAGAAGGATCTCCGTCTTACTGGCATTAAGGCAGAGATCGTAGGAGGCACACCAATCACGAGGTGGCTGTAGGGAGCCGGAAAGAGCTGTGAGTCATCAGCATAACACTGAAAGTTAGAGCAGAAAGTGGAGATTAGGTGGGCCAGAGGAACAATGTAGAGATCGAAGAGCTAGGGCGAGAGCCCTGGGGAACACCACACATGTGGAGAAAGAGGTGGTGGAGAGAAAGGCCCCAAGTTGGACCTTGAAGAGTTGGTCCAGGAGGAAAGAAGTCAGCCACTCCACGGCATGATCTGTGATGCCCAGGTTCACACGGAGTCTGTTGATCAGGATGGTGTGATTGACCATGTCAAAAACAGAGAAAGGTCAAGGAGGATGAGGACAGAAGGGGTGCTGTTGACGGGATTGAAGACCAGATCTTCACGGGTGTTCAGGAGAGCAGTTTCAGTGCCTTTGGCTGCTCTGAAGCCAGCCTGGTGGTCATGGAGACAGTGTATATGTTATCTCCAGTCCTAGTTCCACTATCCACCTCCCCCTCAGGCCTCATCTTCCATTGCCCCCCCCCAATCTAAAATCTGCTTGTACAAGTCAACCAGTAGTCCACACCAACCATAGGAGTTCGATATGTAGACAAGCAGTGCATTCTCCAGGGGCTCAACCGGGCAGCAGTCACAAGTTTCTTGCACAGCTGCCATCAACCTGTAAAACTGAAGCAGCTCGGTGGGCGTACCCCTATGCTCCTCCCACCAGGTATGAGGCAACAAACTGTTCCTCCGAAAACAGATCACAAGTCTGGACCAATGCGCCTGCAGAGAAGCGTCCCATGTAGGGGAGAGGTCCGGGAACTGCCATAACAGCAACCACCAGTAATATGGTCTGCACATTGCCGTCTTAGAAAAGATGGCCTGCCAGGCACATAACGTTGCCTGCACTGGATCAAATGTGCAGTCATCCGTATAACCGGTATACAGTACTAAAATGTTCATGTCTCCTTTCTCCATTGATGCCCTCTCCAGTTTAACATCTAGCGGGATTCCCTCAGTACCATACCAATAGCTCGCAAACTGCACCTGATCCACTAACCACTATATCTACATGTGTAGATTAGTAAACCCCACTTTATTTTAAGACCTTGCCATATCGACCCATTTCTTCCTCACAGCCCCAGAGTGCAACATAAATTGAGAGAGGTCACCATGCAAGTCATTAAAGTACTGTTTTACCCGGGCACACTGGTAAATCAACAAACAAGTCTAAGAACTAGGGTACTAGCATCATCTTGATTCGCGCCATTCGGCCGGATAGGGACAGCGGCACAGTCGACCAGTGTTCAATTTTTACACGCACATAAGCAACGTGGGTAGCAAAGTTGTCGGTAGTAGGTTATGGTCCCGGGAGATGACCACCATCTGAATCTGTCTGGTGTTCACTTCGGGGGAAATGACCCATTAGTTTGTGTTGTGCTGTCTGCCAGTGGAAATGCCTCAGATTTACCAAGGTGCACAATGAGCACTGAGTATCAACCTATCTTTGTTATGTTCCCCATGATGAGGTCTAAGTTAAGTTGTAGATCCCTGATGTACACTAGCATATCATCTGCATATAGTGAGATGATCTCTGGCCATCCCGCAATCCGAATACCATGCACTGCATGGCAATATCGAATCAAATCAGCCATGGGCTCAATTGCCAGCACAAAGAGTATGGGTGATAGCGGGCAGCCTTGCTGCGTGCTCCTGCCTACGGTAAATGGTTTGGACTAGTGATAGTCGGGGATGTGAAGAGAAACTTTATCGGGCTAGTTGTTCACCCAAGTCGCATTTGCGTAGCACCCGAACATATAAGGCTAGACCACCATATCAAAAGCTTCCTGTGTATCCAGTGCCACACCAAGAGCCTGCGCAGTGGTTGCCATGCGAGACATAACATTATAGAGCCACCTGATGCTTAAAGCAGTGGACCTACCGGGAAGGAACCCAGCCTGGTCTCGATGTACCAAAAAGGGCATCAAGGGCAGCAACCTATCGACAATGACTTTGGCATATATTTTAGTATCTACATTTATAATGGAGATACACATGCCTCAAAAGGGATTACCTGGTTTTAACAAAACTTTAATGGTGACTTGCTGAAGTGACCCAGGAAGTTGCTCCTCCCGCATAGGTTCCTCCCATACTTTCAATAAATAGGGGCTTAGTAGAACCCCATACCAACTATAAAACTCTGCCGTTAGCTTGTCAGAGCCCACAGATTTATTCCTAGGCAGGTCTGCAATTACCCGTAGAATTTCATAGATAGTAAAAGGGGTGTATAATTGCCCCTTGTAGCTTTCCAAAAGGATCAACATCAGGATGTACTCTAATAGAGCTTGTAGGCCTTCCTCTTCTTGTCCTACCTGTGCCCGGTGTAGCGATTTATAGAATTGTACAAAGACCTAATTAACACCCTGGTCAAAATATCGCATTGTGTGGAATTCATCCCACACCAGTGTCACATAATTCAAGTCACTTTCGAACCAAACCAGGTAAGCCAACACTCTGCCTGTCCTATCCCCCTCCTTACACCTCCTGGACCAAGCGAGTTTCCCATAGCACTCTGCATCACAAATTCGAAAGATCTTTCATGCAGCACAGGATGTGGCTTGCCGTTCGAGACAAAGGCAGAGGAGCTCTGCCCGTGTGATCTCGGTCCAGGTCTAAAATGGTATTCATGCCTCCAATCCCCGCCCCATATGCTCATTGTTAAGACACAAGAATGTTGGCCAGGCCCTCATAGAACATAGGGTCAAGGTTGGGCCTAAACGACTTTACCAACAACACTATTCCCCCACCCCCCCTCCCAACAACTTACAGAGTACTATCACATATCGTCTGTCTGTGTCAACATGTGAATTCAATAACTAGAATTTAACCCTCTTGTTGATTATGATCAGGACCCCTCTAGATTGTGTAGACTAGTTGGCATAAAACCTATTGCCCCACGCCTTGGCAAAGGTGACATTACCACCCCCAAGCATGGGTTTCTTGCAGAAACAGAACATGGATATTATGACGGTTCACATGTGACAGCACCCTCTGGACTTGGAATAGTTCCCCAGCCCACATACATTCCCAATCATTAGGTTAATAGTGGCCATCATAACCTAAGGTAAAGAGCCTATTGTAGCACTTCCACATATGCCAAATCTCCTCATAAAGAAAAGTGTAAACCATGATTTGCAGTGTGAACCTAGTAAAACAAATTTTCAAAATGTCTACACAATATCCATCTCGCCTCCCCCCGCCCTCATCGCCCTCCCAACCAGGTCCATGTAATCTCCCTCCATCCCCCCAAATGTCCCCTCCCTAACCCAACGAGATCCCACCCCCCTCCCCCACAGCAATCCCAGCAACCTTGCATTGAGGGTCACTACTTCTGCTTCAGTCACCGTCCGGTAGTACCCCGCCCAACCAAATCTAGGAGATAAAAACAATCAATTCATTTGCTCACCCAATGCAACATAGCCAACCATTTGAATCACCCCTATGAAGGAGTGCGCCACTAACAAGGTTCGGGTGCAATTACTCCTGGTCTATGTAGTATCCATGTTTGCATACATTACAGCCATATAGTGAACGAGTCCGCCATCATTGTTGGCACCTGACAAGGCCGGACTAGGTATGGTGGCCTTGAAGGCCACTGCCTCCTCAGGAATTGTGAACAGGACTTTCCCCTTGTGCTGTACGTGTAGTCGCACTGGGAAAAGCACTGCATATGGAACCGGCCTGACTCGCGGCAGTTTCTGGGCCCCCAAAAAGGCTCTATGCTCCAGTTGCACAGCAGTAGAAAAGTCTGGGCACATGTGGGCATTGGTGTTCTCGTACCACATGGGCCCCCCCCCTCGCCAGTCACAGCGCAGTCTCCCGATCCTGGTAGTCCAGGAGCCTCACAATGAGTCGAGGAGGGGCCCCCAGCTTAGGTATCGGCGGAGTCCTGTGTGTTCTTTCAATCAAAAACGTAGACGAGAAGGCCTGGTGTCCAGGCAAATCTTGGAGGCGGGTCCATTGCCTCCTCCATGGGGCCATGGCCAAAGCCCTCAGGAAGTCACACTATATGAAAATTATTCCTCCTGGACCTCGATTCCAGGTCATCACACTTGAGCAGGGCATCTTTGAGATCTCTGGCCATTCCCGTCACTTGAGTCTTCAGAGTTGGAATATCGTCTTCTGCCACCCCAATGCAGGGCTTCTGTCACTCTGGAGCACGTCTTTTCCTTATTGCCATTTAGAGTGATGTTAGTGGTTATGCCGTCCAATTTGTCAGTCATAGTGGCAAACCCAACCTGCATACTCTCGATGATCTGTTTAATATTCAGGGTGCCTCGGGCCCACCCCCCCCCACCCCTGCCGTGCTTGATCGCTCACTTCAGGAGATGGTGCAGCTCTGGGACTGTTAGACTGTATGCAAAATGCCCCCAGATTGGATTACTTCTTCTGCTGGCCCCTGCCCTTTGTCATGGCAGCAGTCAGATAGGAGTAGTCAGTAACAGTTAACAGGGGAGTGGGCAAGCAAGCAAACCAGTCACAGTACCCCCTCAACTTGGCAACAGTGAAGTCAGAACCACCCCTGTACTTTCATGGTGCGCAACTGCAGGATTCCGGCTGCCACTGCGCTAAATCTTCCGAGTAGCATGAGCAGGGCCTGCCGGCCACCAAAACCAGGGGATCAGTTCAAGCAGTGCATAATGCAGGGTCTGTACATGCCCAACTGGCCATTGGAGCCCTCCAAGGCAAAAAAAAATAAATATAAATAAAAAATAAATTGTATTGACAGATAGCAACACCAGCAACCCCAAGTCTGGTCAAGCAGAGATCCTACCACAGTGGTATCACCAGCCAGGGATTGAAGACCGGCAAATGATATTGGGGGGCAGGGGGGAATACTCATCCACAGTTTCTCACGGGCCCTCTGGCTCACAACAGCCTCAAGACTCGGTATGATGACCAAAGTAGCAGCAGCGGGTCAGCGCTGCCGCTGCACACACTGATAAAAGCAGCAGCCCCCAGCTCAATCCAGCACCGGGCGAGGCTAGCACGCCTCCCCGGCAGCGATGGCACAAATTATGAGCGGGTCCCGCCGCTCAGCAGACTCATGTGGCGGGCAATCACTGCGCACCTCCAGGGGTCCTCAAGCAGCAGCTAGCACCGAGCCAGACGCAGAGCAAGACCGCTCCTCCGAGACTGCCGCTGTCGATTCCTGCGGTGGGCGGATAACGCCTGCTCAGGAGTCTTACCATGACAGCTGGTGCTGGGCCGCACGCCTGTCTGGGCCACACCTCTGCCGACAACAAAAGCATGCCCAGCCTGCAGTTTGCAGCGTGGCACGGCCTTACCCGTGTGCGTGTCACAGGTTGTCACACTGCTGATGGCGATTTCTGCAGCACAGAGTCACGCGGACACCCCAAACTCCCTCACTGGGTGCCACAAAGTTTCCAACGCCAGGAGATGCATTTTCCTCACGGATGGAGCTCAGTTTGGTCTTCGGGCAAGCTTGTGTATACAGGGCAGTCACGGAGGCTAAACGAAATGCAGCCATGTTGCAGGCTGCTCAGCAGTGCCCCCACGTAAGAGGGCATTATAAATAAATACATAAGGGCTCAATTCATTTGCAGTAATTAGTCAAATCAAAAAAGTTACACATTAAAATATCCAATTGAAAATGTGGCTAGCAAGAACAAAAAGTACTTATCACTTCCTAACTTCCCAAAAGCAGTAAGTAAATACTTGCTTATCAGGAGCTGTGATTAAATCCTTGATGGCAACAATCAGAAGAGCTTAAAAATGCCTGCATATGTCCAGAAAGGACAATACTCTTATAAATCCTAAAACAGTTTCCAAATGGGGCACATCTCACAGACATATTGAGACTTATCGTTGACTTTGTATGGTATAATAACTTTACTTAAACATAATATGTATTTAAGAGCTCTTGCTAGAGAAAACTCAGGTGTGGAAAAGGACATATCCAGCATGTTATTGAGTCTTGCTGGGATTTTTCATTCGTCGAACTGGTGTGGCCAGGGCCTGGCTGCTCCACCTCCTTCCTGGCAAAGAAACCGTTAAGAGTAGAAACCTTAGCTCGACATCTGCAGAGGAAAGAAATTAGCCAATTTGATCAATAAAAATCGATCGAATGGTACATTTGACAGATATCAGCCAGTACCACTCAATTGATTTTTTTAAATACCAAAAGTATGGAGTGGGTTGCGGGGGTGTCCCCCGCTTCCTCAACATTGGAATCAGGGGACATAATAAAAAAAGAAAAAAGGGACACTGCAGTGTCGGATCTGGCCCGTGTTAGGGAGACGGATGCAACACCGTAGGTGAAGCAGCGGCAAGCAAGCAGTTAAGTAGGGGAGGGAGGCTGGGGGTGGTGTAAGGCACATGTTTGTTTGGCAGAAGTGCAAATCGATTTGCGGCAAAATGGACCACAGTCAATTCCGCCACAACTCATTACACTTCTGTCAAATAAACCAAATCCGGAGAAAAGGCTCAGCCCTCCACTACTACATAACAGCAGCCATGTCTCCTGGGGACCAGATCATAGTTGCAAAAAACAAGAAAGCACTGAGACAGGGAGTGTGATTCAGCGAGAAAGTTGTGAAAGGCAAAAGAGAACAATAGGTAGGATGATAGCAGCCCTAGAAGTGCACCCTACTGACGCCCAACTCAAGGTTTCCTCAAACAGCACAGCAGAAATGGCTAGCAAACAACAAGCATAACATACAGCAAATGGTCCAATTAGCTGACCCCCACCTATTTTCAGCCCACTGATTTACCCATTTAACTCCTACACAACTTAACCTGTTAAACCGCTTAGTGTTTTCCAAAATCTGGCTTCCCACCTCTATCCGCCCCAGCAACCTTTCCTGAAATCGCATGTCCATCTTTGGGCATCCGATGTACTCAATGTTTGCTTCTCATTCAATCAACAGCTACATGCATATTAATGTTTTTTTCAAAATGCCAGTGTGAAGTGGTATGGAGCATTCTAGCCTGAGCCCCTGACCACAAGTTCCTCCCAGCAACCTCTACCACCAAGAATACACTAGCAATTACAAAAGCAAAGAAAAGTTGGAAAGCTGTTAAAAGGCACACCCAGCAAACACTCGGAAGGCAACACTGATGCCAGGGTGAGCACCACACCTGGGGAAAGTACAAACCAGCAATGCCCTACAGATCTGAAAGGCCAACAGGGTTAGGTAATGGACAATTACATTCAAGTAGGAAAATATGAATAAGGAGATGGGGAGGGAAAACAAACATGCTAATTCAGCCTTCAAAGAAACAATGGAAGTGCATCCACGTATGGGGATACCAAACATTTTCACTGTAATGTTTGATAGTGGCATAGAAAGCATTTAAACTTAACTGAACAATGCAGAAGGGAGGTAGATTAAAGAAGCGAAAAGACATGCAGGGGAGCTTAACCTATTCATTATGTTCAACATGTTATTGTGGACCAGTCTCTCACTTAGGTCAGCCAGAATCTAAGACCAGAGGGTTCCTGCAAACAAAAACCTAGGACATGGAACATGCATTTCTGATGGTGCCACAGAGTACCCTTGTGATAACTGAGTGAGTCCCTCACAAAGTTTCCTAATTTAGGAGACATATCCAAGGGGAAAGCGAGCATCAGTGGTTAACTACACTAGTGGAGTCACGATTAGCGATAAAGAAAGACCTAAGGAAGGAGTTACACAGGGGGGTCAATTACCGAAAATAAATTTAAACTTTACCACAACCCAACTGACATATCAGCAATCATCTTGATTTAGTCGACGTCCAAATAGAGTATGCAGCAACTTGAAACTGGACACAAAACGTCACATCAATGCACCTAAACAGACATTCGCAAAACCAACAGTCACTCTACAATTCCAGACTCCTTTAAACAGCAAGAAGATCTAAACTAAGACAACCATCAGCACTGGTTTTCTCCACGAATCAACTTAACTCATAACCATTGCCAAAATTATGCTCTTGAAAGGTGGAAGAAAAAAAGGTGAGCCTGAAATTGGATGAAAGCTGACTGGATAGGACGTTTCCAAACCCGACATGTTTAGTGACTGCTTTGTCACCGACAGTGGGAGGAGCAACTTGCAAAAACCCTCCACCATTACAAGGAACTGATCAGGGCACTTTCAAACCTTAACTATGCAGCAATCACCCTATTTTACCCAATCCTTGGTCAAATATAAATATACTGAACACAAATCACACTTGCCCATTTTCATTAATTCAATCATCTTACCATCTAATTTTTGCAGACTGATCAGTTTGAATGATTACTGACCACCTCTGGTCTTGTGTCCACACGGTAGCACCCATTTGTGAATAGGGTCAATTGATTCACGCTCTATAAATCCAACAGTGCTTCCTCTTATACTCTGCCTCCTACGCTTTCAAAGTACAAAAAAGTGAGTCCAAAAAGACTGACTTTACTCCCATGTAGCATACCTAAATGCCAAGCATGCGCTGATCCTTCTCAGACTTAACCGATAAGAGGGTCTTCAGGAATGCATACTTGCAGCTGACAACTGGGATGAGCCATTACCGATTCAAGCTTAAATTAAAATGGAATCTCTTCAACAGGGGCCCTGATTAACTCTAAGACAGGTCCCTTTCAGTTCCCACTATGGAGTCTCGCCTGGTACCTTCTCCATGGGTGAAAATTCCAGGGGTTAAAATAGATATACCTTTTTATTGGGGTCTCAGATGAAAAAAAACAATGCTTGGCACCAGTTTTTACCATCTACATATGATTCAGAAGAGGTTCAAATTCAAGAGCCCTGAAATACAGCCCATGGTGGTTACTGCCAATAGCTCAGCCTGGCTTGACAACTAATACCATTCAACAGGACTGCCAGCCTTTCTTCTGAAAAGACTTGAGTCCACAATGCTGCTGCCTCTCTCAGGAACGAGGCACCATAAACACCTCACCCATACATGAACTCTAATGGCTCCCTGTGCATCAGCTGATGCTCAAAGGTCTCGACTGACTCACTGTGCCAATGGCTTCGGCTCTCCCTTTCTGAGTGTTATCACCCTCCCCAAGCCCTCAGATCAAGCACAGCAACATTAACGTGGGCTCCTGCTTTTAAATGTATGCCAATTATATAGAGCAAACACAGCTAGCATGCAAAGGAGCGCTGCAAGTACAAGGGGGAAAATACAGAGACTGAAGTACAAAACAGCTGGGTAAAAGGGAGGAGCTAGCTGAGGGCATACAACAGGTGGGTGTTAATAAGGGGTCTGAGAGTTATGAATGGAAGCTGGAGGCTAATTTCAACCTAGGCCCTTTCCCCTTGTCTCTGGAACTCTTCTGTTTCTATTCATGCCCTTCCAGATACAGAATTTGTCTGAAGTGCTGAACATGGTTGTTCACAGCTCACCCACAATTCTCTTTCAGACCCTCTGCCATGCACACATATGCTTCGCCCTTTCCTTCATCAACAATCTCCTTTGTAGGGACTCTCCCTAAACTTTTGGCAACACACTTCAATCATTTCCCAATTATGTTCTGTTGCGTTTGCAATGTGCTAAAATTACAATGGCAGTGCCTTGAAGCATTGAGGCGAAGGAGATCTGCAATTCGTGAGTACTGAGGTCTGACATGCATACCTAAACTCCAATTATTGTCAAGCAGTTTCGTCTGCTTTAATTTCCCCTAGGTTGTTTGCACATACTTTAATTATTTGAATTGTCTGATAAACTCGGATGCACCAGATGCCAGGCAGAGGACATGTCCAAATAAATTTGAAACATTTGGATATGCTTTTAATCGAAAATAAATTATGGAAGAGGCAGCCACTGATAGACCACTGACAGACATGAAGGCCTCTTGTCTTTTTCACAGATATTGTTTCACCTATTGGCATGGACCAGCTGACCATTTGCTTCTTTTGGGTACTTTTTTGCCCCAGACAGTTTTAGCTGGAGGAGCTTATTAGAAGGTGTGGTCTATCAGAGGGCAAACCCTGAAGCAGATTGCAGGACTTTTATGCATGCATTACATTTACGGAAGAAGCCTTGCTTTTGGGAGAACTTTGCTCCACAAGGATGCTGCCTCTGAAGAAAGCCAAGTCTGTTATTATAGCTCCATCCCCCGTTAGGGCACAACAATTTAAGTGGAAAGCTACTAGCCAACCAAAAAAAAGTCACTTGCCACCTCAAATATATATATGCAGACAGCACGCCATTTCTTACTAAATGTCAATCACTAGCCAGTGGCGATTGCACATTCTGCACCCAATGAAGAGGGTGCAACACCCTCCCTAAGGTAGATCAAAATGCAATGTTTCAAATCAGCACAGAGTACCTTTGATGGCATCAAAACGTCGGCTATTGGCAGAGTGTGGTGTGAAGGGGCAGGTTAGGGGAGGGCAACTTTCGGTGAGCAGCAATTTTAAAGAAGTTGTTGCTCTTGCCCCATCCATCCTTGGAGGGAGATTACATCAAGAAGGCAATTTTCTGTTTATGGGATGCCTAGTCAACCATCTTTGGTGTCCAGGTGGTAAGAGTGACATTCTAAAGTACAAATAAGGAACAAGTTACTTACCTGTAACTGTTGTTCTCCAGCATGGGTCTGGCATGGATTCACATGCTCATGAATATTCCCCGTCGTCAGGCTGGGAATCCTCGGTAAAGAAAAAACCAGTATCAGTTTCGTTTCTGATCTGTCTTTCGTAGTAATAACCAATCACTGGTCTCTGCGTCATACTGACCACAGCCAATGACATTCTAAAGTACAAATAAAAATGCTGCACCTTGTTGGGCCAAGGCTCACAAGATCCCAAATCTTATTTGGCAGTCAGAATAAATACATTTCTGCCGTGCAGGTGTGTTTTAGGTGTACAATGTAATTAATGCATTCACTGGAATGGAGCCCTCTACCGATACAGTATGCAGAGAAGACGGCATCCGCTTCACTTCGTCTGCCCATCCCCTATTCAGCTATGCAGTTTAGGTTTTTAATGCAGTGTAGGTTTTTAATATACGTTCACATGAATGGTGCCTCATATTTATGTTAGTTTGAAAAAACATTTACAGCACTGTAGGCTAAGAAACTACTGCTTCTTCAAGGAGTTGGGGAGCTGTGGATGCACCTACGGTCCAGGAGAGACATTCCACTCTAAATAGATGCATGGCATTTTAGAAACTAATATACAAGCACATGGGATGGGGGTGTGGTATATGGGAAGTGGTAGGCTGCCTTCTATGGTACAGCACAGTCACTTTGGTTCTTGTTTTGATATTGATATTTTATTTGTATCGCAAAACAACAATCTTCCTAGGCCCAGTGACATTGAGAACGCGCAAGTGCATGGGAGAGGGAAAGGGGAAATTGCATGGGTGGGGAGGGAGACGTGGGAAGAGCTAAGCAAGCAAATGAATACAGATAAATAATAAATAACAAAAAAGCAACAAACTGTGGTTGTGCAGTGGGCAAGTGGCAAGTGCTAGGTTTAAGGAAACAGACAAGGTGTGTCTGATAAGTGTAGAAAAAAGGGGGGGCTGTATGATACAGACCCCAGTGCAAACTCTTGCCAGGAGGCAGTGCGGGTGGGTGGCAGGGTGAGCAGGTACCTGGGCCCGGAAGTCAGAGGGTAAACCAGGTGCACAGTGCCGAAACGGAGCAGATAAGCAAGGGAGAGGAGGAGCGAAGGTAGAAGCAAAGATGAAGGTCTTGAGGTGCTTCCAGAACTGGAGATGGTGCTCCACAGGTTTGAGTGGCAGGGAGGCTGTCCAGAGGGAGGCCCCAACCAAAGACCAATCCACCCGCAGCTTGTTTTGTTGAGAAACGACTGACCCTAAGGGAGTTGGAGGTAGAGGAGCGAAGAGCTTGGGAGGGAAGGTATTTTGGAACCAGGCCCCAGAAAGGGCGGAGAATAGAAGCAGGTAGATTTAGAAAGAGGTTGTTACACGAATCCAACCTAGAGAGAACCAGGGGTTGAGAGACAGTGAGCTTCTGGGGGGGAGGAGAGGAAAGGCAGAATACCTCTCAGGAGGTGCAGTAGGAAGTTTGACTTTTTAGAGACATCAGAGATGTGGGCAGAGAAGGAAAGCGTGGAGTCAAAGATGACCCTGAGGTTCTCAGCTTTGCAGGTGGGGGTAGGAGGAGGGCCAAGGGAGGCTGGCCAGAGTGACAGGAAAGGAGGGTGAAAGTGTGCCAAAGAGGAGGATCTCCATCTTGCTGGCATTCAGACAGATATCGATGGCAGCACACCAATCCTGAATGGCAGATAGGCAATCGGAGCTAAGAGAAGGAGAGTAGGTGGCCTGTAAATGAGTTGAGTCAGCATAGCACTGAAAATTGGAGCAGAAAATGGCAATGCGGTGGGTGAGAGTTGCCAGGTATTGGTTGAAGAGCCATGGTGAGAGGTTAGACCCCTGGGGAACACTGCAGGTAGAAATGGAGGTAGATGACAGGAAGGACCCATGTTGGACCTGGGAGGGTCGATCAGAGAGGAAAGAGGTCAGCCAGGCCAGAGCCCGATCAGTGATACCCAGGATGTCACGAAGAGGGTTGAGCAGGATGGCATGGTTGACCGTGTCAAAGGCAGAAGCGAGATCGAGTAGGATGAGGACATAGGGGATGTTGGAGTCAACATTGGAGAGCAGATCTCCACGGATGTTCAGGAGAGCAGTTTCCGTGATTCTGGCAGCTCTAAAGCCAGACTGATGGTCGTGGAGACAACCAACAGAACCAGAGTGAAGGTTAAGCTGAGAGATGGCCAGCTTTTCCAGGTGTTTGCCCAGAAAAGGAGTGATGAGATTGGGCGATAGTTAGCCGGGCAAGAAGGGTCATCTTTGGGTTTCTTGATAAGAGGGTGCCCAAGAGAGTGCTTCAAAGGGGAGGGGAAGGCTCCTGAGATGGAGAGGTTGCAGAAATCAGCCAGGGTAGGAGTGAGGGTTTCAATGTAGTCCTTGATGGTTTTGGAAGAAAAGGGAGGAACCTGTTTTGAGGAGACTTTCACAGATCAGACTTGTCTAGAGACATTGTCAGGGGAAAAAAAGAGGAAAGGATGAGAAGGGGGGTGCTGTAGGAGTGCCAGCGTTCACACAAGGAGAGAGGAGGGAAGGGGAGATGATGGGGGATGGGGGGGGGGGACGAGAGGATAGAAAGGATATCCTGGGTTTTAGAGATGAAGTGGGAGGCAAGGGCTGTGCAAAGTGCCTGAGAAGCAACGGGAGAGGTAGAGACTGCAGCAGAGTTGGCCAGCTCCTTGCAGATTTTGGAGTTCAGCCGAGTTATTAAATGCCACAGAGACACAGGCTTAGATGTGGGCTTTCTGCTTAGTGTGGACTATAAGTCGATATTGCCTTTGGAGCAGGTGACAGGCCAGTTTGTCCAAGGACGAACAAGAAGCCCTCCATTTCCTCTCAGCCACCCTACACTTATGTGGAAGTGTAGCTAGGTCAGAGTCATACCAAGAATTGCACTTGGCCTTGGGCTTCAAACGGATCCTCACGATAGGGGCAAGAGCATCAAGAATATCTGAAAAAGAGGAGTAGAGCATAGACAGGGCTGTGTCAGGATGTGAGACAGCCAGAGGTGGAGGGGTGCGGAAGAGAAGGTGGTGGCGAAAGCCTCAACTGACACACGCTTCATGGGCCGGATGTCTGAGAAGGTAGGTGGCAGTGTTGGGGTAGGCTTAGCCTGGATGGGGTGTGGGGGGAAGGAGGGAGTGATGGCTCCAAGAGAGGAGTGGTCGGAGGGATGGAGAGGGGGAGGTCAGAAGAGATCAAGACATCAAGTGTATGCCCTGCAGAGTAAGTCGGGCTAGATAAGAGGATAGAAAGGGAGATGGACTCAGAGACTCACGGAAGAGAACCGAGGAGGAACAAGGAGAGTCTAGATGGATATGGAGGTCTCAAAGAAGGAGGAGTTGAGTGGTTGAGGCCAGGAGGGAGAAGGAGTTGTCTGCCCACTCAGAGAAATGAGGTGATCTGACCAGGAGGCTGGTAGAGGATGGCCACAGTAAGAGTGGCTAGGAGAGAGAAAGCCTGCAGACAAGGCATTTGAAAGAGGAGTATGTCTGTGTGGGAATGAGCGGCAGTAATCCAGTGAGTAAAGATCAGGGCTACACCCCCTCCAGACCGGGTGGATCTGGGTGTAGAGAGGATCTTGTAGCCATCAGAGAGTAGTAGAGTGTCAAAGCTTGTGACAGAGCTGGTCGTGAACCAAGTCTCGGTTCTCGTTAAGACCGAGGACATCGAGATCAAGTTCATGGGTGCGGTAGTGTTTTCTAGTGTAATCTATGCCTGTGTTCTGTTGAAAGAAGGGGGGTTGATGTTGTGGTAGTTTGGGTTGTGGTTGTGTACTCAAAAGGTAGAATTTTGTGAAAATCCAATAAAGTGGTTTATAAAAAACAACTGACTCAGTGGTTCCGGTATAAAACGTACTAAATGTGGAACGCATTGACTAGAATGAAGCCATTGTGCTTATATCCCATTAGGTTGCAACAGTTGGTGCACCATAAAAACATTTCACTGAAATGACGTTATAAGTGTAGGAACAAAAAATAAAAGAATAAAATAAAAACAAATACAGGATGCACCATGAACAGTAAAACTAACACTGGTGGAGTGGATTGAAACAGTTTCCCCAGTTGACAGGGGTTGACTAGAACTGAACCTTGGTTCCTGATCGAAGTACACCAAGTGACCCTCAACGTCCTGTCCACTATTGTTATGAATAATTAGGGAATACACAAGCTGAGTGCGCCTCAGGTCCACCAAAATTATGGGAAACAATGGGTGTGCATTTGCTTGAAAACTCCCCTCCTATGATTATGTGTGTTTGAGTACAGGGCATGCAGATGCAGGAACATTTACCATTGAGTGAAAAGGAGCCATCTAGTAGAGAAATGATACAGCATATCAGAGAATGTATCCAGTGTGCATCTGGAAGGAGCCAGCAGGCATTTTGTTAAATTTGATTGATTTTCTATGATTCGAGGGGCAAAGGGCAGGGCGTGGAATGAAGGGATGAAACACATTGTGCTCTAGTATTATGGAATTTAAACTCGTATCACAAGTATTGTACCCTCCATCTTTGTTTTTATGTTTGCATTTTCAATATTTCAAGAAAAAAAGATTCAAATAAAAAAATTGAGGCAAATTATATTGCTGAGATACCAGTTTTAGCCAATAAAAATGCAGTATGTAGAAATGTAGTTCAAGTACAGTAGCAAACATTGTATAGTAGTCATGGGTTGATGTGAAAAAGGACATCTACGCGTATATTAGGGAAGGGATTATGAGGAAAGGGAGCTGTGTGGTGGGAGCAGCAGGTGGGGGGGTGTTTTAGAGAAATGTGTGTGCGCCTTTACTTTGTAGAAGCTAGTGCGGACATGAATGAGAACATTCTGGTGTTTTTAATATTAGGAATAAGGGGGTTCCAGTCATGGGGGAAAGGAGGGCGAAGGAGCAGAACAAAGAGGGTGAGCAGATCGAGAGATGGCTAGTTTGAGGAGGGTGCCAGATCGTAGGGTTAGAGATGGAGAGTAGCAAAGGAGGAGTATGCCAGGCAGGTTGGGGACATGGCCATTAATAGAATTGAAGAAAAATAGAAATTTAAAGAGTGCCCAGTTTTGCATGCCTGGTAGGACGTAACCAGAGGGAGACGTGAGGGCACAGTGGGGAGGGTGCAGATGGTACATGAGGAAAGGTTGGGGACTTAGTCAAGGGGCGCAAAGCAGTAGCAGAGGGGCCCATGTGGAGAGTCTAGCAGTAGTTCAAGCGGCTGAGGACTAGACTGGATGTGAGACGTTTGGCCTGATAGGTGAGGAGTGGGCAAAGCTCACAGATGTTGGGAAGGTTGATCTTGGCAGCTGTGGAGGTGATAAGTACTGGAGCTTAGGATCGCTGTCATAGTGGAACCTAAGCTTAGTGCCTTGAGCGAGTGTGTGAGGAGGGGATGTTGAAAAAGTTGGGGAGGGGATGACAGTAAGAGTGTTAGGGGCTGCAAGAAGAGTTAATTAGGCAACGATGGGCCATCACATGTCAGATGGCAGGGAGGCAGTAGGAGGTTCACAGAGGTCAGGGGGAGGGGAGAAAGGAAGAAAATGAGAAGAGTATGTTGGCATCATCTGGAGAACCTGACACATGAGACAGGTTTGCCAAGTGAGGAGGTGTAGACCATGAAAAGCAGCGGGCCTAGGACTGGGCCTCAAGGGGTTCCTACTGGGAGAGCAACAGGATCAAAGTTGCTCATGTTCGAGAAACTAAAGAACGGATGGCTAGGAAGAAATCCAGGTGAGAGCTATATTCTAGATAAGGTTAGAGTGGGGTTGTAGACTTTTGAAAGTACTGGATGAGTCCACAGGGATGAGGGAGAGTCTGTAGAAGACTCAGTGGATTGATGGCTGGCTGGGGAATCTGGATATAAGGGCATCACAAAGGCCATTCATTTCAAGGTAGTTTGCAATCGTGTTAAAGACTACACATTTTAGAGAGGAGACAAAGGAGGCAGTAGTTTGCTGGGTGGTTAAAGTCTGAAGAGTTTCTTGCAGATAGGTAGTACTGTAGATACTTGCGAGGAAGACACCAGTAGAGAGGGAGGAGATGTTGGAGACATGCAAGGAATTAGCAGGTAATTGGTGCAAGTTCTTTCATGGCTTGCCGAGAAAGTCTGAGCCCAAGAAGGGTTTGTAGTCCCAAAGGTGGAATAGAATTCAAAGGAGTGGTGGGGGAGGAAAAGTGAAGACTAGATGCAGCAGTGGAAGAGGCGAAGGGAAAGAAGGTTATGGAGAGTGTCGCAGATGTTTTAGGAAAAAAAAAAGGAGTGGGCAAAGTCATTGGCTGAGCAGGAATACATTACACAGCAAGGACGGCCAGGGGATAGTTTACAAGGCTGCGAGCAGACAGACATAAGGTGGGTGAAGTAGTTGCATTTAGCAGTGCCTAAATTAGGAGTGATGGTCCTTTTGTCTGATGTGTGGGGTGCAAAATGTAGTCCATCAGCAGAGTTGAAGCAGTGTGGCGATTTTGAGGTGGCAAAGCAGCGAGAAAGGTAATTCAGTACCAACAGGAAGCTCAGAGGTTGAAGTCATTGAGTGGGACTAGAAAGGAGTATGTGATCTCAGCCATTCTGTTGTACATGCATCTGCGAGGGAGGAATGTGGTTGGAGGTGACAAGCGCTATTGAAGTGGATAAGGGAGGGATTCAATGGGAAGGAGTCAGCAGTGACTATAGATGGCATGAGGGAGGAAGACCAGGTTAAGACTGTTGCCTTGGGAATGGGTGGGAAAGTTGGGAGGGGGTCAGGAAGCAGTCAGAGGGGAGAGTAGAGTTCAAGTTGGTGGGGGAGGGGTGTATTTCTTGTAGGTTGGAATCACCCTTGAGTGATTGGGACATCCCAGCACTCCTGTCAAGCACGAGAAACAAATAAAGGTGTAGGAGCTAATGTAAAGCAGAAGCAGTCCCATGGGACGTCATCCAAGTTTCTGGTATGCCCATGGATGAAATTAGTGGATCTTGAAAGTCCAACAGGTAAAAACTGAAGGGGGTTTTATTTTTATTGCACACCGACTGGGAAATTCAAAGTTAATGGGTGATTATTTGGGCGGAGAAGAAGTGTTTATTGTCAGATGGATGCTCGGGTGGGGGGTAAGATCAGTTTGGAGCGAGAGAGGCGGCCTGGCTGTTTCCTGTGGGTGAGACATAGGATGGGGATGGGACAAGTGGTAATTACCCAAGTTGTACAGCATCATGTTCCCAAGGCAAGCCCATTGCACTTGGACAATCCTCAGTGCACGAGGTGGGGCTTAAAGGTTTCTGGGAGGCATTCCCATAATAGGGAGAGGGTGAGTAGCAGCAGGAATAGCCAAGGAAACAGGATTCACATGGGGAGGGATGGAACACTAAGGGCAAACAAGCTGATAGAAACCAACAGAACAATTAAAGCAATATGGCTGTTTTAAATTAGTGTCACTCACATTGTTCCCAGTTTCTGCGTATATTGAGGGTGAGTGGAGGGCTAATTTCTGTAGGTTGTGGGGGCAGGGAGTGGGTAGATTGTCACCAGGGAAGGGTATGGGGTTCAAAGTCCATTCATTTTTGAATAAGGCCAAACAGTACTTAACCCCTGCGTTGATGCCCTGTGCTGGAGACACCCGGCATGTGGGACGCCTAGGGGACCAACCTAAGAGGGCCATGAATGGTAGGTCACGGGATTGCCAGCCACTGGGTGAGCAGCAGGACCTTTAGAGGAAACCCACTGGAAACTTGCCTGGCTGCTCCTGCAGCCTCCTGGGATGCAGACAACAGATGCAACCTATACAAGTAACATTTAGGAAAACATGTTCCTTCCCACCGTTTTACTCCAGTCTCTACCGTTGACCAACCTATGGCTAGGGTATGAAGTGTGAAACCTGGGTCCTGAACAGATTGATTCCTGAACTTTTGAATGAATGTGTAGCTGCAGCAAAAGTGATGACACTGTAAAAACACAGCAGGTGGTTAATGTTGTAAACGTTCCAATACTGCTTTTCAAACAGTTGAGACTAAGAACCGAGTTGTGAGTTTGGGGGGTGGGGGTGGGGTGTTTTGGGAGAGAAAGGGGATGGAGGCCAAATGTCCACTCCCCACTGGAAAGTTATCTTTTTTCTCATTGTTTCAAATACCAGTATCTCACTCTTATTCCCTCAGATGATCTGGTAACGACCTTCAACAATTTACCCACAAAATATGTAAATAACATGCCAACATACTTCCGCCCAATGGTACTTTTACATGCATTTTGAAAAGACCTAGACAGACTCTTCATTGCGCCATGACCACAAGTTCAATCACACTCTAAAGAGTACGATTGAAACTTGCCAATTTTAATTGCCTAGATTTCAGGGCATTCAATTGCCACAAGAACTCTTAAATGAGTTAGAAAAGTCATAACCCATCCACAGCTACTGATCTTGATTGACCCTGTTGTATAAGGGTAGAGTCAAATGAAAGTTCTCTTGCTGATGAGATATAGAATTCATGCTGTTTCTGGACCAGAGAGGGCAGGAAGAAGCCCAAAGAACAAGATGGCCAAAAGACAAGCTTATCCAGCTTGGCATAGTCATTTTGAGTGTATGGTACTCAAATTGGCTTTGTATTTGTATTTTATTGAATTTCTGAAGTGCCTTTCGCCAAAGGTCCTGAACAATAAAAACGTATCCAAAAACAGTTAAATTCAAAGTGGTACAAATTGAGCACAAGTAAAAGTTACATTAGCACAGCAAGGGAGCATAGAGTTTAGGAAACAAGAGACGATAGAAGGTAGAGTTGTTTAAGGTTTGTTTGGAAGATGCAAAGAGATAAGGAGCGAAGTGAGAGGGGAAGAGCGTTCCAATGTTTCAGAGCCAGAAGAGAAAAGGAGCAGAAACGAGACAAGGGACAGATTCTGTGATCGTAAGGGGTGAGAGGGGATATAGAACGAGAGTAGGGTGGAGGACGGTGGGGCCATGCCATGAGTGCATTAGGTCAGTTGCGAAAGCTAAGAGTGGAACCATTTGGGAGCAGGCCCAGACCTTTAAAATATAACGGCTTTATGTAGTTAAAAAAATAAAGTGCACCGGAAAAATGAACAGAACACTGTTCATTCCCATCAGCCTCAGCACATCAAAAAGTTAACCAAGAGAAAATAACTAGACATATAAAGTAATCCTGCTACACCTCACTGCAAGGTGAGCATGCATCACGAAAGGGGGCAGTTCCTTTGCACTGGAACCATAAGGGTTCAACAGTGCCTCCAAAATTAAAGAGTTGAGCAATGCAAGTGAATCAAAGCTTAAAAACTCACCTACAAAATCAGGTCAGGGTTCAAGGCATAACAAAATAGCTCGAGGTTCCATTGATGGAAATCGAAGGAAAGTTTCAAGAAGAAGGACAATTCTGTCCAACACCCACCAACAAACGTCTGCAGGAAACTGGATATGTTGCAGGGCTTAAGGTTAAAATCGGCTCTAACTGGACAGCAAAGCCTTCGCTAGCACCTGGTCAGTAGCCACCATGTCTTGCTTATGAAGTAAATAGGCTATAGACTCGATTCCCCACTGTGTGCCCTGCCAGTCCTCTCGGGATTTGTGCCGCCATATGATTTTGATCAGTGTGCCACCACCCAATTTATTTTTATTTACTGTATCGTTAGGAGGCCAAGCTAGAGCAGCCGAGCTCTGTACAGACTGTGCAGCCAGAGTTTGGGCTGGCATCTTTTAACAGTAGTGCAGTACTGTGAGTTTGTCTGTGCATCGGTATGTGTCCATTGGAATTAGCCCTCGGTCAGGTCTTGTTAAAAAGAGGTATGTTTTGAGAGATTAGCGAAATTAGAGAATTGTTGGGCGATTCCAACAAGACACCAGGATCGAGTTAAAGAGGGTGAGTGTATGACAAGAAAAGGATTGTTTGTGGGTCCTCCCTTTGCAGACAAGTTGTGATTCAAGTACGTTGGACGATTTGCTGTGCGAGGAGCGTGTGCTACCAGATATGTGGAGGTCAGCCACCAGGTGTTCTGTGTGCTACTCGTGTCTGCTCTGTAGATGATACATGCAGTCTAACACTATCGTGGCCTTAATAGGAAGCCAATGTAATTTGCATAGTATGGGGTGATCTGGTCACATTTCCGTGCTCAAGTAACAAGAAATGCTGCAGCGTGGTGGACTGCTTTTAGGTGAGCCAAGTGAGTAGCTTGTAGCCCTGTCAAGAGAACTCCCCCCCCCCCCCCACAAACTCCACCAATGTGCAAGACCACAAGGACTTGCACTACTGTCCAAGTCCTGTGGTCGGATGAAGGATTTGATTTTTTTGAAGGGTAGGGGTTGGCAGCATTCTTGCCTATGCGTTTCTGGAAGGACAGCTGCTGTCAGCGGTGAAGCCTAGGATTGTGCCGAATCCGAGGGGGTGGGGGAATGGATGAGAGAATTCAGTCCAGAGGGCAATGTGCATGCCGCTGTGCAGGTGGCGCTAATGCAGGGAGGTTGATTTGATGGCCTCTCGGATTTGGTCTATTTTTTTGTTTAAAAAAATGGGTTTCAGTCAAATTTTTCCTGAGTTGCTAGTACCCTGGGGTAGTGGGCGGGTATGGTACAATGCTTTACTACTTTAAAGAGGGCTTTGTTTCTGGTAGAGGCTGGCGCAATGGTGGGGAGTAAAGCAATTTTGGCCCTGGCAATCAGAATCCTGGGTTGCGCCGAGAGTTTGGAGGTTGGCGAGGTCTCACAGGGTAATTTGTTTTTGCACCACAGTTTCTCTAGAGCTCTGAGCGTTTGCTGGAGGCTAGCTCAGGTGTGTATCAAGAGGTGGATAGTTTGGTCTTCTCCTGGCTGGTCTTTAGGGGGGCATGAAAGTGTCCACCAGTTTTATAGCAAAGTTGTTCAATATTTCTAGAAGGTCTGAGGCATTCTCTGTTGTGGGGAAGTCTGCAGTTTGCTTCTAGCTCATTGACCTGGGGGGTCAATGAGCTAGAAGCAAACGATGAGTGAGGGGTGGTTTAGCCTAGATTTTGTGGGCTGTAGTCAAGGGGGTGATTAAAAATGGGATGGCCATGTGTTAAGACTAGTCAAGTGGGATAGGGTCTGCTCAAGTGATAGGAGGGGGATGATGTGAAGGCTAAGTCTAGGATGTTGTCTTTTTGTGCATGGGGGAGAGCAGAATTTGCTTAAGATCTATGGAACCGGTCAGTGTGAAAAGCATGCTTCAAGTGCGGTTGTCTGCTTGTAACATGGGGGCGTTAAAATCTCTGAGAAAGACATTATTAGAAAGTGCTAGTTTAGCAGAGGCGAGTAATTTGGCAATGAAATTGTCACTCCTGTGAGGTGGTCTGTAGATGAAAGGAAGGCGATGGATTCCTTGTGCATTAAAAGGGACCCAGCAGGAAAGTGATTGAAAAGAGCTTGTTCTGAGAGAGGAGATGGAGCATGACCAAATGCTCCTGTGGAAAATTGCCATTCTGCCTGCTGCCATTCCTGGCCTGTTGGCAGGTTAGATGCAATAGCCTTGGGCTAGGAGAAAACATGTGGGGAGGATGGGATAAGACATGCATTACTCACCGTAATAGCATTTCTGATGGTTGTATCTGCTTAGATTCACATGCTGTGCTTATGGTCTGACATCCAGTGGTAACCGCGGAGTATTGCATCTTGTCTTTCTGGGACAAAAAGTGGACGTCGGCATAGGCGTGTCTGTAACACTATCCCTATCATGACGTGTGTAGTACCCAAAATCCCTCACGCGCCGAAGTCCCTCCGATTGTATTTTTTCTGCCATGAGGGAGCCCAAGGCTACAGTGAGTGAGTACATAAAAAAAAGTAGTAAGACGTTTGTGTTCCTTCCACCCCGACCGGGGAGGTAGGGAGGGCGCATGTGAATCTAAGCAGATACAATCATCAGAAATGCTATTATGGTGAGTAATGCATGTCTTCTGATGCTTGTTAATCAGCTTAGAATCACGTGCTGTGCATAGACTAGCGAGCAGTACCCGGAGTTGGAGGTGGGTTGTGAGAAGGAACAGTAGAGAAAAGATGTCTTAGTACTGCTGGTCCCACCTTAGAATCAGACCTAGAATGAGTGTCTAGGCAATAGTTTGTAAAGGTGTGTACAGAACTCCAGGTTGCCACTTTGCAAATGGACTCAAGGGGAACATGCTATGGATGCCCCAGTGCCTGGAGTACAATGTGCTCTAGGTTTGAAGGGCAGTTCTCTCTTAGCAAGTGTGTAACAGTGTGATGCATTTGACAATCCACCTTGAGATAGCGGATTTAGAGACATGGTCCCCTTCTCTACCAGCTGCCACTGTGACGAAGAATTGTTTAGTCTTGCTTAGTGGTTTAGTTCTTTCCAGGTAAAACATGACTGCCCTGTGCACGTCTAGTGTGTGAAGGCTTCTTTCAGCCATGTTGGTAGGGTTCTGGAAGAAAGTGGGTAGTTCGATTGATTGGTTCACATGGAACTTCGAGATGAATTTCGGCACAAACCTGGAATGTGTGCGCAGAACTACCTTATCTTTGTGGACTGTAACAAAGGGGTCTAGAACAGAAAGAGCCTGTAGTTCGCTAACCCTTCTGATAGAAGTGATAGCCACTAGGAAGGCTGTCTTATAAGTCAGGTCCTTCAGACTTGCTTTATGCATAGGCTCAAAGAGAGCTCCCATGAGCCTGGTCAAAACTACATTCAGATCCCATCCAGGGGCTGGGTGAGAAATGGGAGGATAAATCCTCTTAACCCCTTCCATAAAGGCTTTAATCACTGGTATTTTCCACCACGACATCTTTTGTTGTGATGTGGTGTGGTGTAGGCTGACAGAGCAGCCGGATGAACCTTTAGGGAATTGAAAACTAACCCAGTGTCCAACAGGTGGGTTAGATACAGCACAATGTGTGAGGGTGAGCAATCTATGAGTATCTTATCTATGAGTATCTTCCCCGAGTATGTCCATGCAGCTCTGAGGGAGTTGCAGGTGTCCAAACTATGACCTTAGGAGCCAAGCTGCTAAGTTCAGAGTTTGTGGGCAAGGGTGCAGGGTTTCCCCCCCTGTCCTGAGACAACATGTTGTATGAGCAGGCTAGCTTGACTGTTGGGGAGAGGGACATTTCTATCAGGTGTGCGAACTAGGGTTGGCGGGCCCACATGGGGGCCACCAGTATCATGGTAACTGGTTCCTGGTGCATCTTGTGCACCGTCTTGTTGATAAGTGGTGAGGGGGGGGGGTAGACACATTTCTCCGACCAAGTTATCCAGAGACTGTTCCCCTTGGATCGGTGTTGGGGGTACCTGAAGGCGCAGTCTTGGCATTGGGCATTCTGCTGAGTAGCGAACAGGTCAATCTCTGGGAAACCCCATTCTGCGAAGACGTTGGACACAATGTCTTTGTGCAGTCGCCATTCGTATTCTTCTGGCAGAGGAAAAATCTTTGCTGAGTACGTCTGCCAGAGGATTGAGTTCCCCTGGAACATGTTGGGACAACAAAAACATCATGTGTTTGAGAGCCCATATCCAAATGTTTTGGGACAGCCTGGATAGCCCTGGAGAGTGAGTGCCCCCCTTTTTGTTCAGGTAATACATTGCTGTAGTGCTGTCCATTAGGATCAGCACCGTCTTCCCTTGCAGTTGCATCTGAAAGGCCTTCAATGCTTTGAACACCGCTAGTAGCTCCAGTAAGTTTATATGATTGTACGATACTTGAGGAGACCACACTCTGTGCGCTGTCTGCTGAAGCAGGTGAGGGGTTCCCCCCCCACCCAGTGAGAGATGAGTGTCATGAGAGTGGCTTCCACTGCTTGGGTGGTGAAGGTCTTACCCTTCAAGGGGTTTTCTCTTGACCACCACTGCAGAGAGAGAAGGAGGGCTGAGACAACCAACAGATCTTCCCATTGTCCGCTGGCCTGACACCACTGGCTGTTGAGCCACTCTGGCATGGGATGCATGCGCCGCCGCGCCTGGGGGACCAAGTATATACATGACGCCATCATTCCTAGCAAACGCATGGCTTTGCGCACCGTCACCTCCCGACTGGCTACATATTGAGGAATCTGAGAGAGCCTGTTCTGAACCCTCTCGCTGGAGGGTAAGACAAGACAGTCTTCCGTCCGAATTAGCGCTCCCAGAACTTGTTTTACTTGGCTGGGGACTAAACTGGATTTCTTTTCGTTGATTGAAAAACACAGGCTGAAGAGATCTACTGTTTTTTGAGTGTTCGAAAAACAAGCGTCCAACAAGTCCTCTGTAAAGAGCCAGTCGTCAAGGTAAGGGTAAACTGGGACTGATAGTCTGCACAGGTGTGCTGCTGCCACTGCCAGGACTTTGGTAAACACCCTTGGTGCTGAGGCGATGCCGAAGGGGAGTACCTTGAATTGGTAATGCCTGTCCTGGATCATGAACATTAGATATTTCCTGTGCGCTGGAAACATTGAAATATGAAAGAATGCATCTTTCATGTCCAACGTTGCCATTAAGTCCCCTTGTTCCAGCAATGGGATCACCTCCTGCAGTGTTACCATGCGAAACGTCTGGGGGTTTATAAACTTGTTCGCTGGGCGCAGATCTAGAACAGGACACATGGCGAGATCCTTTTTGGGATCAAGGAAGTACACTGAATAAATACCCTCGTTTACCTGAAGAATAGGGATGGCTTCTATGGCGTCCTTTCAAAGCAGCGCTTCCACCTCTTGGATCAGGATCTCCAGATGGTCTGGTGAAAGGCGCTGCGAGCGCGGCGGCCTGAACTGTGTAGGTCGGGTGAATTCCACGCAATAACCATAGGCAACCGTCTTTAAGAACCACTGGTCGGAAGTTACCCCTTCCCATGCCCTGAGGAAAGATGTTAATCGCCCCCGACCGGGGTGACATGGGAGGGGACCTGGACTTGGTGGTCATTTCTGACCAGATGCTGTGGCTCCTCTGGGATTGGGGCCTCTACCTTTGCTGCGTTTGACCCCTTGAGGGGTATTAAGTGGGGATTCCAGATGTTTGATTTGTGTTAAAGTTACCCGTGCCTTAGTTTTTACCAGCACGGGGTTGCCCTCGAAAGGACCACTGAGAGTCATTACCCCTCTGGGAGGAGGGTTTCTGTGTAATTTGGTGCAGAGACCTTATAGTCTCATGCTCCTTCTTGGCTGTCTCCAACGCTTCATCCACTGCTTTCCCGAAGAGTTTAGTCTCCTCAATGGGTTTATTAATGAGGGAGGCCAGAGTCTCAGGTCTAAATCCTGATGTACGCAGCCACGCGTTTCTTTTCACTAGAGTCCCTTGTGCAAGAGACCCGACTGCAGTTTCCGCAGTGTCCAGGGTGTTCTTCACCACAGTCTGGTTAACCAGTCTTCCCTCCGTAACAATGGCGAGAACTTTGATTTGGCGGGTTCGGGAACCTCTTTGAGGCCTTCCTGGAGCAAATTCCATTGGGCATCAGCATAGCTTGCTAATAGAGTAGTACTATTAGCAACCCGTATGGTGTATGCAGCTGCTGACGTGACATGTTTGCCCAGAACATATAGCCGCTTAGACTCCTTGTCCGGTGGTGATTCTCCCGTGGCAAGGGGTACCCCTGCCCTCTTTTGAGTGGTAGTCAATACCAGTGAATCTGGGATGGCATGCCCTTTGATATATAGAGGGTTGGAAGGAGAAGGTTGAAATAATTTTTCGACTCTCGGGTTCAATGCCCGTGTGAGCAGGTGAGAGCAATGAGGGAGCTACCCGTCTCTTAACAGAGTTAAGGAGAGGGATGGATTGACTTGCCAGCGGTTTTTCCTTAATATCCTCCACGAAATCCTGCTCAGGTACGGCCTCTTGAGTGGAAATTAAGTATTCAGCTGCTTTCTTCAACATGGAGTTGAATGCCATTTGGTCATCTACAGGAGAGGCCTGGCAAGCTGGGGTGGACGGAGGAGAGTCTAGGCACAAAACATCAGTGTCCTGATCTTGCTGTGTACATGGGTCATGACCTTCCTGCTGGGTTTCCTCCGAGTTGTCCGTAGTATCCTGTTGATCTTCAGGAGACTGATCTTCCTGAATTTGGAGGTTAGGGTCTACCCGAGCCCTTTTCGGGGGAGGATGATCAGAAGAACTGATAATCTGCTCCAGCCAATCCATACACCCTTCGAATTTCTCTGTAGTCCATTTAGAGGACCCAAACTGGCCTACGTGAGGAGAAACTACGTACTCTGCACTGCGGCGTCAAAAGGAATCTCTCACGACGTCGGAAAGAGGCTCTCGACCATCTTCGTAAGCCTCATCCGGAATCAGGAACCCAATCCGCCGAAAAATGTTCCGCGGCTTGGCCCATAACCTTAGGCGGAACTGGAGTAAGGCCCACCGCCGCCGTAATTCTACCGATGCTACTTTCGATAGTCGCCGCATCGTCGTGAGACAAAGGCTCAGATGATTTCTCAGCAGTTGTAATACCGTCCACGGCACTAGAGGCCTAGCGGTCGGTTTTCCGGGTAGAGGCCTATCTTTAGTTTTAGAGCCTACTGAGGCCTTGGAAATCGAAGTGTCAGGCTCCCGCACTTCGACGCGTGTAGGTTCCGGAGTAGCGCCCTTAGTTTGTTTATATTGCCCAGTCGCAAAACGTTGCTGCGGATGCGGGGAAGGCTTTGGATCTGAACGATCCGAGAGGACTGGCGAAGTTTTCATCGGCCCCGATGGCGCTTTTGCCTTTCTCGACAAAGGCGTCGAAATAGGCGTAGGGGTTGTGTGCTTAGTGCGATGTGCTTGTACGCCCCTGTCGCCGGGTGTAGTCCCTGTAGCAAGACCAGAGTCGAGCCTGGAAGGGTCGGGACAGGCATGGCAGACCTAGAAGCGTCCGCCTCAAGGTCTATAACATCCAAAATGGACGTTTGGTCACCCGAAGTACCCCCGTCACTTTCTGCTGGCGTAGCGGTGGCAAAAGGGGGCTCCACGTGTGACATACTGTACGCGTCCCACCATTTTACACGGCGCTCCTTAAGGGTCTTAGGCCGAAGGAGTTTGCACGCTGCACACCGCTTCTCGTTACGCTCTAGGGGGAGGCAGGCGTTACACGTCCTGTGTTCGTCCTTCCAAGGATATCTGACCCTACACTTAGGGCAGAATCTAAAAGGAGTTCTTTCCATAGCCAAAGGGAAGGATGACCAGACCAACAGGGAAAAGGGAAAGGAGGAAAGACATAAAAACATTATGGCCACCCCGACCCCACTCTCCCTACTGTATAGGTTGGCCAGAGGGCCCGACCATGTGGAAAATCCGGCCACCGGATCATAGGCGCCGAAATCCACAGCCGTAGACGATTCCCCCGTAGTCTTTGTCGAAGATGTTCTTGTTGGGCAAAGTGACTTAACGGGGAATAAACCGACAATTCGGTAAAGATAAACAATGTCTCTAGTAAGAGCTCTGCTATAGGACGACCAGTTATCTGGGCGGAAAAAAACAATCTGAGGGACCTCGGCGCATGAGGTATTTTGGGTACTACACACGTCACAATAGGGATAGTGTTACAGACGTGCCTATACCGACGTTCCCTTTCGGTCCCCGAAAGACAAGATGCAATACTCCGCAGTCACCACTGGATGACGGACAATATGCACAGCATGTGATTCTAAACAGATTAACAAACATTAGAAACCATGTTTCCGTCAATAGGGCATCAAGGTTGTGGTACGGGAGGACATCTGTGATCTCTGCAGCATGAGTGACTGCTGACTCACATGAGAGGTTGTGGGGTCCGTGGGTGTTGGATAGGGCAAGGGCAATATTGATGAGGTTTGCTAGGGAAGCATGCGGGAGCTGCCCACGGCGCTTGGCCATTCGAATGCTAGGGAGATTGGAGAAGGGCTGAGGTGGGAGGAAACACGTGCTGATGTCTTTTGGTGAGTGGCAGCATTAACGATTAGTTTGTAATTACAAAGCCTAGCGAACCCTGAAATGTAGAATAGCAGGTCTGTCCCTTGACCCTATCGGGCCCGAACAGGCGAGGTCCTCGTCTTCATCCGTCCTTTGCAGAGGACGCCCAAGGAGTACTGCTTAAATTAGGTGGCAGGCAGAGCAACCGAGTGGCAGGGCCTTGTCACGTGACCAGCAGCCAACTTTGCTGCCTGCCTCCTTTTCGTTTAATGTCTGCTAAGTCCCAAGTCTCCTAATGGTAACAAATTAAATGCCCCATGCTCCTTTAAATGCTCAGCTTGCTTTAATTCCTTACAGACTCTTAAAACATTTCAAGAGTCAAATATTTTGAGAACTTACACAAAATGCAATTGAAGAGAAGACTACAATTGTCAAAGCTGGGCAATCAAGATGCCAAAGACTAAGCTCAAAAGCATAAAGTTTAGCTTTACTAGCTCGCATTAGAGACACTCGCGGAGAAGGTCAACAGCAGATTGGCTACAAAGTGCAGGAATCTGCATGCACCAAGTGGTCTTTGCACAACAGAAGTTTGGTAAAATGCGGTAAATCTGCAGAAACACCTTGTTTTTTTGTGATTGCATATGTATTACACAATCGTTTGTGCATTAAACAGATTAAATTATTGAAAAATAAATGAAACAAATGAACCATTGAAATTCAAGTTTATCTTTAGACTGTTTAAGATGCACGAGCGGAAAATTGTAGTCCGAGTACCTCTGTTATGCGCCCATTCGTAAATTCTTCATTGGCTATAGAATTACAAAGTACCAAGAGGCTGAGACCCAATTGACATGCGGACCTTTGCAACAAGGGTCAAAAGAGAACAGCATATAAGAGGACCGCTTTTATCTTGCAATGAATCTCTGTGCTTCAATTCAATAACAAAGCAAAAATGACTAAGGACTGTTTCTACAGGCAGATTGTTCTACAGCTAACCAATATGGTGGATCTGGGAGTTTGGAACAAAAAGTTTAACGTTTTTGAATATTAAAAAAAGAATACTTTAATTGCCAGCTGCGTAAGCATTTTTGTTGCAGAGCACTATTGGAGTTTAAACTGCAATATCTTAAAATGCCTTTAGGTGGCACAATCCAACCACATTTGACAGAAATCTATGATGGCTGAATAGAATCTAGCTGTAGCAGGATAAGAAGTTTGCATTTAAACAATTGCAAATTGATGAACTGTTTTACATATCAGTGCATGGTCTAATCGAGCAACATAACATGGTGTTCAAATACTTTTTATTTAACGAGAGTGCCAGCGCGTTTAAAAAAAAACGCAGATGAATGGATTGAGAGATGGATGGGGGGAACACGGTCACTATTTGCTGCGTGTACTTTTCCGTGAAAAGCCTCAGTTAAGAGTCAAAACCCTTGATATTCAGCAGTGTGGAAACTTCCGCAATTAAAAAACCTAAAAAGAATTGGAGTGAAGAACCGTTTAACATAGGCATTAGCTCTCCAAGAAGTGTCAAATTAGCCCCAAGCAGAGCGAATGGAATGAGGCATGCAAGCTGTTGTGTGGTTAAGTGGGTGGGTGCTTGGGGATTGTCACACGCATCTGTGCACAGCCTTCAATTTCTATATGCTTTGCAACCAATGTTCATACAGTTGTTCATGCAACTGAAAAACTGCGTCTTTCTGAATCTATATCAAATACACAAAACATACTAACATATTTTGGAGGTACCATTTTTTTCCATGTGTGCCACAAAAGACATGTGAACAGCATGTGGTGTCAGATGGGAACAAACTGATGTTTTTAAACAAGCATCAGAAGACTTAAAAAATGGTGTGGTGCAAGACAGTTGTGTCAATTAGTACCGCTGAAAGAGCCAAGTACGAAGACTAGATATAGGCACAGGAAGAAACTAGGCAACATTCGAAATCTCTGCTAATTTGCAAAAAGATACTGCTGACCTACCAGCCAATATCAATCAAGATACTGAAAACGACTGCTTTCTGCCGATTCCATAGTTAGCATGCACAACACACACTGCCAACCATGCACCACCATATGATCTCAAACACTCAGTTTAACAGACATACACTTTCTGTATAATATAGCAAGTTGTCACAGAACTCTTTTGTAAGTGACTGAGGTAGAGGAAAACAAGCGAAAATTATGCATGTGAGTTCAGTTCTGGCATTCAATGGCTGATTCAAATTTATTCTTAAAAACCAACCTATATCGAAGGGCGACGTCTCGTCTGGACGACTAGGCTCCTCTTCTAATGTTGCTTGTGCTGCTTCCGGTCGTTCTTTAAGTCCTGCAATTAAACAGAGGATGTTGGCATTCAATCTAACGCCCTTCAAGTAAGCAAATTGGAAAAAAGGTCATCAAGAAAAAATGCAAACAGCCCAGTGTCACAATATGTACATCAGAACAGGTGTAAATACCTGTAACACACAAGATTTCACAAATGCAATAGTCGTAGCACTATCGAGAGAATAAACCGCACACACACTGTCCAATTTACTTCTTTGGTCACATTGAGGCATGATCTGCCATGTAAAAAGTGCCATTCATTAATGGTACAAGTCCCCAAAAAATTAACCATTTGATGTTGACAAATGGTCAGAAATCAGCGGTTAGGAATTAGTGTTTGTATCGAGCACATGTGTGCCATTGTAATGCACTTGCAAAGGTGGGTGGATAGAGCCGAACCAGAGGGCCTGGCTTGAATCCAAGAGCCAAAAACGAGCCTATCAAGTAAAAGACCCATACCTTGTGTCCTTGCTCCTAACCCAAAACCCAAGATCAATACTTGGCATGCCAACTCTGGAAGATATGGCAAGGAATGAACTCCACACAACAGGGCATGAGTGTGTTTAAGCTAGTGGCATACATGCTGGGGGCTACAGGAAAGTTGGCAGAGTTAACAGGTTGTTTTTATCTGCTGGATGCCGTGTGCTTCTATGTGTGCAGGGACAGCGTTTGGGGGCGGGGTAGCAAAAAGAACTGTAGGGTTGGAACAGAAAACAGGCACAAACAGAAAGGAATGCAATTTTTATAAAAGAGCATTACCACACCTAACTGAGTCCATGTATTGGTTTTAGGGAATGCCAAAAAGCAACACGGATGCTTGAGAGCACAGACTGCTTTTTCTGCAGCGATGGGAGGACCAGTGTGCCCAATGAGTAAATCCAATGAGGCGGGAGATCATCTGTAAAGGGGGGTGGGGGGTGGGACTAAGGCCACTGAAAACCAAAAGTCAGCCAGTCACTGCAAGAACATATCTGGAGGGATATTCCCACATTCAGAGGGGCAGGGCTGACCCTGTAAATGCGGCAGACCCTTCCACCACCCTCATTCAGCAGAGCAGACCGCATCAGGAAACAGAGTGCAGGACACCTGCTCTCTCAGTAGAGGGTCTTATCAGGATTTCAGTGAAAATCTCCAAGCAGATAGGTCAGTAGTTTACAGCAAGTGTGGGGTAGAGGTGGGTGAGCAGGCAGAGCTAGGCCATGTTCGCAGTGTCAGTGGCATGAAACTAGAGCAGAGCTCAAGACAGCCACTTAGCGCAGCTAGCCTTTAGCCATCCAAGCCTACCACCTCGGTAGTGCAGAGGATGGATAGGGGTGTTCTTTCCCCACACTGCTTTGCTTTCTTTAAGGAAAACTGGGGCCTGGCTGCAAGAGTGGTGGTGTGCAATAGGATAGTTGATCGTCAGTGTGTGGGCTGTACCGTATCACATTGGTGGGTTTTTGTGGGTGAACGCTGTCAGTAGTCACCACTGAATGCATGGTTGTGTGTTGGCTGGCTTTACGAGAGTAGGTGTAACAAGGGTTTGGGGTTGTGAAGTTCAGGCGTGGGTAGGTCTGCTTAGTTCTGCGTTCACAAAGGTAAACTACTGCTCACTACCTGGTACATCAAACAAAGGTCACATGGTGTGTACTATGGAGTGCTGTGCAATATTTCAGTGCTGTATCTAGTACGAAAACGGTGTTAAGTGTGGCACAATGACATCCGAATAGGGTTGGAGAAGTGGTGGTTGGGTAACAGTGGTTTCAGTATTTATTTATTGTGCATTTGTTAGGCGCCTATACAACCCAATGGTGTTTCCCGGCGCCAAAAGGCAAAAACGGGGAGGGAACAGGGGAGTAACAGACAATAGTAAAAACAGTAAGTAATCAAAAAATATATTATGGTCCCACTAGGCCTTGTGGCAGTCGGACGAGCAACTGCAGGGGAGAGGGAGAGGGACGGGGAGGGAAGGGTGGTCGTAGGGCAAGTGCTAGAGTGGGCCCAGGAGGGGGAAGTGCCAAGGGGAGTCGGGAAGTGCAGGGGCAGAGGTGTCCCAAGAGGGTACACCTCTGTCCGGGAGCGGTTCACTGGGAAGTGCTGAGGGTGCAGGTGTCGACTGGGCAGATGTCCTGGTAACCTGAGAGACTCATGAGGACAAGGCCACCAGTCTCAGAGGCAGTGGGGTGATTAGCGAGGGTGAGGGGGAAGGAGGTAGAGAAAAGAGTTTTGAGCAATTTCTGGAGTTTAGGGAGGTCCGGCTCAAGTCTGAAGGGTGCAGGGAGGCGGTTCCCGAGAGGCGCCAGCTGAGGAGAGGAGCCTGCCCCCACTCTCTGGTTGGAGAAGCGTTTGATCAGCAGAGAGTTTGAGCTGGACGAGCGGAGGGATCGAGCAGGGAGGTATTTGGGGGAGAGTTGGAGATAGCAGGGTCTCGGGGCCCACACAGCCTTTTGTATTATGTAGAGGGTCTTGAATTTGATCCTCGTGGCCACGGGGAGCTAGTGGAGAGATTTTAGGCTGGATAGATGCAGTCCCAGGGTATAAGGATAAATCTTGCAGCCCTAATATGGATTAGTTGAAGTGATGGAGGGAGGAAAGAGGCAGGTTGAGGAAGAGGCTGTTGCAGTAGTCCTCTGGGAGAGGATCGAAGTTCTGGAAACATTGAGCTTCTGGGGCAAGGAAGAATGCCTCTAAAGGAGATGAAGCTGAAAGTAGACCTTCTTGGCAAGGTCCGATATGTGAGGTGTGAAAGAGGAGTCGAAGATGACGGATATCTAGCCTCACTAGATGGTGAGGGTAGAGGGCCCAAGGAGATGGTCAGAGGGGAAACAGGGTGCAGGTGTCCCAATACGAAGGCTCAGTCTTACTAGCATTGAGACAGAGGTCACTGGCAGCACACCGTGTCTGGATAGCAGTCAAGACAACTGTGAATGAGGGAGTGGGAGGAGATGGTAGTAGAGGGAAGTTTGAAGGAAAATTGAGTGCCATCTGCAAAACACTGGAAGTGAGGAGAGGAGGAGATAAGGTGGGCAAGAGGGGTGAGGTGGATATTGAAAAGCTAAGGCAGCAAGATAGAACCCAGGAGTACGCCGCAGGTGGAGAGCGAGGTGGTGGAGGGTAAAAGGTCCAGTCGCAACTGGGAAGGGTGGTTAATTAGGAAGGTCAGCCAGTCCTGTGCCCGGTCCGTGATGCAAGAGGTGTCATGAAGCCTTGTTGGGAGGATGGAATGATTGACCGTGTCAAAGGCAGAGGAGAGATCGAGGAGGATGAGAGCAGAAGAAGGGTTGAAGTCAAGATTAACAAGCAGATCTTCAAAGGTGTTAAGGAGAGCAATTTGCGTGCCTCTGGATGTCCGGAATCCAGATTGAAGGTCGTGGAGGGAACCAACGAGTTCAGTATGAAGGATTAGTTGGGGGAAGGGACAACTTCTCCAAGAGTTTACCCAGGAAGGGGGTGTTGGCGATAGTTAGCTGGGCAAGAGGGGTCAGCGGATGGCTTTTTTTATTAGGAGACAGTGAACAAAGCAGTTCTTGAAGGATAGAGTGAAAGAGCCAGTGGTGAAGGAGTGGTTACAGAAGTCGGCAAGAGCCAGGGCAGAGTGGAGATGTTGTCCTTAACAGTTCTAGAGGAGCAGGGGAGAACCTGTTTGGATAAGACCTTCATAGAGTGGACAACTTTAATGACCTCATCAGGTGCTATGGGGCAGGAGGGAAGACAATGCCGGGGGTGGAGGGAGAGGAGGCAGTGGAGCAGGAGGGGAGATGGTGGTAGAGAGGGAGGAAAATGATGTCCTGAATTTTAGAAGTGAAATAGGATGCCTAGGCAGTGCAGAGTACCTGGGAAGAAAGGGGGAAGGTAGAGACTGCAGTTGGATTGGAGAGTTTCTTGAAGATCTTTAAAAGTTCAGCCGTGTTGTTAGTGGCTCCAGAGATGCAGGCTTGTATGAAACATAGCACTGGGGCAGCGTGCTGGTCTTGGTAGCAAGACCATGCAGAGCAACAGAGGTTGGAATCCCGGATCTGTGCTTAGAAACTGAACTTAAGTACGGCATTAGGAGTTATAAAAAAACAAATAAATGTGGGCCCTCTACTTGGAGCAGATGGAACAATATTGCCTGTGTAGCAGGCGAAAAGCCAGCTTGTCTGAGGTTGAACCTGAGGTCTGCCACTTCCGTTCAAAAACTCTGATCAAGCTTCTCTGAAACTTAAATGCAGAATCATACGAACTGTTGCACTTGTATTCAGGCTTCAGGCGAAGCCTCACGACAGGGGCAAGGATGTCAAAGGTGTTGGAATTGGAGAGGTGAAGGTTGGCGAGGACAGTCAGAGGGAGAGTCAGATGCAGCGGTAAAAGGGAGATGAACATAGAGGCAAAGGCAATGACAGACACTCGCTTCAGCGGTTGAATGATGGTGAAGGAGGCGGCTCAGACAGAGGACCCCAAATGGGAGGAGATGAGAGAATGGTCAGACCAGGAGAGGGGGCGTTGACCATGTTAATGATAGGGATGTCGCTAGAGAAAGACATCCTGAGTGTGTCCCGATGAGTGGGTCAGACGAAGGAATAGTAAGAGAAGGCGTCACATAACTGAAGTGGCTGATTCAGGAGAGTAGAGGTAGATCTTGAACTTGCCAAGTAGGTGTTAAGGATTTCAATCAGGCGACACACACCTTGGTCTCAGCCTAGGATGTAGCGGTCACTTGATATGTCTTTCTCTTTATTTTATGCGAATTCCATTTGAGATGGTACACCACTCATATCACACACCCTTTTTCAAATACCCCGGGTCACAATGGACCATCAACCAGGCCGGTTGGTGAAAATGCAATATTTATTTTTTAAATCAAATTAAATCAGACAATTTTAACATGATGCAGCAATCACCAACGGGGTGATAATTACAATATAAATGTAAGCAATACACTTAATTAACCTTCTCCCAGAACATATACACTTCACAATTGAATAGGACCACTTTTTGATTTTTAGGAACAATAGCACCCAAGTTAAGGATTCCCCCTGCAATGTTCCATCAACCCACAAAAGAATTCAGAGTGGATAAAAAGATGCAGCAGGTAGTCTGGAATAAGAGGGAGGAAACAGAATCACAATCTGACCTTCCCTCAAAGAATAAGAGGCAAACACTTTAAATCCTTAACAAAGGCCTAAAATAAAACTCAAATTTTACAAATAATTAATTGTGTGGTTAAATTATAATATGCATATGTTTTATCACAATAGCAGGTATGTTATATCACTGGCAATCAAGGCAATGGATCAGCAAAAGGCATACAATTAGAAAATGAGCGGAAAGTTTAGAGCATGCTGCAGCCAAATGACACATTGGAAAACTTGGGTAATTTAAAGCGGGAATTATTGAGAAAACTGCAAACGGTTTTTAATATAAACGGGTGAAATACTTTGATTTGGAGTGCGGTTCTTGGGCTGGGGAATAGATATATATCACAGGGACAATATAGAGGTGAAAATAGGTCTCTAGCTTGTGAATTCAGAGAGATTTGGAAGCTAGAGTGAGGTTCATGTTTAGGAAAATAGAGCAGTTAAGTGAGAAAATCGGTTTTGAAAGCAAGGAAAATGTTACTTACACTAAACTATCTAGGCTATATTGTTAATGATACTCTCACCAATGCCATAAACGATATAGCCCCACTTGAAAGCAAGAAAGAAATAACATTTCACTGCAACTCTTGGTTCTCGGATGAACTCCAAACCCTCCCAGCACCAAAGCGTCAGTCGCTAAAAATCTGCCAAACTGATCCCAGTGACCTAAATAAGAGCCTTTTCAAACAGATAGCCCTCCAATATAAAAAAGCCATCCTAGCATCAAAATCCAACTCTTTCAATGATAGGATTTCAAAGGCCAATTTCCCAAGCTAAAGAATTATTCACAATCTTTAATGAACTAGTCACACCCCCTGCCACTGCAGAAGAGATAAAGACAAAGCCTGGTGTGCGAGCATCCAGTCCGCTATGCTCAACAAAATAAAACTTCTCCAGAATAAAATCCAAAACCACTGCAAAGCCCTCCCAAACCAAAAAACTAACTGCCCCACACAGGACAAGGGTAGTAAGCTCAATCACGCGCAATTCGCCTTTAGAGACATCACTGAACCTGAGGGTCCTTCATCGCATCAAAAACCTCAAACCATCTCTAAGAATTCCGCACCAGCTGCACACATACCTGGTGCGCACACGCACCTTTGGACTCTCTCTACTGACCCGAACTTCGGTTCCCAAGGGCGTTCAACCTACCAGCACTTTGACCATACCAATGGTATACAAGGCGCTATATAAATGCAAAATAACATAACATCTGCCCTCCAAAAATCATCAAGGAATGCGCCAAAGACATAGCACCCCTGATTACTGCCTTCATTAACGCATCTTTCCAAACAGGAACTGTCCCAGACAATCTCAAGAAAGCCTAGGTCCGGCCACTTCTAAAAAAGGCCACTCTTGACCCAGCACAACCCAACAACTACAGACCAATAACAGTCCCGTTCCTCTTGAAAATCCTGGACAAAGCAGCTCAAATCCAGATCCAATCATATATAGAAGTTAATTCCATACTAGGCAAAAGGCAATCTGGCTTCCGGGTCGGGCATGGAACAGAATCCGCCTTAGTAGACCTAAAAAAACAAAACTCCCAGATCATGGACAAAGGCAAACCTGCCCTGCTCCTCCCTTGATCCATCAGCAGCCTTCGACCTGGTAGATCACCAAACACTCACCACCCACCTCACTCAGGCAGCTCACTTCTCTAATCAAGCAGCATCCTGGATCACATCCTTCCTTGAAGGAAGAGCTATGAAGCTCTACTCTGACACAGCAAACGTAGATCCTACCACTATAAACTGCGGTGTCCCCCAAGGATCTTGTACAGCACCCACCCTCTAACCTTTTCACTAAACCACTCTTCGACCTACTTGACTATGTGTGTTGCATATACCAACTATGCAGACGTTACTCAAGTACTTATACCTCTATCGGTGTGCTCTATCACCAAGACACCTCTGCCCTTTACAACATCTATGCAACCATCCAAGCATGGATGGCAATCAACGGACTCTGTCTTAACGGTGAAAAGACCGAAATCCTCATCCGTGGGCAAAAAAAAAACACAATAACGAAACTAAGCCCACAATATGCCAACTTCCACATAGACAACTCAACCATCTCTGTATCATCCCCCATCAAGACTCTAGGGGTTCACATCGACGCAAATCTAACGATGAACAAACAAGTCAGCGCTATAGCCTCTTCATCAGCTTTCAGCACCAAACTCATCAATGCCATTAAAACCTACCTATCCGCTCCCAACTGTCTGGCCATAGCTAGAGCAACTATAGGCGCTAAACTCGATTATTGCAACGCTCTCCTAGCTGGCACCTCCGCCAAGAACATTCACAGACTGCAAACCACACAAAACAATGCCCCAAGAGCCGCTATGATCATCCCCAGAAGAGACCATATATCCCAGGCCAGACTTGAAGCACGGTGGCTACAAGTCAAAGACCGCATTACTCTGAAAACTCTCACCATCACACACAGATGCATCAACAACACCGCTCCCACATACCTATCTTAAGTTATATCAAGAACCACATCCACGCAGCCCACCAGAGCTCAGTACACCAACCAGCTACACATACCACGCAGAGAGCCACAGCTGGAGGTCTATGCTTCTACATTGCACCAAAACTCTGGAACTCGCTCCCTGCCACCCTTAATGCTGAAACTTCCATCTCTGTCTTCCACAACAACCTCAAAAACCACTTACCTCAATTATCACTGTTTCTTCCTCCTCTACTCCTACCAGATATATTGTAATATAAACACAAATGTAATATAAGTTTATTGTAACCTTGTATATATTTTGTATCTCTGCTCAAACTCTCCATTATGTAACAAATACTTGCCTCATAACTCTGTAACTAAGCATTGTACTGTAACAAGTGCTACGATGTCCTCGGGCTGCTGTGCGCTATATAAATATGAGTAAAACAAAAAAGGAGGGACATAGTAAGCTCCAAGGTTGATTCGCGAGGTCAACCTTCTCACCCCAGTGCTCAACCCCAACAATAAAATATATGGAAATTAGTTTGATTACTCCAAATATAACTAAGGGCTTCTAATTTACACCAGACAAAATTGAAAAGAGATGGCACTAGCACATAGAATTATCATCGTATCCTGTCTTTAATTTTAACAGTTTCAACAAGTTACCAGGGTATAAATATGACTACTTAAAGAGTGGGATAAGGACAAAGGCAAGACACGATAGGCTATGTGTTTCTATCGGGTGGGGATTATACTCCCAGTCCACTTTTTGGTTTTGGGATTTTTTGGACAGTAAACAGGTTCCGGTCACCACACGGCGGCGCGTGGCAGGCAAAAGTCAGCTGGGCAAGGTCTGGTCACTGGGTAGCGAACAACTGGGCAATTCGGGTCACTGGATGGCACAGGTACTGCTGGATGCAGTCAGTGGGCAAGCAGTTAGTGGGCAGCAAGCCAGGCTGATCAGGATGCAAAAGATACCACAGCTTTCCCCTTTTTAATGGGAGATTAGTGGGTTGGTTCTGTATCACTGGCCTTGCTGGGATAGGAATCAGCTTTGCTTGGGTTTTGCAGTGGGCTCTGGAGTAGGGTCAGCAATGCTTTGGCCTTGTAGTTGGAATCAGCAAGATGAATGGAGCAGCTCAGGAACGCAGCGCAGGAACTTCAGGAAGAGTCTGTCTAGCGTCCTGTCATGGACTCTTATTTATAATGCATAGTGACATCATAGAAGTCTACGAGTGGGCAGGCTTAGCTAAACACACCTCTAAACCACTGGATTGGTCAGGGGTGATGATCGCCGCCTCGCTCTCAGCTGGTTGGATTTCTATCAGATTTATGAGGCGAGTTTTACAATGTTCGAAAACCTCCCACAGTTACTTTAGCTAAAATCCGATTTTGCCAAAAATGGTACATTTATACAGTTGAAGTGTCTTAGCAAATTACATAAACAGGTTACATATTTTGTGCAGACCATTGCAGTTCAACTCTGCAATCTGAGACAATATTTTGAACGTTTAATAATCTTTTGTCATTTTCAGTGTGAAATGTTCGGCCTAGAATTCTGGGACTTTACACGTGCGAACATACTATCATGGGGCCTATTTCTGTTAATTTTTAACATTCCATCAGGTGTCCTTTCCCCATGATTCACATTCTTCTGGCGTTCGTGTCCCATGCATGCTATTGACAGCCAAGACATCTTATTTGAAAGCCACAGAAATCACATTTAAACTACTGAATAATTACGTTTTTGCCAAGTCCTGTTGCAAAAATATCAGTCATCAAAGTTTCTTAATAAAATAGTTTTTTGAAACAAATGGGCATCCTTTGTCCTACACTGGCCCATTTATTTTTTCCGCTACCACCAACTGTCACTTCCCCCAGAGGGAGGATGGGGGTTTCTCCAGCTTGATTGAAGGTTTATTGCCCGTTATCCACTTAGCACATCCATGTCCTGGAAGTTCCATTGTCAGAGGGTTCAGCCCAGACCAGATTCTGTCCAACCTAGTAATTATGACTCGGGGGTTAATATCTGCTGAGAGGGCCCCTTTTGTTTCCGTCATCCTCTCAGCAGAAACCTGTCTTGGGCCGATTCCTCCCCCTATGCAGCCACTGAAGTTTGATTTCATTCTATTTATTTTTGCTCTGAATTGGAAGAACCTGCTGAATAGAACCATTTCATATATTGTATTTTCACAGTACAATCCCCTTTCACATTGCTAAGCAAGAAGAAGTTTTTGTTCAACCTAGTACTCTCAAACAAGCATTTTTCTCCTTTAGTTTGAAAAGCCCATTTTTACACATGTGGTGCAAGCTGCTAGCACTTTGCTTTCAAATTCGGTTTTTGACTTTCCATCTGGATTCCCACACTGTTTTGCAGCCATAGTGTTTTTCTAGTGGGCAGTAGTTTATGTGAATCACCTATGCACTGAAATTGACATAGCCCACAGCTGGAGCTTCTTTGAATTACTGATTATTAACACTTTGTAACTTAAAAGTGTAGCTTTTTCCCCGTACAGCGGAAAATTAAGTTTTTGTTGATTTTTCTGAGATTTGGTTTGACGGGGCCTGTCATTCAGGGGTCATGCTTGGTTTTGCTCAAGCACAATGGGGATATGAATGGGCATGGCAGGGCCTTATTACTAACAGTAGTTTGAGGAAAAACAGATAAAAATAGCATCAGAGCAGCATCATTTTAAGGTAAAATACCCCCTTTTCAATGGGGACTTTGGACTGGCAGCAAAGCAGCGCTGCTTTTTCACTCCATTTCTTTTGTATATGGAAGAACACCCTGGCAGGCTTCCTCATCGTGCCCCTCCTTGTTCCATCCTGCCCAATATGTGCTTGGCAAGATGGTGCAGCCATCTTTTTGTTGCTGCAAAATGCAGTTTTGAGGCCATGGTGGTCACAGGAGCCGGCGCAACCCTTTTGTTTTTTGTTTTGCTAAAATGCAGCTTAGTGATGTGGGGGGGTTAAGGGGGGAAATACAGCTCAGCTGGGTCAATATATCCCACGGAGGAGGAGATTGAAGGTAGAGGTCAAGAGTGAGAAGGTGAGGTGGGCCTTTTCAGAGAGGAAGAGAGGAATAGGGCCAGGGGACCTGTGGGTGGTAGCAAGGGTGTGTGAGACAGCAGGTGAGACCCCCTAGCTTACAGACAAGGCATTCAAAGAGGTGTAGGATAGAGTAGGTATGATAGAGGAGGGATCCACTCAGGGAAATCAGGGCCACTCCACCTCTGGGCCATTTGGGCCTGTGTTTGCAGAGGAGTTTGTAGCCCTCAGGAAGGAGAGTGTCCAGAGCAGTGACTGAGCTGGCATTGAATCATGTATCGGTAAAGGCGGGGATGTCGAGGTCCAAGTCTTCAAGAAGGAGAAAGATGTCAGAGGAGGGCGACAGCAGAACGAACATTCAGAGCAGCTAAGTGAAGCAGACTGCAAACTTTGAAGGTTTTCTGGGGGATGGGTACAGGGATGTGGTACTTCCATTGGTGGTGGTGGAGAGGCAAGCGAGGATGAGGAAGTAGGAGAAGTAGGAGTAGTTGGAGAAGGGGGGGGGGAGTTAATAAGAGGGCCAGTCAAGAAGGAGAAGAGCAGGTTGAGAACCTTGGGTTATGACAGTCCCATTATCAACATTAATGATGCACCTAGAAGATGAGAAATATGCCAAGAGTATTTCCCATCTAGTGCCACCATTAATGGGTGAAGTGGAAAAAGGGCAGAGTGTGTAGACCGGGTGGGGAGTACATGGGTGAGGAGAGGGGGCAGAAAAGAGGATATCAGTATTCGTATGCCTGGAAGTAGCATTGACGTAGTTGTCCGCAAAAGGTAGGCCTGGTTTAGAGGCCAAGAGGGCTCTTTTAATAATTTTCTAGGTAGGTGATAGAGTAGCAGTTAGAATAGATGGGGGAGATCGAGAGCACCATGTGAGTGGTGGGGGATAGAAGAGGAAGAGAGACAGGCGGGAAAGCTGCACAGTGCCTGAATGAACTCACCAAGCGGCCTAGCAGGCACAGATGAAGGGGTGCTTTGCTCAGGGTATGCACATGGTAACAGGATTTTAAGTACCCAAACTGGGTGAGCGCTAGGATGCAGCAGAATACAATGCACTGGTTTAAATGCAAATCTTAGTTCGACTTACAAATATAGCACTAAAATGCAGCAAAAGACCGTTAGATGAGCAGAGTGTGTTACATAAAGATGCAAGTTCCTGTCAGCATACCAACAGTGCAGGTCAAGATTTAGCTAGAAGGCAGGGATTGTCAAACACACATGAGAAATGGCAACAAAGGGTGAGGGTTACAGAATGCCCAGAATGAAGTATCCACGCAGAAACAAGGAGATGCAACAGTTTAGGATGGTAGATGTATGCATTATAAACACTTGATTTCGAGTTCTAAAAACACATGGAAAAGGCAGTATTACAGGGGGAAAATGGCTTAAGGTGGCTCAAGACTTTGAAGGCAGAGAGCTTGTTACGTAAAGCGTGGGAGAGAAGTGCCACCACACATGCAAGCCGCAAGGTGTAGAGGGAGCATACCGTAATGCACAGAAGATATGGGCTTATCCGTGGATATGGAGCGATGACCCCGATGGTAATGGAAGGCTGTGTTGCACGGCCTAAATGGCAGGGGGCCGTGCAGCCCTCCCTGGCCCGGACCGGGCCAGACAGGGTAGACTCTGTGCCTTGAGAAGGGGCCCCGGCTACCGCCTGCTGGCTCCCCTGGTTGTCTAGCAGAGTGCTGACCAACCAATGGGGTGGTGCGAGGCGAGCTCAGGCTGCCCAAAACGAAGTTAGGAAAAGAGAGAAATGGCAGCAGCCATTTTTAAAGTAAGTGTGGCTGTTGAGCTGGAGGGCATCTGTTATGCTCACCTAAGTTCTGCAGGAGTGTCTGCAATCCTTCGTGTTGTGCCACTGGAATTTCTCAACTACCTCTTCAGGGATGACTGCTCCTAGGGTCGGAATCAAGAGTACAGAGCAAGTGTAAGTGTCAGGGGATCTGGTGAAATGTGAGTATTAGGCACCCACGGCCTCCCACCTCCCTGTGATCCCACCCACCTGTGGGTGTGCTCACCTTGTGTAGATATAAGGTAGGCTCTCTGTCCTGCTGTTATTCTTCAGCAGGGGTACGAGGGTTCTGTAGTCATCAGTTACGTCACTGATGTTAGCTCCAATCCCAGGCCTGCTGTGGCGTTAGAGGGATGTTTGGGCGCTGAGATGCGTGGCACGTGATGCGGCTGATGGCAAGTGTGGCTAGTCTGACTACACAGCTGTGTGCTTTTCCTTGCCTTATGCCTTTCGTTCTGATACTTGCTTACAGCGCCTGACTGTGCCTTCCTTTGTATAAAGTTTCAGTATTCAATCTTGCATGCCCGATTAACTTTCAATAGTTCAATTTTGCATGCTTCTTTAGCGTTCTCGCAGGTCTGTTTTTACTTTTGCAGTTTTGCTTTTATGCAGGCTTTACCGTGGGTAATAATTAAGCAGCGCTCAGATACCTAAGGGTTCGTAGCGCTATATAAATGCCAAATTATTATTATTATTATTATTATTATGACTTCCTCTGTTTAGCTTCTGATGCTCGTTACATGTGCTCCGCTGTTTTCCTATTTTACCTTTTTATGGGCTTTCCTTTGTCTGCAGCTGAGCACGGCTTCCGTTTCCTCAAGATCAGGATCCCCGTGGAACTGGACTGGAACAGAACGAGACGGAGGAGCCTGGGGCCCGCTGTGGGAGACAAAGATTTAAGAAGATGCATCGCGGAACGGCAACAACGGAGAGGACACGTTGCTGGAATCAGGAGGTTGGAGTTCACCGCGGGACGTGTTGAGATGCACGGAACACAGTGGTTGCTACGGCAATCTGTGTAGCATCTTCCGGAGCACGATGAGCATTACGCTGCCAATGAGCAGAACAACGTGAAGCGAAGGTACATGCCTGGGTGTGGCTTATATAGCCAGTCACACCCAGACTGCAGTCTTCAATAGAAGTCAGGGCGGATTCCAATCCATGTTGGGTGACCGGCCTAGTGAATATTGTAGTTGGTGCCATGCATGAGTCCAGCTGGGTTCTTTCCAGATTCTACTGGCTATGTTTCTTGGTGACCTGTGAACCCAATGGGAGCGTCCTGGGGCATGTGTGTGAATGGATTACAGGGTGGGTGGGGGCAGGTGTTGCAGAACTGGTGGTTGTGACAGCATCCTAAAACCATGTTGTGAATTTAAATGCCATTTGCTTAGTGAGTTTTGTTATGTTTATTACTGCTGAAATGCAACATTGTCGTTTTATGGCCTTTCGGACAGTATTGGTGGTGTGTGTGGTGCTGATGCGTCCAAAGTTTTACTATGGTTTTTGGGTGCTCTACTATTGGTGCAATGGTGCAGTATAGCATCTTGAAATGTGTTCATGAATCGCGACTAACAATTGGTGTGGTTTGGGGATTTTTGTTGACACCATCAGACTAATTTTGATCCATGTGAGGTTTTATTAGTTTTCATGGAATTGGGGTGAAATAGTTTAGCAGAGTGTCAAACATGCACATTTGTGTAGGGGAGGGATGGAATTCCATCTAAAAGGCTTTGGAAATGTGTTTGTTGCGTGACAGTATGGTGTCTGCATTTAGTATAGTACATTCTGGTGCTCCGAGCGACAGGTCATTTGAGTGTTTTTAAGCCCACTGCTGGGTCCATAAGTTCAGTTATGCAACAGCAGTTTTCAAATGGAGCAATGCCATATGAAGGGACTTTTTCGCGCAGTATTGACTGCATGGAAGTGTTATACCAGTTTATTTAATGTGTTGGATTCTGATCAGGGTGCACAGGTGAGACACATAGCCGAGTACCACTTTCATATAGCTCAACTCCTGTGAAAAACAATTTCTTTACAAATTAGTACTTAGTAAGATTTGAATTTAAAAAGGCAGAAGGAAATCCACTCAACAGAGCGAGACTAACACAGCTAACCACTCAGTCACCATTAATTTCACATCAGTACAGACAATTGTTACTTTCAGTATGCAATATTTCTATAGCAAATAGACAAACAGCGTTGGAGAAGTGAAACTAGCATGTCAACATTGAAAGTCTGGGACAGGGTACTGATGACTAACTACAGTTAGAGGAGATGAATAAGTTACAGATTTAACATACTTGGACAGAAGGATTTAAAACCATCTCCAGAAAAAGCAATGCATCAAAAAAACTTTGTTGAACAGAGTTCCAAGATCAAGGGAAACATGTCTACAATTAAAAGAGTTAGAGAATGGATTTAAGATTGACTGAATAGCGGATATTTGCAACATTGTTAAGTGATTAAGGGGACAGGAAATCAAATTCCATGTTTTTATTACTCTACACTAAAACTCTATATGACCTACTAGACAGAACCGGCATATCCTATACTAATTAGGCCGGTGACACCCAAATACTCCTTCCCCTGTCGGCCTCTTATGGTGAAGATGCCCTCCGGCTCAAAGAATAGGTCAGCATCCAAACCTGGATGGCCACGAATGTCTTATGCTTGAATGACAACAAGACTGAGATCTTGCTGGTATATGCTCTCTCTCCAGGCTGCGCTCAGCCCCCAGTAACCTCCTTCAGAATAGATGGAATCCAGATCCAAGTACCCACGCCAGTAAAAACTCTGGGTGTCTATTTGGATGCCTCTTTATCTCTTACCAAACAAGTGAGTGCGGTGGCCTTAGCAGTATACACCGGCAAACTTATCAATTCAGCGAGAAAATTCCTGTTGCCAGAGCTGTCTAACCATCGCAAGAGCAATCACGGGGGCGAGGCTGGATTATTGCAATGTCCTCTTTGAGGAACCGCGTAATGGAAAATCAATAAACTAGAGATTATTCAAAATAACTCGAGCTGCTCTAAATATTACTAAAAGAGACCACATCTCAGCCGCCAGAAAAAAGGCACTCTGGCTCCCCATCAGGGAAAGGATCATCTTCAAAACTGTTTACCCACAAATGCCCAAACACCACAACCCCACAATATCAGGCCAAGAAAAATCGAACAATCAAAATTCAGCAGGCCAGTAAGATCCCTCCATGCTAATCTGCTGCTCCTCCCTTACGTGAAAAGAGCCAAAGGAGGTGGAGTGAGCTCCCCATTTGTGGCCGCAAACCAATGGAACGCTTGTCTCCCCAGAACCAAGGGCAGAAGATTCCTACTGGGCCTTCCACAAGGCCCTAAAAACATGGCTATTTGCCAAGTGCTCCTACTCAGCCAGAACCACTTATTACTGCTCCTAACTGTACTTAACGCATTGGTGCGTCAGGGGTAAATTGTCACTCCTCTGTTGAAGCTTTTTGTATCATGTAACTGGCCCACAACCGCACCCTGGTGCCTCAGGGTTTAGGCGCTATACAAATGTAAAAATAAATAGGCTGCTGGATGGTCATTCAACATGTTAAATCTTTTAGATCACGCACATCACCACCATAGCGCTAGTACTGTGCCAAGCCATCTCTGAATAGTGGAATATTGTGCCCTTGTATTGGGTGAATCAGACCATTGTCTCTGGAGGATTAGTTGTGTCCAGAGGAGAAGTAAAGGAACAGATAACTGGTTACAAGGTTGTTAAAGGAAAGGGTCGATGAAAGAAAGAGCAATAGAGGGGATAGAGGTCAACCTGCTGCGACAAGATGCGAGAGTGCTGGAGGAAAGAACGAGCGGCCTAGAGAGTGCGGTGAAAACCAACACAGACACCAGCACAAACAATGCCAAGGAAGTCCACATACTGAAGCAACAGGTGGCTAACCTGGAGAACCGAGCGGAGGAGGCTGAGGGGAGAGCGAGACGTAACATACGTGTGGTCTGCCAGAGGGGGAGGAGGGCCAAGATCCCACAGACTATGTGGAGAATATGATTCTACAGGAAATAGGAGCCAACAAGCTCTCACAAGGATTTGCTGTTGAACGGGCGCACAGGGCCCTGATGAGGAAACTACAACCCGGAGCCCCCTCCCTCCCCCTCAGGCAATAATAGCAAAGATCCTGAACTACAAGGATAGAGAGAAGATCTTGGAGTTCTTTCGCAAAGGTGGTACGATAAAAAGGGAGTCTGCAACTGTCACAGCATACCCTGATTACACCATGTTGGTGCAGAGACAGCATTATAGCTATGTGGCGATCAAGTAGAGACTGCGCAGAGCTGGAATCAACTTCATGCTTTTGTATCCCGCAAAGCTTAAAGTCTTGCACAAAGGCAAGGTGTATTTTTTTGATGCCCCGGAGGACGCGGCGACATGGCTGGATACGCAGGGCTGTCCGGAGCAAGATCACGATAAGTGATGGGGATACACCATGCATGATAAAGAGACGGGGGTGAGGGGACCCGGGAAAGAGACTGTAGTACAGATAACAGGGGTGGGGCAGGGACAGATGATAACGAAAATTGTAACATGGGACACTAGGACTTGTTGGACTAGAATATAAAATACAAAAGTAAATTGGGTAGCACTAAGCGTGCTTAGTTTGAAGCGCGAACAGGAGCAGCAAGATGGAGACAACCTACCCCAGGAGTTCGAGTAGTAGGATCGCCATTAGGGCGACTTCTCCCTGCTGAGCCGTGAGTACAGGCTATTGCCGGAAAAGGGCTAGATGCGGGGGTGTCCGAGATCCAGGGATGGAGCTGGGCAACAGTTGGGGAGGGTGTTGGAGTGGGAGGGAACCGGGGGAAGTGAGTTGGGGCTGGGAAGGGTGGGAGGTTGGGAAATTTGAGGTGTTTATAGTTTGGGGAAGTTTAACTTGGGGAACGAGCCTACACAGAATGAAAATCTATTTGGATATGGACTGCACTTGTGGAGGGAGGAGTTGGATCCTAACACACCACGGGGGCCCTTAAAGTAATCCCTTGGAATGTCAGAGGGCTCAATAGCCATCTAAAGAGGAATAAGGTCATGCTGTATCTACGCAGACAGAAAATAGATATAGTCCTGCTGCAGGAGACTCACCTCCTGCAGGAAAAGATGGATGATCCGGAAGAAATGGAGGGGGACCATCGTAGGTGCGTCATATTCGGCCTACGCTAGGGGGGTGATCACTTGGGTGGCGCCACATGTCCCGTTTCAGCTATTACAGTCTACAGTCAAAGCAGACGGTAGGATGTCATGAGAGGGTTGGTGGAAAATAGGGAGATAAGCATCATAAACATGTACGCCCAAACCAAAACACGGCGGCATATTTTAGAACCTTATGTAATAAACTCAGCACGTGCTTAGGAGGGGCGGTGATCTGGGGAGGAAACTAATTGCGTGTTAAATCCCAAGGTAGATAGATCAGATGGTAAAATGGATAGACCCACCCCAGCCGCCAGAGCGCTGCAGTCACTGTTGATTTATTTCGGGTTCGAGGATGTATGGAGGTCGCACCACCCACGGGAGGGACAAAATTCGCACTATTCAGCTCCACAAAATGTACATACTAGGCTGGACTACATGTTCGCCACACAGGAGTGAATGACAGAGAACGCATACAGAATACAAAGCGAGGGTCCTCAGACCACTCGCCGCTAATCATGGTTTGGCAATACCGACGCCCGAGAGCAAAGACACTGACATGGCGCCTCAGAGCAGAGGCGCTGAAAGACAACATTTTTAGGGATGACATGAGTGAGGAAATAAGCTATTTTGAGATCAATACAGGCAGCATAGAGACGGCGGGTATGCTCTGGGAGGCCTTTGAAGTGGTAATGAGGGGGGTACTATAGCTAAGTCCAAGGGACTACAAGGAGGGATCTTCGTCGAACTGCAAGACACAGAGAGAGATAGAAAGAGCGCTAAGAGGGGAGGTAATACCAAGGAAGATCATGAAGTAATACTTAAACTGCAACAGAAATGTGCGGGGCACTGGGAGAGACTGTGCAATCTTAACTATAAAAAGTATAGAGAGACAGCATACAGGCGGGGACAAACCAGGGAGGGCCCTGGCATGGCTATACAAGAGCGAGACCCCCAGGCCCACAATTGGAACGATAGAGGCATAGTGGACACCCAAGAAGGAGTTAACCAGGAATTTGAAGAGTATTACCGACTCCTGTATGGAGATGAGGAAAGTGATTGCAAAGAAATAGTAGAAACAATGGAGGACATAGGACTGTCGCAGATCAGCGCTGAAGAGCGAGAGGAGTTGGACGCTCAGATTACTTTAGAGAAATTGGAAGAGGTAGTGAGGCAGTTGCCCACAAGCAAGACTCAGGGGACAGATGGACTCCCGAGCTAATTTTATAAAACATAACGACAAGGTGCTTCCCCCGCTTTTGGAGTTGCTGAATGAAGCATATGAAGTGGGAAGGCTATCAGAGTCCCTCAGAGAGGCTATCACCATACCGCTTCCCAAACCCAATAAGCCTGGTCACAACTGTGGCTCATACAGACCCCTATAAATGCTGAATCTGGACAGCAAAATATTAACAGCGGTCTTGGCAAACAGAATGAGGAGGATTATTGGTAAACTAATACACAGCGACCAGACTGGCGATGTCCCAAACAGGAACACATCCAACAATCTCAGGCGACTCCATCGAGTCATTGAGCACACAAATGAGGACGAGGGTAAATTGGCAATTGTATCGTTAGACACAATAAAGGCCTTTGACTCAGTTAAATGGCCATGGCTGATTGCGGCCTTGGCCGGCTATGGGATAGGACCTGGGTATCTTCAGTGGGCTAAAATGTTATGTAGCGCGCTGCTGGCCAGAGTTAAAATGGGAGCAGTGATATCAGAGAGGTGGCAACTCAGTAGAGGCACTAGGCAGGGATGCCCGTGGTCTCCCATGCTGTATATTTTGGCCCTAGAGCCCCTGGCGATATACCTGAGGCAACAGTACGACATGACGGACATTACCACAGGAGGGGAACCGCATTTAATTTCTTTGTACGCGGATGACATGTTGCTGTGTTTACGGTACCCGGAAGAAAACCTCCAGTATATTCTGGAAGTGATGGAGAGATACGCAAGGCTGTCTGGTATAACCGTGAACCCCAAAAAATCCTGTATTGGGCAGGTACAAAGGGATCTCGTTAGAACAGCTACCGGTACTACAGATACCATGGGAGGTTAGCACGTTTCGTTATCTTGGGATAGATATATACCACACAGTGGAAGAGGAACACCAGCACAATACAGAGGAAGCGATCAAGAAAATCGAAAATAGCATGAACATCTGGGTGAGGCTACCCTTGGCGATGATGGGGCGAGGGGCAATGTTGAAAATGGTGGTCCTACCAAGACTCTTGCACTATTTTGGGAACATCTCATATCTGATATCAAGGCGGTTCTTTGCTAGGATAAATGGCATATGCAGGGAATTCCTTTGGCATGGGACGAGGAACAGAGTGGCCCTTTGGAAGCTACAAAACTCAAATGAGAAAGGGGGTATAAAACTGCCAAACTATGACATTTATTACATAGCAAGCCAGCTGCAATATGTAGCTAAATGGCTCTCTGAAGAGTCAACCTCGGAGACCAGGCTGTTCCGACAGGACTGTGCCCCATTCTTCCTAAAGGAATTGATATGACTGCCTAAACCGGACATGGAAGGGCGCCCAAAGATGATACTTGGGTGGAAAATGTGGCTCAGGGCCTGCCAGTTAATGGAGAATCCATTCCTGTGTTCCCCGCAGGTACCACTAGTGGCGCTTGCGGGTAAAGAAAAGCAACTAAGAATGATTAGGAAACACTGGGAACCGGTGGGGATAGCAACAATGGGCGATATATGGCAGGAAGGGAATATAAGGGACTTTGAAGTGTTGGGGGAGGAAACCGGGGTTACACGCTGGCCAGTATATCACATACTATAGGGTGGTGCGGAGAATCAAGGAGACATGGTCCGAAGTAGTACTAGAAGATGAACCGGACGCCACCATAGATACAATATATGACATAGAGGGGGGACATGAGATGTCTAGACTATATGAGCTGATGATGTCCAAAGTGGGAAAGGAAGTGGCACAACTGAGACAGGACTGGGAAGAGGAAGTGGGAGCCCCAATGAGTAATGGGATGTGGGAACGAGCCCAAGGGTACCACGAAAAAGTGTCAGGAAATGCAAGACTACAACAGATAAAATTATATATAACCCACAGGGCGTATATGACACCCCAGAGAATAGCCAAATTCAAAAACGCAGGATGACAATCATGCCCCAAATGTGATTAGGAAAATGCCGGAATGGTGCACATGTTCTGGTCATGCCCAGTCATTGAGCGATTTTTTGGGGTGAATTGGCACAAAGGCCAGGAGAAAAAGGAATTAAGATTGTGGTGGACACAGTGTGGGCCTGCTTGATAGGAGGGTCTCCTAGACCACGTAAGCACAAGCATGTACGTAAACTAAAAGACCCAGCGTATGCACTTGCAAAGAGGAGAATTGCTATGGGGTGGAAGGCATGCCATTGACCACGAAAAGAAGTAAAGATCTACAGAAATGGGCTGAAGCAGAAACTACAGTATGGCAAGAAGCAATTAATGCTGGGGGGGATGGAGGAGCCTGAGACCCCGATAGCCTGGAAACAACTGATAGTTATTTGGGCTAACGCGAGACCCAACAGAAACCATGGAAGAGGAATCCCTATTACAAGGCGCAGGAATAGAGCATGAAACAGTAGGCACAAAGGGGGGGGGAGAACGGGAGAAGCAGTGGACATGATGATGCGATGTATATTTAAAATGTCACTATATGCACTGCAAGTTTGGTTTGTATTGTTTGTTGAAATAAAATTAATAAAATTGTTTAAAAAAAATACCAACGCTGGAGAACTACAGCTAAAGGTAACTAATCCTCCTGCAGCATTGGGTCTTTCATAGATGCACATGCTTGAATAGAGTACAACTCCGTAATAGCATGCCTACAGCCATATCCCTTTGAAAAGACAAATCTGAAATACTATCTTTGTACAAATATACATATCCAGTGGAACGAGCATTCAAGAAGGGTGTTAAGAACATTGGGGAAAGGATGTATGTACATTACAATAAAGATTTTGCAGCACCGCTTGGCCAACAGCCCTTTCGGTCTTGCCATTTTGGCAAAGGTGTGAAGAGACCACTCCACTTTGCCACTCTGCAGATGTTGCGTGTAAAGTTACGCGAAGAAGCGCTGCTGTCGTAGCTCTGCCTTGGGGCGAGCACGCCTTCACCAGCGACAACTGTGTGGCCCCATATCTCATGGCAATGGATAAAACAAGACACCAGCCATCTCATGCAAATCTTTGTTTTGATAGTGCTTGCCCCTTCTGGTGGCCAACGTGAGCTATAAACAGTCAGCCTGACTGCCTAAAAGGTAGAGCACATTGTATGTGGAACTTAAGGATCCTTAACAAATCAAATGAGTGTCAAAATTGTTCCAATGGGTTGTATGGTCTTTAAAGTAAGTTGGCAGAGTGACTGACGTAGGAGCGCAAACTTAAATTACTTTAGGGAGGGACTTACGGTGCAGTCCCTATCCCTATGTAACTGACTATATGGTGGCTGATTTGGGGCAGAGAGCATGGAGTTCCCCCAACCCATTTGGCAGATGTGGTAACTTCTAGAAACAAAACACTCCAAGGGAGATTTCATGTCTCATTTGAGCACCAGCTCATAAAACAGTTTCATTACGGCTGTCAATACAATGTTTTAGTTCCCACGTAGGCATGGAAGGTCATACACGTGGAAAGGAACATTCCTTTCAAGAAAGTTTTGAATGCTAGCTCAGAAGAAATCAGAATGCCTGAAGGCATTTTGCACCGGAGGGGATTGTCAAAACATGGACATGAGAAAAGCCTGTCGTTTTTGCTGGCTCCCACAAATCGGACAACAACCTGGACACCCACTCAGTATCTCTTCCACCACAAAAGGGAAAGTTTTCAATTTTTTTAGCATAGGTTCTGCGTGTGTTCAATGCCTTTGAAGCTTGTAGTCTCAGCCATTCAACGGTTTGATCAAAATTGGCATATGTGCAGGACTGTTCCCAACACTTAACAGTCTTATTGGCACCAGAGAAAAAGGCAGATAAACATACAAATGATCCCTTCCATAGGATTACAGAGGCTCCCCCAGAGATCCTGATACCCACAATCTGCTTGCAAAGTGTCATAATTTCGCATTCTCCAGGGTGGTGAAGAGATCCACGGGTGGCCAGGGCCAAGCCCGGAATACTTTTTGTATATAATGAATCATCCCAGCTAAGAATCTACAAGCGCATTCTGTTTTCCTGAAAGGTGTTCCACCGATTGACATGAGGTTTTACTTTAGGTTCCACTCATACATGCAGTCAGCATCCTGTGCATCTGCAGGTCACTGACTGCTCACTCTGAAAACCAGTTAGAAGGACTTCAGAACCTATCGGATTGCTCTGAATTCCATCACATGGAGTTTAATCTGGGCTCAGCACTGACCAAACACCATTTGCTTGAAGATTTGGGTAAGGCACCCAACCTGCTAAGGTGGTGTCTGTTCTTAAGAGTAAATGTGTACATGGGCATTACGAAAGGCATTTTGTCAATGCAATGGTGGACACACAAGAGCAATCAAAAATGCTGGCTCAATACAAGGTGGTCATCCAATGATCATGTAGCCTGAGTCCACTTTGCATTGTTGTATGTCAGAATCAGGAGAGAGACACAACAAAGTGGCATTTTGGATTACGTATTTTACTGACAAACAAAACGAACACATCGAAACTAACATCTCAGCACTACTATAAGAGAAATGAATGAATTCTAAAAGAGTCCTTGTTAAGATGTCTGACAAAACAAGCAAATTCTGCCGGCCAGAACCCTAATCTAGCCCGACACCTGTCCCTACCACTAAAAAAAAAAAAAAAACTAACTTTAACAAAGGTGCAATAGGGGCCTTTGCCCAAATGAAAGAATGGTGGCTAGTGTCTGACCCCAACCTGAGGTCTACCAGAAAAAAGGGCTCCTGGCCCCTATGCACCGTTCAAGGGAAGACACCAAATGTTTCTACTAGCGTCCCCTCCTCGGCTTGCATTTGACTCTTTGGTTAGTCTTTCTTCCTGATTTACCAGGGTTTTGGTCTCTGCCTTGGGTCTACTCCCAGTTGCGGGAACCCTCCGATTTGTAACTATAGACCAGATACGCTCCTTGGGCTCCCAAGCAAGGAATTTTGTGGTACTTTCTCCAGTTAGTGGTCTCCTATGTTTTACCAATATGTGGGGTCTCAGGTCTCACCCTGACATGTGGGATCTGGTGTCATCCACCCCCCACCACTCACCCCCTGCCACTGGGGTAGAGTGTCGCTCACCGCGCCACTGGGGTCTGCTGTTCTGCATCCGACAGAACTGGCACTCCCTTTCTGCAGGACCTTAACATCAGTTCCTGGACTATCGCAGCTCAGGGGCGCTCCAGTGCTGGAGATTTCTGAGCCAGGCTTCTCCAATGTGTCTCGGCTGGGTTACTGTGCCGGGGCTTTCCTCCTGCCACACCTCCCAGGAGGAGGACTTTTCTCCTCTGCAGCTCCCCAGGCTACTTCCTTCCTCCGATCAAATTCTGGTTGGATCATTATCCTTCACGCTGCTGGGCGCCCATTTCCCGTTCTCCCTTCTGAGGTGTTAAAAGGGCCTGAAAAGGGTGAGAAACCATTTCAGTAATTTGTGTAGGAAGTTTTAAGTTACTGTACAGCTTAACTCCTATATAACCAAAACTATTAGTCTTTTGAGACAAAGGATAACTTACATCCCTTCTTACAGATTGCCTGCCCTCCAAGGATGTTCACCCAGTGGGTTCCAGTCCCCTAGGAGGTGTGAAATTAAGCTGACTCGCCTCCCTAGTCCCAATGGTGTAGGGCTCCTCCTAGTGAGGGGGGGGGGGGAGTGGGGGAGACGAATTTCCTGGATTCATCACAGCATCTTATTGCCTCTCTGCAATAGGGCACAAACGACATCATGCCCAGGTGGGATTTGAATTCCTGCACTGTGCAGGTTCTCTTGACCAAGAGAACATTTGCCAGGCTAGAAGGGCAGTACAGCTCTTGGCTTGCAGGCTGACCAGCAAAATGTATGCGTCAAAGTCTGCCGCCAGGAATTTCACTGTTTGAGCAGGTTTGATGTTTGGGCAGGAAGGTCAATCAGTAATAAGCAGCAAACGGCCCAGAACAAGATTTAAGAAAAACACATTAAAACGCAGACAAATTAGGAGAGAAAATAAAAATCTGAAAAAAGCTCGGAGCTAAATGAGGATTCCCCGTTACAACACTTGCAGTGAAGAATCTGAAGACTGCTGCCCTGGGTGAGCAAAAAGAAATTTAAAAAAAGAGGAGGTGAATAGACTTGTTTCTACTGAGTATGTAAGCAATGTATTGCTATGGTATTTGTTATTAAATGCAGATTAATTCAATCAAGTGAATCTATGCACGATCCAATACTGGAGAACATGATAGATAAGTTACCAGCAAGAATATAACAGCGGTTTCATGCGGAGCAAAAGCTCACTCTGATCCACACAGGTGGCCCACTGAAAGATTTTAAGCATACCTTTTGTGCTTTGCTGCAACTAGTTTTCTTGATGAAGCAGTTCATTGTAAATATTTAAGCCTCGCAAAGCGTTTCAAGTGGTACATACCTGTCAGAACTGTGAGCTGATCTTGTGTGCCATATCAAGTCCTGAACTTACAAAATGTGTTAACATGTGAGAAAAAGCAGGAGCAAACCAAAGCCATGCACAGCCTTACCCAGTCTTCTAACATCAATGAAAATCTGGATGTTTTTTGGCTGACACAAAGCCTACTTGCAACCTGTACCTTTGCCACTGTGCCGCCGCCGCCACCATTTTAAATGTCTTCTATAGCACAGGTCCTCTGTGCGTCTCGTCGTCAAAACCTGGCAAACAAGGTCCTGGTTGTATGCTCCTGTTGTTACTCCTCATGTTGCCAGGAGTCAGAAGTAAAGATGACCCAGTGTGCTGCTACTACTACTACAATCTAGTAGGTGCTGCGACACGTTACCCACATTGAGCAAAAGCCAGTGTTAATATTTGTCTAGTGCACTCAGGCCTCAAGAAATACACTGAAACACTAGCATATCCAAGTACTTTTCAGAAGGTTTGAGTACCATTTTAATAGTACTCGACCCAGTAGTCTAGTGTCCCTTCTGAAATGTTGGTATGCACTAACTGCCCTTTCCACGGCTGCCTGTTGCGACACAGAACTGATAGGATTCCAAGTAGAATGCCAACCTCCTTGAATCCATGTCAGTTGGAGTATGGGGGATAGGGGGCAGAGGGAGAGAGAGTTCATTTGTGCAAAGCTGTTGCACTCTGTAATCTGCAGGCCTAATAAGGTAACCACTTGCCTCGTCCGTGTCTCACAACATTTCACTGTGTAATGCCCCTGGAGGCGTGCCGGCAGCATTGAGGTTGCGGCATAGGGAGAATTATGCTACAGACGAAACCTGTGCAGTAAAGCACAACACTATATAAATTTCACAATTAACATAGTTACTACTGGATTACACTTGCAACCACAGCAGCGCCCACCATGTCATCGTCCCCCTGCAGTTTTTGCCAGAACCTGGCGCACCTCCCATCCGCTGGGACAGGTGGAAGCACATGTTTGACACTTTCCAGGTAGCTATTGGAGGGGATACATTTGCTCCAGCCTGGAATCAGGCAGTGCTATACACAATCTAGGCGCAGTGTGTACGATGGTCTGCCAGAGCCTGAAGAAGAGGGTCAAGGAGAAAGACAATTGCTCAATCGCTGTGAAGATGATTCAGGACCATTTTGATCCCAAGAGGAACCCGACCTTTGAGAGATACAGGTTCTTTGAAAGGGCCCAGAAAATGTTTCTCTAAGAGTTTCTCTGGAGTGGAGTTGGCACCGGAAGCACTATGTAGTCGATCTGAACTAAGAACCAAGGTGTCTGCGTACCTGAGAGACAGACTGGTTTTGCTTTGTCTAAAGAGGAGCAGTCACTGAGAACTGTAAAAGATATCCATATGGCCTAGTACTGGTGTGGTACAATATAACCGTTACATTACACCAGTCCGTACATCAAGACCCTGCCCAATGTTCATGCTGCAACTTGCGAAATTATGTTTTTGGCTACACGATCCAGATCTGCACAGGATTACTAAACCTAATTAAAAAGGCATCTCGTTATAGCATTGACAATTTGTCAGAAAAATGATTTTGAGTTTGTGAGCTTTAAACTAAGGGCCTGTAGCCCTTTCTTCATGTATCTACTACTGCGTTTTAGCAATACGGCACAGATCATTAGCGAGTCACTGTATTGTGGGATGCAATGAATCGACTCTAAATAAACTCATGCCTGCACTATTATGAACATGAATAAAGTCTGCAGCCAACCATATTCTTCCTTGTAACATTCTGAACCATTTAATGTCCTTTGGTTAATAAGCTAAAAGACTAATTCAAACTAACCCTTCCTTGGGTATGGGATCATTTATTCTAACCTGAACTTTTTTTTTTTTTATTAACGCCAACTCGACCCACAAACTATTGCACACTCCAAGCCCTTCACCCAAATGTATTTTAACCCTCATATTAGTCCAGCTTAACTTCACATGCCAAGGCTTGTGTGTTCTATGCAGAGAACAGGACACGGTGTTCCAATGTGCCCAAGAGGAGAATATTGATAAGGCATAAACACAGATTGTAATGGTTTTTCATGCATCACCATAGTTTTTCAAAAATGATCACGCCATCGGGTGCATGGGTCGCATTCAATTCGAGTAGATAAACAAAGTTACTTGACCTGCAGGTCTGGCAGAAGTTTGAAGATGTTGCGTGGCCTGGCACAATTAGAGCAAACCTTTGCTAGATGCTTTTCACCCAGTATCAGGCGCTATAATGTAAAGGTGAGACTGATACACAGAAAGAGTGGTAAGGGTATGGCAAGTTCAAGGACCTTGAACAAAGGATAGTCTCTGCGAGGCCCAAGCTGTACCAGTCAATAAGGAAGAGACCTGTTCAAATAAGCATGCAATTCCTGATGTAAAATCCATTTCACTGGAGGCAAGCAACAGCATGGACTGTGCATACTGATACAAACGGGCCCAAAGTGCAACAAAGAGCCTTCCTTCAGTTAACATACACAGAATAAGTCACTAATCTGTTGCATGCAGACTGTGGGGCAGTTTGGGTAAGAGAAAGGCTTTGAAACACAGACCTTCAGTCCTGGAAGGCAGAACACCCATTTCAGACCACGGTTTTGTGAAGAACTGAAAATGAAAACCAAGAAGGTGGCATGAGCTTTATTGAACTCTGCTTCTTAAGCACTGTGACGCGTGTTTAGCAACTATATGTGGGTTAATCAGAGGCCAGAAGACAAATCAGAACAGATCATGAGACTAGTCACCAATGGTGTGTCGAGCATACACATCATTGGTGGAAAAGGAAGCTGTGCAAGTGAGATCGCAGGGGGAGGGGGGAGTGAATCCTCCTATTCACAGCATCTTGTTGGCAAGCTCTACTGCAGGCTTCTTCAGCTACCGCCACTGAAATTCTTACTGGCTGTCACCCCCCTGCCCACACTGGGGCTAAACAACCCATGTTTGGAGGGGATCTGAGACTTAGCAACTGTGGTGGAAAGCAGAGTCTAGGATAAAGTGTTGCGCGAGGATTAAGAGACGCCAACCTAAGAGCCAAGACTGTGCCTGCAAGAGGTGTTGAGAAGGCAGAATATGTACCAAGTGAATTGGATTATCAGGCCAACTAAGTGAAGTTCTGTTGTACATTTTAGAACAAAATCATACAAGCCCAGTTTTTGAATGGCTTACAGACCAAGCTAAAGTCACACTACTATCAGGGTAAAAGACATTAACCACTTTAGTGCGGAAAAGGGCAGAGCCTGATTGGCAATGGGAATTCAGGGCAAACATACTCACCCATAGAATGTAAGGGATTAAATACACTGCTGGCAGTGTGCCAATAATACATTCTTCCATTTAAAGGCCCTATAGTCCAAACATGGATTTCTGCCAAAGTTCTTTGTTAAACAATCCCTTTAAAAATACTTTCCTACTCTCTGTAAAAGAAGTGAAATGCGGCTCTTATGTCAAATGAAGAGTTACCCTAATTGAAATGTCGCTTAAATGAAATTGCCCAATGAGCTTATGTCCCATATTTAATACAAATATCCGCAACAGCAATTAGATTCATTCCTTTATGGATGCTTTATCCAATCTGCATCAGCAGTTATTTATTAGCTTGACAAATTCCAAATATCAATATTTGGGTGGTTTGGTATTTGTGCAATGGAGTTCATCAAGGTGTAGAAATCTGCCCAATGGAGTATCAAAAATGCAGTAGCCCAATGAAGAAACTGAAACAGTTTAAGAGAAGGATATTAAATTTCACAGAATGCCAATGGAAACTGACGCGAAATACATGTCCTTTGACCTAAATTAGGTAAACATGCTGTGGGGGTTTTAGGTAAATTATAACAAGTCGGTGGTTATGCTGTTGGGAGATGGTGAGAACAGATTAGCCAGTTTGAAACCTTCTCATTTGGATATCAAAACAGATACTGTATGAAATTTGGGGATTACAATAAAAAAGTCGTTGGATAGATTATAATGGGGTACATTTCTCTCCTCTGTAGATTGAAATAAAACCCGACCTCCAGAGATGGTCTAGGCTTGCGTCGTCATGGATGGGTATGCTGGCATCCATAAAGATTAACATTTTGACAAAGCTTATTTCTTTTCCAGATGCAGTCATACTTGTTCCTCAAAGAGATGAGCGAGATACTGTGTTTATGGGGTGGAAAGAAACAGAATAGTATACCAATCGTATTGAAGGGGGCTGGGGTGGAATGGGTTCCATCCTCCCATTTCAGAAAAATACTATAGGGTGGCACAATTAGTCATTGTCACTTGGGAGTGTCCGATCGCAAAATGTTTTTTTTCTGAAAAACAAAGTATTGGCCCCAGTGACTGCCCGGAGAGGTTATGGGCTCCCGCAGAAAGACTTCCTGGGAGTGAAAGGCACCATCCAGTGTTAGCAGTATCATGGGACTTGAAGGAAAAGGAAGAACAGAATTCTGACGTGCCTGTATCTGTGGCCCTTCCATTCTGTGTCAAAATAGTGGATTACCAAAGATTCCAATTCTGGTCTGAGGCAGGCATGGAGAGGGATGACCAAAAGAGGAAAAATGGGCTATTAATAAGCTTGCTGCAGTTGGAGGAGGAACTGGGTATAGGCAGACTATCAGAACGTCCCCTTCAATTGGAAGGGGTCTTGTTGCATGCAGAATAGAGGATATAGAGACCTGACCCAGTTAGAAAATGTGGTTGATGCAGCTAGACCAAGGCTCTAGTAGGGCAACTCTTTAGCATATTAATATTTACAAATGCTGAGGTATGCCATATCAGAAGAGTTATCAGATGACTTATGGACAATCATGCCAATACAAGATGTACAGGATCAAATGACTCCACATGCGGCCAAACTGTACAAGATATTTGCTGGCTCCGTCTCATTGCAATGGAGAGGTTAAGGAGAAATAGCTTATTTCTGGCCTATGCAGGGAGAAAGCAAAAAGGTGCAAGGATTATGAAGGGATGGTTTATCCTGGATCAAAGATTTGGAGGGTTTACAGCGAGAGATCGAGCCACTTATGTTGCCATTTAGGTTTCTCCATGAAGATGTGAACTCTCGAGCTTGCTTATCTACAGTCCAAGTGCCCAAACCTTCACTCACGGAAGTGGCAGTTAAAGCATGGGGAAAATTAAAGCATGGAGAGGCTTACCCACTTTGTAAATCAGTCCATGGTAACTAGGGAGATGGAATGGTTGCCATTTTCTTCGAAATACCATGGGTTAGCAATGGAAATGGAGAAGAAAGACGCTGAGAAAAACGAATGAGATTGTTTAAGTAGAGACAGGCCATAGTTCATCTAACACCAATGGCTAGTAAATGTATAATGCCCCACTGATGGCTGATAAGGTTTTGCTACAGTCCACTGACTGGGCAAGGAGGTAAAGGGGAGGGGACACAGAATGGAAATATACATACGTTTGATTGGACAAGCTTATGTCTCGGAAGGATAGTTCAGCGGAAACATGCTCACCATGGAAGCAAGACCACACAGTGAAACAGGTTTGATCACAGAGTCCACGAATAGAAACCACTGGGTATTAAGTGGGTTATAAAAAACCTATCCTATCATACTGATCGGCTGAAAGTTTATAGTAGCTCAAGTTGTAAATGAAATATGGTCTTGGATATGAACATCAAATTGATATGCCTGGGTTTGTGCAAGGTAGAAATGGAGCGGTGTTTAAGGGTTGTGGAAGAGCAATTGTAATTCTACTCAGGTTCCTATAATATAGAAACGTTATTAAAATCCAGAAAGCCTAAATATGGTGGGCTTTGAGTTCATCTTTGGAGTACTGCAAGGTATTTAAGGAACAAGGCCAAACAAACATTTTGGGTTCAGGCTTTCAGAAAGAAAGAAAATGTACTGAACATTAATTAGCATATACGGGAGAGGTGATGGTCAACCAGCTAGTTACAAATGTAAGCATTGCAAGCTAGTGAAAACCTGCATTCCACCATGTTCCCAGTCACATAACTTGCTGGCACGCACACCCCAGCTCCCAATAGGTTTCCAGACGCTTTCTCCCCCCTGCCTCCCACTACCCCATATCCATTGACTCATGTCTGCTACAGGCACCTTCTCCTTCATCGCTGCAGGATCAGCAAAGAGAACCAGGGAAAGGAGGCTACAAGCTCCCTTTGCCATTTCTATGGCATCCATGATATTTTTAACTCCAGCATAATCACCTTCCCCATCTCTGAGCTCAGCATTTTTGGGGCATAAACCAAACCTCTCAGCATCCCGGAAGTTTGGCCAGGGACTAATGGCTCCAACACCTCTGCTGTAGGTGGTGCTAATTGGAAACAGTCCTTGGTTAAGGCCCTCTATGTGCCGAGGTCGCTCATCTCAGCCTATCAGGCCCTTACTACCAGCTATGGTCCACAACTTAAGTAATTATATCCCCATAATATGATCAGAATCTATAATCCCCACTCGTCTGAAATTGGACTGAAGTGGTTGCTTGTATCAAATGCAGATGGGGGTGCAACAAACATTAAATTAGCTGTGTCAGTTTTGTCAACCAACTAAGCAAGGATTCGTTATGGGCCAAGTGTGTATTGTTTTTGTACTCTGTGGTAATTTGACTGCAGGTCATGTAGAACATCATTCTACAGAGGAGCATGGAGCTAGATTGCAACTACAAACGAGATATTGATGACACATTTAGGCATTTTTTATTTCATTTGCAGTCTGGAGAGCATTGTGTAGGTTAGGCTACAACAGTTTCATGCTTCTCCCGTGCAGCCTCAGGATGTAGGAGCTGTATCGGCCGTAGCAAGGTAAGTGGCCTAAATGGGGGGAGGAATCTCGTGAAATTTGTAATGATCATGGGGGGTGGGATAAGACGCCTTCTGAAAATGAGAATGGGGGGGGGGGGGGGGGAATGGGGGCTGTGCAGAAAAGCTGGTAGAGACCTTGCAGAGGTGCGTCTAGAATTGGCAGCCTTCTGAAACATTACTCTTCGGTGAGCAATGTGTGGACCAATCCATTTTATTTAAAAATAAAAGTCAAATCGCTTAAGTACTTCCATTGAGTTTATCGAACAGTCCATAACAAAAGCCATGTTGATGTCGAGGCAGAGCAATTCAGGGTGTCTAGGTCTTCCTTAAAAATTGTAATGGCCAAGAAAAAAAAGGGACATTAGGTTGACTATCATTTACAATGTTTCCTTCGGTGGGGGGGGGGGGGCTGTTGCGCACGGCTTAAGATGGCTGCCTGAACTGTGAGCTCTACAGCCCAGGAGGTATGCGCGACAAAGCTCAGTCTATAGGGTGTATATCGACTGATCACAGGAGATTTTCCTGTCGGAACAATTTAGCTTATCGGTGCTGCCGGTGAGCGCTTGGCCCAAGTGGAGCCTGCAAACGCAGAGAGTCGCTGAGGCCAGGGGAGGCTGGGCCGGGGCAGCAGGCTGCCCATTGCAGACCCGAGAGGCTACTAAACTGGAGTGTTCCTCCGCAAGGAGCTAGTACGCTGAGCAGAGGGGTGTCCTCCATCCCATGGGGTGGCAGCCTGCAGCACCTAGTGTGTGCTGCTCCCCTGGTGACGGGCAGTAATAGAGAGGTGGGTACGGATTGGAGAAGGGGAGAGATGTGAACCAGTACGGACCATAAGAGCGACGACGTCTGCAGCTACACAGCAGATGTTAGACTATTTGTGAAGGCAGAGGCATTATTCTGCACAGTGTTTCCCTCCTGATGTGTACTGGGGGAATATTCCTGTGAGAGCGAATTGATCTACGGACACATTCGAGATGACTGAATTAGAACTGCCCATAGACGCCGCCATTGCATAGTTGGCCATGGCTCTTCGCACAACACTGTGTTCTCACTAACATATCGCTTACGCCACCATAACGCAACCCTGGTTGACTGTAGGTGGCTGGGCAAGCTAATCACTTTGGATGGTGCCATGTGACAGTTGCCCACCGGAGAGACCAGTAACCAATCCGCCAATGAGAAACAATAGCTCGAGTTGGTGGCAAAAGTTAAACTAGTAGTGGGGGAGCACTGTAAAAAAACCCTTGAGGGACTGCAAATTCTGTTTGGATAATACGCAAAGGCTGGATACTTATTGCTTCTGGTGGTGAAACAGGTTGGGTGTGTGTGATCCCGATAGTGTGTCGGCGTGCCACAGGGCCCCTTGTGCGCATATACGCGCGAGCATAGATGTACCGTGTCTCGCACTCTAAACCAGCTGCAGTGCACCAGTGGTGGGCCCAAACTGACAAAAGGCGTGGCAGAAAGCAGAGCCCCTTAAATAGGTTTACCAAGGCCACACCTAAGCACACCGAGAAGACGGCGTGCCACCGGTGGCGAATTGGAGCAGGAAAAGCAGAGCGATCTGAACCGCATGTGTATGCAAGAGCGGTTCTCTGCCATTAACATAAAGCTAAACATGAGCAGCACTATCATTTCTATTAAATCCCAAATGGAAAAAACAGACCTCCGTATTACGGAAGCAGAAAAAAGGGTGGGGATAGCAGAAGACTAGATAGTGGTATTGAGAGCAGATGTCACCTCATTTTCTAGGCAGGTGCTAGCCATCAACTGCAGATCATCAGAGTTCCCAAAGACAATCTCAATGGTTCCATGGAGGACTTGGTGGAACAAACCCTTCTGACCTGGCTAGAGGCACCTAAGTTATCCCCGCAATTTGCAATCAAACGTGCCCACTGTGCTGTGGCCCCTAAAACCAAGCCAGGTGGTGCGCCACCCTACGCCATAATAGCCGGTCTGCTCAACTACCAGGACAGACGCAATATTGCGCGCCACACGGACCATGGGTGAACTGCTGCTGGGATCCAACAAAATTTAAATCTATCCTGATTTCTCAGTGGCAGTACAGCAGCAGAGGAAAAGCTTCATAGCTGAAGTGACGATTTCGCGAATAGGGCATTAAATATGTTATGCTATACCCAGCTAAACTGCAGATCGAATACAGGGGCGAAGTATACTTTTTTACCCTACCAGAAGAGGCTATGAAATTTCTAGATGAGCGCTCGAATTGTTGAATTGGAATGGTAAAGCCCTTAGGGTGGTGAGGTAGGCTCCTCGGCGACCCCTGCTCACTGTACCTCTGGTGACATGGCATATGGTCGAGTTGATTATTGTAGTTATCAGGTTTGTTATGCACCATCATTATGTTTGGTCTGGTTGTCCCTAATGCATCATTCGGTTCTTTGGTATTTTTTTAAAAATTGTACCCCAAATGTTTTCTAGATATCCTCTGTGTTAAGGTTGTGCTGCAACATGGGATGTTCCCTACGAACAGCCCCCCCCATGCAAAGTTGCAAGTTCTGGGTTACAGGACATGGGAAATCCATTCCTCTGATAGGGAGAGGGATGGGGCTTGGGGGTTTAAAAGACAGCTGGACGTGGCTGCTTTATGTTTGCACAGAGTTACCTGGCAGTATGCAAACTGGAATACTCCTTGCTGGTCCTGACCAGATACGTGTTTGTTCGTTTGTGAATTTATATAGCGCTACGAACCCTCAGGTATCTGAGCGCTGCTCATTTCCCACAGTGTGTGGTGCTCATTCATCAACCTCAGAAGGATTAAAGGCTGAGTTTGGCCCTGCCGGGATTCGAACCTGCATCAGCATGCTCTGCACAGATGTCAAAGCGAGCGCTCTACTCGCTGTGCTATCTGACTGACTGTATAGCAGAAAGTGCAGCCTATGAGCAGCTGATGGCGAGTCTGCTTGGCGGCTTAATGTTTACTTGTTGAGATACTCTGTTATTGAGAATGCCCAATATGATAACACCAAATGAAAAGAACTTGAGCATCCTTAGTTTTGCCCCCCAATTTTATTTGCTCGTTTGTAATTTTCACATGTAATTTTCATGCAAAATGTCTCACAGTTTTGAATTTCTCAATTTCCAATTCTCAAATGGCTGTTTTCCCCTGTAATTCATACATCAATGTATATCAGTCTCTGATTAGATAAGTCTTCAGTTGTAAATCAATTGTAACTTGTTTCATTGATAGACTCAGTTGTGCCCTTGAATTGGTGCCCTCGACACGCGTTTCTCCATTATATATAATGGTTCATCAGGAGGGACATGAATTTTGAAATCTAAGTGTGTAAACAAAGAACAAAGTGAACAAAATATTTACCTTGTGTTGCGTTGATTACATACCATAATGGTTTGTGCAGTTCACTCTTATTAAAAGATTTTTTGTGTGCAATATGTAAGCAACAAATGTATAGTTACTTTATTGCTCCTTTGAAACATAGGGCTTGTATTTGTTATCGACTTTGACGTTCTAGGATGGTACCTAATAGAAATACAATTACATTGTATTGGATATATAATCTGTCTTTGTTCAAATATCTGAAATCTACTGGCTTTCATAAGCCTAGGCTCATATATGTGTCTTGTTTACTCTGGAAACGTGTTCCTTATCCCTTTCGGTTTGGTTAGCGTACTTCTTTCGGCGTGATAACCACATTGTCAATAATGATGGCCACTTTTTACAATCAATGTGATGACGTGGACGCGCTCTGTTGCGTGCTCGCGGCATCGCGTTGCCCGCCATCTTAGTTTGGTTTCATTATTCAATTCGACCAGGACAGTCTCTTTTACATTGCACCATTACTGATCACATATTTCTGCCTTCTAGTAATTAGTTTTTACTTCTTAGCTGCACCCTTTATCTGTAATTGCCCAAACCAGTTATGGTGCAAAAAGTACTTCTTAATAATTACGGTTAAACCGAATGTAAATAACACCGATCATACTTGTACTTCATTGAGTCTGTTTCTGTAACTAAGAGAACTCGGGTTGCCCATTAACATCTGAATCAAAACTTCTTACAAATTCTTTTAACAGCGCCTCGATGCCTCCGGGCTCCAAGTGTGCTTCACAAATGCAAATAAATAAATGTTGCGGCTGATGCATCGGCTGCATAAACACCTGAACATTCTAAGTGTAACATCACATTTTGATACAAAAAGTAAATCTAGATCTCCTAGAACTACAAAAAGTGACTCATTTCTGTGTCAAAGTTCAACCCCATGATCCAACTATCCATTAAACAAATCAAAATTGATTCTTGTGGTCTCAGGAGTCTCTCCCTTTCCTCCTCTTAGTGGCATGTTGATTTTTACCAAGCCAAAGTATTTTATACCTTCTATCTTTTATTGTGCATGTTCTTGTTGGAAATGGTACCCCAGTGGGTATCTGGAATCTTTGTTTCTGATGGACCTTAGGTGTCCTACTATCCTGATTTTTAGGAGGACGGATTGTGCTGCCAATGTTAATTTCGAACATATGTATTTTATGCCATAAATCACAAACTTTGTGTTACAGTTTATAAAGTCTGTAATATGACGTTCTTTTCCATTTGGCATCGAAATAGTTATTTTCCATTGTCTAAAAATTGGCATTGTGTGCACTTCCCACAATTGTAATTACCTCAGACTCTCGTATGATGCCACATCTCGGGTGTACCCCCATTTTTCTTTTTTCCTCAAATTGAGATGGGCATAGTTTGAGATTTGTGGCTTTGCGAAAAGTTATGCATGGGGTTTCATCCAAATATGGAAAAAGGTCTTCATCTAATCGTAAGATGGACCAATGTCTTGTCAAGATTTTTCTGATTATGTTAGATTCCGAGCTATAAGTGGTTATGAACCTGATTTTGTTGGTTTCAACACTTGGTCTTTGTTTTGTAATAGAGCTGCCCTTGTACTGAACATGGTTTTATTATATGCTTTATTAAGTTCTAGAATTTCATATCCTCTTTCTTTTAACTTTTTTGTTGCCATTGCTGCATGTTTTTCCAGTTCTTGATTCTATGTGCAATTTCACTTGAATCTTAAGAATTCACCATACGGTATATTCTTAGTGATGTGATTGGGATGGTTGCTTCAGGGGACCACTCCGGTGGTGATAGTGCGCGGTACAAATGACCTTTAACATTAACATTAACATTAACGTAAGATGCTGTTTCCAGATGTGGGTTTGACAGAGTATTGTATTTTGTTCTCAATATAGAGCACCAAATCTAAAAAGTTTATTCTTTCTGTACTTTCTTGCATGGTCAAGCTCAGGTTATAGTTGTTGTTTTTCAGATATTTGGGGCATTCTTGCAGCGATTCTTTACTGCCTTTCCAAATTACCAAGATATAGACTATGAAACATCCCCAATAAATGATTTGGTTATCTTCTGTAAATGATGAGTGTTGCCATGCATGTTCAGGCTCATAGTGACCCATGTATTGTATTTTGTTATTTATATAGTGCTCATTCCCCACTTGTATAGATTTGCATATAATGGGGCAAATTTCGTGCCCATTGCAGTCCCTTGTTTTTGTCAGAAAATCTGGTTGTTGAACAAAGATATTATTTTGCAATGTAAAGTTGAGCATTTCAATTAGCATGAGATTTTGTTGGTGGTATGAGATTGATCTTGTTATGAGAAAATAAGTTACTTTATTGTGTAAAATACTTGTGTATAATGTGACGTCAAAAGTTACCCATCTGAAATTTGGCTCCCAATTAAATGATTCAAGCTGATGTATGACTTGTTCCGTATCATGGATAAAGGATGCTAATCCGGAGGCAAGTGGTTGCAAATGTATCTATAGATTCTATAAGTGATCCTATTGCATTTATTATGGGTCTGCTGGAAGGTAGTTTGTCATATTCCTTGTGTATCTTTGGAAGTAAATGGTGGCTAAGATTGGGTGTGGATTTTGCATGTAATCTTATTCATTTCTGCGAGTAGTCCTTCATTATACCAGTGAGAATTCATGTTTTTCCATTCCTCTATGAAAGCTGGTAACAGATTTTCTTTCAATTTCTCGTAGCATTGCTAATCATTCAGATGTTCTAGTGCCATGTTTATGTAGTCATTGTTTTTTGTCTGCTTGTTTGACAGTTATTTTATTATTTCAACTCAATTCATTGATAGCTAGTCTCTCTTAATATGATAGTCAAACATCAATCGAATACAATCTAACAAATACTTTTCTCAATTCCTGTGATACAGCTTTTTGGAAAATATTGACCATATTATATGTGGCCAGATGGGGATTGAATTTGGATTTTGGCTTTAATGTTTCTTCTGCCAAACCTATATTTAAATTAAAGTCTGTTGCAAATGTTTGCAATGTGTGGACATCTTCCGTTTCTGAAATATTCAATGAATTAACTGTGTCCTCTGAATGGGCTACTGTCGGATTTGACGGGACTGGTTGAATTTCAATGTTTTTACTTTAGACCATAGTAGAAAAATATTTAAGCTTCAATAGCCTGCCGAATTTGTATAGATCTAGATTAGTTTGAAAGTAGTCCATGTGGCTAAAGGGACTGAAACAAAGACTTTTATTGAGGGCTGATATTAATGGTGGGGTGAGTTCTTTGTTAGATTCATCACTAGATTCTCTTGGATTGGTGGTTTTTGGATCTTGTGAGCATGCTTTGATTTCTTCCGAGATCTGATGATGCTCCACCTGCCCCTCTGGCCTTTCATGGACAGCCACCACTTGTGGTGGGTTGTTGAGATATTGGATTTCTCAATTGGTTTTGGGACTACTTGAATAGAGTATATGTTCTGGCTTGTCTGTATTTCTGGGATTCCTCTAAAAAAAAAAAAAAAGAATACTGGTGCTTGATCTGTTAAAGTCGAAATTGTTTCTTGGGAAGTTAAACTTTTGTTGGCAGATTCCACATCAGATGATTGTCGAGATACCATAGGTGGCGTGGGTGGTCTCACCACTGGTTGTTTGCTTTGTTTGTTGGGCTCTTTGAAAAGTGTACTCTTGAACTTAGAAAACATTTTTCTGAGATGAAATGGATTATGTTTTTTTTATTTTTTATTCATTTGTATATTGTATCAGGTAATTATCCAGTATCTGATAGTTCTTGAAAGTTGCTTCTGGTAAACTTAATTCTTCTGTTTGTTTTTTAATGTTTTCAATATCTCGAATTAAAACATTTGTCTTTTTTGCATGTGTGATGACTATCATTTCTTTGGAGGTGTTAATTGAAAGTTCCTCCCATTCTTTCAAGACCTCCAATTCATCTTCCTCGAATGAGGAAAATTTGCATATCCTTAGTCCTCTCGGAATTCTGCCTACCTCTAAATATTTTTCTAAAGTTCTAACCTTGCACCACCTGGATAATTCTTTCTTTGATAATTGTTCAAGTTTTTCAAATAATTTCCTCAAGGATTGGGTGTTGGAGTCAGTTTTATTTGTTGTGGTGTTCCCAAAAAAAGGTATTCAGCATCTTCTCTCGATTTAAATTGGTTAGACATTGTTCCCATCTGTTTCCGTTGGTTCTGGATATGTAATTCGTTGTATTAGTATGTTTTACTAGGACTGGACTGCCTCAGTCGCTTATGAAAAACTGTATAGCAGAAAGTTCAGCCTATGAGCAGCTGATGGTGAGTCTGCTTGGTGGCTTAATGTTTACTTGAGATACGTGGTATGTGTTCATAAAAGGGATGGGGACAGCTACAATTCGGTGCACAAACTGGAATGTGCGAGGACTGGGGAACCCAGTTAAATCGCGGAAACAAATTATATGTGGAGCGGCACAAAGCTCAAATATTGTTTATGCAGGAAACTCATGGGATGATTGCAGGTTGCGATAGATTTGCCAAATGCTTGTGTGCGCAAAGGTGTTTTACTGCGTATTCTATTCTACACAGTGGTATATATATGATATGATATTGTGGGTGATGACTAATCCAGAAATCGGTACAATATGTGCACAAAAAAGCACATATGGACCCCCTTGGGCAATGTGTTACTTTCCGGGTTGTTGGTTGGCAAAGAGGTGGTGTTAATGAACATTTATGGCCCAAATGTGGACAACCCTGAGTTTTATGCTGACACAGTATCCCCTGGTGCCTGTCCCATGGGGTTTCAGGGGGTTGGGGGAGGGTACATTACTACAATTCTAGATACAGATCTCGATAGATCGTGGCGCAGGCCCAGGCATTACTAGGACTGCCCAGGTAGTGCAGAATGGTATGACTAAGCTGAAAGTTGTGGATGCTTGGAGGCTGCTCAATCCGATTTAGTGTACATATTCCTTTTATTCGTCAGTGCACGACTCCCACTCTCGCATAGATAAGTGGCCGATAACTGAATCCCTGTTGGGGGCCGTTTGTGAAGCTGACATATTGCCAAGAACCTTTTCTAACCATTCCCCAATTACGCTGAAACTTGAAAACGCTCCGGGGTCTAGGCTGGTGTGGAGATTGGCGTCAAAAGCATTACGATATACGATTTTTAGAACAGCCCTTAAGAGTCACATCAAATTGTACTTTCAGGTGAATATTGGATCGGTAGACTTTCGTGCTATAATGTGGGAAGCTCTTAAAGCATGCGTTCATGGTATTGTTATGGCAACATAACCGGGGATTCTAAAAATGGTACGATGTGATATAGCCAGTGAAGCCACATATATCACGTCGACTGGAGCTATTATTCGTTCCCTCATCCCAACCCGCTGTTCTGGGCGGCATTAAGTTATAATTGGACAACTTCTGGGCACATGCGGACAAGAAATTGAAATTCTTTTAGACCCTGAGGCCAGTGCAGAGGTATTGGGACGAGGGAATGACCAGGCAGGCTTCTGGCCAGGGTTGAACGACAGGCAAGGGACAGTCCTCACATGCCGTATGTGCAGGGCAACTGGCGAATTGGTGCGCATTGCACCCAGAGTGCATTGGGTATTCCACACCTTCTACACCAAACTATACGCAAGAGACAATGTTTGTTCACCTCCCACCCCCTACCCCACCCTGGAAAAAGTCCTTCCTGCACGAGCATCCCCTAACGGAGCTATCGAATAATTCCAGGGAATCAATGGATCTGCCTATGAGACAAAATGTCCCATGCTATAGATGCGCTCCCTACCTGGAAGGCTCTGGGGCCAAATGGCCTGTCCATAAACTTTTACAAGCAATTCAAGCCGCATCTGGTCGTCCCCGACTCCACGATGTGGGAAGACACTCGTCAATGAGGGTAACATCCTCGCACGTTGAGAGGCAGTAATAATGGTATTATTGAAGCCTAATTATTAACTCCGACATGAAAATATTTGCCAAGGTTATAGCCACCAGACTAGCGCCCTACATGAGATATATAATTCACCCTGATCAATCAGGCTTTATTCCTGGCAGGTGCACAGTGCTTAATCTGTGGTGCCTTTTTAATATCCTTGCTCAAATAGATCCTAATGTGCATGCAGTAGGGTTGCACTTGATATTCAAAAAGCCTTTGATTCAGCGTCATGGCAGTTTATGTGGGCAGTACTTCATAAGTGCAACTTCAGACTGAGATTTCTATCATGGGTCCAATTATATATACACGTCCCCATTAGCCATAATTAGAACAAATGGGATTTACCCCCCCCCCCCATTGCCAGAGACCTCGGCAGGGGGTGTCCGCTGTCGCGTCTGCTATTTGCCATAGTGATTGAGCCATTGGCAGACTTTATCCAACTTCATAGAGGGATCAGAATATCAGGGGAAACTGAGATTATATCATATGCTGATGCAATAATAGATGTGTGTAATCCCCAAACTCATAGGGCCCTGATCATGCGCAACGTACTGTCCTTTGGCAAAATATCAGGACTCCACGTTAATTGCACCAAATCTTAACTTTTTCCATTGACAGGTGCATCAACCGAACCGCAAGATTTGCTGGGGTTCACTTGGTCACCCACAGAGATGAAGTATTTGGGAGTGGTGGTGGTCCTGTGTTCTTCTGTAATGATGGAACGCAATTATGATGCATATATGTCACAGCTTATAGACAGGTTGCAAGGCTGGGCGAGACTTCCTACCATACTGGCAGGAACGGTGGCACTACTCAATGATCATACTTCAGAAACTTTTTTTTTTTAAATTTACCATTGTGGCCAGGGGGAAGGTTTTTCAAGTAGTTAAGTACAGTGAATGATACTTATGTGGCATGCAGGGGCTGTCAGTCTCAAGTGGGGCACTTTACCCAGACCATACTCCGAGGGCCTTGCAGACCCGGATTTAGAACCGTAATAGATGGCGGCTCAGGCGCAATATGCATTTTACTGGCATACAGAAAGCACTCCTTACCCACATGATAAGATTGAACGACACACAGTAGGGACTCGCGATATTCGCTCAATTGTGTTACCTCCACAGTTTAAAGACTCATGCGTGTGTGTGATCCTGTTAGCGTGACTGCATGGTGGAAAATATGGAAATTGCTTGGGGTCCCTCGACCATTTCATGGTGTCTTTCCAATATGGAACTGCGTTCCGTCGCTACCTAAGGTGAACAGGAATGTTGTACAACAGTGGGCCCAGGATGGTTTTGTGTTCCCGAAAGACGTATATGCTATGGGAAACTTCATTACTCACCATGAGATGACTAGTCTCTTGCAGAGATAATCCTCACGCTGGCCGCAGTACAGGGGGCATGATTTGTGGAGCCATCAGGGACATGTGGGAGGGATTTCCAGTATTACTGCCTGATGAACCAGTTTTAGACTATTACGAAAATGAGTGATATGCATGGTCAGGTTTCTGGGCTGAACATCTATTGCAGAGCTGCGGGAATGGGCTGTTGCCTAAGATGCAGAGTGACTGGGCAAGAGACCTTAATTTAGATATTACGGATGAAATCTGGTAAGATATGAGTCTACAGGCTCGGAGAGTGTCGCTGAACTCTAGATTAGAGTCGATACAATTTTAGGTGCTTCACAGGTATCATTACACTCCTGCCAGGCTACATTTGTTCTCCCAGGCGAATTCCGCACTCTTCCGTAGATGTCCCTCGGGTTAAGCAAGATATCTCAATATGATGTGAGACTGCCCGGGGTTTCAGGATTTTTGGAGTGAAATATGTGATGTTCTGTCAGATAGGTTTAATAGTAGAATTGAGACAACACCATTGCAAGGTTTATTTCACAGATTTGAATACTCCTAATGAGGTTAAAACCTACCAGTCCATCAGTTGCACCATTGATGTGTGCTGTGACGTGGGCTTCAGATCAGGAAGAGCAATGGTCTTTGCTACAGCCGGTGGGATGTACACCAGTTGATATCTGGCTCCCCTTTCGATCCTTTTTACTGAAAACACATGGGGACGAGCCGGATACAGATTCCCAGACAGACTAACTATAGATTCTCCCTAAGGGCAGAGAACTACTTACGATACTGTTCTGGCTGTCGATTGAGTTTCATTATACTGTCGAACCATCTCCATCTGAATACCTGACCAGTGTGTTAAATTGTTGCATTGGATGATGCTGCAATGACTACTTTGCATTGTGCTGTCAAATGCTTCAATACATAAAAGGTTAAAAAAATAACATTTCCTTCAGCTATTTCCAAAGAAAATCTGAAAAATAATATATGTGAAGAACAGGGACTGAAAGAGGCAAGTGTTGCTAATAAATTAAAGAAAGGAGTATTTAATTCCAGATTACGAATCACCATAGTGACTGCTAGATTATTATTATTATTCCAGGCGTTTGTAATAAGGTGCATTTGGAATAAGCATATCCTCAGTATGGGGAGCAGTGCATTTCTTGCAAATCACTTTAAAAAAGCCAGGGAAGCCTCTGTACAGGGGAACGTTTGTACTAATAAGCAGAAACGTCATCCATTCAAAACACAAGGTTTTCATGCTTTAGTGCTCTTTGCAAACTAAAGAATGGGTAGATGGTGGGTGGGGCATCAATAAGAGGATTGATATGGGTATCTGTGGAAGATTTGACAAGGTAAGCAACTTGTACTTACTGTTACTTTCGGTCCCGTTAATGTGGACTACTGAGACAGATAATGTTCTAGCCAGAAGCCATAATAGGGAGGATGGAAGAAAACTACTATATTCAACCAAGAATGCTGGTTTGCAACGCTTAGACAATGAGAAACAGATCTGGACCTCAAGCCAGAGTCATGTCTGAAGATTATATAGAGGTGTGGGGGTGTCAATGGAACATGAATGGTGCGGTTTAACACTACACCATTAGTATGGATCTGGGAAGAGATGTTCTGAAAACGTTATGTCTTACAAAATAAACTAACCAAAAGGCCCGATTTACAGTACACAACGTCACAAAGGCCTTGTGAAAAAAGCTTTCCAGAAGAACAAGTTACTTAGCCATAGAACTTGATGTTCCTCCCATGTATTCCTCATCTTATGATAGCTCCATATCCAGCTTTAGCTTCTTCTGAAAACTTTTTCCAGCAAGGGGAGCGCCGAGTGTTGATGCCTGTCGAATCGATGTCGATGGCATCTAACATGCGCATCGACCGTTGGCTTCAGTTTCTGATTTTTGCATGTATTGGATTAACCCATGCCCGATACGGACTCACCCTGAAAGAGCATAAAAAACAAGGAAATTCTACTGCGGGGTAGGCTGGGAAGGGCAATGAGTAATATGTGGGAGAAACATCCAGTCGAAAGAATGTTACCATGGGTAAGTAACTTGTTCTTCAAATGAATTGTGTCCTCCCACGTATTCCTCATATGACGAGACTCCCAAATCAGTGCTTGCATTTCCAAAGGAAGGAGTCAGAATTTTCCAGTATTTGATAATTTAGGAGTTCCTTCTTGGTCTGTGTGTACAGAATGGAACACTACCTGCCCAACAACAGCTTCCCAGAGTGATGAAAAGTCCAGGCTATAATGCTTGGTGAATGTGTGGGCGGAGGACCATGTGGCTGCCGCACAAATATCCAGAATTGGGACACCCCTCTGTAAGGCAGAGGAAGTAGCCATGCCTCTGGTCGAATTTGCCCCGAGACGCCCAGGAAGATCTTTTCAAGCTAATCTGTAGCATTCAGAGATTCCTAAAATGATCCACCAAGAAATGGATTTTCTTGAGACCGCCATACCCAAGTTATGGCCTGTGTAACCAACAAAAAGTTGATCATCTTGTCTTAATGTAGACATCCTGGAAATATAGAAGCTAAGTGCACGTCTTGGGTCAAGCCTTATCAACCTCTCCTCTTCCTTTCCAGGATGAGAGGTGGAGGATAAAAAGAAGGTAGAATTATATTTTGAGTTAAAGGTTGACACAGTTTTTGGTAAAAAGGCAAGTTTTGCCTTAAGGACCACTACAAGGTCCACTCACCCTACAGGCTGATGCAAGAGCCATTAAAAGTATGGTCTTAAAGTTGACAATCTTAAAGGACAGCAGTGAATCGGCTCGAATGGAGCACATATTAGAAATGTCAAAATTAGGTTGGGATACCAAACCAAGGACTTGAAACGGGAGAGGAAATGCATTGGTCAATCCCATTAAAAAACTGTATAACCAGTGGAATTTTGAGGAAAGAACTCTCCAGAGGAGCGTTTAAAAATAGATAGCGTTGCCAGATAGCCTTTATTTGTGCCAACCTGGAGCCCCAGATTAGCCAGGTTTAACAATAA